>NC_030683.2:16380380-17107329 GCF_000004195.4 Xenopus tropicalis
TGTAATGCATTTCCCTGATTTTATATTTTCCTGGATTTTACACCATTTTTTAGAAAAACACAAAATAGGGGTTCTACCGTATGCATCTGGTTGCTAGGGTCCAATGAAGCCTAGCAGCCAAGCAGTGGTTTGAATGACAAACCGAAAGATAACTAAGACAGAGCCTAAATAGAGACATAAGTAATACAAAGTAACAATCCTAATGAGATTATAGTTTCACAAAGCAACTGATTTTTGGCTGAAACCTGGAAGAGGCAGAAGAAAAAGAAAATGAAGGCCAACTGAAAATTTAACAAAATGTTTATATTCTGTAACATTCTAAAAGTTGACTTCCCCTTTAAGATGGGAACCACATTTAGACATGAGTATTATTACACAGATTTAAAAAAAAAAATCAATTTTGTCTTTCTGCAGCCATCTTGATCTTGTCTATTGTGCCATGGTTTGGAATGCAACATGTCACCCATTTTATCAACAAAGCAAAGCCTGGAACCCCCCTTTCTAACAAAGAATATGAAGCATTCTTCAAGCCCCAAAAACCCAAGTTGAGGGCAATAGCTGTGTGCAAAAAGCGCATGGCTTATGGGTGTGATGAGCCCAGGATCCATCGTATTGATCTATGGGAAAATCATGGGGCTGAGCCTTAACCTTGATTTTTCTTAAAGGGGAACTATCACAAAAATAAAAATATTATTAAAACTTTATCTTACTGAAATAAGAAACATTCTAAATATCAAAAATTCTGTACAGGTATGGGACCCCTTATCCGGAAACCCATTATCCAGAAAGCTCAGAATTATGGAAAGGTCATCTCCCATAGACTCCATTTTAATCAAATAATTCACATTTTTAAAAATGATTTCCTTTTTCTCTGTAATAATAAAACAGTAACTTGTACTTGATCCCAACTAAGATATAATTACCCCTTATTGGGGGCAGAACAGCCCTATTGGGTTTATTTCATGGTTAAATGGTTCCCTTTACTCTGTAATAATAAAACAGTACCTGTACTTGATCCCAACTAAGATATAATTACCCCTTATTGGGGGCAGAACAGCCCTATTGGGTTTATTTCATGGTTAAATGATTCCCTTTTCTCTGTAATAATAAAACAGTACCTGTACTTGATCCCAACTAAGATATAATTACCCCTTATTGGGGGCAGAACAGCCCTATTGGGTTTATTTAATGGTTAAATGATTCCCTTTTCTCTGTAATAATAAAACAGTAACTTGTACTTGATCCCAACTAAGATATAATTACCCCTTATTGGGGGCAGAACAGCCCTATTGGGTTTATTTAATGGTAAAATGATTCCCTTTTCTCTGTAATAATAAAACAGTACCTGTACTTGATCCCAACTAAGATATAATTACCCCTTATTGGGGGCAGAACAGCCCTATTGGGTTTATTTCATGGTTAAATGATTCCCTTTTCTCTGTAATAATAAAACAGTACCTGTACTTGATCCCAACTAAGATATAATTAATTATTATTGGGGGCAAAACAATCCTATTGGGTTTAATTACTGTTTAAATATTTTTTTTTAGCAGACTTAAGGTAAGAGATCCGGATTACGGAAAGACCCCTTATCTGGAAAACCCCAGGTCCCGAGCATTCTGGATAATGGGTCCCATATCTGTACTGTTTTTGATATATCAATCAGAGATTGCTGAGAGGGGGGATAGTCCCTTAAACCGTGAAGTTAGAGTTAAACATGTGGGGAAGGGGAGATGTGGTTAGAAGTCCAGTGCCAGAAAGGTAGACATAATGGGGTATAATAGTATAAACTACCTACTGCATATATACTGTGTAATATATTTATATATTGAACAAATTAATAAATGCCATGTATAATCTTGGTATTTCCCAGGAACTGTGTGTACAGAGCTAATATATTACAGCCATTTTGATTCCTTCTGTGAGTTTGCCAAGTTTCGCTGTTTGAACAAACTGTATTATGTGAAGGTAAGAACATGGGCCTCATGTGATTGAGAATGTAGGGGCAATTTCTACCTTTATTTCCCACTCCACTTTATTTTTAAGCATAAAGGCATCTATATACAGGCTCAAAACGCATAAGGCTTTGGTTTCTATGGAAATTGGGTAATAAACGTTTCCAACATTCTACATTATGCTGCTTTTGTCTGTTTTTCCAGTTTAAGTGTCAACTTGACTATTTTAAGAGTTGCTATAGACATCAGTGAGAGGTGTGTTTTCAACATTTAAGCTATTTTGAAATTCAAGTTTTGTTTCGTTTTTGTTTTTTTTTTTTTTAAATGACTGAAATAATGTGATTTTCGAGAAGGCCAAGTTTTTGAGATTTTATTTTTTTTAACTATACAGAGTTCTAACTTAAAGGAGAAGAAAAGTAATTTTAGATTCGCCACCTAGAATGCTATATTTATTCTGCAGAAAGCTTTACCATACCTGAGTAAACAGCCCTAGAAACTCCCTCCCTTTGTTTAAGATAGCAGCTGCCATTTTAGCTTGGTCTCAGTAGCTTCCTGCTGCAGTTCTAGAGGCTGGTAGCATTGATCACACATTCTGATGGGAGGGAGAGTGAATTCTTATGGGAGGGGGGAGCAGGAGAAGGGAGAGAGGAGACTCAGGCCCCTGGAATGAAGTCAAAAAAAGTCAAGACAGTCTATGTCTCTTTTGATAGCTTTTCTGTAAGTGCTTATGGCTGTATTTACATAGACCTTTCTGATAAAGCTTGTTTAGTTTTTACCTTTCCTTCTTCTTTAGGGCTCTGGCACACAAGGAGATTTGTCGCCAGCGATTTTTAAAAGAGCGATTTGGCGAAAAGACGAACGACAAGACGCCAATGCTAAACCAATGGAAATCGCCAGCGTCAAAACATACGAGGCTACTTCAAATCGTCTGCTGTTTCAAATCGCACACAGACCCTTTTCTGAGCGACTTGAGTAAACATGTGGGGGGGGGTAACTGATGAGTGTACCATGGGTAGCAGATCGCCTGGAGCTCAACTCGCATGAAATCTCTTCGTGTGTATTGTCGTGGCGACTTGTCACCAAAGCGCCTGGGGGAAAAAACGCAGGCGACAAATTTCCTCGTGTGCCACAGCCCTTAAGTATTGAGTATCACCAACGGATAGAGGAACCCTATACAAATGGCAGAAGGAAGAGTGCTTGCAATGCTCTTTACATTGCATCAGATACAATTTGCAATTGCTGCCCTGTGTGTTTATGAAATGATATTATGCCCTTCCATGCAGCTCAACAGTCTGTCAACAGATCGCCACATTCAGGAGACCATATTTCATTTGGTCCATCCAAGTCAGATGAGAGCCCAACAACAATTAGTCAACCAACAACTTCTTTCCCTGAACATTCCACCATGGAGCTGGGATTTAAGAGTCTGGTGTCTGAAGACCCAAGGAGAAAAATGGAAACACCCAACCACCATGACTATGAAACAAATCAGATTGTTCAGGCTTCTACAGTAAAACCCAGACCAGCAGACACCAAAGTAGCAGAGGTATCAGAGACAACAGAAGCACAGAAGATAAAAGAAGCTGATATCATGGCAGTTCATGAACATGTTACTAGATCGCCTTCAGCACAGTCATCCCTCCCATCAGAATCCAAGCCAGATGGAACCTCCACAGTGATCAGTGAACTCATAACTCCATCTGAACCCGAGCGCAAACTATCACAGGATCTTGATTTTAAGACTGAAAAGCTGATCAAAGCTTTCTTCAACTTTAGTGGTAAGAAACCGGTTCTCAGAAATGATGAAAGCCCAAGTCACTATCCTACAGTAAATACTACAGAGAGTACTCAAGCCTCTATCATACCTACCAAAGCACCAAAAACCACAGCAGCAGGAACACCAGGGGCAATAGCGCTGAACGATCCTGAGGTTTTTAAATCATTATGTAAAATCCTTCTCTCTTTTTCCTGCATGGAACCTCCTCCAATCATTCAGCAGTGGAAAGAATTAGAGGAGAAATCACTCGGAGTCGGAAATATGGTAATGTTTGGAGCAGTCAATTCAATTCTGACATTTACAAATGCAAATAAATGAAAACGCTTTCCTGTCAGTTTGAATACATGTGATAAAATTTGGACTCTTCCATTTTAATTTCCATATAGCTGTCCCTAGGTTTTCATGAAAAAGTATTGATTGTGACTAATAACAGCCACAATGTTCTATGAGAATTACCTTAGAAATATTGTTTCAAAAGTATTATGTATAGTGTTTTCCAGAGCTCTTACTGGCATTTACTAGCCTAACTGGGAAGCATATTTATATATAAGTTCTCAAATGGAAGCAAAAAATCCATTGGAAATCCATTGGAAAGCTGAGAAATAAAAGGTTACATTTATTTAGAGATGCTTAGCACTACTCCAGTGGTTTGTTTCCATAGTACTTTACACTGGAAGTGGCAACTCCAAAGCTGCTACCCATGAAGCCCCCACACCCCCTTATGGGGCCCCCGCAGAAGATGGGGATCGGATCTGGGTTGGTGGGGTCAATGAGGAACAGGGCCTATCAGGATTTTTCCTGGTGCCCTGCTGGCCCAGTCTGACCCTGTGAGCACTGGAACGTTTTAACTGCAGTCTCTAAGGCAGTGATCTCCAACAAGTGGTTCGTGAGTAACATATTGCTCTCCAACCCCTCGGATGTTGCTTCCAGTGGCCTCAAAGTAGCTGCTTATTTTTCAATTTCTGGTTAGGAGGCAAGCTTTGGTTGCATAAAACCCAGTCTAAAGCTAAACAGAGCCTTCTGTAGGCTGCCAGTCCACATAGGGGCTACCAAATAGCCATTATAGCTCTTATTTGCACCCCCAGGAACTTTTTCATGCTGGTGTGGCTCACCAACACTTTTTCTATTTGAATGCGGCTCACAGGTATAAAAGGTTGGGCATCCCTGCTCTAAGGACATACTCCTGCTCCTGTTTGATTTTATTTGCACCTGATAAAGACCCTATAAGGGTCAAAACACATTGGGCTTATGCAATATTTGTTATATGATTTTTTGTGGAAAGCCATCTATTAGTAGCCTCCCCATACAAAAATGTCACCCTCCTCCCCCTCAGGGAAGGCTTTTAAAGGACATGGAAAGGCAAAGTCACTTGGGGGTGCCAAAATGTTGACAAGTGACTTTTCCTTGTCCTTTAATAGTGGCACAAATTATTCCTGTTTTAAGTTGGCATCATTGTTTCACAAAGAGCTGCGGTTGAGTGAAAATCGAGATTTTACTAATTTATAGGCCAGTTTTTGCCAAATGTATTTGTTTGAATATCACTTCTAGATTGAAATTTCAGTTGATTAGACACAATACTACAGGAATTTAATTTCTACTTCTACTAAGCCTATACTAGCATTAATGCTTTGATTTATTTTAAAGGTGTGTGACAGTTGGGGCCGCCAGCACATGGATATGTTTCCATTCTCTGCATTTTGTTCTCTGAAGGTGGAACAGTGTAAAGGATCTAAAGATTTGCTCAGGGTGCCCTGCACTAACCGAAACTACAAAACCTACTTGTCTCCTTCCATACCCCTGGACTCATGGACTCCAGGATATGAGGTACTGAATATAAGGAAGGTACAGATTATTGCATAGGGGGAGAGTGAGTTCTACAACATTTTTTTATGGACATGGAATTATGTTGGAGATAACAGATAAAAAAAACTGGGGACAGTGACACAAAGCTTCACTATAGGTGAAAGCAGTGTCAGAGGTGTCCAGGGCCCACTGGGGCTGCCATTTGGGGGCTGTCTACTCCCTACCCCAGTCTGGAGTTGCTACAGCCCCCTACCCTACCCTACATGTAACACATGTAGGGACCCATAGGGTTAAATGGCCCCTATGGTTTTAAATCCCTACACATTCAGAAGGGAATGTATCTAAGTGAGTTCATTAACATGTTTGCTATTGGCTAGCAGGTATGGTGACCACTTCCTGCCTCACTTTGGTATAGTGCTGGGAAAGGAGTGGCACTTCCTATTTGCTTCCACCTGACAGTGGGGATGGCTGCTGTGAGCCAAAGGCCCAGGCCTAGTTACAGTCTGGGAACAGGGCCCCGTGAATGAGGCATTAGATAGAGGCAGGTTTAGCTCCCTTTATAGTACCACTCTAGGGGTGTAAGGCAGTTAGGGCTGAGCTAGAAAGAGCAGGTCTGAGCATTGGACTGGCAGTTTTGGAGGTATCTCTCCCAGGCCATATTGCCTGTAGTGTAGGGATCCCAGTGGATAGGGAATCAGGATAGAGAATTCCCTGAGGGGATCCACTACAGGGTGTGTCACAGAGGTGAAGTACGATTCCTGCCAAGTCTGTACTCAGGGGAGTGTCAGTCTGTATCACACTCACATTTGCAAGAACCTCTGGCGCCCTCTGTTTTCAGTTTTCTGCTTAGCAGCAAGAGAGGTGTCGTTGCACAACACCCTCACCTTCCTCTTCCACTTAGCGAAGGCCCATTCTGGGTGAGAGAGTACAGTGTAACCCATGTTCTACTGGTACTACTCTGGGAAAGCAGCTATTGAGCTGAAATAGAGGTTACACACACTTACTCTTTGCGGCAAAATGTTATTGTGAGGGGGAGAAGGCCCCTCCAGGTTTTTTCCAGTGCCCCGCTGGGCCAGTCTGACCCTGGGTAAAAGTAACACTGCACCCTTAGTGAAATCATATCCACCAGGTGCAGCTATTTGTTAGGCTGCCATCTTGACACTAATTGCCAAATAATATTGTAGTGCATAGGGGTGTGGGCCTATGGCAAGGATTCACTGGAAAAACTGAGTATAATGAGCCCCAGTGGCAGTGTATTTTTTACAAAAGAGCAGATCAGCCCTGGGGTAAAAAATCTAAACATTTTATTTAATGAGGTGTCTAACAAATTGTCATCACCCAGTGAACATGATTTATTTTTGTCCATTCAGCCACCACTAGACTGACAGGTCTGCTCACAGAAATTGTCATAGGTGACAATGAGGCAGAAAAATTAAAAAAAGGGTATCAGTGCACAGGGTACTGCGGTTAAAGGCAGTAAGGGGATTAGGCCACTCCTTAGGGTGTCAGCCTGGTGGTAGTGCCACTAAATTGCAAGTGACAGTAAGATACATGCCGATGGTATGTCCATTTTGTGGCCGACACACTTTAACTTTTCTTCCTGTACAGATTACAACGACGGACACAGAATTTTTTGCTGGGCTCCCAGAGTATTCAGGTCACAGTTCTGTATTTTGGTGCGCTCGCCTAGCTCTCTCTGGCTGCCAGGATCTGGCCGTGTCCCGATGGCTTAGTGCCGAGTATGCTGCCTATCAGATGGGAGACTTCCCAGACCAGGTAAGACGAGATCAAGCTGGACACAGATTAATATGTAATAAAAGACAGGATTTTAGATTTCTTTCTTTCTTTTTTCCAAACTGTTCCGACCAGATTTATCATGTGGATCAGAGTACAAATCTAAATGCAGTAAAAAAAATCTCAAATGTTATGTACTGATACTGATTTTCCTCTTTTTCTGGGTTAATTCACAGATCTGTGACAGTGAAGATTCCATGTATCCCACATACTGCGCATTCAAGAGCAGACAGTGCCTAATGAAAAAGTATAACCAAAAAGTAAGTGATCTGTTCCCAGCAGTGGCGTAATTATAAAGGGAGCAGACCCCATGGTCGTAGTGGGGCCTAGGGTGGCCCACCGTGGGGCCTGCTCCCTATATAGTTAAGAAATTAAAGAAAATAGTTTAAAACATCCTCCCTCCCCAGCCGCACTCTTACCCGAGGGCAGGGAGTGGGGGACACTGACGGGCTGGGACACAGGCAGGCAGTGGGCAGGTTGGGGTGCCTAGTAAGAGTTCTGGGCCCCTCTAAAGATTTTTTTGTGGGGGGCCCAGGGCAGACTTGTTTTGCTACTGGTTCCCAGAACTGTTAATAATGCATAGACTCTATAAAGCATTTGTCAGTTCTATATAAATAAAGAGTAATAATTATAGTGTACAATAAATTGCACTATGGAGTATTTGTATAGACACTGCCTAGCCATAGGCCATTGAGCCCACTGATTTGTATCTCACTGACCAACCAGCCCCTGAACGTCACATGCAGACACAGACATTCATTTTCACAGAATATGAAACCAACAACATGCCTGTAAATCTGTACCCGTTCCCCTTTCTGTTGCAGCTGTACAGAACCGGTTGTTTCCAGGAACAAAAATACACCAAGTTCAGTGAGGAAGAGGCAGAGGAATTAGTCCAGAGTTGGATAAACAAATATGATTTTTCTTAAAGATACAAACTCCGTCTGTATACCCCTACCAGGGCAAGCATCAGTGTGGGCAGCAATGCTGTCATGGGTCCTGTTGATAAATGGCGTCCAGACTACCACTAAAGGGCAAGGGTTACCCACAAAAGGGGTAGCATTCAGACATGAACAGTCAGAACATCAGTGTGTCCCCCCCAAAAAGCAACAGACATAAGAAATAATTATTCAATAACAGACTTAAACAAGTGGACCACTGAAAGCCTTACAAATATGGGCCTTGCCCAGAGGTGCATCTATTGCTGCTGTCTGCCTCAAAAATGTACTTTTGACACTGAAACAGACTAATAAACACCTATTAAACCATAAATATTGTGTTATATTTAAAATGTTTTCTTTTTTTAAGGATTATGGAATATTAAAGTGGTGGTTCACCTTCGTATTAACAGTCAGTGATAGACAGTGATATTCTGAGACAATTTGCAACTGGTCTAACTTTTTTATTTTTTTGTTGGTTTTTTTGGCAGCTCTCCAGTTTGGTATTTCAGCAGCTATCTGGTTGCCAAGGTCTTATTAACCCTAGCAACCAGGCAGTGATTTGAATGAGAAACTGGAATATGAAAAGGTGAAGGACTGAATAGAAAAATAAGTAGTAAAAAGTAACAATAGCAATAAAATTGCTGCTTCGGAGAACAATAGATTTTTGTGTGCCAGGGTCAGTGACCCCCACCTGAAAGCTAGAAAGAGGTAGAAAAAAGAGGCAAATAATAAAAAAAAACTATAATAATGAAGACCAATAGCAAAGTTGTTACTGAACTTACTGTAGGTTTGGTGTTACAGTTGTACTTTCAATGCTACATCATTGTTTATTTTCTATTTGGAAATTGCCATTTTTACATCTTATATCGGTTATAGGTTGTTTCGTATGTAAATCTGCATATTCATTGTATGCATCCATTTATTGTACAGCGCTATGGGATATGTTGGCGCTTTATAAATGTTTGCAACGCAAAGAACATGGAGCAGCAGCTGGATCTGGAGAGTTGGGAACATTTTTATTGAGCAAAATTGGTTTAAAAATACAACCTAGATGTGGTTGGACTACAGCTCCCAGCTCCTAGCATGCCTTTATAATACACTGGGATTTGTAGTCCAGCAACAACTGTGTAAAGTGCAGTGCAGCAGTGTTTGGGTCCCTTGTACTGACTAAACTTAAGGTGGCCATACACGCACCGATATTATCGTACGAAACCTCGTTTCGTACGATAATCGGTGCGTGTATGGCATGTCAGCGAGCCGACCGATATCGCAGGAAGCTGCTGAAATCGGTCGGCTCGCCGATCGGCCAAGTTAGAAAATTTTGATCGGGCGCCATAGAAGGCGCCTGACCAAAATTCTCCCTTCAGAGCTGAATCGGCAGAAGGAGGTAGAAATCCTATTGTTTCTACCTCCTTACCTGCCGATTCAGCCCTGAATGGTGTGTGGCGGATCTGACGATGTTTCGTGCGACCGACGGTCGTACGAAACATCGTGAGATCGCCACGTGTATGGCCAGCTATAGATTTGTAATTGCAATGCCACCAAAAAAAGAGCCGTAATATTTTCTGATTTTACCAGAGATATTTTCTGACCAAGGGGCCCCTCAGAGGCTGGGGGCTCAACTCAGCCTTTGGAAAGTACATCTAAAATAAACAAAATAACCATGCAAATACCAATAGCAACGCACACATGGGGCAGATCTCCACAATGAGGCCAATTTAATACCTATCACTGCACACATAATCAGGGCAGTAGGGAGTCCAAATTAGTGGTTTCCCTGTGGCCCCTCCCTTTAGGTCTGGACTGGATTTTAAAATAGGACCTGGCATTTCAAGAATAGTGTATCTATGGCTTCTTCCCCCAGGATCCCTTGCCTGCCTCCCCTAAGCACCCACTGTAAATAACGTGCACTCGGATTGAATCACAACCCACCCCTGCCATTAAAATGCATAGACGTGTCACTGGAATCCTCAGAAGCTGCTGTATTTGTAGATTGTAAGCTCTTTTGGGCAGGGCCCTATTCACCTCTTGTATCGGTTATTGATTGCTTTATATGTTACTCTGTATGTCCAATGTATGGAACCCACTTATTGTACAGCGCTGCGGGATATGTTGGTGCTTTATAAATAAATGTTAATAATAATAGCATAGATTTCATTATTATTTGCAATTGCAACTGTTAACTCTACATTATATTGCTAATGATTGCTGCTAATTGCCAATTAACAGGCCTGTTCTATATTCTGGTCAACCTGCCAGATCTGTATAACTGTATTGTTATATCGCCATTATTGACCTATTGAATGCCTGTCATGACTAATATGCATAAAATACCAATAAAAATCTAAGTTACAAAAAAATAATAATAGCATAGAGCGCTGTCAGGAGGTGTGGCCAATACAGAACTGGCATGTGACTGGGACGGAACAATGTATGACCAAGACACGCCTGTTTTGTAACAGGTATCCATGGTGGCATCTCTTACTCTGCTGTGGAGAAAAAGCTGTATGGCATAGTATTATGTAGGGAGGCTGGGGATACCTATCCCATTCTCTGCATTAAGCCGCCCATATATAAGGTGCTTACTTGGTTCCTTTGGGCACATATATGGGGCCTAACAACAGGCGTGCCCAATAATAATTGGCCAAATATTAGCCAACTCACTCTGTGAGGAGCACCATGTATCTGCTCTGTGCTGTTTCTGTGTAGGGAGTGGGAGCCGCCCATACATAAGGTGCTTACTTGGTTCCTTTGGGCACATATATGGGGCCTTACAACAGGCGTGCCCTATAATAATTGGCCAAATATTGGCCAACTTACTCTGTGAGGAGCACCATGTATCTGCTCTGTGCTGTTTCTGTGTAGGGAGTGGGAGCCGCCCATACATAAGGTGCTTACTTGGTTCCTTTGGGCACATATATGGGGCCTAACAACAGGCGTGCCCTATAATAATTGGCCAAATATTAGCCAACTCACTCTGTGAGGAGCACCATGTATCTGCTCTGTGCTGTTTCTGTGTAGGGAGTGGGAGCCGCCCATACATGAGGTGCTTACTTGTTCCTTTGGGCACATATATGGGGCCTAACAACAGGCGTGCCCAATAATAATTGGCCAAATATTGGCCAGCTCACTCTGTGAGGAGCACCATGTATCTGCTCTGTGCTGTTTCTGTGTAGGGAGTGGGAGCCGCCCATACATAAGGTGCTTACTTGTTCCTTTGGGCACATATATGGGGCCTAACAACAGGCGTGCCCTATAATAATTGGCCAAATATTAGCCAACTCACTCTGTGAGGAGCACCATGTATCTGCTCTGTGCTGTTTCTGTGTAGGGAGTGGGAGCCGCCCATACATGAGGTGCTTACTTGTTCCTTTGGGCACATATATGGGGCCTAACAACAGGCGTGCCCAATAATAATTGGCCAAATATTGGCCAGCTCACTCTGTGAGGAGCACCATGTATCTGCTCTGTGCTGTTTCTGTGTAGGGAGTGGGAGCCGCCCATACATAAGGTGCTTACTTGGTTCCTTTGGGCACATATATGGGGCCTAACAACAGGCGTGCCCTTTAATAATTGGCCAAATATTGGCCAGCTCACTCTGTGAGGAGCACCATGTATCTGCTCTGTACTGTTTCTGTGTAGGGAGTGGGAGGAGCTTCCACCTCTGAGATCTGACAGGAAGGCAGAAAGGCCTGAGGGAAAGGGGAAGGGCAGGCAGAGAGGAGTGATTCTAATACCTGAGGGGATGTGTGAAGTAACTAAGAAACCCTTGGGGCAGCAAAGTGCGTTCTTATCAGAGTAAGGAAGGGAAAGCAGCCTATGAAAGGGCTCTGGAAACCCAAAGGGAGTTCTTTTCAGGACTGAAGGATGTTGCACTTTAGTGAGGGCCGGCAGACTGTAGGGCACATTCACTTACCTACACACAGAGTGCAAAGTGGCATTTTAAGCATGGCTTGTATATTCTTTTTCAGAATTCAAACATCATTGCAGAAATATACGGGCAATTCCCGACAGCACTGCACTGCGCCTACCTCTATTGTATGTGATTCACCTAAATGTATGCAACTGTGTCTGTGCAAGCCCCATTACCCACAAAAAGTCTGTCTTTGCTAATTATTCAAACTAATATGCTTTTAAAACAATACCCATATACTCTGTGCAATAAAAAAAAACTTTAATTTGGTGGTGCAATGAAAAATACATAAGTATGTATACTCCCATTAATATCCATATAATAAATAGAGCCGTGTTCACCAGTCTGTAAAACTTGGTGCAACATAAGGAGGTTCAGCATTTGCCAAACCAATATGGCGCCTGAACCGGTAGCTATGGAAACCCTCTTCTCTTGTACATTACCTTTAATCCTAAACATACTGGCAATTATATTAATATCAGGGTCTTTGACTGAATCTATATAGTAAAATGTCCCCTTTTGCGCAACTACTGTGCAACTATTATACCTCCAGTTTGATGTGCCCATTGTGGTCCCTATCATGTATACTGGAGGTTCTATTTAAAAAGGTTGTTTATGTTTTATGTTTATTGTTAACCCCTCAGCTTAGTGGGAGTTTGAGATTGAATAAGATTGAAGGGTGATTCCTCTTTTTAAAGGACATAGGCGTGTGTCAGTATAAAGGCAAATGTGCAGACTTTACTGTGTTTTCTGCTAGATAAGGCAAGGTTTTCTGATTATTTTCATTGAACTAAGCCCCTGTCAGTTTTATTTACAGTGTAATGGTATGTAATTTATAGTTCTAAGCACCAATGCCTTTAGTGTGACAGTAGGAATTCCATTTCATATCAAAACAGGCACTCCGGGGCACATTTATAATAAGGCACCTGTGGGCCTCTGCCTAGGCTGTCCCGCCTACTTTTATTATTTAAAAAAATGCCCCCCCCAGCCTCCGTGATTGAGCTATGGGGTTGCGGGCTCTGCAGAAGTGTGTACGATGCATGTGACGTCATAGGCACAACCTATGGGCATGTAACCCCTATTTGTTCATGGAGGAGCCAAATAAGGGCTGTGATTGGCTATTAGGGGCCTCTATGCACCCTATCAGGCTTACAGGAGGCTTTATTTGGTAGTAACTCTTGTTTTTATTCAACCAAAACTTGCCCCCAAGTCAGGAATTAAAAAATAACTCCCTGGTTTGGGGGCACTGAGAGCAACATCCATGGGGTTGGGGAGCAGCATGTTGCCCCTGAGCCACTGGTTGGGGATCACTACTATATACCAATAAGGCACAGAATGCTAATATCAGACTAGGTCCATGGGTCCTTGCCCAATAACAAGAAGATATAGGAAATGGTAGGGTTTATAGCCACAAGGGCATATTAACCCTATGAGTCCCTACAGGCATATTTAGAACTGTTGCCTATGGCCGCACCGGACCTAAATAAACCGTTGCAGACATTACTATGTTCTATTGAGTTGATCAGATTGAAAACCTCTGTAGTATTCAGGGACAGTTATTTCCAAACAATGACAATCTTTAGACATGGTTGCTAGGTGACAGTCAATGTGATGTCATCATGCTGGCTAAGTGCTTAGTGAGATCACAGATTCAGTTCAGTTGAACATCAACATGGCAAGACTGCAGACCTTACTGGGTCTACTGCTAGGTATGGTGGGATTATTTTATTTATTCCTATTAATATTTAACTGGTCAAATTTAATTTTCTAGAGAAAATGCAACATTTAGCAAGTTCAGCCTATGACCAGTCAATCAAATCAGTAGCAGTTGGAAAGTCAGAGTTTTGGCTTCTCAGACTTTTTATAATGAATGCTCGCCTTTATGATTTAACCCCCTACTGACAACACTGTAACGGAAAGATATTTTCAACATGGATAAATAAGGCCCGTCAGTTATTACCCTTGTGCCACCATTTAGTTTATAGTGCCAATACTCATAGCATCAGTAGGAATTCCATTTCAAATAAACACAGATATTATTATATTCTACTGAGTTGGTGATGTTGTAAACCTATGCAGTTTTCAGGGATAGCTTTTATAAAGACAATAGGGGAATTCACAGAAGTGCAGATAGCTGTTTTTTTTTTTTAGTAAAAGTGGTGGTAAAACTGGTATAAAACACTTTCTCCATATTTACAAGCAAATCTGCCTGAATTCTGACTCAATCACCAATTTTCAAACAATGACAATCCTTAGACACAGTTGCTAGGAGACAGCCATTGTGATGTCATCATGCTGGCTAAGTGCTTAGGGAGATCACAAATTCAGTTCAGTTGAATATCAACATGGCAAGACTGCAGACCTTACTGGGTCTACTGCTAGGTATGGTGGGATTGTTTTATTTATTCCTATTAATATTTTACTGGTCAAATTTAATTTTCTAGAGAAAATGCAACATTTAGCAAGTTCAGCCTATGACCAGTCAATCAAATCAGTAGCAGTTGGAAAGTCACAGTTTTGGCATCTCAGACTTTTTATAATGAATGCTTGCCTTTATGATTTAACCCCCTACTGACAACACTGTAACGGAAAGATATTTTCAACACGGATAAATAAGGCCCCGTCAGTTATTATACTTGTGCCACCATTTAGTTTATAGTGCCAACACTTATAGCATCAGTAGGAATTCCATTTCAAATAAACACAGATATTATTATATTCTACTGAGTTGGTCATATTGGAAACCTATGCAGTTTTCAGGGATAGCTTTTTTAAAGACAATGGGGGAATTCACAAAAATGCAGATAGCAGCAGCACAGAAGTGGTGGTAAAACTGGTGTAAAACAGTTTCTCCATAATCACAAACAGAATCTGCCTAAATTCTGACTCAATCGCTACTTTTCATTTTTTCGTGAAATAAATTTACCCCTTATTGGGGGCAGAACAGCCCTATTGGGTTTATTT
The DNA here is from genome assembly GCF_000004195.4 of Xenopus tropicalis. NCBI lineage: Eukaryota > Metazoa > Chordata > Amphibia > Anura > Pipidae > Xenopus > Xenopus tropicalis. The sequence continues at coordinate 16,395,528 of NC_030683.2, forward strand.
AATGGTTAAATGATTCCCTTTTCTCTGTAAAAATAAAACAGTACGTGTACTTGATCCCAACTAAGATATAATTACCCCTTATTGGGGGCAGAACAGCCCTATTGGGTTTATTTCATGGTTAAATGATTCCCTTTTCTCTGTAATAATAAAACAGTACAGTACAGTACAGTATATCTCAGTTGATCCCAACTGAGATATAATTAATCCTTATTTAATGGTTAAATGATTCCCTTTTCTCTGTAATAATAAAACAGTACCTGTACTTGATCCCAACTAAGATATAATTACCCCTTATTGGGGGTAGAACAGCCCTATTGGGTTTATTTAATGGTTAAATGATTCCCTTTTCTCTGTAATAATAAAACAGTACCTGTACTTGATCCCAACTAAGATATAATTACCCCTTATTGGGGGCAGAACAGCCCTATTGGGTTTATTTCATGATTAAATGATTCCCTTTTCTCTGTAATAATAAAACAGTACCTGTACTTGATCCCAACTAAGATATAATTACCCCTTATTGGGGGCAGAACAGCCCTATTGTGTTTATTTAATGGTTAAATGATTCCCTTTTCTCTGTAATAATAAAACAGTACAGTACAGTATATCTCAGTTGATCCCAACTGAGATATAATTAATCCTTATTTAATGGTTAAATGATTCCCTTTTCTCTGTAATAATAAAACAGTACCTGTACTTGATCCCAACTAAGATATAATTACCCCTTATTGGGGGCAGAACAGCCCTATTGTGTTTATTTAATGGTTAAATGATTCCCTTTTCTCTGTAATAATAAAACAGTACCTGTACTTGATCCCAACTGAGATATAATTAATCCTTATAGGTAAAACAATCCTATTGGGTTTAATTACTGTTTAAATAATGTTTTTAGTAGATTTAAGGTAGGAGATCTGAATTACAGAAAGACACCTTATCCAGAAAACCCCAGGTCCTGAGCATTCTGGATAATGGGTCCCATACCTGTATATCGTTAAAACGACATAAAAATGACACAAAAACAACATTTTAAACAACATTTTTTCCCAGTATCCATAAAAATGGATTAAACCTCAGTGAAACTTTTTCCCCTGAGTCAGATCAAGTCTCAGCTTATCTGCTCTGTTTTGTTTTCCCAAATCAGCCTATTGTCAGGGGACAAGTTTCCATCTAACCCTAGAACAATAGGTGCAAAATTAAACAGTTCAGAAGTAAAAGAGACCATCAATAATTATCAAAGTACGATAATGAGTAAGTGCCCTACAAGGCACGAAACGCATTTGGCTGCTCTCTTCTTTTTGTCCTAAGAAATGATTAATTAAATTTTACTTAACACTACTTTGATAATTATTGATGGTCTCGTTTGCTTCTGAACTGTTTAATTGGCTCTTCCTGCCCTTGACTGAGGGCTTACGCAAATTGTACCATGTTCTACTCCATCACACTATATTTTCTCATTTTTGTTTTTGAGCAGTATATATATACCATCTAACAATTTAGTAATAGGTGCAAAATGCACAATTTTAGAAATGAAAAAATTTAACTCACATTTGCATTATTCTGCTAGTTTTAGCATAATGAATGAGGCATTAATAGAATTTTGAGTGAATATATTGTAAAAAAAAAAATATTTAAAGGGGAAGTAAAACCTCCCTGGCAAATTTTTAGTTTTAGTACTAATACACAGCCCCTCCCCAACATGTCACTGACACAGTCTGTGCCCCCATATCATACCCAGAAATACAGAGCTGCTCAGCAGTGTTGCCCACCACCTTTAGCCACTGTGTCACTTCTGGGGCCCCTGCGCCCCCCAATAGGCCCCAGCTGCAGCCTCCATACCCCCCTGCAGGGGCCCCCACCACCAGTCTGACCCCTCTTTCCCCTAGGGAAAGGGAGACCAGGGGCGAGGATTGGGTCTGGGCTGCCGGGGCCCACCGGGTTTTTTCTGGGTGCTCTGGCGTCCCAGTCCGACCCTGCTGATGGTACTAAAACTTGAAAAATTCCAGGAGGTCTTACTTCCCCTTTAACAGAAGACAACGCCTACTGGATATAACTCATGTGCTGCTGCATTCATTAACTGAGAGATGAGAAATTAACTGAAATTTTAGTTTATGAAGTTTATGATATGTTCTCACATATCGGCCTTTAAAAGAGGCAGGGTCTCTCTTATGTAAAGGGCACAATCATAAGTACAAGGCACAAAAGTAAAAGTGTCCATTTAAAAGACAGATTCACAGAAGCGGAGATTGAGTTTGTGAATAAGGTGATAAATACCGACAAATCTATCTCCGCTTTTATTTTGCCACCACTTTTGTGAATTCCCCCCAGTGGCTATCCTGGGAGACGGTTGCTAGGGACAGTCGTTGTGACTGGGTTGTAATTATTACTAATTATTATTTACTTAGTAAAAGGGAAAATAATTTTTTTATGTGAGACCTATGACCAGTTAACAAGTTGAAGACCAATAGCAGCTGGAAAGCCACAGATTTGGTATCTCTGACTTTTATAACAATGCTGTGGGGCCTATTGATCAAAATCATTAATATCTCTTTGTTTCTTCTTGTTTTCCTGCAGCCGTTTTTATTTTATTTTCAACTATTCCATCAGTTAGGGTGCGGCACATTGCCCACTCTACATTTTCCAACCCAAAGCCTGGATCCCCTCTTTCTGATCAAGAATACGAGCAATTCTTTGAGCACCTGACGCCAAAACTAAGGGCAAAAGCTTTATGTAAGAAGCGTATGGCTTATGGGTGCGATCACCCAAAAATCCAGGATTTTGATTTGAAAGAAAACCACGGAATTATCCCTAAAGGTAAGTGTAATGTGAATAGTAGCATTTTAAGCTATTGTGTGTTTATTGCATTTTTATGGCTCAGATGAGAGCAATTCCCAACAAATACACCTCCCTTTTACAATTAGAAGTCACAGCACAGATCAATGGCAATAAATATATATATATAATAACTGAAGTTCAGGAATCGCTCACACAGGACTTAAGATATATTATACCAAATTATTTAAGGTAAACAGACAAGTTGTATGTTCACCTTAAATAAATTGATATAATATATCTTAAGTCCTGTGTGAGCAGTTCCTGAACTTCGGTTATTATTCATTTTTGAATCCTTGTGGCAACTGCACCCAGGCAAAGTATCCCACTTTAAACGTGAGTGCTGGCTTCCCATGATCGATATATATACAGGTCATGGGATTGCAACGTAACTAAATATTTTATTTTTTAACTACATTAGATTTTATAATGCACAAGTGACAAAAGTGATATTATTAAGCCCTGATATGAATTGATACCACCACTTTGTATAACCATTGATAAGGTTATTTTTCATAGATTATATTTGCATGTATTTTTTGGGACATATAAAGACACAAATTTGCAAGAGGAGATAAACAGCTCAAAGATTTCCAAAATGAATGAGTTATAATTGGGGTACATTATCAATGTGGCTACAGAAATGGGAAAAGAGAAAATAGAGAGTACTGATCAAGGGACCGCAGTCTTAGGAACATCGTAGGTCATTATTAAGTAACTAATCCAGCGTTTTTCAACCGTGTGCCGCGAGATGTTGCCTGGTGTGCCGTAGGCAGGGCCGCAATTTTTACTTTAAAAAAAAAATCCGGGCCCTGTCATTGGTTGCGCCCCGTGTGTACGGGTGACGTCAGTACGCACGGGGCGCAACTTTATAAAAGGGCCTGTGTGCGGTCGCGTGTAGGCAGAAGTGCAGAGGCGGCGCGCGTGAGGGGAAGATGCTGCTGAAGCCGCCGAAGAGTAAAATGCTGCTGGGCACCAATGTATTAGGGGGGGCCACGGGGCACACTGACTTATGGGGGCACTGCTGCTGGGCACCAATGTACTAGGGGGGCTGGCTCTTGGCACCAATGTACTGGGGGGCACTGCTGCTGGGCACCAATGTACTAGGGGGGCACTGCTCTTGGCACCAATGTACTAGGGGGGCACTGCTGCTGGGCACCAATGTACTAGGGGGGCACTGCTCTTGGCACCAATGTACTAGGGGGGCACTGCTGCTGGGCACCAGTGTACTAGGGGGGCTGGCTCTTGGCACCAATGTACTGGGGGGCACTGCTGCTGGGCACCAATGTACTAGGGGGGCACTGCTCTTGGCACCAATGTACTAGGGGGGCACTGCTGCTGGGCACCAATGTACTAGGGGGGCACTGCTCTTGGCACCAATGTACTAGGGGGGCACTGCTCTTGGCACCAATGTACTAGGGGGGCACTGCTGCTGGGCACCAATGTACTAGGGGGGCACTGCTCTTGGCACCAATGTACTAGGGGGGCACTGCTGCTGGGCACCAGTGTACTAGGGGGGCACTGCTGCTGGGCACAGAGTTAAATTTTTTAACATTTTCTAATGGTGGTGTGCCTCGTGATTTTTTTCATGAAACAAGTGTGCCTTTGCCCAAAAAAGGTTGAAAAACACTGAACTAATCTATATTTGTATTCCCCAGGAACCGTGTGTACAGATTTCATATTCTTTCATCATTTCAAATCCTTCTGCCAATTTGCCAAGTTTCGATGCTCGAATAAACTTTACTATGCAAAGGTAAGAAAAGCGGGTGTTGGGGCAAACAGAGATGTCACGTAACCCCATGCCATTAGGATGATAATGATCCTGTCCCGTAGGCTCTAAACAAGTCAGACTCTGTCCTTTTTTTTGACTCATGTAAAGAAAGTTTTGCACTTATTTCAATACAGTGCGCCCATTTTCTTCAGTGTTCTGTTCTGACACGTTTCTTTCTATATAACTGATACCTGGAATTTTTTCAACCTAATGACTATTCACACTAAATTGTGAAATTAAATAGGGTCTCAAAATGCCTGGATTGGACCATTATCACACTAATGACATGGTTTAGTTGACGTCTATGGGAAAATGTTTTGATCATAGGGCGGTGGGGCTTATTGTGACGGCAATGAGTCAACTTCTACCTTCTTCGATCTTTTACCTTGTGTAATTAGCCCCCCTATTGTTTTGTTTTGTAGTGTCTCTTTCCTTTTACTTTCCTTAACTTCTCTATACCCGTATAGCATATATTTTGTCTTCTTTCTCACTATATTCCTTTCTCCTCATGTTTTATCCCCTCCACTTTGCTTACACCATCTCTTTCTTTTTCAGAGGATGCCATGCAAGCATCCCATGGGGAATAATCACCAGGTAACACAAGCTGTTTCAACAACAGGTAAGTACTTGGCAAATAGGTCAAATAGTGTTAGTGTTAGAATACCAAGGGCCTTATTGTGTGACCAGCATGTTGGTTAATAGACTTTCTGCTGAAATATAATGAAGCCTTATTTTGGTTTTAACATTACGTTTGAAATTGTAAAATAAAAGGCAGATTTTGGAATAAATAAATGTTACTCTGTGACCTCCCACTTGTAAGTTATCACCACAGTATCACAGTCAATGGCACGCATTACTATAGCATTAATTTAATAGTGTGAAAAGCCGCTTTACGTTGGTATTTGTTAAGCACATTCCCCAGGGCCAAAATACTGAGCATATTTCAAATATTGACAAAACTCAATTTTTTTCCAGAAAAATTACACATTTAAAAACAGTTTAAATGTAAATCTGGGACAATGTTTTACAAATGCTTGGCGGAGTAGCCTCAACTTAAACCATGACTTCTCTGAATTTAGAAGTTGTTCACTAAACCCACACAATGAAATAACTGAATCTTGATGTCTCAGACTAAAGGTCCCCATACACGGGCCGATTCTAGCTGCCGATATTGGTCCCTTAGACTGATTCGGCAGCTAATCAGCCCGTGTATGGGCATTACCGACGGGCCTGCCCAACCGATATCTGGCCTGAAATTGGCCAGCTATTGATCGGGCAGGTTAAAAAATCGGATCGGGGACCACATCGGCTCGTTGCGTGGGTCGTAGCCTGGATTCAACCTTTTTTCGCACACCCTCAGCTCTCCAAAAAACTTCACCGCTCGGTGCACACTGCTGGAGGGATCGGCACCCTCCCAAATATTCCAAATAGAAACAACAGCACTGGCACTCAGGAGCTGCATACGGGACTAGCCCTTTAGGTATCTTTATTACAGAAATGCATTTCCGTAATAAAGATACCTAAAGGGCTAGTCCCGTATGCAGCTCCTGAGTGCCAGTGCTGTTGTTTCTCCCGATATCGCCCACCCGTAGGTGGAGGATATCGGGAGAAGATCCGCTCGCTTAGTGACATCGCCAAGCGAGCGGATCTGAAGGTGTATGGCCACCTTTAGGCTGTACGCAAATAAGGAATTATGTCTAAACCATTTGCATCTGTTTTTCAGTCTGGTAATTAAATTATATAATTTCTCTATGTGCAGCTCGTGAATTTGTTACCAGTTCCTTTACTTCTGGTGACCAAATAACATTTACTGGTCCATTCGAATCCAGTAAGACCTTAGAAGTGGTCAGTCAACCTACGGATTCTTCTTTTGGCAATTCCAAGATGGAGCAAGAATTTAAGAGCCAAGTTACTGAAGCGCCAATTAGCAAAATGGCAACACTGAACTACCAAGATTCTAAAGCAGATCAGGTGGTTCAGGTTTCTGAGATGAATGTAGATGTGCACAAGGCAAAAGAAGCCGATGTCTCAGTAGCTTATAGGACTTCATCAGAATCCAAACCTGATGAGACCTCTACAGCACTCAGTACAGTCACAGCTCCACCCTATGCAGATAGCACACAAGGGACCAGTTCGGACCAGGAATCTGAGTACAAATTGTTACCAGATCTCAAGAACAAAATTAAAATGCTGGTTAAGAGTATTTTTAATATGACTGGCGTGAGTCCAGGTCTAAGAAATCCTGTGAACCTAAAATCCTATCCAATGGCAAATGAGGATATTCAGGAAACTACAGAAGATATATCAACAACGACAGTCACAACAGAAATACCAAAGACTGAAGGATCTCCAAAAACAATTGAATTGAATTTAAGGTAAGAAACTGGTTCTGTTCTGAAGTGTAGCATAGAGCACAGGCGGGTGTATGGAGAAGCACCTTCCACACCCACTTAATGTCAAAGAACATGTATTGGTTAAGTCGATTTTAACTCTCGTTAAAGTCTAATATAATGAAATCTTATTTATCATTTAGCACAGGGGTGGCCAATACGTCGATCGCAGTACACTAGTTGATCCCCTGTGGATTTCTGGTGGACCGCGATCAAGCCAGGGATGTGGAAGTGCTCCGTGAATGCGTACATATGCTGCGTCACGTATGTATGCATTCACGCCGCACTTCCGGTCAAAAGTCTGGCCACCCCTGATTTAGCAAATACAGATTGCTTTATTATTTATATTATATAGGCATAGCCAGTTGTGCCAGGATAGCTGCCAACATCAGTAATATTCTCCCTCTTTCTCGTAGCCTGAATTCACTGAATGATCCTGAAGTCAATAAATCGTTATGTGAAGCACTTTTCTCCGGAGCTTGTATTCCACCTGCTCCACTTATTCAACAGTGGAAAAAGTTGGATGACGAAGCTCACGGATTCAGAGATGATGATATGGTAATGATCTTACAATATTAATTGAACAAACTTATTATAAATACATGACTGATTCTTTTGGCTTTATTGTCTTTCCACTTGTGGTGGCGCTTACTAACCTTATTATTGCAAATGGCTTCTAGGTATGCGACAGCTTAGGCCGCTGTCATGTGAAGATATTCCCACTCTCTGATTTCTGTTCTTTGAAGATCGATCAATGTAATGGGCACAAAGATTTACAGAGGGTGCCCTGCGGGAACCCGAACTTTGAACTTTACATCTCTCCAGATCTACCTCTGAGAAGAGAGCAAACAAATGAGGTGATTATAAAAAATAAAAGGGGATGGTGAGACATAGGTGACTGCTGGGGGGGGGGGGGGGGGGGTGATAGGGATTATTAAGGTGGTGTGGAAATAACAAGGGCACTGCCTGGCATGGAAGTGTGGCACAGGAGGGGGCACAGTATACTGCCATCATTTACATTAATGAACAGATTGTTGTTTGGGGGGTGGCAGTGAGCCAAGGCACACTGCTCGGGCTCACACAGCTCACTACTGTGGGTGCCAATAAATCACAGGGCAATAAAAAGTAAAACAAACACATCCATTGTATAGTTGACTCACTTTCTATATTCTTCCTGCATAGATTCCAGTTGTGAAGACTAGAAGGTTCCCTGGATTTTCTGAATTCCGGGGCCGTCATTCTAGCTTCTGGTGCAGTCGTCTGGCTATGCACGGCTGTCAAGATTTTAGAGTGGCCAAATGGCTTGGTGCAGAATATGCTGCATATCACAGAGGAGACTTACCACAGCAGGTAAGGAGAGATTAAGCTGGAAATATATTCATAGATAACACGAGATAGGTTTATTCCCTACATTCTCCCTACGTGTGGATTCCTTATCTTAAATTTCCCTCTTCCCATTACTCACTGAGTTAAGGTCCCCATACACGGGCCAATTATAGCTGCCGATATGGGTCCCTTGGACCGATTCAGCAGCTTATTGGCTCGTGTAGGGGCAGAACCGAGAGGCCTGGCTGACCGATATCTGGCCTGAAATTGGCCAGATATCGATCAGCCAGGTTAGAAAATCCAGTCGGATCGGGGGCCGCACCAGCTCGTTGATGCGGTCCCCGAACCGAATGCCCCATTGCCGCATGTAGAATTCGATCGTTTGGCCCCAGGGCCAAACAATCGAATTCGCCTACATGCCTCCCCAATATCGCCCACCCGTAGGTGGGGATATCAGGTGAAGATCCGCTCGCTTGGCGACATCGCCAAGTGAGCGGATCTGCCCGTGTATGGCCAGCTTTACTTACCCCTTATCCGTGGTCTGTTTTATAGATCTGTGACAGTGAAGGATACAAGTTTCCCAATTACTGTGCATTTAAGAGCAAACAGTGTCTGATGAAGAAAGACTATCACGAAACGGTAAGCGATTTGTACCTGCTTCTTGTCCCAGTAGTATAGTACAGATATTTATATAGAGTGCAGAGCAGCAGAGACAAAGATATTACATGATGTATGTTTTATCAACAGCGAGTTAGTAAATATAGGTCTGTTCCCATTTCTATTGCAGCTGTATAGGACAGAATGCTATCAGACAAAACGATACAATGAGCTCAGCCCAGAAGAGGCAGAGGAAGAAGTCCAAAGGTGGATTGACGAAAGTGATTTGTCTTAAGGTTCATCATGGCATACCGTACAGTAGCCAAGATCTGAACCAGAGAAACCAAATCAATGAGCTCAGCCCAGAACAGGCAAAAGAAGTACAATGTTACAAACCTACCTTTGTAACCCCTTGCTCTGAAGAAAAAAAATCTACTTTCTATATTATATTTTTATATGAAATGTACTTTTTATATTATATTTTTATATGAAATGTACTTTTTATATTATATTTTTATAGAAAATCTACCTTTTTATATTATATTATATTTTTTTAAGAAAATCTACCTTTTTATATTTTATTTTTATATTATATTTTTTTAGAAAATCTACCTTTTTATATTTTATTTTTATATTATATTTTTTTAATAAAATCTACCTTTTGATATATTTTTATATTAAATCTACTTTTTATATTATATTTTTTTTAAGAAAATCTACCTTTTTATATTATATTATATTTTTTTAAGAAAATCTACCTTTTTATATTTTATTTTTATATTATATTTTTTTAGAAAATCTACCTTTTTATATTTTATTTTTATATTATATTTTTTTAGAAAATCTACCTTTTTATATTAAATCTACTTTTGATATTATATTTTTTTAATAAAATCTACGTTTTGATATATTTTTATATTAAAACCACTTTTTATATTATATTTTTTTTAGAAAATCTAACTTTTTATATTATTTTTATAATAAATCTACTTTTTATATTATATTTTTTTAATAAAATCTAACTTTTGATATATTTTTTATATTAAAACCACTTTTTATATTATATTTTTTTAATAAAATCTACGTTTTGATATATTTTTTATATTAAAACCACTTTTTATATTATATTTTTTTAATAAAATCTACCTTTTGATATATTTTTATATTAAATCTACTTTTTATATTATATTTTTTTAATAAAATCTACCTTTTGATAGATTTTTATATTAAAACCACTTTTTATATTATATTTTTTAGAAAATCTACCTTTTTATATTATATTTTTTTAATAAAATCTACGTTTTGATATATTTTTATATTAAAACCACTTTTATATTATATTTTTTTAATAAAATCTACGTTTTGATATATTTTTATATTAAAACCACTTTTTATATTATATTTTTTAATAAAATCTACGTTTTGATATATTTTTATATTAAAACCACTTTTTATATTATATTTTTTTAGAAAATCTACCTTTTTATATTATATTTTTTTAATAAAATCTACCTTTTGATAGATTTTTATATTAAAACCACTTTTTATATTATATTTTTTTTTAGAAAATCTACCTTTTTATATTATATTTTTATATTAAATCTTTTTATATTATATTTTTTTAATAAAATCTACCTTTTGATAGATTTTTATATTAAAACCACTTTTTATATTATTATATTTTTTAGAAAATCTACCTTTTTATATTATATTTTTATATTAAATCTTCTTTTTATATTATATTTTTATAATAAAATCTACCTTTTTATATTTTATATTATATTTTTATATTATTTATATAGAGTTCTATAAAATCTTTTTTACTATATATAATATATATTTTTGTACAAAATGTAATTGTCAATAAAACCAATATAATTTTTAATTAAAAAACACTGAGCTACAACTGTGTCATTTATGTAGGGTCAAAGGACAAACATAATGTGTTTACCCCATAACTGCTGGGTTAGGCTGATGAGTGGAATAAAAAAGCCAAAGTATGTACCAAGTCTAGTAACCTCTAGCAACCAATCAGCTGGTAGTATATACTTGTCACCTGATCGCCAAGGCTTTCTTGTAGTAAAGTGAAAAAAGTGTAAAGCAGTGATCCCCAACCAGTGGCTTGTGAGCAACATGTTGCTCTCCAACCCCTTGGACGTTGCTCCCAGTGGCTTCAAAGCAGGTGCTTGTTTTTGAATTCCTGGATTGGGGGCAAGTTTTGGTTCCATAAAAACCAGTTGTACTGCCAAACAGAGCCTCCTATAGGCGGCCAGTCCATATAGGGGCTATTAAATAGCCAATCACAGCCCTTATTTGGCAACCCAGGTACATTTTATAGGCTTGTGTTGCTCCCCAACTCTTTTTACATTTGAGTGTGGCTCACAGGTAAAAAAAGGTTGGGGATCCCTGGTGTAAAGTGAAGTTCAGACCAAATATCTTTCAATGCCTCCCAGTGTCTCTTAGCAGTGACTGGAAAGTTATCCACCAATCACTTTGTAGACTGGAAGGATTTCAGCCGAACTGCTCGTCCTGTCATTACGTTTTGGGGGTGTACCCCAATTATCAGGTATAGATACCTTGTGACAGGGTAGTTTAAATAACTTATTGCTTTACAAAATGCTCAAAAGACCACAGTTACACCTGGTTTTGTAGAAAGGCAGATAGAAGCGGCTCCGCAGGTTAGGGCTGAAATGTATGCGACCATGGAGGGTTTGGGTTGGGCCCTGGTCAAACTGAGGAAGTTCACCCCTTCCTCTGCTCAATAAATTCCCTGTCTTGGAACCTAAAGCACACAATGAAGTAGCAAAGAGAGCAGAATGATATGGGTGTGGGTCCTGCAATGGCAACATTTTGTGGGTTATTGTTGGGTGCGGATTAAGTTTTTGCGGGTTGAGTTTTTCCTAAACCCACAAATCCCTATTACACAGAGCTGAGGATAGGGACAGGTTTGCTTCTCTCCGCCTGCCTACAAACCACAGACAGACACAGTTCCTCACATGTGACTTAAACAGCAGGATTATATAAGCATGACTATGTAATCTTAAAACACACAAAATAATCACAAAGTAAGGCAAAAGAAACGACCAGTGCAAAAAAAGTAAAGCAAAGAAATCTCTCAGGATGTTTACATGGATTGCCCATAATGCCTTACTTTGCTTATTTTGTGTGCAATAGGATTACATAGTAATGCTGCCATAATCCTGCTATTTCAGCGGGAGGGGGGTCACGATGGGTGCAGTTTGCCCAAGGGAGAAACCACTGTAGACTGGGAGGGTTCCAGCCTGAGATGCCATTCCTACATTGCCTGGCTGGTATTTTGTCTTCCCCTCCAGTAAAGAAAATACTTGGGTTACAAAAGAAATTTGGATAAAACAGGAAAACATCTCAAGTGATTGTTAAGGTCCCCGTACATGGGCTAATTCTAGCTGCCGATAATGGTCCCTTAGACTGATTCGGTAGCTAATCGGCCTGTGTGTAGGGACTACCGCCGGGCCTGCCTGAAATCGGCCAGATCTCGATCAGGCAGATCAGGGACCGCCTTTGCCCGTCATTATAATTTGATTGTTTGGCCCCAGGGCCAAATGATCGAATTAGCCTGTATTCTCCCGATATTGCCCACCCGTAGATGGGGATATCGGAAGAAGATCCGCTCGCCTGGCGACATGGCCAAGCGAGCGGATCTTAAGGTGTATGGCCACCTTTTCAAATATCATTTTTTTATCATGAACATCCCTTATAGAAACTATAGGTTGGTATAATAACCCAATACCGAGCCGGTTGCTGGTCTATTAGTGTTGCCCAGCTCACAATATTTAGGCTTCTTATGTAAGCTGGATCCCAATATCATTGTAACATATTGGGAATATCTTTCCAACTAATGGTGACATACAGCCATTAACAACCTGCATCTATCTTAGAAATATAACCCTACTCTATTGGCTGATCCTATTATGCTGCTTAAAAGGATCAACCAGTGAAGTAACATAGTTCCCAATAAGTTAGAATGATTGGGGACCAAGGTTAGTCATGTTGCTAAGTAGATGTGAAATGTTTTGGCTATATAAAACCAATTAAGATGGATGGATGGATGGATGGACCTATCTATCTGATCTATCTCGAAGGTGTGTCTGTGTCAATAGATATAAACCTCAAAAAAAAAAAACCCCAAAACTACTGAAATGCACGTGGATGTCCAGTATAGAATACAGCAATGTAAATGCCGGGGTTATTTCCTTGGGGGGATTGGGCTCAGCACAAAGGGACTTTGTTTACACAGAACTGAATACTCACTTTTTGGTAATTCCACTGCTGCCCCCTGAGGTGCTGGTTTTCCAGCTTTCAGGGGTACAATAAGATAGAAGGCACTTGATATTAAGTGTTGCTCAGACGGCTAGCCCTGTAGTTTATCATCTATATTATGATGCCCATACACGAGCACATTTAGACTGTCCATTCAGGCTCTTCAGCCTGATCTGGCCAAAAATCAGCCAGGTGGATTGGGCAGGGTTGATTTTCCCATCAGTTTGTTAATGCAGTCTCCCCCCCCCCCCTTACAGTTTCCCCATCAATGTGATCCAATCACTTTCCCCTGATATGCCCACCGATATGAGGACTAGATTCGCTCGTCCGGCTCTTATAGTGTAAGGCCCAGTTAAGATAAGCATAAGTAGAGCATTACAATGTGCAGTCTTTTGTACCATGGCCTAGGAGTCCACTTTCTATTTATCTGTAAGTCAGTTTGTGTTCTTATTATTAACCTTTATTAATTTCCAATGAAATGTATAGGTTCATTTTGATTATCAGAAACAAGGTGATGCTTTTTCCCATACATACTGCTTGAGGGTATCCCCAGTATAATTAGGGGAGACACCGAGACATGCCTACTTTATTCTGTTTGTTTTTTTCTTTTTTAAGTTTATTATTAATATTCAACTAGTTTGATTTTCCCTTATTAAATCTTATACCAACTCAATGTTCCCCAAACTCCCTCTGGGCACTGCCATGTACAAGGCTTGATGGGGGATATAGCCTGATTTGCCCCCCTGGGATCAATCTCTAGCAATGTAGAGAAACCGAGACACCACCACTGGGATTCGGAACCAGATTTAGTTGATAAACATTCACTCTTCTTTGTGTATAGAACCCAGACATGAGCAGAACACGTACACTGAACACACACCAAATAAAACACACCTCATGTTCCACTGCAAAGTGAACCCAAACAATTTATTTGTGCTAAATGAATGGAAAAAAAAAAAAGTTCTCTGAAAATAATTCCTTTATACATAGTACCGGCTTTCAGTATTCTGCTAAATAAGCATTCATTAGTGCCAAGCTGCGCTCTCTGTAACCTGATTTGCTGAGCAGCCAATGCTAAAACTTCCATTTCCAATGGCATTAAGCTTTCTGCCCATGGGTGCCCAGGAACAATCTAACTAAAAACCAAAGAGCCTCTATAAAAGCCAGGCGTCCGGCCTTACACTCTCTCTGCTCCACCTACAGGGGTTACGTACGTAGCTTAAAAGGCAATTTTCACTGGGGAAAACTCCAGGGAAGGAATGCAAAATCCACCTTCGCACAGACCTCCTATTACAACTGGATTTGCCTGTTAAAATGCTTTCCAAAAAAAAAAAATAATATTAAGAAGGCAATGTGTTTCTAAAAGGAAATCTAAAAAAATCCAAGTTTCCCCTTTCTAAAAGAATTTTCTAATATTCCCAAACATGAGTAGCTCGCCAGAAGGAAGGGAGGAGTTGCCCTTTGCCCCCGTCCCTGAGCACTTCCTGAGCAAAGCAGAAGCTGCTGTAGGGAGAGTGTTCATTTTTGCAGGAAATCGGCCAAAACCTATGTTTAGTTGAGCCAGACTTTCAAATCATGTGACTTTAAAGCTACGGCAAACAGAATGAGACAAATTTCTCTGTGCCAATTACAGTTGAGAGGTTGGATATTGGGCCATACAAAAGCGTGAGGGTTTGGGCGCATCTCTAGTTCTATTACACGGGAGCAGCTTGTATTTTAGCTTCCATTCTCCTTTAGCCAAATTTACACACCCCAAAGCCTTTGAAACTGGACATAAAAAAAAAGAAATCAAAAACCGGTGGCGTTATCGGAAATGGATGGGCGGACAGCTTACGGGATACAATTATCTAAAACTGATACGATTAGGTTTTAAAGATCCATTTACAATACATTCCACATATTGAAACAAATGTTTTCCCACGTTTCACGACCATGTCACCCACGAATAAGTTCTCTGCGAGTCGGCGCGGCGTTGTGTGTCACGCGCGAGACCCTCGGTTGTATGTATAGTAAAATATAAAATGTTTTGCAAATCACAGGCACTGAATGACCCCCCTCCCCCCAAGTCTAGAACATGATTTCTCTATAGAACCCCTATGCGTACCGGCAGCCTATAGCATTGCTCTGCGCGCTGCGTCAGCATCTTCTAGCTCAACGCTGTGCTTTATTTCTAAGCTCTGCAATAAAACATGCTGCTATATTCCAACAGGTGGCCTACCGTTATTAAGCAGAAATGCTGGTTTACTGATTCCGACATTATTCCCCTCAATGCAGATGGGCCCAGTAACTGCAGTGGTTTCACATGCCCCTGTAAGTTCATTAATATTGATCATATGTAGTGATTAATTACTGTAAGCTTGGGATACCCCATTAAAATACAAAAAAAAAACAGTCCAGACCATCATGCGTTTTCATTTGTACGCAGACCAACGAAGGGGAACTTAAAAAATTAAAAAGAAAACCCCAAGGTATCCCTTTGATTACACAAACCTAAAAGCGTCGGAGCAGCGCGACTTAACATGGTTTGTTCTACTCAATACCAAGTAGCGAGTGTTCCAGCCGAGGATGAGCGCACATGTAGTTTTCTCCTTAAACATGGACGGTGGGGGATACGTGTTGGGAAGGTAACGCTGTAGACCCACAACACTGGCTGCGTTTCGCAGACAAACATTTACAACACGATTAAACAGTGAAGCCTATGGAACCTCAGTGCAAATAGTCAAAATCGAAATATGACAGGGAAGCCTTTGGCTTTCGGTAAACTGTCCCACGTTATGAGTCCAACTCAAAAGGCAGAGACTGCAAAGGTCATGCACTAGGGCTGAGAGGAGGGGTGCACTGAATTGTGGGAGGCTGAGGACTGAGACGCTGCAGGCTGCGCTGGAGGAGGCGGTGGCGGCGGAGGTTGAACTGGAGTCTGGGTGTTGGGAGATGGAGGTGGCGTAGGGCGCTTGAACTTGTCTGGGCTGTTGCTTCTTCGAGGAGAAGGTCTCTGGAAAACACAAGCAAGGGAGTGTCTTTAAGAGAAGGGAAATGTGAGAAGACAGATGCAGGGATCATAAAGAGCCCAGTGCAGCTGTGAGGCTGAGACCTTTGTCTCTAGGTCTGTTCATGGGGTTCTGATTACCTGAAAGGATTAGAAGTCATTTGGATGACTGCACAATAAGTGGCATTTTGAATTAAAAAAAAAAAGTTTATTGGCATCCTACACCATTACTGACCATACAGCATGGCCCTGAGCTAATGTCCCCTCACTCCTGGGGTAACTTGTGGGAAACAGCTAGGCTGTCTGTTCGTACTGCGTCATCTCCAGTCAGTGGAGAGACAGAACCGAGGATAATTGTAATGACCAGCAGGGGGCGCCACTGTTTTAATAAGCAGTGCAACAATGGCTAATTGGGTAAAATAATGTGCAGTGGAGAAATTCATTTGTTTTGGGGTGTTTGGGCCACTGAGTGCACCACAGGGGTTGCAGAATAACAGGCCGGTAATGTCTGAGCCTCTAAACTAATCTTTCTAACCTTTATTGCACACTTTTATTATATTTAATATTTGTATTTATTTTTTTTTTGTCTACGTAAAGTAGACAAAAAAAAATTTAATTACAGTAATGATGCTTCATTGTTTGTATATGACAATAAACTTGAAACTTTTCCCACTAACCAACCAAAATACTGTTCAAAGGTGCTGCAAGGAGATCCAGGGCTTATTTCAGTTCAGGCAATTCCATTAAAGCCCCACACCAAAGGCCAGTTCCACCCAGGCCCACACACTCACAGGCCAGTCCCACCCAGGCCCACACACTCACAGGCCAGTTCCACCCAGGCCCACACACTCACAGGCCAGTCCCACCCAGGCCCACACACTCACAGGCCAGTTCCACCCAGGCCCACACACTCACAGGCCAGTCCCACCCAGGCCCACACACTCACAGGCCAGTTCCACCCAGGCCCACACACTCACAGGCCAGTCCCACCCAGGCCCACACACTCACAGGCCAGTCCCACCCAGGCCCACACACTCACAGGCCAGTTCCACCCAGGCCCACACACTCACAGGCCAGTTCCACCCAGGCCCACACACTCACAGGCCAGTTCCACCCAGGCCCACACACTCACAGGCCAGTTCCACCCAGGCCCACACACTCACAGGCCAGTCCCACCCAGGCCCACACACTCACAGGCCAGTTCCACCCAGGCCCACACACTCACAGGCCAGTTCCACCCAGGCCCACACACTCACAGGCCAGTTCCACCCAGGCCCACACACTCACAGGCCAGTTCCACCCAGGCCCACACACCAAAGGCCAGTTCCATTCAAGGCACACACCAAAGGCCAGTTCCACCCAGGCCCACACACTCACAGGCCAGTTCCACCCAGGCCCACACACTCACAGGCCAGTTCCACCCAGGCCCACACACTCACAGGCCAGTTCCATCCAGGCCCACACACCAAAGGCCAGTTCCATTCAACCATTCAAGGCACACACACTCACAGGCCAGTTCCACCCAGGCCCACACACTCACAGGCCAGTTCCACCCAGGCCCACACACCAAAGGCCAGTTCCATTCAAGGCACACACCAAAGGCCAGTTCCACCCAGGCCCACACACTCACAGGCCAGTTCCACCCAGGCCCACACACTCACAGGCCAGTTCCACCCAGGCCCACACACTCACAGGCCAGTTCCATCCAGGCCCACACACCAAAGGCCAGTTCCATTCAACCATTCAAGGCACACACACTCACAGGCCAGTTCCACCCAGGCCCACACACTCACAGGCCAGTTCCACCCAGGCCTACACACTCACAGGCCAGTTCCACCCAGGCCCACACACTCACAGGCCAGTTCCACCCAGGCCCACACACTCACAGGCCAGTTCCACCCAGGCCCACACACTCACAGGCCAGTTCCACCCAGGCCCACACACTCACAGGCCAGTTCCACCCAGGCCCACACACTCACAGGCCAGTTCCACCCAGGCCCACACACCAAAGGCCAGTTCCACCCAGGCCCACACACTCACAGGCCAGTTCCATCCAGGCCCACACACCAAAGGCCAGTTCCATTCAAGGCACACACCAAAGGCCAGTTCCATTCAAGGCACACACCAAAGGCCAGTTCCATTCAAGGCACACACCAAATGCCAGTTCTATCCAGGCCCATACAGCAAGAGGCAGCTACACACCAAAAGGGGTACTGAATTAAATAAGTGATTAAGCAGAAGAAAAAAAAAACAATGATTAGATGATTTGCTTGGCGTCTGCAGACCTGAAGCTCCCCCTTGTGGCTGTTTATAATACAGCGAGGGCACACAATGCAGCCAAGGGTTTTGTTGTGCTTCTGTTCAAATTTGACCAACCGTTCATTATTATATATGTACACACACAATTTTTCATACACACCCACACAATACAATAATCTTTCATCCTGGAAGTTTCTCTTGCACATGGAAATCTCTGCAGTTAAGTATAAAATATACAGCGACGTGCGAGTCCATTCCTGCAGTGGAACCCGCGTGCACTTACCGTGATACCGTGAGATGATCCCATATGTTGCACGTGTAAACCTGGCGAGTTAAAGTACGACATTCCGGCTCTGGTCAGAGAGGTTGGGGGCGTGAAGCCCACGTTGTGACTTGCGTACGACAGGCCTGGGATGCAAGAGAGAAAAATGACATGATTTTTCATATGAAACTATACAGGTTGACAGAGAGAAAATACACTTTACCAGCAATACTTCTGCTAGAATTGCCTTCTAGCAACATTGTTTTGTATGATTATATTGGTCCGTGTATGGTCAGCTTAAAGGGGTTGTTCTCCTTTGAGTTAACGTTTATTGCCATGTAGATGGTAATATTCTGAGACATGTTGCAACTGATCTTCATTTTTTTTTATTTGTAGTTTAATTATTTACATTTTTGTTCAGCAGCTCTCCAGTTTGGAGTTTCAGCAGCTCTCTGGTTGCTAGGGTCCCTATTACCTTAGCAACCAGGGAGTGGTTTGAAAGAGAGACAGAAATATTAATAGGAGAGGGCCTAAATAGAAAGATAAGTTATGAAAAGTAACAATAAAACTGTAGCTTCACTGAGTAATAGTTTCTTGGCAGCCAGGGTCAGTGACCCCCATTTGAAAGTTGAAGCGAGTTAGAAGAAGGCGGTAAATAGTTAAACTATAAAAAAACGAATGCACAGAATTGGCCATTCTATAACATACAAAAAAGTTAACGTAAAGGTGACCCACCCCTTTAAGAAGACTCAGCAAGGCAGAGGCCACTGCTCTGGTATGTGTAAATGTTTGGAGAGCTAAAGGGCAAACACTCACCGGGTGATATCGGCCTGCTGGAACTTGGCGATGGCGTATACGGTATTGGGCTGGACACAGTGCGAGGCCTCAGGCCTTGTGCCGACATCTCATTAAAATACCTACAATTGAATAAAACCAATGAATCGGACTTCAATGTGTGCTTCTCTCACAACAAGCAACGGGACAGAAACGCACCAATCAGATGGCCGCTTTCATTACATGACCAGGGAAAGCTAACTGCCCGCTACTGATCAGCGCTTCGGGGGAAACTCTGCCTGTGTTACTATGTAATGCCGAGTCTCAGTCAAGTAAAGGCAAAAAACTAAACATAAAACTCACCTTTCATCATCCATTTCTAAGCTGGACTCGCTTTCTGATAACTGTCGGCAAAGAGCTTCCCGCCGCTCCATCTCCCGCTGCAACTTCCTCTGAAGCCTTAAATTCTCCTCCCTCATGTGGCGCTCCTCCTCCAAATACTGCGCCATCTTCTCAGTGTCTACAACGGAAAACAAGAGGCTAAGCTGAGATAGCAATATACATACTTTTATATTTGTACCGTTATGGGAATTATTTCATTCCTGAAACTGATGATAGGAAACAACAAGGCAGCAGCAGAGCAGTGATTGGAGAGCTGAAGGCAGCAGACAACAGTACAACAGAATACACTTAATCATCTCCATAGCCAAGTCACCTACATACCTGTGTCAGCAATAACTGCAGTCTCGGAGGTCACCCATTTTTATTGCCAGGGCTGTTCCAGTATGTGAAGTGTGGCTTTTACAGAGGAGAAAGCAAAGTGCTGCTCTACCAAGATGACAGCTGGGCTCCAAAAATGATTGGTAAATCACTTCTTGTGAGAGAGGTGCACAAAGTCTTTATTGGGGGTTTTCCTTGTACAATAAGGCAGCCCTATGGCCATAACTTTAGCCAAAGTGACACATTTTAAAATTCCCTAATATTTATTGGCACAGAATCTACACGAGAAACCCCATTAAACAATACTTCTCACCTAAATGCATAGTTAATTTCTCTCCTGCACTAATGAATTTGTAGAGTGCATCTTATGACACACGTCACAGTGTCTCAACAAACTAATATTTTTGGCACAGGAAAACACAAATATGCTGTATAGGTAAAATATTCAAACTAATACTCTGTAGCACTAACAGCTTTAGCTCTTATGGGGTAAGTAGCTTTGCACGTGCTACAGGGGCGCTTCTGGCCTATATTGTAAGCGTGTTGCACAAGTGTTTGCTGCAAGGGGACAACAAATGTAGAAAATACCCTGTCCTCCCTCTCTAGCTGTCATAGTTTTCCCAGAAACAGTGTTCTGTTTGTCTTTCTGGTAGTAAGAAACATGTGGCCCAAGTGGCATTCCCCCAGCGCTGTTCTGCAGGCACCGACTGGCAGTAGCTACAATTGTGCCCAACTCAACCCTTGGGTTGCCAATAAGGCTTTTTTACTTACGCTGCAGTTGCGCGGCCCTCAGCTGTTTCTTCAGCCTCTCTACTTCATTTTTCAGAAATCGAATGTGTCTCATCATGTTTTCCGGGGAGTCGATTTCCATTGAGATGTCTCGTGGCGACGGTGGAGCAGAAACAGGTTGGTCTAATTTCTCCTGTAATATCCTAGAACAAACATGATGATGATGATGATGATGATGATGAACAAAGAGCACTAAGCAGGCAGCAAATCCAAGACTAAAATGCCTTTGTGTCCATTCTTTGGCGAACTGAAAGCCACTCAAAGGATCCCACCCAGGATCCATGCCCAACAGAACTCAGCGCTTACTATTCTATTTTCATATTCATTTATACTGAATGAGCTTTCGGTTTAGGAATATTTTCCCTTGCCCTTCATGGACCAATATTCTTCACCCCCCATGTATTGGCTGCTGTCTGGATATTTAAATAGGGATGCACCGAACCCGCTATTTTAGTATTTGGTCAAACCCCGAATCCTTTGTGAAAGTTTTGTCCAAGTACCGAACTGAATCCAAATCCTAATTTGCATTTGCAAATAAGGCCATGGAAGGGTTAAAGACAACCACATGGTGAAACGATTTCCAACTACTGTGTTTATGTGACAAAAAAAAGCAAATGATATAAAGGATTCTGTTTGGCCAGGTACATGGATTTGGCCAAATGCTGCTGAAAAAGGCAGAATCTTGGCCGAATCCCAAACTGAATACTGGATTCGGTTCATCCCTATGGATAAAAAGAAACCCAAGGAAACAGGGAATGGCAGTTATAGACAGCAGGAGCACTGACCCAAGTGTTGGAAGTGGGTTCATAGGCTTCAATATCCGCTCATTTGGCGAGCTCACCAAACAAGCTGATCTTTGCCAAATTTGCCCAATCACATAGTGGGCCAAATCAGGCTGACTATCATTTGGCCCCTTTGCCAATGATAGGATAATAATGTGGGGACCTAGGGAGAACCAGTGGGAGAAGCGGGGGACTGCATCAATGCACTTTGGCCGATGTTGGTCAGATATTGGCCTGCCAGGCACCACACACACAGGGCACAACAAGCCGCTGACTATGTCCGGAGAGGCCAAGTGGCCAGTTTGTATCTGTCTGTGTTTGCCCACCTTCTGAATATAAACTCTAATGACAGAACCCACACAGTGAGCAGCGCCACAGTCACCAACCTTTTCTCAGCCTCCAGCTTGTCCATTCGCTTCCAGAGACGGTTCACCAGGGCCTCTTGCTCCTGTTCTAGTGTGTTCTCCAGGTCAATCTTCTCCCGCCTCAGCTATGGGAATTACAAGCAACCAACTTACTAACTTCACACTTATTTACAATCAGAGTTTGAATTTTTAAAACCATAAGATGAATGAATTTGGGCTTTCCCCACATCTTTTGATGTTTTTTTACAGCATTTTTGCCTCATACTCTTTCTCCTACTCTCCTGGTAAGAAAGTGGAACCATTTCTATCAACAAGAGAGTCAGGTGTATTAAAGGAAAACTGTACCCAGAGAATGAATACTTCACCAACAGACAGTTTATATTATGTTAAGTGACCTATTAAAGAATCTCACCAAACTGGAATATATAAATGAGTAAATATTGCCCTTTTATATCATTTCCCTTGAGCCGCCATTTAGTGATGGGCTGTGTGCTCCCTCAGAGATCAGCTGACAGAAAGCGATGCAGCTCTAACTGTAACAGGAAGTAGTGTGGGAGTAAAAGGCAGAATTCTGTCCATTCATTGGCTAATGGGGCCTAGCATGTATGTGTGCCTTGGCTTGTTTGTGTGCCCTGTGAATCATATGATCCCAGGGGGCGGCCCTTAGTACTTGCAATGGCAATTTTCTATTTAGGATTACCCAATGGCACATACTAATAAAAAAAAAAAAAAAGGATATTTTTAGGAAAATGGTTTATTTAGATGAAGCAGGGTTTTACATATGAGCTGTTTATGCAATATATTCTTATAGAGACCTACATTGTTTGGGGGTATAGTTTCCCTTTAGATCCACTCTGTCAACATAGAGCCCCCTCCCATACATATGCCCCTGAACATATGCAAAACCACTGCTAATTGCAGTAAAATGACATTAGCTTTACAAATGTCTAACAAACAGTAGTAACCCCCTTCCTTGCCCCCCAGGACCCCCAAGAGACAAGCTCCTGTACCTGCTCCAGGGTGAGCTGCTTGGAGATGGTATCATTCTCTAATTTCTTAATCTTCTTCATAAGCTTGTTGACTTGGAACTCCTGCTCCTGCTCCAGGTGCTGCTCCAGCTCAGCCTTTTCGTGCTGCAACTAAACAGACACACAAAGAATGTTTATGGCATCAAGAACAAACAAACTCTGGCTTCGTTATTTAATATTTATTAGATAATATTTACAAGAATGAAAGCTGGATCATGCCAAAAAGGAAAGCATGTTCTTAAAGGGATGCACAGACTGCAGAAACACTGATACATACCATATGTTGCACATACTTGGAATAAACCAATTTGTTATTATACCTGTGGGCTAAACCAATAGGGGTTATTTAAGAACACATGCATGAAAAGTGTTCCTGGGGGAGCCAAATAAGGGCTGTGATTGGCTATTTGGTACCCTCTATGTGGACTGACAGCCTATAGAAGGCTCTGTTTGTCAGTACACATGGTTTTTATGCAACCAAAACTTGCCCCCAAGTCAGGAATTCAAAAATAACTCCCTGGTTTGGGGGCACTGAGAGCAACACCCAAGGGGTTGGGGAGCAACATGTTACCCCCGATCACTGATGTAGAGAGTGATATTCTGAGACAATTTGCAACCAGGTCTTCAATATTTATTATTTGCGGTCTTTCAGTTATTTAGCAGCTCTGCAGTTATCTAGTTGCTAGGGTCCAAATTACCTTGGAAACCACAGAGCAGTTTGAATGAGAGACTGGAATATGAACAGGAGAGGGGCTGAATAGAAAGATAAGTAATTAAAAGTAACATTAACAATAAATGTGTAGCCCCCATTTGAAAGCTGGAAAGAGTCAGAAGGCAAATAATCCAAAAACTATAAAAAAAAAAAAAAAAAAAAAAATGAAGACCAATTGAAAAGTTGCTTAGAATAGAGTATTCTATAACATACTGCAAGTTAACCACCCCTTTAAAAAAATGCTGCTCAGCTTTAAAGCAAAGCATACTGAGTGGGTTGATGTGGCCCTGTCCTGCTGGGCTCTGTAGGCCTACAGTATGGCCTGATCCTTACGCTTGTTACCACATGATCGGATCAGCCTAAATGTGGCCTGGTGTGTTAGGTAAAAACTTTAGGTATATGTCCAGCTTTAGATAAACAGCCCTGCTTATTACAACTACACAGTTCAGGCCATACATGCAGGGACTTGCTCTTCAGCAAATGTGCTGTGAGAAGCATGTAAGGGCTCTGGTACACGGGGAGATTAGTCGCCCGCGGCAAAACTCCCTGCTCGCGGGCGACTAATCTCCCCGAGTTGCCTTCCCCCTGCCATCCCACCGGCGAACATGTAAGTCGCCGGTGGGATGGCAGACGCGTCGGCACGATTTCGCACAAATCGCCGAAAAAGACTCGCGAGGCTTTTTCGCCGATTTGCACGAAATTGCGCCGCCGCGTCTGCCATCCCACCGGCGACTTACATGTTCGCCGGTGGGATGGCAGGGGGAAGGCAACTCGGGGAGATTAGTCGCCCGCGAGCAGGGAGTATTGCCGCGGGCGACTAATCTCCCCGTGTACCAGAGCCCTAAGAGACACCCTTAGGGTGAAGACACACTGGGCTACTAGTAGCAGCTACTTGTCAAGGCTACTAAACTCCAGAAAATACCCTGCCATAGACAATACTGAGAATTGCTTCTGCTAAAACACACACACACACACAGTTATCAGTAAATAATCAGCATTGGTTATTTTAGTAGCCACAACAAATACCTGCTACTAGTAGCTCCATGTGTCTTTACCCTAAGGACTGTGACAGACAGGGAGATTATTCGCCAAGCGACAAATCTCCCTTGTCACGGGCGATTTATCTCCCCAAAATGCCATCCCACCAGCGAGAATGTAAATCGCCGGTGGGATGGCATACGTGTCGCCGAAATAGCCGAAGTTTCCTTTCAAGGCAACTTCGGCAAATCGATGTGCTGCGTATGTGATTTACATTCTCGCTGGTGGGATGGCATTTTGGGAAGATTAGTCGCCCGCGACAAGGGAGATTTGTTGCACGGCGACTAATCTCCCCGTCTATCACGGCCCTAATTGGGACTGGGAGACCTCATAACTGGTGCCACACAGGGCTGCAAGTCACACAAAATGACACAGATTAGCCGCTGTACAGTAGGTTACACAACCATAAAAGTGGAACACTGACTATGGATTGGACCCAGGAATGCTGCTTTGGTCACACTCACATTAATGGGCTGGGAAGATAATATCAGGGATTTATTTCTATGAGAGAGTATGTTGCTCTTGCATGTCTCGTAACCTATACCGGTATTACTTTCCCATACAGGCCTGATTATACCTGTAAGGAGATGTTTGGGAAGCTGTACGGTCAGTAACACAAACACAGCAATTCAGTTACATTATACCCAATTCTGCCAACAGATCTGAGAGAAGGTTTCTTACTCCTCTGTAAATCCAAGCACATATCCTACCACTCCAGCTATAAACTCCTTTATACAAAGGTAGGTCTGGGAGGTACCATCAATGTCAGTTTGTATATGAATAGGCTCACTATATAACTGGATGAAGTAGAACCGGCCATCCTTGGCCAATCAGGTACAGTATCAGAGTGACTGGACCATGGGTCAAATGAGCAGTTACATTACAAAGGGCTAAACACTGAATTTACAGAGTTATTTAGCTTGTTGTCTAGCAGCTAATCAGTTTTCAAAATTCAGCAGCTATCTGGTTGCTATGGACCTGTTTACTTTAGCAACGAGAGAGTGGTTTGATTGAGTGACTGGAATATGAATAGGAGAATGACTGAAAAGAAAGCTAAGGAATAAAAAGTAATAATAACATTGCAAACACACAAAGCAATAGTTTTATCACTGCTGTGGAAAGATGTAAAAGAGAAGGCAAATAATTAAACTACATAAAAAAAAATAATGAAGACCAACTGCAAAGTTTCTTAGAATAGTCAAAGGTGAACTGCC
Organism: Xenopus tropicalis; assembly: GCF_000004195.4. Lineage (NCBI taxonomy): Eukaryota > Metazoa > Chordata > Amphibia > Anura > Pipidae > Xenopus > Xenopus tropicalis. Next base: position 16,421,669 of record NC_030683.2, read on the forward strand.
CCTTGAAGAAATATCAAGGCAAAAGCAAGAGAGAATGACACTGTGTATGAAATGATAAAGGGAGGTGAGCTGTGCGGGGAGGCTATGGATTTCCTGTGCAGCTCATAGGGGATAAAGGGAATTACAGAGCAGTTGGTGAATGAGCGGCGAGGGCTGACAGCACAAATCAGCACTGGGGAACAGATCTATATCTCAGAGACAAAAGGATATTGAATGGAAAATAGAATTCTGAGAAGTCTTACCAATGAGGAAGCAAGCAGAGTGCCCAGGGCTCCCCTGATATCCCATTGTGTGGGAATGAATACACTTCACTGGGAGTTACAGTTCAACACAGCTCAGCTAATGACTTCCTACAATCTTTACTAAGCTGTTAACCTGCCATTATGAACAAGTTATATAAAATAAAGGATGACTGTACTTTCTACTCACACAGCCACTCACAGGGGATGGAGGAAGCATGGCGGCTCTTGCCTCACATCCCACACACAGGCTGCTCTAATGTATACATCATAGGGCCCCCAATTTCCCATACCCCCATACCTTACTGGGGTTCTGCCAACACTTATTAATCAGGGGCACGTGAAGTTAAATCGGGTTCTGACTAACTGTGTGCTATTGGTAGGGTAAATAAGACCCTAGCAACCAGATATCTGCTGAAATACCAAACTAAAGAGCTTCTGAAAAAAAGCTGAATAACTGAACCATAAAAAATGAAGACCAAATGCAAATGCCTCAGAATAGCAATGTCTACATTATGTATGTATGTATATCTTTATTTATTAAGTGCTACGTAAACTAAAGGTTAATTTAAAGGTGAACTACCCCTTTAAAATGTTACTGTTTTGTTCTTGTACCAAGTACAATGAACAGTTGGAGATTTGACATGGTGTTTAGGTACCGGTAGTCCAACCACATAGAAGGGACAAATGCTGGGCCGTTAGGGTAACAATAAGGAGTCACATAGGGAAACATAACACAGGAAGGTGTGTGAGTGTGCAGATAGTTTTATGGCAGGTTCTGCTTAAAGGAACAGTAACACCAAAAAAATGAAAGTGTGTTAATGTAATTAAAATACTGTTGCACTGGTAAAACTCATGTGTTTGGTTCAGAAACTCTACTATTGTTTATATAGATTAGCTGCTGAGTAGCCAGGGGGCAGCCATTCAAACTAGAAAAAAAGGAGAAAAGGCCCAGGTTACATAGCAGATAACAGAAGTTCTGTAGAATACAATGGGATTTTATCAATCTGCTATAAAACCTGTGCCGTTTCTCCCTTTTTCCAGCTTGAATGCCCCCATGGTACACAGCAGCTTTGTTTATATAAACTATAGTAGCGTGTCTGGAGCAAACACCCCAGTTGTACCAGTGCAGGAACGGCTGCCCCCGGGGCTACACAGCGGGGTATTTATATAAACTATAGTAGGGTTTCTGTAGCAAACACCCCAGTTGTACCAGTGCAGGAATGGCTGCCCCCGGGGCTACACAGCGGGGTATTTATATAAACTATAGTAGGGTTTCTGTAGCAAACACCCCAGCTGTACCAGTGCAGGAATGGCTGCCCCCGGGGCTACACAGCGGGGTATTTATATAAACTATAGTAGGGTTTCTGTAGCAAACACCCCAGTTGTACCAGTGCAGGAATGGCTGCCCCCGGGGCTACACAGCGGGGTATTTATATAAACTATAGTAGGGCTTCTGTAGCAAACACCCCAGTTGTACCAGTGCAGGAATGGCTGCCCCCGGGGCTACACAGCGGGGTATTTATATAAACTATAGTAGGGTTTCTGTAGCAAACACCCCAGTTGTACCAGTTCTGGGCAACAGTACATTATATTCTAACTACTTTGATACATTTTCATTTTTTGGTGTTACTATTCCTTTAAGTCCCGGCCATCTTTAACAAATCCTCAATGTCTGTGCCAGCCACGAAAGTTAAATGTTTACTCTAGGTAGTGCTTACAATTTAGCGGGCCCTGCTAAATGGCTCTAAAAAGAGGATATTCCTTAGGATATTTGGCAGTAAAGGGTAAAATATTCCAGAATCAGTCCAAGCACCATAAGGAAAGAAAGCAGAGCCTGGAGACGCCAGTTTAGCCGCAGCTCCAGAAATCACTAATGAGGGAAAGCACCAATCACCTGCATGAGTTTGCGGGACAGTTCGTTAGTGAGGAACTCCTCTTCTTTCTCATAGTTGACGGCGAGGGTTTCCTTCTCTTTCTGCAAAGCTTGGATCTTTTTAAACAGCGTATTGCTGATGAACTCCTCTTCCTGCTCTGCCCGCGCTTGCTGGGGAAAAAAAATAATAATACAAAAAATTAGTATAATGCCAGATAATCTATCTGAAAGTAACCTGTAGCTTTTTTCATAGGGCAGTTTTTGAATTCATGTTAACAGATAAAAGATGGGTGAACACAGCAGAGCCAATAGCAACCAAACAGCAATATAAACCCGGCAATTATTTTTACATGTTCAGGATTGGAATATATAGTCATGTCAACTTCATTTTGCTTTTTCTGGTCCTTTAAAATGCAAAGATACTTCAAGTCACATGGGGTTCCCTGGCCTGCAGCCTTGTGCCTTTATATGGGCACAGAACCCCTCAGTGACTGCTAATATCCTTATCATTTACAGTAGGGGGTACATTATCCCTTATAATACATGAGTGATACTCAGAGTTCCCTGTATAACTCAGCCTGCAGCCTTGTGCCTTTATATGGTCACAGAACCTCTCAGTGACTGCTAATATCCTTATCATTTACAGTAGGGGGTACATTATCCCTTATAATACATGAGTGATACTCAGAGTTCCCTGTATAACTCAGCCTGCAGCCTTGTGCCTTTATATGGGCACAGAACCCCTCAGTGACTGCTAATATCCTTATCATTTACAGTAGGGGGTACATTATCCCTTATAATACATGAGTGATACTCAGAGTTCCCTGTATAACTCAGCCTGCAGCCTTGTGCCTTTATATGGGCACAGAAAGCCTCACAACCTAATTTCCACCCCTAACAAACCTGTTTAACTTTAGGGATATCACCTAAGAGCCAATGCTTACAGCGGAAGTGCTGTAAGTGCTATAACTGAATACACAGACAAATCACACCTAGGAATGAGAACACCTCGTATAAACTAGTTTTGTTCAGTTTGTTAGAAGATATGGCCAGTCACAGCCCGCGCACAGAGTATAAAGTCTTTTCATGCTGAGCCAAAAAAGCCTGAACCTGAAGAAGTGCCTTAAGGAGAGGAGGGCCCGGCGTGATGCTCGTATGAGTGAGTGCAGGTATGAAAGTCAGACATTTCCAATCTCCATACCTTATGGCCACAGACACCACCACCATTAAAACATGTGACGCTGGGAGAGCGGGGACTTGCAGCTGCCCAAGCAGCAAACACAATGAGTGGAAGGAGAAGAATCCAGGGCCAAAAGACCGATTACAGGAAAATTAGTCACTGAAAACATTTATTCCTTTAGCGGAAACTAATGTCCCATTATTTTCAATTTCCAGAAATCCATATTATCTGTATCCCACCAAACCAGGTGACTCAAATGTTTGGCCTTGTGCCCATTCAGTGGACACTATTGTGCGGATAAGCCTTAAAGGAACACTGTCATGGGAAAATGTGTTTTTTGGGGATTTTTTTTCCCCAAAACCCATAAGTTAATAGAGCTTCTCCAGCAGAATCCTGCATTGTAATCTGTTTTTCAAAAACACAGATTTTTTTTTATATTTAATTTTGAAAATTCACATGGGTCTAGCCATATTCTTCATTTCCCAGGGTGCCACAGCCATGTGACCTGTGCTCTGATAAACTTCAGGCTCACTTTACTGCTGGGAGAAAGATAGCAGCTCCCAGTAGGTATCTGAATAGCACTCAATAGTAAGAAATCCAAGTCCGGCTTGGGACTCCTCCAGTTGCATGGGAGTAGGAGAAACAATAGGTTAGCTGAAAGCAGTTCTAATGTGTAGCGCTGGCTGAAAGCTCAGACTCAGGCACAATGCACTGAGATGGCGCCTACACACCAATATTACAGCTACAAATACATTTGTTGGTTCAAGAATAAAAGTTTAAATGGCAGAGGGAATTATTTGCTATGTAAACAGTGTCATTTAGAAATAAAAGGTACCCCATAAAAATCATGACAGCAAATGAAGCGGTAGGACTCCAGGCAAGCAGTTCTGTTAGCAGCGATATTACCTGTAGTACTGCTGCATGGCACTGACAAAAGCCTATAAAAGCTCCAGCTGCAGCGACAGAGTCCCATCCCGGTGCACCAATGGGGTTCTGGGCAGGCAGCTGTGCCTGACTCCCCTGCTGCGCCACTCATACAAGATCCCCATAGCAACTGATCACTGCAGGCTCTAATCACTACAGTTTCATTAACTACACAAACATCTGCCTTTGGCACCACCATCACCCTGGAGGATAGAAATTCTGTGCCAATAGAGACACGGCATGCAAAGGTGCCTCCCCTACATAAACAGCTCCATTACAGACTTCTGCCACAGTCATAAGCCGCCGCTCCAACGTTGTTTCTATTTATATACAAAGGTCTAGGAAGATATAATACTATTCTTATATAGGTATGTAATCTGTTATCCAGAAACCCATTATATATAAGAACAACATTTTCTATAGACTCCATTATAATAAAAAAAATAAAATATTTTAAAATGGTTTCCTTTTTCTCTGTAATAATAAAACAGTACCTGTACTTGATCCCAACTAATATTTAATTACCCCTTATTGGGGGCAGAACCATCCTTTTGGGTTTATTTCATGTTTAAATGAATTCCTTTTCTCTGTAATAATAAAACAGTACCTGTACTTGATCCCAACTAAGATATAATTACCCCTTATTGGGGCAGAACAGCCCTATTGGGTTTATTTCATGGTTAAATGATTCCCTTTTCTCTGTAATAATAAAACAGTACCTGTAATTGATCCCAACTAAGATATAATTACCCCTTATTGGGGGCAGAACCATCCTTTTGGGTTTATTTCATGTTTAAATGAATTCCTTTTCTCTGTAATAATAAAACAGTACCTGTACTTGATCCCAACTAAGATATAATTACCCCTTATTGGGGCAGAACAGCCCTATTGGGTTTATTTCATGGTTAAATGATTCCCTTTTCTCTGTAATAATAAAACAGTACCTGTAATTGATCCCAACTAAGATATAATTACCCCTTATTGGGGCAGAACAGCCCTATTGGGTTTATTTAATGGTTAAATGATTCCCTTTTCTCTGTAATAATAAAACAGTACCTGTAATTGATCCCAACTAAGATAGAATCAATGCTTATTGGAGGCAAAACAATCCTATTGGGTTTATTAGTTATTTAAATGATTTTTAGCAGACTTAAGGTATGGAGATCAAAATTATGGAAAGATCCCTTATCTGAAAAACCCCAGGTCCCGAGCATTCTGGATAACAGGTCCCATACCTGTACTGCTAAAAAAAAAAAAGCTCTAATAACAAACAGAACCCTGGATTGGGCGAATTCCTACTGAATACAGTGCCAACAAGCAGCACCAATTCCTGTGCCCAGTTTTTATATGAGGGTATAAGGCAGAGCCATTGGCAGAGCTGCTATTATAGGACAAAGGACAAAATATAGACTTATTATCCCAGAGCTATGTTAAGCTGGACATTTCAGTAACGTTTACCATTCACATCAGTCCCTGTCCCACTGGAGCTTATGATATTCACACAGAGGCACATGGTTTGGTATATATAATGTACAGAGTCTGAACCCACTGTGTAAGCATTCCAGGCTTATAGATATAAATACAATGAAAAAAACCTCTTTCTATGTGCCACGCTACAGAAAGAACACTCGACTCCCTTTGGCAGCAACCTGCACATGTAATGGAAGAAAAACTATAAACACCTCCAAAACTGGCAGCCAGGCCGCCCCAACGAGCCCCGGTGCAAGGCAAAAGGAGCGGAACGCTGCTCATTTATTCATGATAAAAGCAAATGGACAAATTGTTTGGTTTCAGACTCTCCATTTGCTTTTGTCATTAATAAATAAGAGCCACGTCTAATTTTACATTGGCAAAGAGCACTCTGCGGATAGCGAAGTCCTTGCCAGGCTGACTTACTAGGAAGCCATTGATGTGGCGGCCCTGCTTGTTCCTGAAGGCCGATGTGAGTCTGTAACAGATACGATTACAGTTACGACTACTGAATGCAGTCACAAAGGTTTACAATGCAGATTTACAGCATAATATACATTAAAAAAAGAACACTGCAGATTCAAGAGCTCCTTGAGGTGATGGCAGATTCATATTCTGGACAGAACAAAACAGGTAAATGCAGTATACCATGGATACATGGAGTATGCTTCCCCTTTAAAAGTGTGCATGTAACTTTAATAGGTCATCTATCAGAGACACACTTGTACAAAGTGACTGTCTGAAAGAAACAGAATGAGCCTCTTGTGTGTGTGGAGTGGGGGACAAAGAACTGAAAACACACGATAAACACTCATGGGACAGGATGGCAAGCACTTGATAGAATGATTACAAGGACTGGAACAAAATGGCAAAAACATGTGACAGATCAATCAGAAGGAGAGGGAAACAAGAGGGAACGTGCTGCACACAACGCCAATAGTAGTAAAGCACAACAGTATGGCAGAATGGGACAGGACGATAAGAACCTGTGGGATAGAATGATTACTGCTGAGGCAGCCATACACGGGCCCACTATGTTTCCTCTCCACCCTATTTGCCCAAGCCCTGAATGGGCAGATAGTGTACGAAAAGCCACATGCACAGTATAGCCGTCCTCTTATTTTTTCAGACTCCAGTATTTCAGTTCAGCTAACTCCTTTTCCTAAAGGGGTGGTTTAGTATGTTATAGAAAGAACAATTCTATCTTTATTATTTATGTCTTACAGTTTATGAATTATTTGCCTTCTTCTTCAAACTCTTTGTAGCTTTCAAATAGGGGTCACTGACCCCGGCAGCCAAAAACTATTGCTCTGTGAGGCTACAGCTTTATTGTTATTACTTTTTTTTTTCAGTCTCTCATTCAAACCACCCCCTGGTTGCTAAGGTAATTTGGCCCCTAGCAACCAGATAGCTGTTAAAACTCCAAACTGGAGAGTTGCTGAACAATTATTGAACTAATTAAAAAGCTACAAAGAAAAAAGGAAGACCAACTGCAATTTGTCTCAGAATATTACTCTCTACATCACACTAAAAGTTAACTCAAAGGTGAACAACCCCTTTAACCAGACTGCCGCTCCTGTTGCAGAACTATATAGCATGGGCGTTATATTAGAGATTGTAGGATACCTGACACCGCAGAACTTTGCTGCAATTCGTATTTATTTGTTTGTTACACCAGGACTTTGTTCTGCAGTGTAAGGTGCCCTACATTCTCTAATGTTGTTGCTCTGATTATTTCTGCAAAACGCACAAATGAATGAAACAATAAGGTCATTGGCTAATTACATTTTCCAACCTGCCCCATACCAGGACATGGGATACTGGTCAGCTTGAGAGGGGGCAACATATCCATAACAATAATTGTATTAAACTTAGTTTCTCTATATTACTGGTACAGGTATGGGATCTATTATCCAGAATGCTCTGGGGTTTTCCAGATAAGGGATCTTTCCATAATTTGGATCTCCATAACTTAAGTCTGCTAAAAATCATTTAAATATTGAACAAAACCGAATAGGCTTGTTTGCCTTCAATAAGGGGTAATTATATCTTAGTTGGGATCAAGTACAGGTACTGTTTTATTATTACAGAGAAAAGGGAATCATTTAACCATTAAATAAACCCAATAGGGCTGTTCTGTCCCCAATAAGGGGTAATTATATCTTAGTTGGGATCAAGTACAGGTACTGTTTTATTATTACAGAGAAAAGGGAATCATTTAACCATTAAATAAACCCAATAGGGCTGTTCTGCCCCCATTAAGGGGTAGTTATATCTTAGTTGGGATCAAGTACAGGTACTGTTTTATTATAACAGAGAAAAGGGAATCATTTAACCATGAAATAAACCCAATAGGGCTGTTCTGCCCCCAATAAGGGGTAATTATATCTTAGTTGGGATCAAGTACAGGTACTGTTTTATTATTACAGAGGAAAGGGAATCATTTAACCATTAAATAAACCCAATAGGGCTGTTCTGCCCCCATTAAGGGGTAGTTATATCTTAGTTGGGATCAAGTACAGGTACTGTTTTATTATAACAGAGAAAAGGGAATCATTTAACCATGAAATAAACCCAATAGGGCTGTTCTGCCCCCAATAAGGGGTAATTATATCTTAGTTGGGATCAAGTACAGGTACTGTTTTATTATTACAGAGAAAAAAGAAATCATTTTTAAAATTTAGAATTATTTGCTTATAATGGAGTCTATGGGAGATGGCCTTTCCGTAATTTGGAACTTTCTGGATAACAGGTTTCCGGATAAGGGATCCCATACCTGTACATGTATGGCCAGGTTTAGTAGGATAAAATATGCAGAATGTGGAAAAGAATAATTAGTATAAGAGGGAAACAACACGGAGAAGATGCACGGCAGAAGAATGATTAGAATTAATGAGGAAACTGAGGGACCAATGGGGTCTGATCAGCGACTGCAGCGTATGTTTAACTGCATCTTCCTGCAGACAAATGTATATTAATGTGAGAGAACAGTGAGGAGGAACAGATATAATTAACTGAATGGTAAGAATCGGTGGGAAAGAATTAGCTATTGAGTTAGAGAAATAGAAAGGTAAGCACAGAATGATTACAGGGATCAGAAGCCAAAGGCAGAATGCTAGTACATGCAATTCAATGGCCTGTCTCCTCTCACTCTCTGTAAGGGCAGCCAAGGGCGGCAGCGGAACCTTCTTACTGCAGGGAAGCAGCTGAGTGGCCACAATATGTTCTGATACGGAGGGTAAATAATACAGAGCATTTACAGCCATAAAATATTAAAAAGAACATGTAAAGATATATAGAGTGGAGCGGCACGGTGTTACTCCTGCCAAGCCCAAGCCTGGATTTCAACTTGAGCCTTTCAATAACACTAAATGCTATCCCTTCTGCACTAGCCCTAGCAGTCTGGATACTGTGCCATTGAGCGAGCCACTGATGGGCATAATGAATCAAATAAAAACATAAAAATAAAGGAAATAAAGTGGCCTTTTAAAAGAAAACAATACCTTCAGAATGAATACTTAGCAAACAGATCATTTATATCAATTTAAGTGACCTATTAAAGAATCTCACCAAACTGGAATCTATATCAGTATATATTGCCCTTTTACATCCTTTCCCTTTAGCTGCCATTTTGCTCCCTCAGATCACCTGACAGGAAATGATGCAGCTTTAACTGTAACAGGAAGAAGTGTGGGAGTAACAGACACAGCTCTGTCCATTCATTGGCTGATATGACCTAATGTGTATTGTGTGCCCTTGGTTTGATTGTGAGCACCATGAATTATATGATCCCAGGGGGCGGCCCTTAGTACTTAAAATGGAAGTATACTTTTTTTTTTTTTTTTTTAGATGAAGCAGGGTTTTACATATGAGCTGATTCATGTGATATTTTTTTTTATAGAGACCTACATTGTTCAAAAAGCTTAGACACACCTATTACTCACACAAATACATCAAGCCTTTAAAAATTCCTGCTGTGACTACGCCCAGAGAATAAAATGATGCTGAGAAACATGCATTTTATCAGTGCGAGATACTTTCCACTGGAGGATAATTTCCCTAGTTAATATAGGGGCATATTTGGGGTAAAAACCACAATTATTTAGCTTTTTGCTCAGCAGCTCTCCAGTATGGAAATTCAGCAACTATCTGGTAGCTAGGGTCCAATTTTTACCTAGTGACCAGGCAGTCGAATGAGAGGCAGCTATATGAATACAGGAGGGCCTAAATAGAAAGAAATTGAATAGAAAGTGAAATGTAGCTTCACTGAGCAATAGTTTTTTGGCTCTTGGGGTCAGTAACAGCTATCTAAAAGCTGGAATGAGTCAGAAGAAGAAGGAAATAGTTAAAAAACTATAACAAAAAAGTTGCTAAGAATAGGCCATTCTATAATATACTAAAAGTTAACCTGAAGGTGATTCAGCCTTTAAGCATCCACTAACAACCAATCAGAAGCTGAGAATATGAGGTGGGGGCTGATGCCATAAAGCAAGAGAGACCTGCTGCTTTGTGAATAAAATCAGGGCGCTAACCTTTTGGCTACTTTTCCCTATGGTAACACCAAAGTGCCTCTTCCAGACTGGGTGCACTGGGTGGGGCAGAAGTTGATGTAGGGGGTTTAAGGCATGAAGGTTAACTCTATCCTGCCCTACTCATTCAGCTTTACTTCCCTACATTATTAAGTCTCACGGATAGGTGCTCTGTGCCAAACTAAAAACAGTGGAATTGTTAGAAGATCTGAAAGGTTCCCCTTTCTCTTGATGGGCAAAGCTTGCCACTTGGCATGAACACAGAGCCAACAATACCCACAAGGCACAGAGCTCCTCTCAGATAACATCCAGATACCAGAACAGGGATAGAATTAGCTCTGAAGATGTTGCAGCACTTGTTCCAATGTAAGAAACAGATAAGTATAACAAGGCGCAATGGAGGTGCACAAAACACTAAAACCAGGAGGGTCACCTTAAAATCCGCTCTACTGACGGAGACTCACCGGAACATCTACCTTTGCATTGGTTTTATCACCCATTTTCAAATCAATCTCAAATGGCTGTGCACTTGGTACGTTGCCAACAAGGGGGACCCATAGGGATGTACCTAAAGGACAGTGTTTAACTCCATGAAGATTACATGTCCACGTATAAAACAGCTTAGGCAAAAGCGTCACGGTGCCATTACTTATCTGCCCAGCAACCCACTGTTCTAGACCCTGCCTTGGGCACCCACTCGAGCAGTCAAGCCGACAGATATAATGAGCAGGCCTTACATGATTCCTGCTATACAGTGTCACCATGGTGGGAGCAATGAAGAATCATGTATCACTAAGGGACATCTGACATGCCGGAACGGATTAGATGGCCAGGTTCCGTTTCTGTGCTGCAACTCAGCTTCTTTAGGGCTATTTCTCACATGGTGCCAGTGTGCCCTGAAGCAAAGCCCTCAATCAGCAACCCTGCCAAGTGTATGAATCTCCCTGTGTATTCCTAGCTTCACTGTCACAAACAGCCAATCAAATCAGTGCAAGCCAAGTGGCCAGGAGGGTGCCTGGCTCATAGTCATGCCACCTGCTTTTTTAGACACAAAGCAAACAGTTAAAAAAAAATAAAAGTAAAATGTACCATCCCTAAATGAAAAAGCAGCAGCAATTAAATGACATGGAGCTGCAGCAATAACATGGAGTCATGCAGTGGCCTGTAAGGCAAGATAATATGCCAGATAGGCTTATTTCACAGAGAAATAGTTTTTTGGCTGCCGGGGTAGTGACAGCCATTTAAAAACTGCAGATCTGGAATAAGAAGGCAAATATTCAAAAAACTAACAAATAAATAATAAAGACCAATTGAAAAGTTGCTTAGAATTGATTTTTTTTTTATAAAATTAAAAGTTAATTTAAAAGTGATGACAGTGATATTCTGACACCATTTACAATTGGTTTTCATGTTATATTGTGTTTTTTCAGTTTTTTAGCTTTTTGTTCAGCAGTCCTCCAGTGTGGACTTCAGCAGCTATCTGGTTGCTAGGGTCTTATTTACCCTAGCAACCTGTGGTTTGAATGAGAGCCTGGGAGATGAATAGGGCCTAAAAAAAAACATATGGGATAGAAAGCAACAATAATAAAATTGTAAGCTCCCACAGCCAGTTTTTTTCTTAGCTGCCAGGGTCACTGACCCCCATTTGAAAGCTTAATAAATATAGAAGAGGAAGGCAAATAATTCAAAAACTATTAAAAAAAAATGAAGACCAACTGCAAAGTTGCTAGGGATACAACATTCGATAACATATTAAAAGTTAACTTAATGGTGAACAGGTGAACCACCCCTTTATGACTCCATTAACTAATGCTGATTAGTATACAAAACTGTTCTGGAGATCTCGCTCTGTACAAAATTCAGCTCGGCACAGACTGGCTTGTTTGCTTACCTTGCTGAAGAACCTCATACAGGTATTGATCCGTTATCCAGAAAGTTCCGAATTACAGGAAGGCCATCTCCCATAGAATCCGTTATAAACAATACAGGAGCTTGTACTTGATCCCAACTAAGGTAAAACTAATCCTTACTGAAGGCAAAACCATCCTACTGGGTTTATTTAGGCACACAGATTGCAGGCTCTGCAGACAAGTCATGCTACCACACAACTATTTACACAGTCACTAGGAATATAGGGCATTAGTGTTTGACTCGTTTCCAAGACAATCACATAAGCGGCTGTGTTTGCTTTTAGGTTTTATCACACACAAGACTAAAGCAGTGGCAATCTTTTTCCTCAGGGCAGTTTATCAGGCTTCAAACCCCTTCCTGGGCACACAAGGACACAAAACACCAGCACTAGCGCGGCTAAGGACCCACAAAGCAAGTTAGTCACCTGGGATAGATCGCTGCTAGCCTGGGCAACTAACAACTCCAAAATGCCTTTCCAGGAGTTGTTGCCGGTGGAAAGGCCGACTAATTGCTTCAGCTCTGCAAAGTCGCGCGGAGTTGCCCAAAGGAGGAAACTTTGTGCGACTTTGTAAAGCCAAAGTGATGCATCGCCTTTCCACCGCCAACTTCTATTGTTGCCAGTGGAAGGGCATTTCAGAGCAGTTAGTCGCCTGTTCAAGTCACTCTGTGGGGTCCTTAGCCTTATGGACCTGTTTGTCTGATTTTGAGCAGCTTTAACAAGCATATTAAAGAGATTATTTAGATATACAGGTATGGGATCCCTTATCCGGAAACCAGTTATCCAGAAAGTTTAGAATTAAGAAAAGGCCATCTCCCATAGACTCCATTGTAAGCAAATAATTCTATTTTTTAAAAATGATTTCCTTTTTTTCTGTAATAATAAAACAGTACTTGTACTTGATCCCAACTAAGATATAATTACCCCTTATTGGGGGCAGAACAGCCCTATTGGGTTTATTTAATGGTTAAATGATTCCCTTTTCTCTGTAATAATAAAACAGTACCTGTACTTGATCCCAACTAAGATATAATTACCCCTTATTGGGGCAGAACAGCCCTATTGGGTTTATTTAATGGTTAAATGATTCCCTTTTCTCTGTAATAATAAAACAGTACCTGTACTTGATCCCAACTAAGATATAATTACCCCTTATTGGGGGCAGAACAGCCCTATTGGGTTTATTTCATGGTTAAATGATTCCCTTTTCTCTGTAATAATAAAACAGTACCTGTACTTGATCCCAACTTAAAATGAATCCTTATTGGGGGCAGAACAATACAATTGGGTTTATGTTTAAATTATTTTAATTAGACAATGTATAGATAATGTGCCCTATACCTGTAGTGCCCTGGTCATTTATAGCAAGAGGGGGAGACAACCTATTCCTTCCTGCAGGTCCCCCCACTCCCCAGAAGTATTTCTCCCATCTGCCGCTTGCAATTATTATGGATGAGCTGGGAACTGCAGTTCAGCTAAAACTGAAGGACACTGAAGGCTAGGGAAGGTACATAAAGCATTGTGGGAATATTCCTGCACTGCTGGCATACAAGCTGCACACCGACACAGATACAATGCCAAGGGAAGACTTGCTTAATTACATTAGGCTTCAGGCAAAGACATATTGTGGCATTTAAATGAGCAACAGCCAATATATTCCTTCCAAACCTAAATAAAGTAATGCACCCAGTAGGGAGCCAATAGAGGCGCCCCGGTCAACAATCTACTGAGCTACAGAAAAAGACCTAAATGAGTAAACAATCAGAAACCCACCCAATCTCCTCATGGCACTGAAGGTCACTGGGCAATACCAACCCACCCAATCTCCTTATGGCACAGAAGGCCACTGGGCAATACCAACCCACCCAATCTCCTCATGGCACAGAAGGCCACTGGGCAATACCAACCCACCCAATCTCCTCATGGCACAGAAGGCCACTGGGCAATACCAACCCACCCAATCTCCTCATGGCACAGAAGGCCACTGGGCAATACCAACCCACCCAATCTCCTCATGGCACAGAAGGCCACTGGGCAATACCAACCCACCCAATCTCCTCATGGCACAGAAGGCCACTGGGCAATACCAGCCCACCCAATCTCCTTATGGCACAGAAGGCCACTGGGCAATACCAACCCACCCAATCTCCTCATGGCACAGAAGGCCACTGGGCAATACCAACCCACCCAATCTCCTTATGGCACAGAAGGCCACTGGGCAATACCAACCCACCCAATCTCCTCATGGCACAGAAGGCCACTGGGCAATACCAACCCACCCAATCTCCTCATGGCACTGAAGGCCACTGGGCAATACCAACCCACCCAATCTCTTCATGGCACAGAAGGCCACTGGGCAATACCAACCCACCCAATCTCCTCATGGCACAGAAGGCCACTGGGCAATACCAACCCACCCAATCTCCTTATGGCACAGAAGGCCACTGGGCAATACCAACCCACCCAATCTCTTCATGGCACAGAAGGCCACTGGGCAATACCAACCCACCCAATCTCCTCATGGCACAGAAGGCCACTGGGCAATACCAACCCACCCAATCTCCTTATGGCACAGAAGGCCACTGGGCAATACCAACCCACCCAATCTCCTCATGGCACAGAAGGCCACTGGGCAATACCAACCCACCCAATCTCCTCATGGCACTGAAGGCCACTGGGCAATACCAACCCACCCAATCTCCTCATGGCACAGAAGGCCACTGGGCAATACCAACCCACCCAATCTCCTCATGGCACAGAAGGCCACTGGGCAATACCAACCCACCCAATCTCCTCATGGCACAGAAGGCCACTGGGCAATACCAGCCCACCCAATCTCCTTATGGCACAGAAGGCCACTGGGCAATACCAACCCACCCAATCTCCTCATGGTACAGAAGGCCACTGGGCAATACCAACCCACCCAATCTCCTCATGGCACAGAAGGCCACTGGGCAATACCAACCCACCCAATCTCCTCATGGCACTGAAGGCCACTGGGCAATACCAACCCACCCAATCTCCTCATGGCACTGAAGGCCACTGGGCAATACCAACCCACCCAATCTCCTTATGGCACAGAAGGCCACTGGGCAACACCAACCCACCCAATCTCTTCATGGCACTGTAGGCCACTGGGAACAAAGAACATGCATTGTGGCACTGCCAGGCATAAAAAGCAGAGCTTGTATGATGGGCATGAAGCCATTAGCAGGGTGCCCCAGTCTGGAGAAGGTATATATGGTCCAAACTGGCAAAAATTACTCTTTACTTTGCAAATGTACAGCCCTGAAGTCAGTTCAGAGCCCACTTTTACCTGCTAAGAACCGCTGGCTACACACAGACTAGCAAATCATAAAAATCTACATTTGCTTTACCCTTAAAGCCATACCTATGCCACGAAACCCTGATCCCATGACCAGCGACGCATGTCAGTTCCATCTCTACATGCCCACTGTATGCCCCCCCCCCCACACTGAGCCATAACCATGTCTGTGTATATCAGCTCAGCTCCTGACAACCCATTTACGCCGACCACCCGTATTCCACATGTATGTCTTACCACTCCCATGCCGACCTTATATCTGCTTATAACAAACCCTATCCTATATCTGTATCTGCTCCCATCACCCCCATGTCACTCCTATAGCCAACTGTATGTCTTCTCAATCTACCCATCCCCACTTCCATTCTGCTCCCATTTATCCCATTCTTATGTTTGTTTTAATAAATCCAACTCTATATGTTCTCCCACCTACTCACCCCAACTTTATATCTGTATCTCTAACACCAATTACAGCCCTGTTAGTGATATATCCAGGCTTGACTATATATCTCCCACCTACCCCTTCCCAGCTGCAAGTGGGCTCCAACTACCCCCAAATGTCACACTCAATACCATCTCTAGATGAACTACCATAACACCCAGCTCTTATCAACCATACCCAGCACTGACTCCTCCAACATGTAATCCTGTGTCCCCACCCTTCTCTGCCAATTCAACTAATCACTTGAGCCCAACTCTTGCCTGTTTTGCCCCCACCTTTTCTCTAGAGCCACCCTCCATGCTGGGCCTTTTCAGACAGGAATTCCGAAAAATGACTTCTTACTTGAACTAAAAGCTGTAGTTTAAGGGTGAAGACACACGGAGCTACTAGTAGCAGCTACTTGTCACGGCTACTAAATAGACAATGCTGATCATTTACTGATAACTGTATCTATGTGTGTTTTAGCAGAGGCAATTCTCAGTATTGTCTATGGCACATTATTTTCTGGAGTTTTGTAGCCATGAAAAAGTAGCTGCTACTAGTAGCTCTGTGTGTCTTCCCCCTAACTGTAACTCACAGTTCATGTGGGAATTGGGTGGGTTTCATTTCAATCACAAAATAAGACATTCCATTTAGAAATACTACAAATATGCAAGCCCTGTTACACAATGGAATAAGTAGGTCTACATGTGACATTTTCTGTGGATGCTGGGGCCAATGGCAAATTTCCTCTCTGACCTCCAATATAAATCAGCCTTTCCCCAATTGACAATATGCGAAAGTGAAGGCGTGGGAAGGGTGCTGTGGGAGCGGGGAGGGTGCTGTGGGAGCGGGGAGGGTGCTGTGGGAGCGGGGAGGGTGCTGTGGGAGCGGGGAGGGTGCTGTGGGAGCGGGGAGGGTGCTGAAGGTGCGGGAAGGGTGCTGAAGGTGCGGGAAGGGTGCTGTGGGAGCGGGAAGGGTGCTGTGGGAGCGGGAAGGGTGTTGAAGGTGCGGAAGGGTGCTGTGGGAGCGTGATGGGTGTTGAAGGTGCGGAAGGGTGCTGTGGGAAGGGTGCTGTGGGAGCGGGAAGGGTGCTGTGGGAGCGGGAAGGGTGCTGTGGGAGTGTGATGGGTGCTGAAGGTGCGGAAGGGTGCTGTGGGAGTGGGAAGGGTGCTGCCAATTGTATCCCAGTAAGATCTGGCAGGCCCACAGGTTGCCCCCCTGCCCCCCCCCTCAGCCCCCCATCAACCCCCCCCCCCAGGCCCCCCATCACCCCCCCCCCAGGCCCCCCATCACCCCCCCCCCCAGGCCCCCCATCACCCCCCCCCCCAGGCCCCCCATCAGCCCCTCTCCAGGCCCCCCATCAGCCCCTTACAATTGTGACGCTGGCTTTGCGCAGGTCGCGGTTCTCCTCCTGCAGGGCTTTGCACTTCAGCTTGTACGTCTCCAGCTCGATCTTCAGCACCTTGTTCTCCTGCTGCAGGGAGGCCAGCCGGTTAGTGAGCTCCTCCAGGCGGAAGGGCGAGATGACGATGCCGGACTTGCCCGAAGATGAAGAAGCCGGGGAACAGGTCTGCATGGCTGTCGTGCTATTGCCGGCCCCGTCGGTGTCGCTCTCGCTGGCGCTGTCCGCCATTGCCGAGGTGGGAGGGGCAGGCGGGGAAAGGGATGACACAGGGCAGGAGGCAGCAGCGGCGAGACACTCACTCGCACTCCTCTGCGCATGTGCGCCAACAGCGAGCGTCAGGCAGGCCGAGAGGGAGCCGCGCCTAATGCGCCAGCAGAGCTGCCTGCTCACAGCGACACCTGCAGGGGGGCGGAGAAACTGCGCTGATATTCTGGAGGGATTGCTCCTTTCTCTGATAGTGAATAACGGAGGCCTCTGTTATAAGATTTATTAGAGAATTCCCATGGGGCTCATTTTTTTACCATGGGCAAGGGCTACAAAAGGTTATACATTGTATTCTAATGGTAATGTTGTTACGCTCATCTTCAGGGTTAGTTGAAGGGAATGTAAACCTAAAGATCCCATTGGCATATTGAATGAAAATGTCATTCTAAACTACTTTTCAGGACACATTTTCAGTGGTTTTAAGGGTATTTGTAGATGTAATTGTCACAGAAAGTAGCATCTGTCTTTCACATGCAATGCTCTGCGCTGCTGGTTCTGACTCCTGAAACAATGTAGCAGAAGCCAGTTGATTTGTAGATGTAATTGTCACAGAAAGTAGCATCTGTCTTTCGCATGCAATGCTCTGCGCTGCTGGTTCTGACTCCTGAAACAATGTAGCAGAAGCCAGTTGATTACCAGACCTTGTGAAGAAACATGCAAGGCATTGCGGCAAATGGAGTCTTGGCTTTAAAAGAGCTTGCTTCTGCTACATTGTTTCAAAAGTCTGATTGTGCAGTGCAGGAATAGTAGTAAGCAGCAGCAGCAATCAAACCAAAGGAGCAGGTTGGACTCCTGCCTCTTTTTTTTTTTTCTCAATGCGTTGTCTTTTATTAAGCAGTTTAGCAAGGTACATACATTCATACAGTGAAAATTGTACAATGGTATAAATAAGCTTATAGTGGTACAGATTGCATACATTTGCGTTATTTCCAGGGGGGTTTTGCACTTTGGGAGGTCTCCCCTTTTGGGGTCAGAGTTAGCCTGCTTTAGGTTAGGGTGTAAGGGTAAAGATACGTGGGGGGCTAGATATTGTTAGGTACCATCTGCCCAGTGACGCCAGATTTGTAGGAACTTTAGCATCTGACCTTTTTTGTCCAGTATAGTTCTTTCAAGCGATGCCAAGTCCTCCATTGCTTTTCTCCATTCTTGAGTAGAGGGAGGTTCAGTGTCTTTCCTGTGTAGGGTTAATATCCTTTTGGCCTGGAACAGTGCCTTTGTAATAAATATTTTTGTATGTAGGTCCAGGGAGGCATTAAGGTCGAGTGCAAGTAGACATTTTCTGGCGTCACCGGGGCCCCATTCTGGAATTTTATCCATTAACCAGTCACATACCCCGTCCCAGTAGGTTTTGAGGTGTGTGCATCCCCATAATGTGTGCACCAGTGTGGCTATTTCGGTTTTGCATCTAGGGCAGAAGGGAGAGCTTAGTACCTTCATTACATGCAATCTTTGAACTGTGTAGTAGGCCCTATGTATTGTATAGAGTTGTAGTAGCATGTGCCTTTGGGAGAATGATACTATCTTTGGGGTATCAAGTACCCAGTCCCATTGGTCATCCGAGATTGTCCCTAGCTCCTCTTCCCAACGGGCTCTGGAGCCTAGTTTGGTGTCGCTATATACTGGTTTGCTAAGCAATTTGTACAGGGCAGACATCTTGCCTTTTTGCATAGGACTTAGTAAACTATCTATTACCTGGGAGTTGTTTACCTCAAGACCTGTACCAGACCAGCTTGTTGTTAGGGCTGTCTTGAGCTTATGATATGTTAGCCATTGGTTAGTTGGCAAATGCCTGACATTGTGCAGAGTCGAGAATGGTATGGTTTGGCCGTTCTCCCATACATCTCCCAAGGTAATTATTCCAAGAGATCGCCATACTTTAGAGGGATTGCATTGTGCCAACTTGGGGAAGATAGCATTTTGCCATATTGGCGTTTGTGGCGGATGGCCTGTATATTTTATCAGTTTATGTGCAGTGGACAGCACCGAGCATTGTAGTGCCATGATTGGGAGATGCACATTGTTTTTTGCTTATTTAGCAGGGCATGCCAAGGTGTTTCCATGCAGTTGGTTGCTTGTGACCACAGCTGGAAGAGTGGGGGGGAGAGCTCTTGGTGAATCATAGGAGAGATGTGAGTTAGCTGCGCTGCTAGGTAGTAAGGCTCCTGCCTCTTTAGTATAAATATAAACCAGGGGCCATATACTGTATTACAATTGCCAGAATGATAGCCCTTCATGTTATGCCTCTGTATCTGAGGTAGATCCTTGGAGTCGCTGAGTGCAGTAATGTGTAGTATATACCAGCACGAACCAGAAAGCAGTTGCTCCAAAGTGTTCATTAGATTTTTTCACATTTTTTCTTTGTGGCCCCACTATATTTAGGCCCCGGGGCATTAGGTTACCTTTAGCTCATAACAAGCCTGATTATACTTGTAACTTTGCTATAGTTCCAGCTATATCAATGTAAGGAAGATTGGCATATAGTTGACATATAGGCCTCCCTGACTTACCTTTAGGCTGGGTTCTCAGTTCCCTTCTTTGGGTCCCCCCAGAGGGGACCAGCCCACAGTTACATAAGATATATGTGGGGTGTTCCGCCAGTTCCAAATAGATCTTTACCTAACATAGCTTCCGATGTGTTCAGATCAGGTTGATCAGGGTGTTTAGCCTCCAACACAATGTTTAGATGCCATAGGATCGTATCCATGAGCCATTGAGGTCCTCACCTAACTGCACCCTGATTAATATTTGACTGATCCATGACCAGATATCAGTCAAGGAAGTTGTAGCTTTGGCCCCCATGCAAAGGACAAATAAACTGCCAAAATAGTCAGGAGTGGCTGGGATGGCAGTCAGTGCAGTCACATGTATTGCCAGCATTAGATATGTAACTGTGTAAGAATGGGTCCAACTTGTGGGAACGTTATAGGGGGGATCCGACAGGCAGTGGCATGGCATACTGCCCTCCTTCATAAATCATTGCTATGATTAATTTATTCAGCCTTTAATGGTCAGTAAGTGTTGACAGTTGAATGGCTACAGGCTGGGCACCACCGAATGGCCAAGGTTAGCCCCCATTTGCTCTGTACCTGTAACTTTTCCAAGCAGCCATTCCTCAGCCAAAAACAATTAGTGGTCATAGACTCATACTTGACCTGAGCCCCAGAAGTTCTCAGGGATTGTTTGGCTAGATAGGAGAAATGATCCATTCCACAACATGCTGCTGAGCTGGGCGCCATACAGAAACACTGCTCTAACTAGCATTTTGCATTTGGGAGAAAAATAAATTGCCTAGACTGCCTTTTTAACTTACCGGAAAAGTTCCTAGATATTTCCATGGCAACAGAGACTTTAAAGAAAAATCACCATTGCAGTAGTTTATATTATTCTATACGTTCCCAACTTGGCATCTCACATTTACTTGCTGTGGAAACTGACCCTTTCCCTGTGTTTTATCTGCTGCAATTCTGATCCCCCCGCTGCCCCTTCATAAAATTGTCTCCCTACCCTTCCACTTGTTATCCCAACTGTATTGTGCTCATGTATGTGGTTCAAGTCTAAGCAGTGCCACCCCTTGAATAGGACCCTCTACTGGGAGCTCCTGATGAATAGTAAATCTCAACAAATTAATGTGTCCTTTGAAATAAGGTGCATAACTTCCCTCAAACGAATTTGTGGGTCACAAAGCTAATTATTCAAATGGGGTTCTGCTGATGTCCCACGGAGTGTGTTAGTTGCCCACGATAGATCTGTGCTACTGTTCTGAAATGCCCACCGGCAACAATAAGGGGCTGATTTACTAATCCACGAATTCGAATCCGAATGGGAAAAATTCGGATTGGAAACAAACATTTTGCGACTTTTTTGTATTTTTTGCGATTTTTTCGTCGCCATTACGACTTTATCGTAAATTGTCGCGACTTTTTCGTAGCTGTTACGACTTGCTCGTACATTGTCGCAACTTTTTCGTATTGAGCGCTCGTAAACGGCGGGCAAAACTTTCAGACTTTGCATGATTTTGGAAGCCTCCCATAGGACTCAATGGCACTCTGCAGCTCCAACCTGGCCCAAGGAAAGTCTCCCATAGGGCTCAATGGCACTCTGCAGCTCCAACCCGGCCCAAGGAAAGTCTCCCATAGGGCTCAATGGCACTCTGCAGCTCCAACCCGGCCCAAGGAAAGTCTCCCATAGGGCTCAATGGCACTCTGCAGCTCCAACCTGGCCCAAGGAAAGTCTCCCATAGGGCTCAATGGCACTCTGCAGCTCCAACCCGGCCCAAGGAAAGTCTCCCATAGGGCTCAATGGCACTCTGCAGCTCCAACCCGGCCCAAGGAAAGCCTCCCATAGGGCTCAATGGCACTCTGCAGCTCCAACCTGGCCCAAGGAAAGTCTCCCATAGGGCTCAATGGCACTCTGCAGCTCCAACCCGGCCCAAGGAAAGTCTCCCATAGGGCTCAATGGCACTCTGCAGCTCCAACCTGGCCCAAGGAAAGCCTCCCATAGGGCTCAATGGCACTCTGCAGCTCCAACCTGGCCCAAGGAAAGTCTCCCATAGGGCTCAATGGCACTCTGCAGCTCCAACCCGGCCCAAGGAAAGTCTCCCATAGGGCTCAATGGCACTCTGCAGCTCCAACCCGGCCCAAGGAAAGTCTCCCATAGGGCTCAATGGCACTCTGCAGCTCCAACCCGGCCCAAGGAAAGTCTCCCATAGGGCTCAATGGCACTCTGCAGCTCCAACCCGGCCCATGGAAAGTCTCCCATAGGGCTCAATGGCACTCTGCAGCTCCAACCCGGCCCAAGGAAAGTCTCCCATAGGACTCAATGGCACTCTGCAGCTCCAACCCGGCCCAAGGAAAGTCTCCCATAGGACTCAATGGCACTCTGCAGCTCCAACCTGGCCCAAGAAAAGTCACGATACTGAAGCTTGAATGAATCCGAAACTTTCGTATTCGGTGCGAAGGCTACGAAAAAGTCAATTCGCGCAAGTCGTAACGCTATGAAAAAGTCATAACGGCTACGAAAAAGTCGCGACAATTTACGAAAAAATCGCAAAATACCGATCATTATGAAAAAAACGCATTCGGACGCCTTCGTTCCGTTCGTGGATTAGTAAATCAGCCCCTAAGAGTTGTTGATGGAAAGGCCTTTGCATCGCTTCGGCTTTCCAAAGTCTTACAATGTTTCCTCCTGCAGGCAACATCAGAAGACCGAAGCAATACGAAGGCCTTTCCATCTGAAACTGTTGCTGGTGAAAAGGCATTTCCAGAGCGGTTAGTCGTCCACGATAGCAGAAATCTACCGCGGGCGACTAACATGCTCCGTGGGGCATCAGCCTAAAACAGAAATCCCCAGCCTTTTATACCTGTAAGCCACATTTTAATGGAAAAAGTGTTTGGGGAGCAACACAAGCATGAAAATGGTTCCTGATGGTGCCAATAAGAGCTATAATTGGCTACTTAATAGCCCCTATGTGGACTGGCAGCCTACAGAAGGCTCTGTTTGGCATTATACTTGGTTTTTATACAACCAAAACTTGGTTTGGGGCCACGGGGAGCAACATGTTGCTCACGAGCCACTGGTTGGGGAACGTTGGCCTAAGAAACCCAGCCCAAATCTGCCCATAAATGGCCTGCTTTACTGATATCTATCTAAGTGCTAAAATTATTTGTGCTAAGCCTCCACCAGTTTTAGGGAGTCCTTTAGTTCTCTTAGCCTTGTGGAGTAGCAGCGGCAAATAGAGAATGCCAGTGCCTATGTTTTCTTGCACCTAGCATGACTAGTTTTACTCCAACCAAGGGGCAGCATGCTAAGTTGTTAGGTACCCCTGTATTTTACACCTGCCATTAACCAAGGTGCTGTTGGGGATTTGGGGGGTTGTAGTTCAAGAGCTTAGAAGTCAGGTTGTACACAAGTTATTATCACACATTAAATCCCCCCCGTGTGTGTGTCAACAAATTCTTAGAAATCAAAGAGCCGGAGAGGAACATGCTAGTGCAGGGGGTTTATTAGCCTTACTTTACTGTCATTTTTGATGGACAATGGATGGACCAAATTCATCATATTCTGATTTCCTGATCCAATTCTCCTTGAATGAATCCATGCTGCTTAGAACAGAGGCACCGATCCAAACAGAGTACTTCCTGTCTGTGGCTGCTAAGACCTTAATTTGAACTCCGTCCGGTGCTTTCTTCTCCAGTTCTCTTAAAACCCTTTCATCAAATCCAGGGAATAGAGTTGACCCTCCGGACAAAACAACGTTGCTTAAAAGAGCCCGACGTATATCTATAGGGCACTTCTGGATTATATTATTTATCAGGCCCTGTACCCCGGGGGCCTCCAGCCCAATGTTACTGGGTGAGAATAGCGCCTCTGGAGCACGGAAGAGTTGGCTGTCAATCTTAATGACATTTCCGTCTGGGAGAGTATATTCTTTAGTGATATCTTTTGGATTCCTTTCATATTCGGCGCTGGGATCTAATGCAATGTAGCAAAGTTTCTCCTTGATGTCCCGGACAATCTCCCTCTCCGCCGCGGTGATGAAGTTGTAACCATTTTCTGTGAGCAACTTCATCAAATATTGAGTGATGGTTCGACCTGCCACAGGCAGCTTGGACACCGCATGTGGTAAAGCAACGCCGTCATAAATAGCAACAGTGTGGGTGATACCTGCTCCAACATCTAATACAATGCCTGTAGTAAGGCCAGAAGCGTAAAGTGCCAGGTTGGCTTGATGCGACACATACATTGCAGGCACGTTGAAATTTTCAAAGAAGATTTCCGCCATCTTGTGCCGGTTTCTAAGAGGGTTTAAAGGTGCCTCTGTCAGAAAGACGGGGTGTTCACTGGATGGTTTTTTAAGCTCATATTTGTATAAATATTTCCAGATTTTTATCATGTTGTCCCAAGATTTAACAATGCCCTCTTTGATTGGAAAAACCAGATCTAAGATTGCTCTTTTGCTCATGGCCATTTCTCCGACATAGTACGGCTGCTGACCTGCTCCTAGCATTGCTGACCGATCTGATAAGTGTCCAACTACGGAAGGAACTACTGCTGTTGGTAAGTCTTCACCTGACATTCCAGCCTTGCAGTTGCCCGAACCAATATCAAAAATGACAGCGGGCTTATGTACAAGTTGGAGGTCAGTCATGGTTGAGACTGCAGGCTTCTGCTGTAAGATGTTACCCGGGGTGGCAGCAGCTGGGAAGATATGAAGAGATTTAGTGCCAAAGGCCATGGTGTGCAGTAACCAATAGAGAAAAAGAGCTAATGGGAGACATATGATGCCACATGTATCTACACTATACAACACCACAGTGGGTACAAATTTTATATTATTTATTGCTTTTTTGTGGCTTTTAAATTAGTCTACCAAAGGGCATTCCAACCATGAGGTGAGATGAAAACCTTAGGCACTAAGGCAGGGCTGACTCCACACTTGGATGGTTCTCAGCCTGTGGAAAAGTGAAGGCTGACAATCAGCCCCTACACTGGCACCAGAAACATTGTGTTGGCCCTAGTGCAGGCAAAGAAGTAGGCTGATGCCAGCTATTCTTGGCCTGCACTTTTCTGTAGGCCGCAAATCAGCCCATGTGGCATCAGCCTAAGGCTAGAGCCACATGGGGCTGATTCTCAGCCTCTGGAAGAACCCAGGCTGAGAATCAGCCCCTACGCTGGCACCAGACTGCTATCTTGCCTGCACCCGGACGTAGGCAGATATCTGCAAAAAAACCACAAGAGTTTGCATTTAACAGTTGATATCTGTTGGGTCTGCCTGCACCTGTGCAGAGACATTGCTTCTGGGTACAGGCAAGGTAGCAGGCTGGTGCCAGCGTAGGGGTTAATTCAGGAAAAGCACAGGCCGAGAATTAGCCCTCGTGGTACCTACAGGCAATACTACAGCAGCCCGGAAAATGTGGTGCCAAAATATCCAAATTATCCCCCATAGCTTTGCAAGTAAATCAGCCGCCGAGCTGTTTTCTTGCTTAAAGGAAATCTATACCCCCAAACAATGTAGGTCTCTATAAAAATAAATTGAATAAACAAGCTCATGTGTAAAAGCCTGCCTTATCTAAATAAACCATTTTCATTAAAATATATATTTTTTTAAGTACAGGTATAGGACCCATTATCCAGAATGCTTGGGACCAAGGGTGTTCTGGAAAAGGGGTCTTTCCGTAATTTGGATCTTCATACTTTAAGTCTACTAAAAAATCAATAAAATGTTAATTAAACCCAATAGGACTGTTCTGCCCCCAATAAGGATCAATTATATCTTAGTTGGGATCAAGTACAGGTACTGTTTTATTATTACAGAGAAAAGGGAATCATTTAACCATTAAATAAACCCAATAGGGCTGTTCTGCCCCCAATAAGGGGTAATTATATCTTAGTTGGGATCAAGTACAGGTACTGTTTTATTATTACAGAGAAAAGGGAATCATTTAACCATGAAATAAACCCAATAGGGCTGTTCTGCCCCAATAAGGGGTAATTATATCTTAGTTGGGATCAAGTACAGGTACTGTTTTATTATTACAGAGAAAAGGGAATCATTTAACCATTAAATAAACCCAATAGGGCTGTTCTGCCCCCAATAAGGGGTAATTATATCTTAGTTGGGATCAAGTACAGGTACTGTTTTATTATTACAGAGAAAAGGGAATCATTTAACCATTAAATAAACCCAATAGGGCTGTTCTGCCCCCAATAAGGGGTAATTATATCTTAGTTGGGATCAAGTACAGGTACTGTTTTATTATTACAGAGAAAAGGGAATCATTTAACCATTAAATAAACCCAATAGGACTGTTCTGCCCCAATAAGGGGTAATTATATCTTAGTTGGGATCAAGTACAGGTACTGTTTTATTATTACAGAGAAAAGGGAATCATTTAACCATTAAATAAACCCAATAGGGCTGTTCTGCCCCCAATAAGGGGTAATTATATCTTCATGAAAAAAGGAAATTGTTTTTTAAAATTCTGAATCATTTGATTAAAATGGAGACTATGGGAGATGGGCTTTCCGTAATTCGGAGCTTTCTGGATAATGGGTTTCCGGATAACGGATCCCATACCCGTAGTATGTGCTATTGGGTGCTCCTAAATAGAAAATTGCCATTTTAAGTACTAAGAGCCGCCCCCTGGGATCATAGGATTCACGGTGCACACAGCAAGCCAAGGCACACAAACATGCTAGCCAATGAATGGACAGAGTTCTGTCTTTTGCTTCTAGACTACTTCCTGTTACAGTTAGAGCTGCATTATATCGGTTATTGGTTGCTTTATATGTTACTCTGTATGTCCAATGTATGTAACCCACTTATTGTACAGCGCTGCGGGATATGTTGGCGCTTTATAAATAAATGTTAATAATAATAGGTCACTTAACATAATATAAACTATCTGTTGGTTAAGTATTCATTCTGGGGGTATAGTTTTCCTTTAATGCTGATCTAAAACACAAACATGAATTGATGTAAATTTACTTCCTTGATCTTTTTTTGCAGTTTACATTCATTTTCTGCATTTTTAGACTGCTTATATCAGGCTGCTGGCTAAACTGAACTCAGAAACCTAAAATAGAAAATTTGAAGCATTTGATGAAAGTTGCAATACCTGGCAACTGAAGAGTCAATGCATTTTAGTTGGTGTCTGCCAGATGAGATTGGCTATTAGGCAGCCTCTATGCACCCTATCAGCTTACAGGGGGCTTTATTTGGTAGGAAATCTCGTTTTTATTCAACCAAAACTTGCCCCCAAGTCAGGAATTCAAATATAACTCCCTGGTTTGGGGGCACTGAGAGCAACATCCAAGGGATCACTGGTGTAACTAAATGAGAGAGGCCAAAGCACTTACCACATTAGCCACTTGTCACAGGCCCAACCCACTTATTAGGTGGCTTGCAACATGGCTGGCATTTTACCAGTCTGCCTGCTAAAGCCAATGTTATTAATAGGGAAAATAAAAACAAATAGAGGAAGACCAGTTATTTTTTCCTGCTTACCAGTAATTCTGCTCAAAGAGGTCACATGATACAGTAAGTCACATGGTATTACTGAAAGCAGAACATACTAAGATTTTGTTGAACTGGGGGGCTCCTGACAACTACTTGTACAGAAAGCAGGGTTGCCAGGTTGGTGGTTTTTCTGCCAAAATGGGCTACTAATTTAAAGCCCTGGTGGGTTTTCATAGTACAAGTCCAACAAGATACAGTTTTGGCCTATTTTTTGGAACCTTGGCGGGTTTGTAGTTTGGAAACTAGGCAAAGATTTTTTCCCCTAGTATGCTTGTTCCACTGCATGCTGGGTAATGTAGTTTGTTTCTAACTGTTAGGCTACAGCAAGGATTAATATAAACTGCAATGCCCAGCATGCAATTGGACAGTATAGACAAAGGCTCTGTTTTGTATTTCTTTTTGCTCTTTCAGCAAAAAGCTCTTTCAGTCTGTTCTACCCCCTGCTCCCTGCTCTATAGGGTATGTGATTGTACTGTTACTTTCTACTGGGATGTGGGGCAGTTCTACCCCCTGCTCTATAGGGTATGTGATTGTACTGTTACTTTCTACTGGGATGTGGGGCAGTTCTACCCCCTGCTCTATAGGGTATGTGATTGTACTGTTACTTTCTACTGGGATGTGGGGCAGTTCTACCCCCTGCTCTATAGGGTATGTGATTGTACTGTTACTTTCTACTGGGATGTGGGGGCAGTTCTACCCCCTGCTCCCTGCTCTATAGGGTATGTGATTGTACTGTTACTTTCTACTGGGATGTGGGGCAGTTCTACCCCCTGCTCTATAGGGTATGTGATTGTACTGTTACTTTCTACTGGGATGTGGGGCAGTTCTACCCCCTGCTCTATAGGGTATGTGATTGTACTGTTACTTTCTACTGGGATGTGGGGCAGTTCTACCCCCTGCTCCCTGCTCTATAGGGTATGTGATTGTACTGTTACTTTCTACTGGGATGTGGGGCAGTTCTACCCCCTGCTCCCTGCTCTATAGGGTATGTGATTGTACTATTACTTTCTACTGGGATGTGGGGCAGTTCTACCCCCTGCTCCCTGCTCTATAGGGTATGTGATTGTACTGTTACTTTCTACTGGGATGTGGGGCAGTTCTACCCCCTGCTCCCTGCTCTATAGGGTATGTGATTGTACTGTTACTTTCTACTGGGATGTGGGGCAGTTCTACCCCCTGCTCTATAGGGTATGTGATTGTACTGTTACTTTCTATTGTGATGTGGGGCAGTTCTACCCCCTGCTCCCTACTCTATAGGGTATGTGATTGTACTGTTACTTTCTACTGGGATGTGGGGCAGTTCTACCCCCTGCTCTATAGGGTATGTGATTGTACTATTACTTTCTACTGGGATGTGGGGCAGTTCTACCCCCTGCTCCCTGCTCTATAGGGTATGTGATTGTACTGTTACTTTCTACTGGGATGTGGGGCAGTTCTACCCCCTGCTCCCTGCTCTATAGGGTATGTGATTGTACTGTTACTTTCTATTGTGATGTGGGGGCAGTCCTGCAGTTGATCCTTAAGCTATAACTCTCAGGATTGGGGCTTCTGAGACTTGTAGTTCACGCACCCATATGTATATATATATAGAAACAACAACAAGAGATCCTCTGCTATATATATATTTATATATATCTGGGGTTAATGCAACATTCAGAATCCATTTCTGTAGTGACTTCCCAGCTGGACTGGGCACAGAGGGCAGGGAATTATCAGCCATCCCAGTAACTGGGTAGTGATTATACGATTTAAAAAGGCCGGTTTTCCCCATATATACATTTATTTTTTTAGAATTTTTTTTTTATTGAGCATATTGGGCTGTTTTTGGGCTACTATTGAAGTGGCTTTTGGCCAGTTTTGGACTGGTTTTAGAACTGACTTTGGCTGGTTTGGAAAATAAATCTGGCAACCCTGACCGAAAGGCACATATATATTTGGAAGATACCCATCGGTAATATGCTACTGCGGATTGTAGGGCACACTGGGCAGGCTGAGTCACTCTGAGCAACATCTGTTTATCGTTACTGGAAGAAGCATTATTATTAGCTACTTGCTTTATTCAGTAATTAGATGGAAACCCAGTACAAATGCTACGTATCATGCCGCACAGCCTTGTTATATGCAGATCCAATTAGGCAGCAGCTGTCTCAGCGCACAGTGCGGCAGTATGGCAGCGCAATGACATCACTTGCATAATTGCAGCCATTAGGATCATCCGCACACTGCTATTTAGATATTACTCAAAGGCAGAGCACTTACGCCTCAAATTACACATATTTGTCATTGTTTGGAAACAATCCCGCTCATTACTGGGTCATTAGAAGATGAAAAGCTGGATTGCTGCGCTGATTATACATTATTGGTTAAATGATTGAGCAACCATGAAAGTTGGGGCAGGGTGGGCTAAAAGCTTCAAAAAGCCGTCTACTGTAAAATCATTATTGGAGAAGATGTCTCCATTTTTATATTATCATTTAGTAACATATGCATCCCTCTACAGAGAATGAGCAGACATGTTAGTCCCTGTCCCAGTGGAGTTAAAGGGGAGCTCAACCTAAAAATGGACTGAACTTGGATTGGAGGCAGAACAAGGCCACTCAAGGCAATGATTTATGGCCCTTTTTCTCTTCAGTCCATAAGAAACCCCCTAGCAGGTTGATCTGAATGGTTCATCTGTAAAAAAGTAATATACAGGTATGGGACCTGTTATCCAGAACACTCGGGACCTGGGGTTTTCCGCATAAGGAGACTTATGGTAATTTGGATTTCCATACTTTAAGCCTAATTAAAAAACGTTTAAACACCAAATAAACCCAATAGGACCGTTCTGTCCTGAATAAGGGGTAATTATATCTTAGTTGGGATCAAGTACAGGTACTGTTTTATTATTACAGAGAAAAGGGAATCATTTAACCATGAAATAAACCCAATAGGGCTGTTCTGCCCCAATAAGGGGTAATTATATCTTAGTTGGGATCAAGTACAGGTACTGTTTTATTATTACAGAGAAAAGGGAATCATTTAACCATTAAATAAACCCAATAGGGCTGTTCTGCCCCCAATAAGGGGTAATTATATCTTAGTTGGGATCAAGTACAGGTACTGTTTTATTATTACAGAGAAAAGGGAATCATTTAACCATGAAATAAACCCAATAGGGCTGTTCTGCCCCCAATAAGGGGTAATTATATCTTAGTTGGGATCAAGTACAGGTACTGTTTTATTATTACAGATAAAAGGGAATCATTTAACCATGAAATAAACCCAATAGGGCTGTTCTGCCCCCAATAAGGGGTAATTATATCTTAGTTGGGATCAAGTACAGGTACTGTTTTATTATTACAGATAAAAGGGAATCATTTAACCATGAAATAAACCCAATAGGGCTGTTCTGCCCCCAATAAGGGGTAATTATATCTTAGTTGGGATCAAGTACAGGTACTGTTTTATTATTACAGATAAAAGGGAATCATTTAACCATGAAATAAACCCAATAGGGCTGTTCTGCCCCCAATAAGGGGTAATTATATCTTAGTTGGGATCAAGTACAGGTACTGTTTTATTATTACAGATAAAAGGGAATCATTTAACCATGAAATAAACCCAATAGGGCTGTTCTGCCCCCAATAAGGGGTAATTATATCTTAGTTGGGATCAAGTACAGGTACTGTTTTATTATTACAGATAAAAGGGAATCATTTAACCATGAAATAAACCCAATAGGGCTGTTCTGCCCCCAATAAGGGGTAATTATATCTTAGTTGGGATCAAGTACAGGTACTGTTTTATTATTACAGAGAAAAGGGAATCATTTAACCATTAAATAAACCCAATAGGGCTGTTCTGCCCCCAATAAGGGGTAATTATATCTTAGTTGGGATCAAGTACAGGTACTGTTTTATTATTACAGAGAAAAGGGAATCATTTAACCATTAAATAAACCCAATAGGACTGTTCTGCCCCCAATAAGGGGTAATTATATCTTAGTTGGGATCAAGTACAGATACTGTTTTATTATTACAGAGAAAAGGGAATCATTTAACCATTAAATAAACCCAATAGGGCTGTTCTGCCCCCAATAAGGGGTAATTATATCTTAGTTGGGATCAAGTACAGGTACTGTTTTATTATTACAGAGAAAAGGGAATCATTTAACCATTAAATAAACCCAATAGGACCGTTCTGCCCCCAATAAGGGGTAATTATATCTTAGTTGGGATCAAGTACAGGTACTGTTTTATTATTACACAAATAAAGGAAATCATTTTTAAAAAATAGTATTATTTCCTTATAAGAAGTGGGAGATGGCCTTTGTGTGATACAGAACTTTCTGGATAATGGGTTTCCAGATAATGGATCCTATACCTGTGTATATATCTGAACCAATCATCCTATACACAATGTTCTGGACTATAGCAATAGGTAAATATGCACTGGAGGTTAAATTTGGTGGACTATTGCCTTTTTTCAACCCAAATGAACTATTCTAATATAACAAGTGACCTATTAAAAATCTTATCAAATTGCCACATGAATAAGAGGAAATATTGAATATTTGACTTGAGCTGCCATTTTGTGATATTCTGTGCTTGCCATGCTGAGGTCCTGACAGGAAAAATGCAGCAGGGAATGTGGGAGCCAACAAGGCAGTTCATTGGCTGATATAGCCCAGCATGTATGTGCCCCGGGTTTGTGAGTGAGCACAACATTTCCCTATGGGATTATCCAGTGATACATGGTATTACAAAAACACGTCATAAATAGGCCCTTGAGCTTAATTTTCTTTGCTAATACTGCTCCAAACTGCTTTAATGGCAACAGCCTGTCACTGTGACAGAGAGCCCCACAACTCTGTACAAAGGGACAGGCCAGTAAAGTCAATTCCTGGCCGTAAAACACAAATGAGTGCTTGGTGGTTACCATGTCTGGCCACATCACATCCAGTGCCCAGGTTCTCTGGCATTGGTCACTATACAGAGTTATGGGAGACAGCAAGTGCAAGTTGCCCCAGGGACTGGGCCGATTGCCATCTTGGAGTCAGAACAGAATTTTCCCCTCTGCGGCAAATTAGAGAGGCTTCAGATGGGGTTTTTTCCTTCCTCTGGATCAACTAGCAGTTACGCAGGTTATATATTGGCATTAGGGTTGAACTTGATGGATGTGTGTCTTTTTTCAACCTAACTTGCTATGCTACTAGTAAGGACACTTCCAGCTGGCTCCTGACACTTTTCTAACAGGGTAGGGGGTTTGCTTGTCCTTTAAATCAATGCCAGTTACTGGAGTTATTTTGCCCAGTCCTGCGCTTAAGGGCAAATGCCCATACCTGGTGCACTCTTACCTTCCAGTTTGTGCCTGTATGTTACCCAACCACTTAGACTGTAAGCTCTATGGGGCAGGGACCTCCTTCCTACTGTGTCTCATACCACATAGCATTTTTTTAACAGGGGAAAATGGCAACTTCTTGATCCGATGTTTCTGTGGGATTAGTTTTCATGGGAACACTCCTGAGTGCTTGGGTTTCTATAATAGCAATCTGTCTTGGCGCATTAATATAGCTCTGGTTCCTCCTTTACCATTGCCAGAGGGCAACCTAAATGAGCTAGCATCGAGAAGCTGGAGTTTATGTAACTCATGGCAATAAGGTTTACAGTTGTGGGCTATGTGAGTGCTTGGAGGTTGCCCTGACTGCACGGAGAGACAAATTTAAGAGGTCCAAGTCCACTTGCTTTTGGTCAGTCAGTTTGACTTTTTGGCCAGATTTCTATGAAGCCATTCAAAGCATGATTCTTACAGGGGTGATGGACATTCCCTCTATAGTGTCCTCTCTAAGGCAATTAGTGATCCCCAACCAGTGACTTGCTAGCACCATTATTGCTCACCAACCCCTTGAATGTTGCTCCCAGTGGCCTCAAAGCAGGTGCATATTTTTTAATTTCTGACTTGGACCAGTACCATGGGTACTGGTAAATAGCCAATCACGGCCTTTACTGGTCACACAATCTGAGCTTTTTTAATGCTTGCGTTGCTACCCAACTTATATTATATAAGACATATTGTATAAATGGGTAAAACCCTAATTTTGTAGGCAATTATGAATAATATATGGTGCTGGTTTCCCTTTGGGCTAACAATTAATCCTATCTGTAATAATGGCCCCTTTATTGGAGCTCCCTATTGATCCTATCAGTTCTCTGTCCATGTTTGAAATGACGGGTGGGCGTGTCTTAACAATCCCTGTCAGAAGCACAGTAGGATGGGGGATAACCAATCACAGCCCTGCAGTCACACAAGCAAACAGGCTTCCGTTCCTATCCTACTGTACAGTGTACTGAGAGCGGCTGGCCCCCCTGCACATCCAGAGAATTCAGCCAGCAGGAAGTGGAACAGATGGGCGGGACTAGTGGGGTTTTGGGCGAATTTCACAATAAATCAATAAATAAAAAGTTTGGGGACCCCTAAAGGGACATTGGGACATTCGCATGACTTTGCACCATAAGCAGTCGGGAACTAATCTAGATGAAATTCGGACAGACAATGTAAAGCAGTTTAATATCTGATGAGCAACTGGGTTTATTTTAAGCTTTTGTCCCTTTTCTCTTTGGCTCATTATTCCCTTAATACCGCACGTAATGAGAATGAAGCCCGTGCAATTGTTTAAGCACAGAAAACGACCAGCTCATGAAAATCCATCTGCTTTGTAGCTCCCCTGACCTTGAAACCATCTAGAATCATTCACTGAATGAGATAGTAAAATAATGCCAAGCATCTGTTCAGCATTCCCCCCCATCTTGCTCAGTGCCCGTGCTGTGCCATGCATTCTTTCTCGGTAAATGTTTTATTGGATTGGTTTAGTGACCCAAAATATTTTCTCTGGAGGGACTTTTGCATAGATGTTTCAACTTTTTATTCCTAATATTATTTCAAAATGATTGCGCAATACTGACACACTAATCTGGTATATAGTGTTCCCCCCAAGATCCACGTCCTAGGGCAGGGGTGGGCAAACTTTTTGGCTCAGGGGCCACATTGACTGACGGGCCGTGCCAGCGTTATGCCCAGGGCTGCCATCAGAAATCACGGGGCCTCTCAGCTCCCCCCCAGCATCCTCCAGTTCCACTCCCCAGCATCCTGCAGCTCCCCACCCCAGCATCCTTCAGCCCCCCCTGCATCCTCTAGTTCCACACCCTAGCATTCTGCAGCTCCCCCCCAGCATCCTCCAGCTCCTCCCAGCGTCCTTCCCAGCATCCTCCTCAACATCCTCCCTCCAGTTCCCCCCAGCATCCTCCATCTCCCCCCCCCCAGCGACCTACAGCTTCCTGCGGCTCCCCACAGCTCCATCCTCCAGCGACCTCCTGCTTCCTCTGTTCTTCGCTGCATCTCTCCCCCGGCTCGCTTCTGCATTCTTTTATACGACCGATTAGGGCCCCTAATTAAGGAGGCCGGAGTTGGCGGGCCGGATTAAAAAGGCCAAACCTTGCAATTCAAGGTTTTTTGTGGCAATCAAAAATTTAAACATATAAAAACTAAAATTTTCACAGATCCGATCGTTGGGCCAAATGACTGCATCACATTGACGGGATACAGGCCCTTGGGATGAGGGACCACATCAACGAGCCAATTCGCTCTTCATCCCAACATAATTTTTAAACCTGCCCAATTTTCAGCCTGATATCGTCTGAGGGCCCCATACACAAGCATAACTCAGACTGTCGGCAGCTTTTATCGGCCTGTGTATGGCTACCTTAAATGCTGGAATAAAGATGAGACTGAGACCACTCCCTTAATTACTGATGTAATTATATATTTACACACATAAAGGGGAGGGCATTTCTTGGTAACTTATTGCACATGGCTTAATGTCCTATATACTGTATATTTAAATATATTGGGTGAGTGCAGAGGAACTCTTATTGTTTTCCCTTTTCTGCTATAGCTTATACAGGAGCAGGGCTCCAGCTCCATGTTGTAGCTCCCACCCTTCCCAGCTACAGTCAGGTGATCCCAGTGGAGCCAATAAAAGGGCAACCTTGAAAGCAAGCAAGTTGCAGGTAAAATTCAGTCCCTTTGTTAAATGTATAAGGAAACAATGGAATTTGTAATGAGTCAGATAAAAGTGAGTGTAGGACTGGCCAGACCGGGGATGACTGTGATGAAGTTGGCCGGCTTGAATATATTGCAAACAATCCCTGTTTTGCTTAAAGGAGAAGGAAAGGCTAATAAAGAGTTAATCCCAAACTGCAGGCATACCTTCAGTTCTCTCAATAGTGCCGTTAAGTCTCCCCATATTTCTCCCATTCAGATGATCAGAAGCCAAACAGGAAGAAAAAACGCTGAGCTGTGTAAAGAAAGTTCCCATAATGCCTCACTCCTGCACAGAGACCCAGACCCAGTGAACATGCTCAGTTAGTAAGACTATGGGGCACATTTACTAACCCACGAACGGGCCGAATGTGTCCGATTGCGTTTTTTTCGTAATGATCGGTAATTTTGCGTTTTTTTCGGCGTCTTTACGATTTTTGCGTAAAAACGCGTGTTTTCCGGCGTCTTTACAATTTACAGTTTTTCGTAGCCATTACGAAAGTTGCGATTTTTTCGTAGCGTTAAAACTTGCGCGAAACGTCGTGCCTTTTAAGTTTTAACGCTACGAAAAAGGCGCGACTTTGCGCGCAAGTGTTAACGCTACGAAAAAATCGCGACTTTGCGCAACTTTCGTAAAGACGCCGAAAAACTCGCGTTTTTACGCAAAAATCGCAAAGACGCCGAAAAACTCGCGTTTTTACGCAAAAATCGTAAAGACGCCGAAAAAAACGCAAAAAATACGAAAAAGTCGTAAAATGTTCGTTTCCAATCTGAATTTTTCCAATTCGGATTCGAAATCGTGTCTTAGTAAATCAGCCCCTGAGAGTCAGCTTCCTGCTGATTGGCTCAGATCCACATTCCTAAGTGGGGGGGGAGTGAGTTCTTTGCATTCTTGAGGGAGGGGGAACAGGACAGGGGAGAGAGGAGAGAGCTGCCTGTCTCTGGCACAGGAAAACAGCCACAACAAATCTTTTGACAGTGCAGCGTTTCTGTGAGTGCTTATGGCTGTATTTACATAGACCTTTCTGATAAAGCTTACTTAGTTTTTACCTTTCCTTCTCCTTTAAAGGGAAGAGCATATTTTGGTAGCTTAATGCACAGAATGTCTCAGTGTCCCCTATATATATTGATAATAGGTGAGTGCAGAGGGGCTATTGTATATATATATATAAATACAGTACAGTATGTGACAGAACAGCCACATATCCTTAATAGGGCTACATATTGTAAGAATTCTATATATCGGCACACCTACATAAGCACGTAGAAGCAAAATCACTGCAGAGTTTGAAACACAATTTATTTTTTTTTGTTTAAATAATCAACTAGATCATCCAGTGTTTGTTGATTCCATACATTATGTTATCAGAGCTAGTATCAATGTATGCTGTTCTCATATGAATATAATCAACAAATGAAAAGATTTCACCAAAACCCGAAGAAAAAAAAAAAAAAACGAAGAAAAAAAAAACCAAAATGCCCTTTGAAAAAACACAGCAGCATGGACAACCTAATATTACACTGCTAGAATGATTACAAGTGATCGGCTTACTGGAAAGACTCTACATCTGATAGTCAGTACACAATACAGTAAAGAACTTTACAGCGTGCTCTCTTGCCTAAAGCCTACTCGTTTCTCCTCAGTCCGTAGGATACAGGTCGTAAGCGATGGGGCCACTTCCGAAGCCGCTAGCGGTGAGCCCATCCCCCTGAAGAAGGCAGTACGATCAAAGCGCCTAAAACTCTATGCACCGTCGTACTATAAAGTTCCTTTTGTTGCCCCCCCACCCCCCACCCCGAAGGCTTTTGTTTCCTTTTTGTTCAGTGAAAAGTTGGCAACAGTGACGATATTTCATTAAAGGGCTCTGTGCAAGTAGCTAAAATATGTTATGGGGCTTGGGTTATTTTGAATTTTAGTGTAGCCTTTGCAAAGTTGAAAAAAAGGTTGGATAAAATAAGGTGAGAGACATGCACCAAAATATTACAGATCTGAAGAAAATGACCCAGTTACTAAACTACAGAATTCATATATTTTCATGTTTTTTTCCTGTTTTGCAGCAGATTTCAAGAAATTTCTGTTTTTTTGTTCATATACAAACGTCTGAATTGATAATATACAAGAATCTGTGAACCCCCCCCCGCCCCCGTGTAATCCCCTCCCCCATAGGTGAAACCCTTTCAGACACCTATCTGCGTCTGTGAATGTGTGTAGCGTCCTATCAGTAAATATTTACTAAGGATGTGTATTATTAACATGAATTCTAGTTTTGTTAGGATTTTATACAAGTGTCACTTATTTACAGCAAATTCATAGATGATTAAAAAAAAAAAAAAAAAAAAAGAAAGAAAACCGAGAGCTTTTTAGACCCTAAGAATTAGGGTTTGAGAAAAATAAGGCGAAACTGTTGCTTATTTAGTGATTATTGTGTCTCCCAGAAGTCCAGCCAATATTTCTGTCAGCTCTTCAGACCGCAGGAATTCTGTCTTCATTGAAGAGCTGTCACTTCCAGCATTGTGTCCTTTATATACACTGCATTGTAAACTGCGCACTCCTCAATCCCAGACGTATCTCCCATGCTCTGTATTATTGGTTCATGCTAAATTAAAAGGTTTTCTTGCGATAAAAAACCCATGCGGTTAATGTGAGGAAGCAGCAAAACACACATCTTTTTTTTGTTTGTTTGTTTTGTTTTTTTCAGTGACTTTCGCTATTTTTCTGTTCCTCTGTGAATGACTCCTGAATATTGGCAGTTCCCAAACACTGTCCTAGAAAAGAAAAGAGAGAGAACAATGAGTCACTGCAGCAACTTGGGAATCCTACAGTGTTCTAGGTAAGGGCAGGGGGGGCATTAGAGTGATATCCCCCCCCGTCCCAGCAGCCGATCAACAGAACAATGGGAAGGGAGCAAGATGGCAGCTCCCAGTAGGTATCAGAATAGCACTCAATAGTAAGAAATCCAAGTCCGGCTTGGGACTCCTCCAGTTACATGGGAGTAGGAGAAACAATAGGTTAGCTGAAAGCAGTTCTAATGTGTAGCGCCGGCTCCTTCTGAAAGCTCAGACTCAGGCACACTTTACTGCTGCGCTGCAAGTTGGAGTGATATCCCCTCCCCCCCTCCCAGCAGCCGATCAGCAGAACAATGGGAAGGGAGCAAGATAGCAGCTCCCAGTAGGTATCAGAATAGCACTCAATAGTAAGAAATCCAAGTCCGGCTTGGGACTCCTCCAGTTACATGGGAGTAGGAGAAACAATAGGTTAGCTGAAAGCAGTTCTAATGTGTAGTGCTGACTCCTTCTGAAAGCCCAGGGAGCAAGATAGCAGCTCCCAGTAGGTATCAGAATAGCACTCAATAGTAAGAAATCCAAGTCTTATCCTTTCCCGTTTAGATTACTACAATCTCCTACTAACCGGCCTCCCAGACTCCCACGTATCTCCCCTGCAATCCATCTTAAACTCTGCTGCCAGGATCCTCCTTCTCTCTCCTAAGAGGGAACCTTTTCAGCCCCAAGTAATCTCTCTAGCATGGCTGCCTGTTAAGCAAATGATAGCATACAAAACCCTTCTGCTAACTTTCCTCTGCTCACTCATTACATGTCTCCCTGTATGTTCCTGGTCATCTCCTTCGCTCCTCTCAGAACCTCCGTCTTTTTTGCACTATCCACACCCACTGTTCTATCTTGTGCCTGTAATTTACACGACCACTTAGATTGTAAGCTCTACGGGGCAGGGACCTCCTTCCTACTGTGTCTCATACCACATGGCACTTAATGTTTATTGTAAGATTGTAAAGCACTTCATATCCTTGTAACGCTTTAGAAATAAAGTTATACACCATCTTGCCCTACAGTCTCTACAGTCTCACCCCTACTTTACCTTCTTTCCCTCACTCTTCTAACCTTGTTTCATCTTTCCACCTTCACCTCCCTTCTCCTCCCTGGTGTTAAAGTACTGTGTGGTAAACAGCAATGTCTTTAAATTGTTAGAAATTGAATAGAATTAACAAGAATGAAACTACC
Source organism: Xenopus tropicalis (assembly GCF_000004195.4). Taxonomy (NCBI): domain Eukaryota; kingdom Metazoa; phylum Chordata; class Amphibia; order Anura; family Pipidae; genus Xenopus; species Xenopus tropicalis. The sequence continues at coordinate 16,461,328 of NC_030683.2, forward strand.
AGGCACAGCCATATGTTTCTGGTGGTGCTCTAGTACACTGACCTCTTCAGATTATGCCTTTATGAGTAGCTTTTCTTCTCTATATGCCGCACTTCCTTCTTTGTCTTCACTTTGTAGGCTTCAGTCTAGAATGAGAAATAACCATGGTAAGGGTGAATTTAGCAACAGAGAATTTTATTTTATAAACTCCTAACAGAGCAAAAACACACAGTAAGTATCAGTTGCCTGAATGAAGCTCATTATCATTACTGTATACAATATACAAGCCAAGAGGTTATCTTTAATTGAACCCAAACTGTTAGTAACAGCAGAACCAAAGCATTAAAACCATGGGTAAGCCCTAAAGCCTTTTCTTAACCAATCAGTGACACACGTACAAACACCTCATCTAACATCACACAGACAAACATACTGTATTTTCAAGGCAAAATAAATTGAACATAAACATTAGTCCCAACATAGTTTTCAACAAAATTTGCTTTAAATTCATTTGTATCTAGACGTTTATAAACTAGACTAGTTTATATTATTAAAAAATAAAATCAAATAGAATGTTTGCTTGAATGAACAATGTTAGGGGTACAAATAAAGAGGGTATTTACCTTACCTTGAGCAGCATATATAAATCCTGCAATTTACAATGATTAAAAAAGTAGCGGGGTTGGCCAGCCGATGCAATCAACGGATAGGCAGAACCAAGAAAAAGAAACACTAAAGTAGTTTATAGGCAGAATGATGGAGTATTTATACAAACTTCAGAATAAGTTCTCATCAAATCAATAACTTGTAGTAAATATAGAGACACCAGAATTGCATTGATGTAACACTTTTTTCCAGGCAAAGAAGCCCTGTTTCCATGGGGTTATGAATTCATCATTCTATCATTTCATAATTTTTTATTGACAAAATCTGGGCTATGAAGAATCTCCTACTTTATTTCTTTTTTATGCTGGAACGATTTGTCCAACACAGAAAATAATTGCCCTAATTCTCCCATCTTGCATGCTTGAAAGGAAATAATGATAGTCTGGCTCTGATTGGTAGGAACCATTTCCCCAACCCAGTTAGACCAGTAGAGTCATTTAACCCCTTCCTTATCTTGTTCCATGTTGCAGTGATGGATTCTGGGACATCATGGAAAGCAGAGGGAGTTCAAGTGCCAGAATCCATCACTTCAACATGGAACAAGGGAGGGGTTGAATGACTCTATCAGCCTAAGGAGGGGTGATAAGAGTTAGAGGCTACCTATCATAGTTTCTTCTTTATCTGAGGAATCATCTGTGTTAAACAAAATATATATATATTTTTGGAAATTCAGATGTGTTTATGAAGCTTATTAACGTACACCCAACTGATGGACTTGTGTGAAAAGGGTGGCATTTTTCCCATTAAGTCCATGGTTTTATTTGTAGAAGAACAGAGCATTGTTGATCTATAATTTCCTTGTGCTTTAGAACTGCATTTTTTTTTTTTACATCAATGTAAACTTCAAGTTATGGGAGTTCAGAATGCCAGCTCCTCAACACAGGCACATATATAGGTTTCATTTGTTTAAAGTTCATTGCAGTGGCAGGTTAGAGACTCAAGCTGTGGCTCAGGATAAAAAACCCTGATGGCAACTTCCTGAGCTATGGACCCAAGCAGTCTCGTGGTCAAGGCATCTTATGAAAATAATATGTGCTTTATCGTTCCAGAATTAGGGTTGCCACCTTGCCGGTATTTGGTCACTAGTTAGGGCCGGTACCGGTATAACAAATTTATGGGCAATGTACTTAAGTCCTATAAATCCTCCCTTCACTGACCCTCTTTACTGCTGATCATCTTTATAACCCGCCTTTCCCCTGCCCATTTCCCCATGCCCTACGTCATAGCCATGCCCCCTAATGACTTCACGCGCTGCCTCCCAACCCCAAAGTCAGCATGGATAAAAAGGTGTTTACTAACAAACTAAATTCAATCTATTATATATTTAACTATAAGATATATTTATACACTACTGCCATATGTATTATATGCATTACCTACTGTATTGAAACAGGGTCATTAAGGAGGCAGTCTATAAAACCCATTGAAATTCTGGATAGGGCAGGAAAACAAGTCATCATATTAAGCTAAGATGCTGAATCAATTTCTCCTTTCTATTTGCCCATATCTCACTGCCTTGAAAGACCTTTATAGTTTTCCGTTCACATATCTAAAGGCCCCTGGTCAACTTGGTGCATCAAAACAATGGTGCCAGACAGGGCTATATGTTTTATAAAGTGAACCACTAGCTGAAGTAATTAGAAATTATCCAGATTGTAATTGGTATAAACAAGGGTTCCAGCCAATATGAAATGGAATGATTTGCAGATAATGTCCTTCACACCTTAACCAATCTCCAGACTTATCTACCTATACTGGACAAATACACCAGGATCTCAGATAATACAATAAATAGAGGCACTTCTTTACTGAATGTGTTGTGTCGTCACATGGTTTGCTGGTGGGGTCTCACACCTCAGTGAAAGCGATTATAATACAAATTAATTGCACCACCCACCCAGTGGGGAAATCTGCAAAATTGCAGAGTCTATGATATTTCTAAAGGAGCACAGGATAATGGTTTAAATGGATGAACAATTCTGGACAAGCTGTAAATTGCACAAAAGCTTTTGAAATTGCCCATATGCCATAGCATATCTGGTAAAATTCAGCTTATCAGTCCTCATCATACAATGCAAAAGAGCTGGCCTATAGGGACAGAGATACCATTCTGACCCGCCTTGTGATTCATACAAAAGGAGATTGTTATAGGCAGGAAATGGAATCCTACAGTTTGCACAGATAGCCCAATGCCATTCTGACTCAGTGGAAACATTATGCTTACATAAAGGTCAGATCACCTTGTTAATCATGGAAAAATGAATTTTTCACCTTCAGGAAGGGAAAAGTATACAAATCCCATCATTGAAATTACAGAGTTCCCTCCCTCCAGAGATATACCATGACCTGGATGAATGAAAATCTTCATAGACTCCCTCCAGTAGATTAAATATGCTCAAAATCTACACTTCTAAGTATATTCAAGGAAATGTTGAGTACCTACTATATCTATACTGCTGACTATTTAAAGAGTCCCCTGTTACTAATTTGTGTCCCTCCGCAACACCTCTATGCCCCAGAGCTGTCCCAAGGATGACAATATTCTGGGGGTGCAGGGCAAAAACCCAATATGCAGTGATGTATAAGAGGGGAAACTGTCAACCCATAGCAACCCTAACCCGCCTACTGCTAAGCTGGCCACATTCAGACCTCATCCATTAACCTGTGCCCAACGCATTTCCTCCAGTGATGTCATGGATAGGTGGCATAAAGCGATCACGGCACCAGATGGGCTAGGAAACCATCACCATAAGGGAAGGCCCATCACTGGCCCATGACCCACTCCGGGGGGGTTAATTTACCAACCCAAGCCCATCGACCAACAGGTCCCACACCAGCCCACTCACTAGGAACCCTGCCTATCAGGCCTTGGCATTGCCCCCCTAAACCTCATGTCACAATATGACAGAGGTCTTCAGATTTTTTTTGACAGGTCAGGGCTTCAGGAAGCAATGGACAAATTTTCAATGAATAGATTTCACCTGAGACATAATTTTGCCATGTGGTGTAAAAAAAACAAGTAAAGGCAAAACAACCCTATGTATAAAGAGCATCTTATATAAGTTACTATTATGACAGGTGTCTCCTACATACCATTCTTATCATGGTATCTGTGTACCAGTGGAGGCAACAGAGCATCTGTAAACAATTTGTTAGCTAACAAGGTTAATGGCATTGCAGGGCCCAGGATAAGCATAGGTATATAATATTTTAGGAGAATCAGCAGAAACACAGCAAGCCTTAGCATAAAACCAATCCTTAGCAAACCAATGCTTTTACTTGCCCCAACAGTTTCCCTTCCACTTGATTTTTTCTCATGTGAAACCACAATACGTTTCAACACTTTCCGAGTTACCTATGAGAAGTAGAGACATCAGGACTAGCTCTGATTGGACAAATATCCTTTTTAGATGTAAATATTAAAAACAGACATGCCACTACTAAGGACTCTAAGGAGGACAGAGAAATACTGGAAGGCAGTTTACTTTTCTTGTGATGATGTTGCCTTCTTCATCTGTATACTGTTCTTCTGTAACTGATTCACCCGGAATGTTTTTTGCTTGTTCCCCCTAAACACCATTGGAGTAGTAAACAATCAAATGAGTCTTAAGGCTTTCTTGTATTCACAGCACTCCAAACATGCATGTACATGACAAGCCAGCACGCTGAGCCAAACCCACCATGCACATATGGACATTACTGAAATAGACACAGTCAAGAGAAGGAGTGAGAGAACTAATAATGGGTATTGAGCATCTCAGTTCTGAAAAAAAGGCAGGACAACAATCTACAGCACATATGTCAAACACAAGGCCCGCGGGCCGTATCGGGCCCACCTGGCTGTTTTATGTGGCCCTTGGTGAGTGTGTCTAACTGTCCAGCGTGATCAATTTCCAACTAAGACTTAGTATCTTACTAAGTATCTTAATAAAACATTCGGCCCACGACTTAGCCTGTGCTTTAGATTTTGGCCCCCTTATGTGATTGAGTTTGACACCCCTGATCTACAGGATATGATATGTAATAATAGAGAGGACCATACAGTGCGGTGGTTGTTGGACTTTTATGGTTAAGATCCCATTGGAGGACAATCCTTTTCTTAGGCCCCCTACCTTTGGTCAGTCAGCCAAAGTTCCAAGAATTTCTATGACAAATAAATGTTCATAAAATAAACTGAAGAGAAAGTGGAACCAACCACCCAATAAATATCACATCTCAGGATCCAATAGAGACCCAATAGCATTCTGGTCACTCTAGAGTAACAAACCATTCAAACAAATATACCCCAGAGGGGAAAAGTAGAGAAAAGACCGCACTGCTTATGCAGCATCCCCCCATACCATTCAGTATTGTTGAAAAGAATGAAACACATTACAGCAAAACCATTACAAAAAAACAACAAAATGCAGTACAGACAACCAATGGTTAATTTACCTATTAGTGACCAGGGATAAAATCAGGGTTTTCTTTTGGAACTCCTTTTTGAGAAATGCTGTCACAACACAACCTCTAGATCACAGAGTAACTTTATAATACAGTACAAAAGTATATGGCCACCATTAGTCACCTTGGAGTTCCCTGACTTGTATGAAAGGCAATGTACAAATTGGAGAACTTCCCATCACGCTAAAGCAGTGATCCCCAACCAGTGGCTCGGGGGCAACATGTTGCTCTCAGTGCCAACACAACCAGGGAGTTATTTTTGAATTCCTGACTTGGGGGCAAGTTTTGGTTGAATAAAAACAAGATTTCCTAGCAAATAAAGCCCCTGTAAGCTGATAGAGTACATAGAGGCCCCTAATAGCCAATCACAGCCCTTATTTGGCTCCTCCATGAACTTTTATGGTGCTTGTGTTGCTGTCCAAGTCTTTTTACATTAGACTGTGGCTCATGAGTAAGAAAGGTTGGGGATCCCTGCACTAAAGTTTCCAGAAATGCATTGTAGTGTTTCTAAAGCTGGCTATAAACATTAAGATTGCTCATTTGGCAAGTGTGCCAAATGAGGCGATCTTTGCTCAATTTGTTCCCCAAAGCCAACAACTGGATCACAACAGGTACCTCTGTAGGCCTATCGAAGCAGAACATAACCCAATTTTAGGTCAACAGAGCATCAAGAGTTTTGTTGCCTGCTTATTGAGCTGGAAGTTGCCTAGATGGCAAAACAGGCTGCAGATGGCATTTACCAAGTGCCAATCCCTAACTGCAAGCAAAATCAAACAAATGGTTCTAACAGAACCAATTGCTGAGAGCCTCCTTATAATGTAGATTGCGCATACCTCAAGTATGGGAATTCTGCTCTCATGAGATAAGGTCATGCTGGAGAACTCCCAAACATGGCCTTTGCCTTTATGTAATAAGATAATGCACCCCCTACTATAAATATTATCTAGATGTTTTCTATAAGCTTCATGCCTTGTATACATGACTTGAGATTTACAGTAATAAATGCCACATATGTCCTGTTATAAATATTCATCAGAATATTAAAAGTAACCTAGAAATTTCATGACATGTATTACTTAGCCTTTAGTCTCGACTATATATTTTTATATGTTATTACAGTTCTCATCCTACTTAATTTACAGCTGGTGGGAACATTTTCCCATATATTTATCCTCTACTTATGTCTTGTGCTTTATTTCGTATTGCTTACACTTTTAAAACTGAATGGCCCAAAGCTTTTTATCCATTTTATAAAAGGTTACTAACAGAGAAGGTCAACTTCCACTCATGTTATTTTGGTAATTTTACAAAGATAAGAAGAAAATGGATACATTCTGGTACAATATATAATACAATATATATTGGTAAACCCTTTTTTCAACTGCAATCATGCAATCATTTTCTGCACTTAGAGAACTGAGAAGAAGCATACAATTGCTATCTTTTGTGTTTAGTTCTAAGAAATAAACAAACCATGCGTATAACGCGCAAACTCCCCGCCCCAATGTTATCGCTTAGCTTTCATTCCTCAGGTAGGTGGAGGCACCAGGTACCTTTAATATCAACCGCCGTCTCGTAACCTTCGTGGTGATTCTCTCTGCCTCATCTGAACTTGAAACACTCTCATATTCACTGTCACTAGAAGCCTGATAAATGCATTTTAGGCAAGTTTTACCAGCAGACTTAAAAGAAAAAGAAATAGTTTATCCACGAAACAGGAAGGAAACAAATATTTCTTGTGTACACAAACAAACGAGGCACAAGTAAACACCTGACATATTTATATAGGCAATAAGTGAAGAGACCAATAACTGTTGCAACCTAGATTGAAGCACACAGATGCAACATGATGGCACAAAAGAGACATTTGGTTCGCTGATACCTAATTGTGCTTTTAGGCCATTACAATGGCTTTATATCCCTGCCTGGTATGTGTTGAAAATAGCTACAACTATAATAGAAATGTACTGCTTATACTGGGTTTATTACTCTAGTTCTTGTATGCTTGTGGTTTGTCAATTAAGTGCTACGGATGGAGTACAGGGAATTCAAGCAATATCATATAGCTTCCAGCCAGCATGAAATAATAATGCTCCCTTCCTCCAACTGGCCAAATGTCATGACGTGTATGATGTCTCCTACCATAGCATTATCTATAGCAGTGATCCCAAACCAGTGGCTTCCTTGAAAATCCCTTAGATCAGGGGTCCTCAAACTTCTTAAGCAAGGGGCCATATCATGACCCCTCAGACTGTTGAGGGGCCGGAGTGCCATCAACACCAACCCCCCCCCTTCCTGTCATCAAACTGTCCCCCGTTGTCAAACTGTGTGGGTGGCCCACTACTGCATTCTTTTCCAGCATCCCACCCCAGCATTCCGCCCATCCACCCTCCAGTCTCCCGCGATCCGTTCATTCGGCCGTCCACCCTCCAAGTCCTACCTCTTCCAGTATCCCCCCCGGTCTGCCGTCCATCTCTGCGTCCTCCCTCTCAGCTCCCCGTCCCGCTCCCCGCTGCGTCCTCTCTCTCCGATGCCAGGTGTGAGGACGGGGGCCAGCGGGGGGCCGGGTAAATTCCCCGGGGGGGCTGGATCCAGCCTGCAGACTGCTGCCTTAGATATTGGTCCCAGTGGCCTCAAAGCAGGTGCTTATTTTTGAAATTCTGGCTTGAAGGCACATTTTGGAAGCATGAAGACCATGTGTACTGACAAGCAGAGCCTCCTGTAGGCTGCTAGTCCATATAGGGGCTACCAAATAGCCAATCACAGCCCTAATTTGGCACTCCCCAATAGGTTGGGGACCCCTGATCTATAGTATGCCTGCTTCCATCTGTATTTTATTAATTGTTATGTCTGAGTGTCTAAGTGAAACCACACATGACGGCAATACATATGCATAGCTGTAAATGTTTCAACAAGCATCTATTTATCCTGATTGAATGTCATCATAAGCCATCTTCACACAACTGACCAACTCCCAGATTCCATCAACAAGCAACTATACCTTTTGGTCTGAAGATGATCCTTCTTCCGTGTGACCAGACATCCTTTTTGCGCTAATAGGTAAAGAGCTTTTATGCTCCCCTATTACTGCCTTGCTCGTCACTTCATGTGATTTTTGATGGACCGTCGTCGGTGAGGTTTGTTCCCCTTTCCCTTGAAGTGTTTTTGGCTTCATACACTGCTTCTCATTGGTCTTTATATTATCAGTCTCTGGAGCAGTGGATCTTGTCTTGCCCTCTGTTATAGACTCAGATGGGCTAACGTTTGATTCTAACCTTCCAACTTCTCCTTTAAGATAAGAGGTAATTGACTCATGGCTACAAAAAAGGGGGAAAAACAGTATAAGATGACCACAGTACAAACTGATATTTGGGGATTGCAAAACCATTTGGTACAAAAACATGGACAATTATTTTAAAACCATAAAGGCCTAGTTCACCTTCAAATTATCTTTTTGGTGTAGACATTAATACTGTAAGGCAAATTGCAACTAGTCTTCATTTTTTTATGGTTTTTTAGTAGGGATGCACCAAACCCAGTTTTTTGGGTTCGGCTGAACCCCTGAATAATTTCTAACTGATAAAGAGCCACCTATCTGGCTGCATTTGCCCAGGCGTGCTTCCACTATGCCTTTGCATCAGATCAGTAAAAACAGCACAATACAATCCATATGGATAATTTAAAGAATAGAGAGATATAGTAGACATTATAAAAACAGAAAAATATGAGAAAATGTTTCTAATGTAAAAAAGAACACTGAATCATATGAGGCAGTACAAATGGTGGCGTATTTGCAAACATGAAACATCAGAAGCAAATAGAACCTACCTGTCGTCCAGTCTTTCTAAGAGTTCACTATTCAATTTGCGATCCGGCGTTGGTGGCTCCACAAGCATGCTTGACGCTTCATTGGGCCAACCTGTAATCGAAGACAGCTCATGTTCGGCTAGTTCAACATTTTTAAGAATGTTTTGTACTTTCTCCTCAGTCATCTCCTCTGATTCAACTTCTTCGTCAAGGTGAAGGTGCTTAAATAGTAATTTAAGCCTTTCTTCAGTCATCTCCTCCTCAGACCCAGACAATTCTCTCACATACTTTTCAGCCCGAACTCCTCTTTGATTTGTTTCTTCGTAGGTTATTTGGTGTGACAGTTGGGCTGGTTTTTCTTCTCCAGCGTAGTCACCTTCAGGCTGGGGCTCATCATTCAACTGAACATCATCAAATCTGATTCGATGAATGGGTATTTCATAAGACCCATCAGGGCTCTGAATAAGATAATCAGGCCTGCCGTCATCTAGGCATGTGTCTTCTGCAGCCACCACTGGTGGTACCGATGAAACATCGCCATTTCCCTGAGCACATACTAACACATCACTCGTTCTACTTGGAGTTCTAAGGGGTGACTCTATACTAGACATATCACTAAAGAAATCATCTTGGTGAAGGGGGGAAGGAGGCACATAACGCAAACCAGTAGGAGTTTCCAGTTCCACTTGAATGTTTGGATAACCTAAGGAAAACAGTACACTTGGCCTAAATGAAATGGATTACAAATCAACATAAAATGCATGCACACTGAATGTTAAGATTAAGAAGAAAACAAAATATGTAATATGGAACAGTATGAAATGTGTTACATCATGAATACATATAATTTATATCAAGCTAGAGAGTAAGAATGTAGTAAAGAGCATGTAGTATGAGTATTCAGCACAGATGTTAGCTCCTAAGAACGGCAATGTAATACGTTTCCATAACAATGGTGGAATAGATACAAGGACATGGAAACTCTTCTGACAGGAATCAAGTGGGTTCAGAGTAGCAAGACTTTCTGTCTATACTGAACTGAAAGAACAAGAGGAAAGGAATCTATAGTATCTAAGGGAGACAGTGGGTAGAACAGAAACAGGGGCAAAAGGTTGCTATATATATATCTCAGGCACAGAGAAAATAATTGGATGAGTTGAATGGGACGAATATGATGATCGAGGAGACGCCATTGACATAGGTAAGATCACAAACACTGAGAAAAGAAAGAATAAGCCATGATGAGACCATATGTATAAATGCTAGCGGTAGGGTTATACGCTGGACAAAAAGAACATGAGAATAATGAGTGATCAGTCGCTACACTTGGTTACAGATGTCACTATCTATGAAAATAAGGGTGATGTTCCATTTCATGTTTTGGATTTTTAGAAAAGGAGCTCAGACTGACAATAGGAAGTAGAGATGGGCACAGGAAATTACTAGCGTTGGTTATGAGTTGGTAACATGCTGGAGAAGCTAAATTATTAACTCATTGCATAAAGGGACCACTGTCACTATCCTCAGTCTCCCAAAGAGTGTTTAAAATTAGAACTGCCTGAGAACTGCCAGTTTGAGGTCCATTGGTGGAGGCAATTATACGTAGCTTTGGTTTTTTTTTTTAAATGTCTAAACTTGAAATAACAGTGTAGACTTTACCTTGATAAAATGTGCTCGGCTCATTAAGTGCTAGCTTTCTTGTCTAAACTTTGCATTATGTTATTGGCCCATGTAAACAAATAGAATTTGTTACATGAATGCAGCAAGATGAAAACCATGTGAATCACAACAAATGGGTCCTTCAGCCAATAGCAGGTATTCACTAAGCAGAGTTTGTCTGTTCGAGAGAAAAGCAGTAGCAGAAGTCTGGTCTTGGAGAAGCATGCAAAGATTCAGAGGAGAGACAGGGACAGAGTAGCTATCAATAAAGCCTGCAGAGGAGGACTGACAAACTGTGTTAGCTGACCAACAAATACAGAATATTTCATTAGTAGGCAGAAACTTTCTTCAAATGACAGGTTATTAATTGCAAACTTCTAAACACATTGAAAAGAATTAGCTTTTACATGGAAGACTATTTTGTCACATGCAATTCCTTATTATACCTAAACGAGGTCCTCGTGACTACAGATATCCCAGTAGGATAAATATGATATATAATTTAGAGGTAACCAATACCTTCTTGAGTGGCTATTGTTCTTACTGGATATTTCATGTTAGTACTTCTAAAGATACTTTAGCGCCCTACTAAAGGGGTTTCTCATTACAATGTTAAAGACTTCTTTCTGGGAAGTTACCTATCCCAGTGTAGGAAGGCCTGAAGAAAAGTTGGCCATACATGTTCAGTTCCGTTTGCTTGGTGGTGTTGCCAAGCGAGCGGATCTTCTCCACTTACGGGTGGGCGATATCAGGAGAATCCAGGGCCAAACGATAGAATTATAATGGCGGGTATAGGCAAAGTCGGTTCGGGGACCGCATCAACAAGCCGATGCAGTCCCTGATCCGACTAAATTTTTTAACCTGCCCGATTTCAGGCCAGATATCGGTCGGTCAGGCCCGTCGGTAGTGCCAATACACGGGCCTATTATCTGGCGAATCGGTCTAAGGGACTGATATCGGCAGCTAGAATCGGCCCGTGTTTGGGCACCTTAACAACATGATCTGCAAGATCGTTAATCCAATCAAGCAACCCCCCCCCAGAAAGAAGTAGAGCGCTTTCCTTAACATAAGATATATTTCTATTCATACTCTATGACCAAAAGTATTCCTTTGCCACTGTAACTGTTCTGGGAAGGATTTCTACAAGATTTTAAAACACTGTTGGTTGGATATAGTTACCATCAACTGCGGGATCCAGGAAAATATTGTCATCTGCAAAGCTTCTGGTGCCACTAATGTTTCCGTAGTCAAATATGGGCCCTTCCAGCAACGTGACAATATCTATCCGGTTGATCTTTGTCAGGACATTAGTTAAGGCATCAGCTGAAAAACCAAATATCAAATACAGCAACTTATGAACGGAATGTACAAGTTCAACAAGTTCATTATTATTTTGACTTTTTCTCAGGTGACTGAGGACATGTTTTATGTGCAAAGCATGTATCTATCCCTAAAATCCAAGTTGCTGTGAAAGAACTGCTTGTAACACTTATACAGGATAAAGTTTCCAAACTCAACCACAATGCAAGAAAACTAAGATATAGAAAAAGGGACTGAACCCAAAATATAAAAAAAAGTTCCCATTTAGGTTGTGTACTTTTTAAGGCTGATGATCGATACTGTATTTTAAGACTTGCCTCTAAAGTGTCAACCTCATTTTTTACAAAACTGATACTTACTAGTTGCATTTTTCCCGTCTCTTACAACCCATTTCTTCAGCAACATAAAGCTTTGTGCCGTTAGTGAATTGGGGTTCTCAACTCGGATTTGATTAATTTCATCAACAGAAAAATTGAGTTCTCTTGCAAGCTCTGTAAGATGAAAATGTTTGGTTTTCACAGAGTTCAACACAAGTTCCTATTCCAACAAAATGGTGAAGCAAGTTAAAAAGCCTCCATTGACGTCTTAACAAGTCATAATTTTTTTTTACTAATACAGGATCCCTTATCCAGAAACCCATTATCCAGAAAGTTCAGAATTACGGAAAGGCCATCTCCCATAGACTCCATTATAAGCAAATAATTCAAATTTTTCTCTTTAATAATAAAACAGTACCTGTACTTAATCCAAACTAAGATATAATTACCCCTTATTGGGGGCAAAACAGCCCCATTGGGTTTATTTCATGTTTAAATGATTCCCTTTTCTCTGTAATAATAAAACAGTACCTGTACTTGATCCCAACTAAGATATAATTACCCCTTATTGGGGCAGAACAGCCCTATTGGGTTTATTTAATGGTTAAATGATTCCCTTTTCTCTGTAATAATAAAACAGTACTTGTACTTGATCCCAACTAAGATATAATTACCCCTTATTGGGGGCAGAACAGCCCTATTGGGTTTATTTAATGGTTAAATGATTCCCTTTTCTCTGTAATAATAAAACAGTACCTGTACTTGATCCCAACTAAGATATAATTACCCCTTATTGGGGGCAGAACAGCCCTATTGGGTTTATTTAATGGTTAAATGATTCCCTTTTCTCTGTAATAATAAAACAGTACCTGTACTTGATCCCAACTAAGATATAATTACCCCTTATTGGGGGCAGAACAGCCCTATTGGGTTTATTTAATGGTTAAATGATTCCCTTTTCTCTGTAATAATAAAACAGCACCTGTACTTGATCCCAACTAAGATATAATTACCCCTTATTGGGGCAGAACAGCCCTACTGGGTTTATTTCATGGTTAAATGATTCCCTTTTCTCTGTAATAATAAAACAGTACCTGTACTTGATCCCAACTAAGATATAATTACCCCTTATTGGGGGCAGAACAAGCCTATTGGGTTTATTCAATATTTAAATGATTTTTAGCAGACTTAAATTATGTAGATCCAAATTACGGAAAGATCCCTTATCCGGAAAACCCCAGGTCCCAAGCATTCTGGATAACAAGTCCCATACCTGTATAATTTTGTTTTCATATACATGGAATGGTGGATAAATGCCCCCCCTACATGGATAACACTCATTTATATGATCAAATAAACTTTAGACAATTCCCTACTTACCAGTCCAGCTAAGTCCCAAATGGTCCGCAACGATAGCCATTCGAATGTCTGTGCGCTCACATGGACTCTGTGGACCTAGAGTTTATAAGAGCAATTAAGCAGTTATTTTTTTTTAATTAATTACCTTTAGAATAGTGTATATATTTTTCTTTCAAACTATCTAGTGCATCTGCTCTGTGTTTGGTAAGTGGCTGACAGTGAATAGGAGCTGCCTTTGTATGTTGTACAAGTGTGTAGCATAAGTAAAAACTATGTGGGTTTTTTCTGTTTTGGAATGAAACTAAACATGCCAATTGTGTGTACAGATGATTATTACAGGTGTAAAATGGTGAAATTGTTCAGATCTATATGAAGATCGTCTGCACTCAATGTCCTCCACATGCTTCTTTAACTGCCTACAGTGTGCGTTTGGACAAGAACAAGAACAGAGAGTGTAAGACAACAGACACAGATGATAATGAAGGAATGGAAACTAACAGAGGTCACTTCACAAGCAATCACATGACAGCTCATGCACTAAGGCCAACAGATCGAGAGGTTTACAAACTAGGCTGGATTTCCACGATGTGAGCTAGGAAAGCTCCAGAAACCTGACTGCCTTTATTCTCACCAGTCCTTCTATTGCTCCTTCTCTCCCTGTCGGTCTTTTCAATCTTTGATTTTAAAGGCGCTGCGTCTGCTTTCATTTCTTTAGCAGACCTCGATGTAACTGAAGGCTGGGACACTTGGGTGGCTTCAGAGACAGATGTGTTTCTTGATGTGCTGTCTTCTTCGTCAGACCCCTCACGGTGTGCGTTTTTCTCTTCCTCAGAGAGACGGTCCACAAGCTTTAATGTCTCACCACTAATTCCCTTAAAATATTCAATAGAATGTTTACAGACCTCACTGAACTCATATTTCTTTACTTTGGCTGTTGAAGTGGCATTGGGTGCAGATCTTACCTTGACTGGTAATTTGGAGGGAGCCTGTTTAGCTGCCTCCTTCTCTAACTGTGCCTGCTTCTGCTTTGGTGTCACGTATTTTTGCACTGGAGGATTTACTCTGTTCAGATTTTTTACTGGGATTTTAGATTTAATGTCTGCATTGGTTATAAATTCCTGTTTTGTGCATTTTTCACCCTTACTAGGTAATTTCTTTCTGCCAGATATAGTGTTTGTGTGACTAACCTGGTTAGAGACAGGCCTTACAGCCTTAACAGGCAATTTAGATCTTGGTCTATTCGTGATTAAATCTGTTGTTTTCTGTTCCCCTTTCTGGAGCTTTTTCTTATCTCTGTCACCATGATGATCAGATGATCCCACCTCTTTCCCTATGTTCAGCTTTATTTTGTTCCCTTTCATTTCAGGCTTGGTATCAGCCTCCTTACTAAGAACCAGATTAATAGTGTTATTATTATTTACATTTATGGCAGAAAAGTCCAAATTGTTGTTGTTGTTATAATTTTCTGCCTGGAAATCGTGTATTTCTATCTGGCTAATAAAGGTATCACTGCTAGATAGTTTTGTTAATGAAATTTTGTTATCATTATCTAAATCTGATACAGCCTCTACTTTGTCTGCCACTTCTCCAGTGCCATCTTTCTTCGTAGACATTGTTGAGGCAGAAATGCCCATCTTTATAGGTGTTCTCAATTTAGGATCAGCTTTAGAAGTGGTAGCTGCTGATGACTTTTCCAGTGAATTATTACCATTTGTCCCATCGAGGCATTCGCCACTGGACTGGATGACAGAGGTATGTTCAACTGCAGATGTTTCTACTTGTTTTTCTATGATGGGTTCTACCAAGATATCCCCTGACTGTGGAAGTGTGATGGCAGTAATTTTGTCCCCTTCCCCCTTGTCCCCTGACTTCCCTTCAGAATTATGCTCACCAATCTGAAAAAATTGGAGTCTTTCTTCAACAAAATCCCTCTTGCTCATGTCAATAGCACCACTGCGAGTCATCTCAAACATCTTCCCTTCGTGAAATGGGAAGGGGTTGGGCTCACTAGTTGGTGTACTTTCATCAGTAGGGGTTCTTGCAGGAGTAGTGTCTGGTGTAGTTGCTTGAGATCGATCTTCTACTGCCAGACTAAAAGGCTTAGGATCTTCGTCCTTGGATTTTGTTTCAAATACATCGTCGTCTCCGGCTTTGCTGGACCAAGGATCAAAGTCTAGGCTCTTTGTAGCCACAGTTTTAAAAGGTGTTGCAAACTCTTCATCCACCTTGTAGCTGAAATATGTATCCGGAAAAATGGGTCTGTCCGGGTGCCTTCCTTCCAAAGTGAAAAACTGAACTCCTGGTTTTTTATCTCCTTGTTCGTTTTTCTTGATTTCACTGTCAGAAACTTTTCTACATGGCTTATATTCCTCTGTTACCACTTTCTCCTCTTCAATAACTTCAAGTTTACTTTGACTAAAGCTACGATCGGTGTGTTTGAGAACACCCTCTTTGGCCCAGGGCTCTTTTTTCATGTCATTGTCTTGACTCAGCGTAAGCTTAGAATCGCTTTCAGTTAAACCATCATCTTCATCCTGCAGATCATAGCCATCAAGAGAATCGATCTCTGTGGCATCAGTGTCATGTGAGAATTCTGCAGTGGTTGCTATGGAACATTCTGTAACAGACTGATCATTACCATTACCATTTTGTTCTACATCATTTGATGGTGAATTCAAACCTTCATCTAGGTCCTGGGATTGTTTTGCAGAAGATTTTCCTGAGGTATTTATTTTCACACATTCTTTAATTTCTTCATCTTTTATTTTGAAAGTATACTTTTTAACAGCAAAAGGTTGGAGAACTGATTCATCATCACTTGAATCGCTGGCTTCGAACTCCAGGGGTACAGGAGAGGGAGGCTGCACTCGTATGACAGGCTCAGCTGACAAATATTTATCATGGTCATCTTGTAAATTTACTTCAGTCATCTCCATCTCACTATCGGTGGAATTGTCATTCTTTTTACTAGAATCACTAAGTTCACTGTCTAAAGGTGGTGGAGGTGGAAACTCAATATAAGCAACTCTATTGTCCTTCACTCTTTTGTTTGCTTCCTTGCTAATATTAATAGGATGGGGAATGTCAGTAGGAGGGGACCCTGGAATAACTTGCTTAACAGAAGGTAGTTTTGTTAATTCTTCCTCTTCTGACTCCTCAGATACCTCAGGTATTGGACTTGGCTTTCCTGGTATATATGGCATTAATGAGTCAGGGGTTTTAGAGTTAAACTCATAGCTAACTTCCTCTGAACTAGGGGTTTCTGGAGTCATGGGACTTTTTCCTGAACTATCTATAAATGAAACTTGTTCCAATGTATCATCTTCTGGGCTTCCTTGTGGAGACGGTGGTTGTTTTTGTGGTTTAATTGCAAAGAGTGTACCTCTTGCTTCTTGTACGGTTCTACTCTCTTGACTTACAATCTTTTTAACGCTCCCCTGCTGAACTTCTTTTTCAACCTGCTTGCCTACTTGTACGATACTAACATAAACAGGTAACGTTTTTATCTCTTTTAAAACCTCTGTACCTGCAACTGAAATTTTCCTGTTTAAGTCATCGGCTTTGATTTGATTGGCTAATGCAGTAGTACTCTCTTTTACAGGGCTGAATTCTAAAGAATCTGGGGACTTAACAGGGGATATCTCTGAATCTTCATTAGAGGGCGATAACCCTAGATGATCTTGGGTCTTGGGCAAATGAATATCAGAACGCCTATTGCTTTCATCAGTTACAAAAGCACAATGCAGGGTTTCAGGTTTACTCTGCCTAAACATTGGTATAGTGGGTGCTTTTGTCCACTCTGTTTCAACTTTTGTCAAGCTAGTCTGAGCATCGGAGCTGTGAGATGACTTTTTCTCTTCGGTTACTCGAACAGGAATATGAGATATGCAGCCTCCTTCCTTTTTGTGGCCATTTTTTTCATCGCTGGTAAATGCTCTGTCCTTGCGAGCAAGGTCTGTGTATAAAACTTTCTTGGAAGGAGATTTTACATAGTTGGATTCTCTTGAATCAGATCCATTTTTTGGTAAGAATTGCTCTTTATTGAGTTCCAGGATTGCAGCATGTGAGCTGCTATTTTCAGCTTCCTTATTCTGAACAAATACATGTGTAAGGTTTTCCTTTGCTGTCTTATTATTATTGATAACAGGTGCCTCCCATGTTCTATAATGCTTTTTGTCCAAGGTCAAGGAGGATCCTGCAGAGTCTTTATTACTAGGTGATATGCTTACTTGCTGCTCTGAAAATTGGTCCCTTTTCCCTACAACTGCTTTATCTATTTTGGGATCTACAAAAACAGCTGTATTTTTTATCATTTCCTTGAATTTTAAACATTCTTCATTAATAGACTCTTTTAACAAGGCCATATCCCCATTTATATCATCTGCAGTCTTTTGTTTTTTGTCATTGGCGTGGAACTGAAAAAATGGCAGCCGACCGTCCTGCGTTTTTTTAACAGGAATTTTAGATGGGGATTCTTGCTTTTTCTCTTCCTGGACATTGTCTTTATTTTTTAAATTAATACTTTGTTCAAATTTTAGTTTTATAGAACTGAGTTTTGACTGTTTTAGTTGGAATCCGGACTGGGAGACTGGCTGCTGAGAGCCATATTTAGAATCTTCTACCCTCTGCTCGAACATTCTTTTTTCAGGACTGCAAGGTAAACTTGTCGCCTTTCTATCATCAGCTATGTTGAAACACTTTCCATCATATCCAAAGTGATGACCTTTAGTCCAGTCATCACTGGAAGTTCTCATATCTGTAGCCAAAGTTTTTTCTGGGCTACTGCTTGTAGAACTTGGACCTGAACTAAATTCTCTACTACACTTTTTGTGTGGCTTTTTTTCTGGAGATTGCAGTTCATCATTTAGCTTTTCGGTTTTGTCACGGAAAAATTGTGAAACTTCTGTTAACTTTTCTTCAGCCTCTTTAACAGTCCTGTCCACCCTGTCGTCATACAACAACTTTTCTCTACCTCTGTCTAACCTATCCTCAGTAAAACGCATCCACATTGCATGTTTAGGACTCTTAGGGTCTCCTGCATAGTGCAACACTGTAATCTTATCAAAAGCATCATCGCCAGATATTTTACCTATGCCATTTTCAGAAACATCTTTGTAAATTTTTGATAGAATGTCTTTTTTGGGTGTAGTGATCAGTTTCTCCCTGGAAAGTCTTTCTTGACGCTGTAAGTCTGTGCCAAGGAGTAAAGCATGGTCTGCGGCTGACTCCTCGGTATCAGAATGTGAAATGTCTACTTTTTCAGAAAGGAGCATCTTTTCTGCAAATCTATAAGACTCCCCTCTGAGTTCTGACAGATCATCATCATGGTACTCTACAGAGTGCTGACTCAGTAATTTGAGTGTTTTATAGGAATCGTCGGAAATAAGCTGAGCTGAACTAGGACGACTGTCTTCTTCTTGAGAGACTGGAGTATTTACTCGTGAAGATTCCAAGTAAGATGGAAGAGACTCTTCAGCTGTAAGCTCCTCCTCTTCTACTTGCCCATGGTCTTCTGAACATGGAAAAATACTTCTTTCAGTAATACCATCTTTGATGTTATAATCTACCTGACTCAAGTCCCTCTGATAAACATACATTTCTTTTTCAGGGTGTTTTTTTGTTTCCCTAATTATGACTTCTGTAGGCTCAGCCTGGTTACCTTTTTCAATATGCACTTCTATAATGCGTTCCAGCTTTGGCTTCAATTTGCCGTCCCTCTCAGAATATGGATGTGAGGTTTCAGTGCACTTTTGAACGTCTGTTACTGAAGTCTTATGTTCAAACAGACCTGCAAGCTCTTTGGAAGGATCACGGCCTGACTGAAAGGCTTTCATTATATCGTGGACAGACATTGTTTCCTCGAGTCTTTCTGATTTATTTTCCATCACTGGTGGTGAATGATACACCATTCTGGTTGTAGTGGTAATATGAGTTTCCTCTTTAACTCGCATGCCTTTGCCCAAAACACCTTTGGGGTCATCGTCGTCAATTCCTGCTTTTATCTGGAAGGCTTTACTTTTGACTTTCATTGATCCAGGGCAATTTTGTTCCAAATCCATGAAAGCTGCATCAGGCTTCACGGGTGGAATTTCCCCTTTTTCAGATTCTACAATGTCTCCAGTTGTCGGTTCATAGCTCCTTATGACGTGCACAACTTCTGTCCTTGTTTCTGTTATGACAGGTGGGATGGGTACATCATGAAAAAGTGGTTTAGGACCTGTGCTTTCAGCACTTTGTGGGGCTGATGGTGTTTTTTCACTTCTTGTTTCAAAACCACTATCAGACAAAGGACTCTTGTCTTGTTCATGCTGTGAAAAGTCATCAGGTGATTCTAAATTCATGTCAGTCCCAAACACAGAGTCTGAAAGTTTACATAACTCTTTTTCTGAAGCAGAGGGTCTCATGGAGGATGGAGGCATCTTAAGTTTGTGCTCCTGTAAAGTCATTGCTGGTTTCAAAACCCTTTTTTGTCTCTCTTCCCCATCTTTTTTGCAATCATCATACCTGTACTTTAGGGTTGAAAATGTATTTCCCCCAATGTCATTAGTCAAATAATCAATAACCTTTGTCAGGTTGTAGTCTTTTTCTGATAAGGTTCTTGTTTTTATCTCGACTTTATGTGGTGCATGTGTGTTTGCAAGCTGCCTTGCTTCTTCAAGTTCCTCGTTACTAAATTCTACCCATTCATCTTCCGGTGAGTGTCCAGCATGACATGTAGACAACTTGTTTTCGAGAAACACGTCTTTTTTTAAAATTTCACTAACTTTCACTAAATCTTCTTTTACTTTTTCGACCAGTTTAAATGGCTCCTCATCCTCAATTCTAGCTTCTTTTGCGATTTCAGGATGAAATGCTTTGTCATCTGAAGTGTCAGTTTGTAAAATTGCTGTCATCCTTATCAAATCTTCTTTCATGTCTGCAACATCTTTCAGTATCTCCTGACTAGAGGATAATGAAGCAGTGGTGGCTAACTTAAGTGCATTAGGGGCTAGAAATAAAGATGTTTTAGCAGGAGTTGAAGACCACTGAGAAGGAGTCTCAGTGGTTAAGTTTTTTGATGGAGACACAAGAGCAGCAGCTGATTTTGTCAGTGAAGCAGATTCGGAAAGTTTTTTAAGGGTTGGCTCTGACAATACATTTACAACAGAATATACTGGCACAGTTATTGTTGATGAAGTTACAGATGAGGTAGTAGAGGCAAGTGTAGACCTAAATGATGTGTAAAGTGCGCTGGCAGCAGGATTTCGTATTGACTGAAATGCAGAAGCTGTTGAAGAAAAAGACCTGAGAGGTGAATATGGCAGTGGAGTAGTAGAAGAGACAGAGTAGTTTTTCTCAACTGCATCTATAGTTGCATTAACAGTGGATGTTGCAGATTTTGTCACTGCAGCTATCTTGTCCTGTATATGGACAGCTGAACCATTAATATAATTTGAACATAGTGGATATTTTAATGGTGATGCAGATCCATTAACTAAGCCAACTTCACTTGGCCCATTGGCAAGTTTTAAGGGTGAAGATAGAGAAGTTGCCATGGTCACTTTCGTAGAAGAGACAGCAGGAGAGACAACTGATTTTAGAGGAGAAGATGAAAGTGACCCTGCAGATGTAATGATGGATTTGAAGGGCAAGCTTGAAGAATACATATTTATATTTGATTTAGGGGATGCTGGAGGTGTCATTGTAATGGATGATCTTTCTAAAAGGGACCCAGCAGTAGTCACTGGAGAAGTTCTGGAGGCAAAAGGAGAGCTAGAAGGCAGCCCTTTGAAAGATGTAGTCTCTGCTATAGTAGAAGCTCTGATTGGTGAGCCAGTGGAAACTTGAATTGCGTAGGGAGACTGCGTCACAACCGTTTTTATAGGTGAAGCAATTGTCCGAAATGATCTAATTGGAGATGCTACATCGCTAACAGATTTAATAGAAGAAGTAGTAGAAGCTCCTAATGTGGATTTTATAGGAGAAGCAGATGAACCAGACCAAATTGATTTTAATGGGGATGCTGAGGGCGTATTAGAGGAAGAGCTTGATAGAGAGGTAAAGCCTGATTTGGTTTGTCCAGGCACTGTAATTGGAGCAGTCGTCCATGACTGGTAAGGTCTTGTTGGAAAGCCTGGCTTGTATGAATAAGTAGTAGGAATGGGTCTTGTGGATCCTGGGCTCCGATCAAGCGGTTCTTTCATGAGTAAATTAAAATTAAAATGCAAAATTAACAAAAATGATTGAAGAAACAGAGAGACCAGAGAAGAAAAAAAAAAGATTGGTCAGTAAAGATTATAGTATTTCAAAAGCAAGTACAATTGTTTTATGAGTCAGAATTGTGATGATGGAGAAGATGGGTTGAAAAAAAAATAAAAAAGAGAAGGGGATATCCTTTGTATGAAAATGAGCCAGCAATGTCAGCAACATAAAATGATGGACAGAAAATATACGCAGCAAACAAACAATGAAGGACAGAAACACAACACATAGAACAATGAGTCAAATATTCTCCAGCTACTCAAACTTCCTATTGACTTTCTGATGTGCTTGTTTAACGTTACACAAATTGCACGGCCCTGCCGATTCCTGCCAGATATATTTGTGTAGAGTTAGTAGTAAAATTAGTATTGCGCTTTCTCTGGTTGTACCATCGTGAAACACATTATTGTCCTTCAAAAACAATATCAAGTAAAAATACAGATTTTATTTATGCTTTCTGCTCTGGAACAATTCAGGTCTATTCATGCACGACTTGGGGGAGGTTTACGTGACAAGCAAAGTGCAAACTGTGAAGAGACTGGGGTAAATTCAGAGAAATATCTTCCATGCAAAGTTCATAGCTATGTCGCACAATCACAAAGCCAATAAGAGCAAGGGTTTTTTTTTATCTTTATAGAGTTGGAAGAAGGTTTGTTCTTTTCTTGCATTATTCATGCTGTTGTTTTTTTTTCCCGTACATGTTTGGTAAACCAAAGAAAATGTGGAATGGATATAAATTTAATTAAAAAAAAAAAAAAGAGATGGAGATGAATAAGGTATATGAAATATGTGGCTTTTATAAGGTGGTCAGGCAGGATTAACCAAAAAGACACTGATTATTGCATTGAAGCGTGCATGGAATGTCATGGAGATACAAGCAGATGGATTATGAAGACAAGTTATTATTAAACCACATCTTTAATGCCAAGGCTTTCCAATGCCAGTCCTTAAGGAACTATAGTTTCAATTAGTATGCTCCATTATAAATACAGAAAGCCAACTGTATGCTTCCTTTAGCTATCTCTGGGATGCCAGTACTTGACGTTCAGCAACATTTTCTTTTACCTCTATGCACCATAGGGAATATTTAATAAAATTAGTTTAATATATGTGATAGTGCCTCTTAAACAGCATTGCTTATAAATAATTTTCGATACTTTAGAAAGGACTGCATTTGGAAAACCGTGGCCCACTGTACACATTCAAATTTTACTTTAAAAGAAGAGTTCATCATTCTGGTAAAGGTTAGGAAAATAAATCAATGCTATATTTAAAAAAATGCTGATATTCAGCATGGGATGATATTGGTACTGAAATTACATTGTAAGTGCTGATATCCTGTATGGGGAAAAAATCATGATATGCACAAGGATACACCTGTATTATGACATATTAACCATAACTAATAACCATATATCATGATATATTTGCACTGATGTCCTGCATGGGAAAAACAGCCCTATCTTGTAACATTAAAAATCTGAACTAATATCCCCATACAAGGTAAAACTAGAATGAAAGAAGACCAAATACAATTTTGGCCATTAAAAAACTGGATGCATGACCGAAGATTGGCTGCTAGATATCAACAGTCACAACCATTCCTGTGATTGACAGGTTTTCTGGTAATACATTCAGACAGACAGATCTACTAACTTACTCATAGAGACATGATGTGTTAGACAAAATGTTAAAGGAGAACTAAAGTCTAACTAAAGAAGTAGGGCAGAAATGTTGCACATTATGTTTTGGGCTTCTGTACCAGCCCAAGGAAACCACAATCCTTTAGGTCTGTGCCCCCTGCACATACTCTGTGCTGTTCTTACTTACTGAGCTTAGGGTCACAATATACTGTATATATAAAATAGAAATGTCACAATATATTGTATATATAGAATATAAATGGCACACTATACTGTATATATAGAATATAAATGGCACATTATACTGTATATATAGAATATAAATGGCACACTATACTGTATATATAGAATATAAATGGTACACTATACTGTATATATAGAATATAAATGTCACAATATACTGTATATATAGAATATAAATGGCACACTATACTGTATATATAGAATATAAATGGTACAATATACTGTATATAGAAAATAAATTGCACACTATACTGTATATATAGAATATAAATGGCACAATATACTGTATATATAGAATATAAATGTCACAATATACTGTATATATAGAATATAAATGGCACAATATACTGTATATATAGCATATAAATGTCACAATATAAGGCTGATTAGTAATTAATACAGATAATTACAACATGGCAGCTCAGAAACCAGAGCAATTAGCATAAGAATGTAATAATCAGCCCTGTAGCATCAGCTTATATGACAGGCCAACCTCATTTTCTACTTGATAATTTGCGACGGGCCCTAAGCGAAGCTTCTCAGCAGCTGCTCAAAGCACACTGAGCATTTGAGTGTCCAAGATGGGGAGCCCATGTGACAAGTTTGAAGTCTTGGATCATGGTTGCTATTGAGATGTTGAAGCAATAAGTTCAGTATATAAAATATGGCATTTTTAGCGATATTCATTTTTAGGGTTTAGTTCACCTTTAAGTTATGACTGGTATTAACTGCTGCAATCTTACTGGTTTAAAAAAAACAAAAACAAATGAATCTAAGTGTAATTAATGCATCCACTTAATGTCATTGGGGTGTTCATGAAAGATAATAGGAATTATAATTTGAGAGCGTGCATATAAACAGTAAGTTTCTGAACAGAAACACCGCAGCTAGAGTTCCTTAGAACTGATCATGTTGTTATCAAAGGAAGACCGGCTGATGTTCTGTTCACTTCCAGTGTATTCAAGAGTTTCCAAGAACTTCACAAAAACACTAAGCGGTGCATTACTCACTTGGCACAACAAGACTGTGTGATCACACCGTCCTCTTGCATCAGTGATGCATGCTAGAAAAGAAAATGGATGCCTTCAGAAGGCTTATTCCACCAACGTTCCAATGAAAAAGCAGATTAGAACAATTTGTCAGAGCAAAAGATAAGTCTTATGCTGCAATTGTATCATTATGATGCTTTTCTTCACCACAGAGCATTTTTACTTCTCAAAATCAGATTGTTTTTTTTATTTAGTCCTACCTTAGCTATAGTTTCATGCACTGCTGTAGTCATACCGGTAAACAAAAATACAAAGAACAACATATTCAAGGAGGGGTTTATTTGGGAAACTGCAGATAGGTGTGTTTTGTCTTCACTAATCCTGTTGCCTTCATAGACCCTGCCACTTGTACTGACTCTGGCCTGTGCATTGCTCTGTATAGTCCGCTACGAAGTAGCTTACCTTCCTCTTCTGGACCCAGATACAGTGCAGAATCTGTATTTTTCTGCTCTGTTGAAGCTTAAGTTATGGTCAACCACCCCTCACACCCCCTACAATAGTCTGGTTTTCATGCAGACTGCTTCAATGAGCCCTTAATTGTCAATAAAGGCAGAAACATAAATCCCAAACACCAAGGTCTGGACTGGGATTAAAAATAGACCCTGGCATTTTAAGTGCAGAGAGACTTGTACATCCCCCCCACCAGCCCAATAAATAGCGAATGTCTATGGTATCTTATAGAAGCCCCTCTGGCATTTGACAGAATCCACAAATTGCCAGTCTGGGCCTGCAAACCCCTGAAGAGGCAGCACCCATTAGAAGAAGTAATCATCTTGTCTTTTAACAGTTACACCCATGAGCCCTGAACTTTTGGGACCCTGAACACTATACATATATTTCAACTGCCATGATGAAATGAACTCCAGTGACTAAATAATATGGCTACCTGCCAGCTGCAGTATAATCGATAGAAATAGAAAAAAGCTTCACACTCAGATTGTTTTAAAAACATGCCTAAACCTTCCAAACCGCCTTTGTTAAAAGAACAAATCAAAAACATTTCCATGGTGTTTGTCTAAAAAGAACATGGTCAGTCTGGAGTCTCCCATCCATTCTGTGCCATGTACAGCCGCACATATAGCCGGCTAGGCAAAATGAGCAATGAAGGGAGGTGGCTCGTGATGTTGGGAACTCAACCTTCAAACACAGAATGATGACTCTTATTTTTAAAGTGATTAGTACTGTTAGGATGTTACCAAACTCACTCATTCCAGGCTCAGTCAGATAGCTGTATCGCTTACGCAAGGCTAGAGATACAAAGTTCTGCCGTCGATCCACTTTTTCATTCTGCCAGAGTTAAAAAAGAGAAGGACACTATGAATAAATATCCCTTTCATTTCTGATGGAAATTTCTGTTTCAGGTTCTGTCAAAAACGACGCCGAACAAAAACAATGTTAACAGACCACATAAAATACATTAAACCAACAATTAAACACATTATGCTTGTTTTTTTCCCTACTACATAACTGTGGTACATTAGTGACAAAGAAGTGTAAACATGCACGGATGGCAGTTCGGTTATGCTATGGGAAAGCTACAGAAATTCTACTAATAATTAGGAAGTGAACTATCCATAAATTAGAAAACCTCCCGTGATGGAGGTAGGTTAAATAGTAAGCCTTGAGGTTAACCTTGTCTTGCATGCAGCATGATTTTATGCTCTAAAAAGAATTGTGTTTTTCTTCAGGGATTGCTTACCTTAGAGGTTTATGTAGGGTTGCCACCTGTCCGGTTTTGAACCAGTCGGGTTTTTACACCCACTGTCTAGTTCAAAACTGCCTGCCCTGTTTTATATAGTCTAAATACTGGGCAGGCCTGCTACGGATTGTCACGTAATTTGGCCAATTACAGGCCACAGCATCATAGACCCGCCCACCGTTATTGGCCCACCCCTATACAACACAGAATCTGATGGCACCAGTGCCGCCCCTGGCCCAGATTACTGTTCTGGAAAAGGTGGCAACCCTAGATTTATGGTTCTCAAGATGATATCGTCTCTGACTGTCTGCGGTTACAAGCCTATAAGTGATCCAACCCTAGCTCTCACACAGTATAACTTCAATAACTTCTGTCTTAATGGGGGTCTTCATTTTTAGGGCTATCAAATTATCTGTATGAGCCATTAACCAGATGCTTAAAAAAAACCCAAATGCCTCTACCTATGTAACTTTCTGCTTAGGAGCTCCCTACACCCACGGATCCCTTCCTTATTTCCCCCAGAGGCTCATATAGCACAAATACCATTGGGTATTGTTACTTTTGTAAGAGTAGTCTTTAGATATCATGTTCTCTGGTGGGCCGTAGGAGGCCCAATCCAACCCTAACGTGTATTTCCTAATGAAATATACTCAATATTTAACTAAAAAGAGATTCCATCACTGTGTGCTTTCTCATCTAGCCCTGTTTAAGATATAACAAATACATTATTGTTATTACCTCATCATCTTGGTCTGACTCTGTTTCCTTTTGGTTCCAAGATGCATGGCAGAGATAAGGTGTATTATAGCGAGTAGCAGGGAAAAGATTATTAGCACATAAAAAGGCAGAGACAGGAAGCACAAAAGAACAAGAAAAGCAAACGCTGACACAAACTGGTAAATAGACAGATAAAGATATAACAAGCAGGTTAGCTGAGCGGTTAGCTCCCACACAGCAGGTTAAACAGTCACATATTTCTTCTGGACCCAAATGGAGTGCAAAAAGCACCTGTACTTTTCTGCTCTGTTAAAGCCTAAGTTATGGTTAACCACCTCTCATACCCCCTACCAGTGTCGGACTGGCCCACCAGGACACCAGGAAAACTCCCGGTGGGCCCAGGTGTAAGTGGGCCCTCCTGCTCCTGAGCATTTGGCCTGTTTCATGGCCATTCCCTATTTCTGAATGGGAAGAAAGAGGAGAAATAGATGGAAGAATAGATGCTAGCATGTAAATAAAAGAGACTGGGAGAATAAAGAGGTTGGGCGAGGAAAAAAGGAAAAATAGTTTGGAAAGCAGGTCTAGGGTCTAAGGATTTCTGGTGGGCCCCTGGGTTCCCAGTCCGACACTGCCCCCTACAATAGTATGGTTTTCATGCAGACTGCTGCAATGTGCCCTAAATTGTCAATAAAGGCAGAAACATATATCCCAAACCACCAGGTCTGGACTGGGATTAAAAATAGGCCCTGGTTTTAAGTGCGGAGAGACTCAAACATTCCCCCACAGCCCAATAAATAGAGTCTGTCTATGGTATCTTATAAAAGCCCCTTTGGCAATTGCCAGAATCCACAGATTGCCAGTCTGGGCCTGCAAACCCCTGAAGAGGCAGCACCCATAAGGAGAAGTGATCATCTTGTCTTATGGCAGTTGCTCCACGCGGGAAGATAATTTGGTAACGCAGTCCGATTATATCAGTGCGTGTATGGCCAGCTTTAAACATTTTCCCCCCATCAGGGTTTGTATCTTATTAAATATATTTTAATAAATGTAAATTCTCGATTTAACATCTGTAACCATTTACATGTACATTAAATATTGGTGCCTCACTCCCCACGAAATTGCTCTCACTGACCATCAGCAGAATAACTGATTTAACCCTTAATACTGATATGCATAATCTCCTAATATATCTCCCTTTCAGGCTTTAAATGGCACTTAAATTATTATTATTACAATTGTTTTGCTGAAGGCTAGCTACAATGATTCATGGAAGTACCCACATGTGATAAGCATGCATAAAATAAACACACATTGCTAAATTAAGGTTTTATTTTTGTTAAAATATATTTAACATGTTTATAAGCCAAAAATATGTTTGCATTCAACCAGCAGATCCCCTTAAACTGATATTAACAGTGGCCAAAAGATGAATTAATATTTGCTCCCCTAAATAAGCAAGTAGAGGGGGCACTAGGGACAAATTATGGGGGTGTGGTGGGTACTCAAGCAATATCGCTACAGAGAAGAGCTTTCTCTTCCATTGACAGGCTCATAATAATAATAATATCTGTGTGAAGGACACTTTGCACTAATATATCAGAGCCTGAAACCCTCTTGCTGGAATACAATTCCCAATACTGCAAAGGCAACTGGGATACTGGGAACTGGAATTCTGCACAAAATGTGACGTAGCAGGCTGAGCATCCCTGCATTTATTTTGTATAAATTTGTACTTATTACCTAGCATTATGCCAGCAGAGTAAAGCAGAATCTTTAAAGAAAGATTAGCATTCTGTTATCACTTCTCTATTGAAGCTGGTAATTATAGACAGTATGAGGTTATAGTTTGTTGTGTATTTTATAAGCACTGAAAGATAACAGTGCCATCTTGTGGTAAAAATAAAAGTATACGCCATCCTACTGATGTATAGAGAGAGCAAACGGACAGACATTTTGGAATTTCCCTTTTTTAAGCTTTTGAAGTGCACAAATACTCATGCTATCATACGTCTATAGAAAAAGCATGGAAGGAAAGCATTACCTATAAAGAGGTTATTAATTAACTAATTATCATTCATTTTGTGTACCTTTTTCTGGGTCGGTAGGGTGATGTTTAAGTTGCAGACGGCAGTCTGAGGCAGGCCTTTAGTAGTCTTTGGCTCCTTTAAAAATGACAGGCGACCACATGGTTCTTGGCTGTGATCTCTGACCTATAGTGACACACACACAGATATTATATCACATGAGAATGTATAAAGAGGCCACATAGACTGGGCACTAGCAGCGTGCTTTAAAAAATACATCATATAACATATTTGTAAAGCCTTTTCAGGAAAAATATATTTTTCTAACAGTGACATTTGATTATCCCACAAAGAAACGCCGCCATTTTAAGCATTCAGTTAGGCCCTGCTGGCTGGAATGAGGCACGGTGCTCCCACACAAACAAGGGCACACAATAAATGCTAGTATCTATCAGCCAATGAATGAAGAGGTGTGCCTTTTACTATTGCAGTACTTCCTGTTACAGTGCAGTAACCTGTATTTTTCCTGTCAGGAGTTCAGTGAGGGAGCACACAGACTGTCACAAAATGGTGGCACAAGGTAAAGGATGAAAAAGTGCAATATTTACTGATATGTATATGCCAATTTGATACAGGTATCCGTTATCCAGAATGCTCTGGACCAAGGGTATTCCGGATAAGGGGTCTTTCTGTAATTTGGATCTCCATACCTTAAAGCTGGCCATACACGTGGCGATCTGACATCGTCAGATCCGCCACACACCATTCAGGGCTGAATCGGCAGGTAAGGAGGTAGAAACAATAGGATTTCTACCTCCTTCTGCCGATTCAGCGCTGAAGGGAGATTTTGGTCAGGTGCCTTCTATGGCGCCCGATCAAAATTTTCAAACTGGTCTGATCGTCGAGTCGCCCGATATCAGCAGCTTCCTGCGATATCGGTCGACTCGCCGACATACCATACACGCACCGAATATCGTACGAAACGGGGTTTCGTACGATATTATCGGTGCGTGTATGGCCACCTTAAGTCTATTAAAAAATCAATAAACCATTAATTAAACCCAATAGGATTGTTTTTCATCCAATAAAGATTATTTATATCTTAGTTGGGATCAATTAAAAGATACTATTGTTAGAGAGAAAAAGGAAATCAGTTTTAAAATTCTGAATTATTTGAGTAAAATGGAGTCTATGGGAGACAGGCTTTCTGTAATTCTGAGCTTTCTGGATAATGGGTTTCCGGATAAGGGATCCCATACCTGTACACTTCTTTTATAGGTCACTTATTAAGATATAAAATATCCTTTGATTAAGTTTTTGTAATGGGGGGCTGCTGCCATAAGGCAAGTTGAGGAACTCGTCTCAGACAGCAGCTCAGTGCAAGTTACCAAAGCAGGCAAAAAGCCGGTCCTGGTAAATTTAAGAGCTGAAATTGTAATATTTTGGAATTGGGATTTCAGGTCTTCTAGTGCAATCAAACTGCGGTCACCCCTCGCACTGAACTGAATTTCACAACGTTAGGGGCAGCAACAAAAAGTCCACCTCAGGCGACAAAGGATGAAAAATTGCCAGTGGTTTTTGTTTAAAAGGGCCAGCCTTAGGCTGACTGAACCTAATGGGCCCAACTAGGGGTGCTGCCTTTGACCTTGCCAAAAATCGAGCAGGAAGATGATAGTGGGGGCATAACAGTGACATATGGGGGGGTGAGGTCATAATATTTGGGGGTGTGGTTGTACCTTGTGGGGGCAGGGCCATGACATCAGAGATGGTTATTAGCCAGATTATTGTTTGTGTTTCACAATGTTGAAACTAAAACAGACAGTTGTGACCCAATCAGCCAGTGGGCCTGGGCCCCCCTGCAAAACTTACCCGGCTCCCTGCTCTTCCTTTGCCCTGATGCTTCCACCCACCCACTCGTGTATAAATCCCTGTTTCCCGCCCACTCTCCTACCTCAGAGCTGGCATGGAGCAGCGATTTACACGTTAAATAGAAGAAGCTGCAGGTCTGCTTCCTATATTATTATGCCATTGCAAACAGCCCTAATAAAAACCAAATTATTTGGGTTAAAACCAAAAAAGGTGGCAACCCTAGGCCTAAATGAGTCCATGTAGGCCATGAACAGTGGCATACCTCCAAGCACTGACTGCTTGATATCACTATGCATTATACAAATATTGGGCAGAATTACAGTGGTAGATGGCAGGACAGAGGAGGAGGCAGGCATCCATTGGCCATACAGCCCTGGAGACCCTGTCAGCCAGCAACAGCCAGTCTAGGGGGCCCCACCATAACAGTCCAGATTGAGCCCTGCAGCTGATTAGATTAGCCCTGCAGAAGGTTTATGTTGTCCTTTAATAATACCAAATGTGAATTTTAGCATTTTATAAATTTGGGGTTACGCTTATAATTGACTGGCAAATCAAGCACTTAATAAGTTGATTACTGAATGACTCTGAGGAATCCCTCATAGTTTAGTCTGAAAGGTCATGTTGGGAGGGGATACAGAATATAAAATCATAAGAATCAGCATTGCAGTTTCTTCACATAACATAAAGGGCCAGCAGTTAATAGCAGAAAAAAATGGCATGGTTGACTGGATCTCCCAGGAACCTCAACGGGAGCTACAAGTACAGCAGGGTTCTTGTGTTTTTTCAAACCACCCTTTATTTACCACATTTTAAAGTGGCAGTTCATTTTAGAATTACATTTTCTTTGATGTTCTGACCCTGTTTGAAATGTGTAAATAGACAGCTGACTTTGGTGCTACTATAGTCAGAACTGCTAATAATAGTGGGAATCAAAAAGATGAAAAATTTACATTCAAGGAAAAAATTAAATTAATGGTTTTAGGGGCCTAAAATATATATATAAAAGACATAAAATCTAGGAATGTAAAATGTATTACCAATAACAGAATAAATCTGTTCTCTGCAGCTTAGGTTAATAAATGCCTTGATATTATGGCTTAGCTTCAACTGCATAAAAGAATGCGCTGTTTTGCCTGCAACTACGCAGAAAACAGCAACAGTCTAAATACCAGTGTCTGACCCCCACCGCGAGGGAGCAGTTTTGGGGCAAACAAATGCGCAAGTGCAGCAGCTCACTCATTATGTACATACGTGTGATGTAGGATCAGATGATCGTCTACCAAACGTTTGTCACATAAATGCACACGATAAGCGATTTGGGGTGCTCACTCATCATGCACAAATGTGTGCCCCAACATGGCCATCCCTACTGGGAGCTCTCTCTTGGTAAATGCGGCATAGAACTCACCATGGGGATTTTCAAGCAAAAATAGTACTGTTTCCTCCAACTGGAGTGTGGGGTCCATAGTCAGGGGTAGTGATCTCTTATGGCAGCAGCTGGAGACTGTCAGAAATTAGTAAACATGACATTTAAAAATGAAAAAAATCATGAAGGGATTTTAGGAATCCTATTAGAATCCATACACTTTGTGGGAAGCCTTTACCTCACCTTAAAATACTCTAAATAAAGGTCAGCGTTAGCGTATAGATCAGAGAGCCTAATCTGTTTCCAGCACCTACCTTTACAGAGAAGGGCAGTCTGTTTTCCTTAAAAGCATAGAAATTGAATATGAGCTGCTGTCCTCCTTTGGTCAGTGGGGCTAGGTTTCCATAGCAGTCAACATAAATAGGTTTGCCTTCCAGAACCTGGAATTAACAGAAATAAGCAAACAAACAAAAAAATTATAGGTTGCACAGCACTGGTCTTCGAACTGGAATTCATGAATCTTAGCAGGTATAGTAGGGAGAGATGGTGCCTATAGTAGCAGTGGGGGGATAATAGCCTCTGGGAAGGGACTGGGGCTGTGGGATAGCAGGTATAGTAGGGAGAGATGGTGCCTATAGTAGCAGTGGGGGGATAATAGCCTCTGGGAAGGGACTGGGGCTGTGGGATAGCAGGTATAGTAGGGAGAGATGGTGCCTATAGTAGTAGTGGGATAATAGCCTCTGGGAAGGGACTGGGGTTGTGGGATAGCAGGTATAGTAGGGAGAGATGGTGCCTATAGTAGCAGTGGGGGGATAATAGCCTCTGGGAAGGGACTGGGGCTGTGGGATTGCAGGTATAGTAGGGAGAGATGGTGCCTATAGTAGCAGTGGGGGGATAATAGCCTCTGGGAAGGGACTGTGGCTGTGGGATAGCAGGTATAGTAAGGAGAGATGGTGCCTATAGTAGCAGTGGGGGGATAATAGCCTCTGGGAAGGGACTGGGGTTGTGGGATAGCAGGTATAGTAGGGAGAGATGGTGCCTATAGTAGCAGTGGGGGGATAATAGCCTCTGGGAAGGGACTGGGGTTGTGGGATAGCAGGTATAGTAGGGAGAGATGGTGCCTATAGTAGCAGTGGGGATAATAGCCTCTGGGAAGGGACTGGGGCTGTGGGATAGCAGGTATAGTAGGGAGAGATGGTGCCTATAGTAGCAGTGGGGGGATAATAGCCTCTGGGAAGGGACTGTGGTGGTGGAACACTAGGTATAATATGGAGAGATGGCTCCAGCTAGTCAGTTTGGCCACACACTCCACATTACTAAAGGCAGCTCACTGTCATATGAGTAAATCATATAAATCTTGTACGTAAAACAAACCTCTATATCTTTACTCCTGGCAACCTCTTCAAAGTTCTCCTGCTGCTCCAGGGTCTTGTCCACTTTGTCATCCGTCATACAGAAGCAGCGCAGTCGAGCTTCTACTGGGTCATTCATTTTGGCAAAGACGACAAACTTGGCCATGTATGGAACACAAATTAATTCCCTATAGAGCTGTGTTGCCAAACTAACAGTTTCTGGGATCTGGTGGCAGTCACCAAGCCAAAACCTGCAAGGGAATAAATGTAGGCTTTACTTACTGGACATGTTGCTTTTTATGCAACCCCCTTAGGGGGCAGAAAGATGGTGGAAATTGTCCCTCCACTGACTTATATCGGCTGAACGTTGCTGTGCACATGTGCCAGACATTAATGTGAGATGCAAATAGCACAAAGATAGTGCAGGTAATTACCATGTAAGTCAGTAAAGAAACAGTTCCCAGCAGATTGCTGCCGCGCCAGCTAGAAATTGTGTGGTCCATTAGTCATTATAGCCCGATTGATCGAAACTGCATGTTGTTAAGAGGAGTTTTAGCTCCTCTTCACGTCTGTATCTGGAGATGTACCATTCACCTGTCAACTAGCCCTTACATGATGCTCAGTATGGTCAAACTTGGCATGTATGGCCCGCAATAGAACATACAGTTCAACAGGATAAATTATTTACAGAAATAATTAACCGTTATCAGTTGATGATTTTAAAACTTCAGACTAGAAAGTGCTACCCGCTGACCTGTAGCCATGGGTTCCAAGAAATAAAACAAACATTGCACTTTTAATTACATACCTATAATCTTATAACATACACGTTTCTTTACATTTAGCAGTTACCTGGCAGAAACATTGGTAGTGAAGGAAACACAGTCGTTGACAAAGGTCAAGGGGGTTGTTCCAGTTATATCCTCCCACTGAGCCGGAGACGTTCCGCCTAAAACGAAACAGTTCTATTAGTAACTGCACACACTGTAGGCTGCGGGTGAGTTTTATGCCTTAAAAACTAAAACTCTCAGTAATTGACCGAAAGTCATGAAGGGTTACCAACAGGAAAGGTTTCGGTTTACTTCCCATTTTAACATTCAATAGCATGAGTTTTTATATTGTAGGGACCCAACATGCCAGATCCACACAATTAAATACACAAATTGCCAATGTCCCTTTTTGTTCCAGTTCTCAAACGTATTTGAACTGAAGTTTTCAACCAAAGTGGTTCAACATTTCCCCATGTAAAACATGATCTGATGGGGCAGATATGAAGCTGTAACATCTGTAGAACCTATATGTTGTTTTTATTTCATGCTATGCCTTCCCTACAAGATGCAGGTATGTGCACATATGGCCAGGGTAATAACTACTGAACCCAAAACACCATGAGGATGGTTAAAGGGCATTTATCTAGTGCAGTGCTGTCCAACTGGCGGCCCGCGGGCCGCATGCGGCCCGCGACCCCCCTCTGTGTGGCCCCCCACCTGTCTGGCTGCTTTGATGGCTTACTCTTGTGTAAGCTTTAAATGGTATCAGTACTGTGATTAACTGCCCCCCCTGCATGGTTCTGTAATCAGGCTGTATTGTTTAAATATGTAATCCCCTGTACTGTTCACACCTTTTAATCTCTGCATTGTTCACCCCCTGCAGTGTTCACACCTCAGGCTGTAATCACCCACATTGTTCCCGTGTTCACACCTCAGGAGCAGTAGAAACCCCCAAATAATCCCTGCACACTACAAAAAGAACATATACTGAGGTGGTACTGCAATTAAAAGGTTTTTTAATATATAGTTATTGTGCAGACTGTAGGAGCAGTGCCAGCATTGTGTCACTGTATGCTGCCTGTGTGTGCCATACAGGCAGCATAGGGCAAGCAGAGTATGGCACACACAGGCAGGGTAGGGAAGGCAGAGTATGGCACACACAGGCAGAGTAGGGCAGGCAGAGTATGGCACACACAGACCAAGTTTGGCACAAACCAGCCAAGAATGGCACACACAGTGAAAGTATGGCACACGCAGGCAGGGTAGGGAAGGCAGAGTATGGCACACACAGGCAGAGTAGGGCAAGCAGAGTATGGCACACACAGGCCAAGTTTGGCACAAACCAGCCTAGAATGGCACACACAGTGAAAGTATGGCACACACAGGCAGGGTAGGGAAGGCAGAGTATGGCACACACAGGCAGGGTATGGCAGGCAGAGTATGGCACACACAGGCCAAGTATGGCACAAACCAGCCAAGAATGGCACACACAGTGAAAGTATGGCACACAGGCAGGGTAGGGCAGGCAGAGTATGGCACACTCAGGCAGGGTAGGGAAGGCAGAGTATGGCACACACAAAGGCAGGGTAGGACAGGCAGAGTATGGCACACACAAAGGCAGGGTAGGGTAGGCAGAGTATGGCACACAGGCAGGGTAGGGCAGGCAGAGTATGGAAGGTTTTTGCTGTACTACAACCAGTAATATGGGTATGGTCATGTGATAACATGGGTGTGGTTTCAAGTGGGTGCGGGTTCAAAAAGGGGAGTGGTCAAAACTGGCTTCCATTATCGGCCCTCCACCACGTAGGTCGGAAAAATTCTGGCCCTCGGTACAACAGAAGTTGGACAGCACTGATCTAGTGTATCAGCCTTTGGGAAGATTCAACCTATCAGGACACAGAGGTGTGGGCCAATGCGCTTCTGGAATGATCACTGAGACCACAAATCTACTAAACAATATCTTTGATCAGTCAGATTTTCCATTTTGGCCAGTCAAATTTGGTAGGCTAACAAATGGCGTTTACTGGACAAATTCATATCATATGAACATGTGCATTTGGCCAAATTAACAGCTCTTACACATCATCTGCTCACCTGTAATACTGCACAAGAGCCTCAGGCTTGGTGTTGTGTCCCCTTTGTAGCCATTGCTGACACCTTCTCCTGATGGCGGCGGTATTGGAATTGTCATGGTTATCGGCTTGTGGAATTTCCTTCTTCTGGGCTCAACGGTGACAATGGGGCTGAATGTGGCTCTGTTCCCAATTACTTTTTTAACAAGGTCATCAGGTACCGGCTGGGCCTGTTAATGTGTTTTCAAATAAAGATCCCATCAGCTTTCAATTAAGTTTCAATTAGACCCCCTTTAGGGCCCATACTGGGAGTACTTGCTCCTTTACCATTGGCAGGCAGGCATTACGTTTAGGGAACCCCAAAGCCTTGTGTCCATTAGCACCCCAGAAGGGGAAGCCAATGAGCTAGTACCCCCTCTCCTGATCACTGCAGAAACAATTATGATATATCTCCCATTTACGGATCAATAATAATCAATCCCTTTCTGAAATATTTAATGTATAAAGTTTGATTCTTTCTATCTCTTGGAGGTCCATTTTTCCTTACCTGGAGTCCTACCCGGATTCTTTTTGTTAAAGCTCCCTCTGGGAAGGAAGCCTGGACCCGTGGTACCGTAGTGCTTTTCAGTACACCGCCTTCAGGGCCAATCTGATTGCTTTCTTGCTTAATCCGAGAGACAACGGCAAAATACTGAGGGAAATCCTTGGTAACAATTCTGCAGATCCTCTTTTTTTCCAGTTCTTCCGCACTGTCCAGTTCTGAGGAGAAAATTGCTTAGAGGTAGGACTCCAACTTGCACATACATTGCATAGCAATAAAGCGGACTGTATTGAAATTTATCCGGGAAATCAAAAATAATTGCAATGCATAAAGGCTACCTATAAATATAGTGAATACTGGGTAAGGCCATCCCCCTAATTTTGGCCCTGCTTGGTTGGATGCAAGAAGTCACCAAATAAATGTAATATTAAATATTTGGGTAACCATGGTGATACTGCTCACCCCCGGAGGAAAGTAAAGCCTTCAGCTGCTGCCGATGCTTGCCAAGATCACAGCTGTACTTTGCTGGCTGACACCAGATGTATTTGTTTTCCTAAAGGACACCAATAGCTTGAGGTACTGATTCCATACACCATAAAGATGTATTTTCTGCTAAACAGACATAGCCCCCTTTTTTCAGCTGCACAAGGGGAATATATTTAGTGATACTTCCTTCCATAGCATTCACAGCATTAGGCATGGTCATTAGTGACTAAATTACTAATAATTTTATGGGCTGAGATAAGTAGAGAGACAGGCAGATTTTAAACTGATTTTTGGGCCCAGTAGTCTTAGCTAGACGCCTCTTCACCAACCCAGGCCCTGTCACCAAAGGCAGGAGTCACTTTTACCTTCATCCATGCCGTTAAGTAACTCTGTAAGTTCCTCAACTCGACAGTCGTATTGGTGCTCCTTCCAGTTCTCCCCATTTTCGCTTCTTAGTACGATCAGTTCCCTCTCTTTACTCCGCATGGATCCGAAATGTGGAATTTCCACTATGACCGGTCTGCGCAAAAACAAGGACATTGTTTAAAGAAGAGCTTTAAACTGGCCTCCATTTTCATTTGCTAGATAGACTTTTATAAACATAACTGCAAAAAGCTGCAAAATCTGCTAACAACAGAATCAA
Source organism: Xenopus tropicalis (assembly GCF_000004195.4). NCBI lineage: Eukaryota > Metazoa > Chordata > Amphibia > Anura > Pipidae > Xenopus > Xenopus tropicalis. The sequence continues at coordinate 16,499,593 of NC_030683.2, forward strand.
TAATTCGGTAGAGTTTTGGGTTTTCAAGGTCACCACTGCAAAGTCAAATAATTGAAATGCATTTAGACGCATTAATAAGAATTAAAAGTTGACTTAGATCTATCCACAAAGTTCATAATGATAACGGATTGTGCAGCTTTCGGACAGATTTATAGACAGTATCGATATTCTCCCACAGAGGTTGTACATCTGCCATTCAAACTGTGATTTTTTAAAAAAAAAATCAAATCTATTGCCCTATTGGCCACAGAAGGATAAGCTGTTGTGCTTAAAGGTGCGAAACCAGAAGCCATCAAGAAGCTGATCTACAATTCCCATGATACTTAGCATATATTCAGGGTGATAGGAGATGAAGCCCAGAAACATTGGGTAGCCTCTGTTTGGTTACTTTGGCACAATCTGATTTCTGGAGAATGTCTACGTTGGTCCCACCAACAACAAACCGAAGAAGGATGCACTGAATCCAGGATTGCAGGGTTCAGATTTGATGGAATCATTAGGGTTCCACCAATCAAAATACATACCTTCACAATGGGGGGCATTTATCTACATTCAGATTTTCGTGCTTTTAGAATTTTTTGAAACCTAAACTCATTTCCACGAAGGTCATTCATTTATAAAAAGAAGCTCAAGCAATTATAAATAGGCCCCTTAGGATTTATTTAAAGATTGGTTCATGTTCACTGAGTTTACATTGGGTCACTTATATTGGTGGGTTCAAAATAAGCAGCAGCTTTACAATTACAACTATGAGATCATTCTGCCCCTTGCAATAACAGCAACCCAATGAAATGGGGTACACTATATATTTGAAATATGACTATAGACCAAGAACAAACACTCTTGAGGCTTCAGTTGTAGCAGGACTACAATTCCCACATCTCCCTTTCCATATAGCTGGGAATGCTGGAAAAATGGACTTCTTGAACAGCTGGTAAGCAGTATTTTTGGTTATCCCTGCTTTAGACATACAAATAGAAATATCACTCAACACAGCCCAGCGGGAGGAATGAACACGGAATGCAAATACAATCTTTGCAGGCTAATAGGTCAGATACTGTCTGCATTGTGCCGGTGACCACGTTCCAGTGTGCATGAACTGTGCAACAAACTGTTCTCAGAGAAGGTATTTGACAGCCGCAAGTGCTTAGAAAATTTCACATTTTGAATTCATGTCAAACAATCTAAAAAAAATACAAATCTTGCAGTGGTTTAAATGATCTTTAAATGAATGCGTTTTCAGAGCAGTTGGTATATTTGTTATTCCTAGACCCTAGCTGAAGGTAAAAATCAACATTAATAGAAAAGTTATAGAAGCCGACCAAACACATAAAAATATGAAACCTGATCAGCATCAGTACAATCTGTTCAATTTGATCTGATGCAGATCAGATGGTCAGAGAACCAATCAGATCAGATCATTACATGGAAGTGCTACCCAATCATTTTTAGGTTTTTGGGTTGAACTTATCCGTCTACCCACTTTCAAATTTTGACCAATAAACTGTGTTGTGATCATAATTTGATTGTACGTTTTGATACTAACATGGTACTGTTCTACTCTTTGAAAGCAAGCATCTAATTTTTTGCTATGGGTTACTAGAGCTAGAGGAAATGTTACTGCCTGTTACTGCACCAACCATTTAATGTTCAGTCAAGTTGAACAACTGCCAAATTATTTTAAAAGATGTTAGGACATCTCAATTGTAATTTCAACTTTCATTATCCCCTCCTGTGGCTCCCTGGAGTTTCATAAGCACCATGCAAAAACATACAACAGGCAAGATGGCACAATCACCACCCTAGGCTTGGCCATAGACACAATTTATGTAATCACTGTACATATGTATCCCCATAGCAAGCCAGATATTCACTATACCTATACAGGACTATATTATAATACATTTCAATATAAAAATGATAATGTCATGTGAAAGAAGGCTGTGGAGCCACTGTGGGTAGTTTAGGGGTCATAAATATCTTGTGGTTGGTCACATTCAGATGGACTGCACTGGTTTATAGCATATAGTTCGTTTCTCTTGAGGAGGCTTTAAGTGTCTCTAGCAAACCAATCTGCAGTTTAATGCCAAACCATTGACTGTTGGTGGGCAGTCTGAAAAAAGTCCAATCAACACCTGACCCTAACCTCCTGCTTGCCAACCCTGACCCAAAAGGGTTGATGTGAATGCGTCACCAATGGAAAGTACTTTATGCTTGACCTGTCTCCCTCTCAAGAGAAATGTCAAACTGTCTTGGAATACTACAATCTACAACATCTAGAATTCAATTTTAAAGCTTAAGTTTAAACACTGGCCATGGATAATCCAGGTGCAACTTTCATCTGCACTGTCTGTCGGGTTTATATCACTGATATAGAGACAAAAATGTATCAGCGCCAAAGGAGAATAACCATCAAAACCTCCATTCAATCTCTAAACAAGTTGGTTGATGACAGAGGGCAATTTCTTCAGTTTCCACGAAAAACGTTCCATCAACAAAAATAGAAGAAATCATAACAAAAATATAATAGTTGGCTACCATGTTAGTATTGTAATTTTAATCAGGAAAGGAAATCCTTAGAATCTGAAAAAAGGGTTATATTTCCCCCACTGTAAATAAAACTTTAACACAGAGGGTTCCGTTACCCTGCCAGTGGTCGCATCTGCCCAGAAGGTGCCTATGTGACTGGGACTGGAATTGATCACCTGGTAGTCAGGTCCCTCACTATCAGCTACTGTTGGACCCCAGAGAAAATTATACCAAGGGCCGACCCTCACAAACATTATAGGCAGTAAGTAGAAAATTATATTTTGGCCTACTAGGAGAATATCTGATACTCTTGCAGACAGGTCTGAAAAAGGAGTGTTATACAGTGCCAACATGCCTTTCCAAAATTATGGAGCTGGCCCAAAAAAGTTCGGACTGGGCACTCAGCAACGATTAGAATCTAATGAAAGTTTTTGGCTTTGGATCCGGGAATAGCTGGGGGGGCTAAAAGTGTGTTGACTGCAAAGTGGGATGGAGTTGTAAGTATAGAAGGCAAGAAACAAGAAGATGCCTTTTCTTGTTAGGGGAAATTATTTGATCCAGTCATACTGCTTTTCTTTGCAATTTATCTACCCCTTCAATATTCTTTAAAAAAAAAAATAACATTCTTCATAGGAATAGTTTCCCTTTTCCTGATCCCCACGCAAGTTTTCGGGGTTGCTTGTAAATACCTTCTCTGGAACACAGTCTCTCTCTCCAAACTACAATGTATTTGATGCAGCAGGAATATTTCAAAAGAAAAAAAGAATACAGCAGCATTCATGGAGTAAGCAGAAATAAAATTGCGCCAAATTCCACATGCCTAAAAGCACAACAGAGTCAGCGGTAAGAGAAGCCACTACGTTTCCTCTCAGCGACATGAATTAACTGAAAGGTGCGGGAAAATAAACAGAAATATCTATGTGCATGAGAACAGAAAAATGGAAAATACAAATAAACCCTTAAGACATTTTTATATTTTTGTTTTTTTTCAATGCAGCATCCTACCCAAGAAATTTGGTCCCGTGAGGCCCAAGCTGCAGGATTCGGCTAATCAAGCTTTCTGCCTCATTAACAGGGGGGGTATTGGTAGGTAGGTGCAGTTTACTGAATAGCATCCATGCAGCAGGAAGAGAAATAAAAATGGGATATTAGGATCGGGCTGCCGTTACGACAGTTACTTGATGGCACAACACCGAGTATATGGTGCCTCCTTCCAAAAGAAAAAATATATATCTATATATACACAAAAAAATGAAAATAATAGTTTCTGCATGCAATACTAAGGGGAAAATAGACTCTGGAATAGGAAAGGAGGGGAAAAGCATCATTTTATGCTTTGCCGATTGCAAAAATGTAATCAAAACTTGCATTACAAACAGCAACAACATCAAAAGTTGATGCTGTTTCAAGTATCATTTGACTTATTACAAAAATAGACCTATAATCAGGGGTCAGTGGTGTTTATTGGAGATGATTCCTTGAGGGACACTATGCCTGCATTTTTATATTGCCCTTATATTAAAGGAGAAGGAAAGGTAAAAACTAAGTAAGCTTTATCAGAAAGGTCTATGTGAATACAGCCATAAGCACTCACAGAAGTCCTCTATCAAAAGAAACACAGGATTTCAGTCCATTATTTTGTGTACACATGTTCTTAGGTATCAGACTTCCTCTCTCAGAAAAATCCTTCATTCCCAAAACCAGTCTGCCCAGCTTTCTCCCTTCTCCTGCTCCCCCCTCCCATAAGAATTCACTCCCCCTCCCATCAGAATATGTGATCTATGCTACCAGCAGCACTGTAGCTACTGAGAGCAAGCTAATGTGGCAGCTGCTTTCTTAAACCAACGGAGGGAGCTTCTAGGGCTGTTTATTCAGGCATGGTAAAGCTTTCTGCAGAATAAATTCTAGGTGGCACTAATGTGGCGAATCTATTGGCAGTAAAATGCCATAAATGACTTTCCATCTCCTTTAAAGCAATGCTTATAATGTTATAAAAATTACAACAATTATTAGATAGTCTTTGTGTTTGCCTATATAAGATGTGTTGTCTGCATTATCATTTTGCTTTCTTTTCAGTAGCTTCTATGAAGGTGTTACTGGCTCAGCTTGGATTTCTTTCCCTAGCCCTTTAATTGATTTATTATAAGCTTACTAGTTAGTGTGTGGTAGAGTCCTGCATAGAACCAATTTTTGAAACCTTTTGCAACCTACAACCTACTACCTGATTTGACTGCCAACTAACTTATCCGCAACCTGATCTGTGAACACAGTGCTGTTACTGAAAACTGGTAGTGACATCATAAGAAGTGGGCAGGGTGAGAATTTTTTTTAAAAACAATGTTTAAAAGAGTAAAATATAGATAAAATAGTATAAGAAATACAGGTAAGACCTGCAACCTGACCCGCAGACACATGACCCGCAACTATACCTGCATGTGAAAATTATACCCGCAACCTACAGGGTACCTACTTGTTTTGTGGGTAACCCACAGGTACCCAACCCCCCACAGGATTATTATTATTAATTATAGCTGCAAACGAGAGATCTCCCTACGTTTTTTCATAGACTGTACAAATTAAGACTATAATAATATAAGACTATGTGTGCATAGGTAATCAGTGATGTGCTGGTTGACATAGTCACCACGCACATCACACGCCCTTTCCTAACCTGTACCCAACATGACCTGGTGAGCCATGTATACTTTAAAGGAAAAGGAAAGGTAAAAACCAAGTAAGCTTTATCAGCCATAAGCACTTACAGTAATGCTGCACTGAGTCCTCTATCAAAAGAAACACAAGATTTCTTGTCTCTTTTTTGTAAACATGATGTTCCTGTCTCTGACTTCCTCTCTCAGAAACAGCCTTAATTCCTGTGGCCAGAGTCTGCGCAGTTCTCTCCTCTCTCCCCTCTCCTGCTCACCCTTTCCTGCTCACCCTTCCACCAGAATGCTAAGAACTCCCTTCCCCTTACACAGGTATGTTAATGGTTTCTGCAGAACAAATATATTGTTCTAGGTGGCACTAATGTAGCAAATCTATTGGCAGTAAAATGCCAAACTGACTTTCCTTCTCCTTTAAGGGGTGGTTCACCTTTATTGCAGTTTTGAAATATAAATAGAAACACTCGTTTAAATCATATTTGAAATTTGGTTTAATTGAAAAAAAATGATCTTTTTCAAAACAGCTACCTGTAAAGGTATTGCTGTATTGATCAGTAGGTCAGTCTTCTCTGCCCAAGCCAGGGGGTTCGCCGACACCCTGGCTGTATAAGATCATGTCTACGCCATTCTGACCTGACAGCAGTGGAGCAAAGGTGCCCATACACGGGCCGATTGTAGCTGCAGATATGGGTCCCTTGGACCGATTCGGCAGCTTATCGGCCCGTGTAGGGGAAACGACTGGCCTGCCTGACCGATATCTGGCCTGAAATCGGCCAGATATCGATCGGGCAGGCCAGTCAAACCGACTGTGCCTATTCCAGGGCCAAACGACCAAATTAGCCAAATTCCCCCGATATCGCCCACCCGTAGGTAGGGATATTGGGAGAAGATCCGCTCGCTTGGCGACCTCGCCAGGCGAGCGGATCTTTACATGTATGGCCACCTTAAGGAGTTGAGGAAATGCAGGCATAGATCACTACTGCACACGCTCAATTCATTTGCATATCTGTTATCTGATTCAGCCAATCAGATCAATAAATGGGGGTGCACAGTTGCGAGCATTGCCTGCTGCTTCCTACAATATGAGTCCCCTGGCTGGCACAGTGAAGAGTCTTTATGCAGCACAACTTTACAGGTAGCTATTTTGAAAACAATCCATTTTTTTGAATTAAAGCAAATTGCAAATATCATTGAAATGATCTATTTATATATTTCCACCCCTTTATATATACTCTTGCCTGGCCTGTCCCTATCTTTGACACCACAGGCATGAGTACATAGATGAGTGATGGCAGCCAGGTGGAAGAGGATTAAGTGCACCAACATAACCAATAGGGAGCACCATCGGAAAAATTCGGCCTGTCACCCGTTTACAACCAACGAGTTTCCAGCCAGCCTAACATTACTACTAAAATATTATGTATCCACTAATGACTGGCCTGTAACTATATAATAAATATCTTGACAGCGTACCAATATCATGTTTTGATGAGATGTTTCTCATATCTAAGTGTGTTTTTTCCTAATTTACTGATATCATGTGACACATTCAAGCAGATGGGTACATGGGCATGTCCTGTAACAAGTAGTTTATGAGAGGTGTTTCTCATATCGAGGTGGGATTTGCCTTCAGCAATTCAGTTATATCACGTGGCACATTCAGAATGAGGTGAAAGCAGAGCCAGTTTTTGAGAACATATGGACAGACAGTTGGAATGAGTGGTCGCAAATAGGTGTTTCATGCCTTTGGCAAAACACACCCTAAAATACATGTACTTTGGTAACTGCAATCAAATGTGTAAGCAAAATGCAAAACATCCCAATGAAGTGTAGTTGGAAATTTACCCCAGAAACTGAGCACCAGAAGGACCCATCTCTACAAGCCTGCTGGCGAGGCCTTCTCCTTCTACCATTGGCGGAGGTGTGGCCAGCTTGTGTCTCTTGACTAGGCGGCACGTGATACGAGTTGGTGCCGTGCACTTTCGAGGGGGGATAATAATTCGCATCCCATTGTGCCGACTGCCTCTCATGGAACCTCCTCGAGCATCGACCATAAAGCTTACAAGAAAACTGTCAAGATATGAAAGGAATGTAATTAGAGAATAAATTAAAGTGTTCTTTATAACAAATGTAATGATCTGGCTTAGGCAATTGATTGCCATCATTAGAATCAGTCACAAACACTGCAGAACAGAGCAGCGGATCTGTTAATACACACAAATAATGATAAATATAAATATGTGAACGTGCAAATACAATCGAGAATTCTCTGAACATCATTCTATTCTATGATGATCCAAACTTTGAGCAACAGAGGGACTCTTTTATAGGTGCAAGTATTCATTACAGCACTAAATTTCTTTAAATCTTAATAGTGATGTACTAAATGTAGGGTTTATCTATATCTTTTTGCTCAAATTAGGTAAAACCTATTTATTAATTGGATCTCCTTTGGATTCTGTTTTCTCATTTCAGGAACCAGTAAAACCGGTGATTTCCGACCTGGTATACCAAGAAATATGTCAATGTACAGCTGAGAAGTTTCTAAATGACCACAGTAGTTTTAATCTTCTAGAACAACAGACAACATTTGGCAAAGGTAAGTGAATAAATACAACAGGCACAGCATGTGTTTATAACTCACACAAAGCGCCTTTGATTCAAATCTGTCTGTTCTAACAGTAAGGCACCCAAGTGCTTCTGAGAGTTATAAACTATCTGCAGATTTCCCAGGCATTGTGCAGTACAACGATTGAATGTCTGAAATCCTCTACTGGGCGACCTTATATAACAAATGCCCTTTATTGTCACTGTTAAACTGAGCAGCTGAAAGGAGGCCATGGCCCTGTTCCACAAAATAAGCAGATTTAGATACAGTAAGTGAAAGTTTAGCATCTAGTTCAACAAATCACTTCAAAGAGGACCAACATATAAGTGGACGTGTGGGAATGAAATGTTATTTTGCCTTGAGAATGCACCAGGGTGACATCAAAATAAATACAAGATGGTCACTTGATCCTGCAACGGCTTCATTACAAAGTGGAAAATTACTTCTACAATATACTGTACATAAAGATTTTATATATTAAATCACTACATGGTGTCTAATATATTTTAGTTTCAACATCTACAGTCTATGAAGTCCCTCTGCCACCTCTCTTGTGGCATTATAAAGAACTCTGCACATCCCTCTGCTCTTACCATCATCTCTAGGAGAAAAAACATAAACATCCAAATGTATCACACTGCTGGGTGTTAAAGCTCAGTACTGCTGCTGAGTTTAAACAATAATAGAACAGAATGATGTCCGACTGCTCAAAACAGTCAAACACATTCTGATGAACTGAACGTCAGATAAGTTTATCTCTTTAAACAAGACTTCCAAAGAAGCCCTTACTAAAACAAGTTTCCTTGTACCCTTCCTCCTATGGCTTTAGATAGTAAAAAGCTGCCAGTATCTCTTGGTTCCAGTCCTCAAGCCCTATTGCAGCAACCACTGTGCCCATGTAAGAAGAATGACATGTTTAGTGCAGCTATATGGCAATCTGACTTTCGGACTTTGACATTCTTTGGGCATCTAGGTAGGGCACTGTACTGGTGGGCACTGACCATTTTGGTAACAGTAATCTGTGTAAACCTACAGCTGTAAAGTTAAGGACTATACAAAAAATATTTATATTATGTTTAACAATGTCAATAGTTAGCAGGGTTGCCACCTCCATTGGTGTTTCAGACCCTTCAAATATTGTGCTTGCCAGTAATTTGCCAGTACCTTGTGGGCTTGGCTTGTAAGAATAACCACCATCATTTACCACGAAGAAGATACAAAATCTAAACTAACAGAGGTGGGCAATACATTCTGCAAGGGCCATGTGAGAAAGAAAGAGCCTTAGCCTCTATCTTATTATTATTATTATTATTATTATTAAAGAAAGTCCAGGACCTGAGTTAGAAAAATGGGTGGACTTCGTAATGCAGGAAGGCTGTGAACCTAAGGGGGTGTGAAGGATTAAATAAACAAACCCCCAAAAAGCTACTGCTGTTGGTAGGATGCTAGAAGTTGCAGTTCAGCCAAGATTGGACATTTTTGGATGGATATATTCAAAAATAGTTATAAAATATTAAAGGAAACATATACTTTTTTTGCGCACCTAGCTTTTTAGAACAGCCAATTTAGATATAATTATAGATGCTAAGAGCTATCCAGTCATTCATCTTATTGCTATTAAAAAAATAAAAACCTCATTGATTTTATTTACATGCAATACAACAGATACAATGCTGTTGAGATGCATATACTCTCTGTTCAATGTATTTAGCACATTAATGTTCCATAATGCTTTACCCTTTGATTATATGATGCATACTGCAGGGAGTTGTAGTCTGGCAGCAACCAGATGAAGCATTACTGATATGGAGATATATTTCCCCTAGAAAATATACTTTTATCTAATTTTTCCCCTACCTATTGGCACCTGTAGGGTGTAGGGAGGTCAAAAAAGTACTTTGTGCCCTACCCAAAAACCATCACTGAGAAAGACCTCTGTTTTGGTTTCTATGACATTAATGCCACCAATTAGCATTTCTCTTTGACTTAACAAATATCAAGCAGTCATAGAAAGCTTTTGTTCAGCTTATGGAATCATGAAAGAGTCAAGATGTATGATATTGCCCACCTCTGAACTATCTAACACAACATGAAGTACAAGCTAATAACTGCTATATGTAGATATGTATATATGTATCCAGTAGGCTCGGATGGTTGTAATGGGATGGGGGGGCTATCCTGGGAATGTTCCAGTATGATATTTCAGGAAAACTTTCCCTAGGAATAGATTGCCTGTGCATCTGTACTCAAATGTCAATGCCATCAAGGCAAATTATTCTGCCAGGACATGAAAAGTTAGTAAATTAATTGGCATTTGGCTGTGGGTGCTACACCAAAGCATTATGGGAGATACTGTGTAAGAATACCCAGGATGCAGCAAGTTTGCTACGCCTGCCATCTGTGGAGCATAAGTTGAGCCACAATAGAGTATTTAGGACAGCCACAAATCTAGCCACAATAGAGTATTTAGGGCAGCCACAAATCTAGCCACAATAGAGTATTTAGGGCAGAGCTGTGAACTAAATCCTATGTTAGTACAATTAGTACAAAAGCCAACAAAAACCACACACAGATCAGGGTTATCACCTTGCGTCATATTGTGGTAACGGAGAGACATAACTGCAAAATAATACAAAGAGAGCATAAAAGAAAATCATATGAAGCAAAAGAATGAAAGAGGCACATAGGAAAAACCTAAAAAAAAACCCCTAAAGGTAAAATACACAGTGAATGAAACAATAAACCTGTTGTACGAAACTCTATAGAGGTGAAGAGAGGTTATTTTACCCTAAGGGCTCTCTCTGTTTATTGCCCTGTATGTGAATGAACACTCCCTGACACATAACACTTTCCTTGATAAACCGCCTCTTCTGTGGGGCTTTAAGGAATGCCAAGGGTAGTGTTTTCTAGGCACAAGTGACCCCAAAAAACTCAGGTTCTTCACTTCAGGCGAAAAGGTGACATTTACACAAAAATATATATTTACCATTAATTCTTAATATAGGGGATGACTTTTATTGTACTAACTTATTTTTAGTACTATATTGATGGTGGTCAATAAGAAAACTTGAATGTACTCACCCAGAATGCACTGGGCTGGAGACAAGATTGACATTGTCCAGGGTGTCAGCGGCCCAGCTGTAGTGGCGCAGGGAGTCAGAGTCGAAATCTCTGGTTAATGAAAGGTGCTGAAACAGACACAGGTAAGCAGATAAGAGAGAAGCATAGTAAGGAGTACTATACGTAGAATTATTAGTGAGCCATCAGCATAAAGAAGTAGCTACATTTAAGGGTAATGGCACCTTGGAGAAGCAGCCCAATATTCATCACTGGTCCCTTTCTAGAGAAACCCTTGTTGGTGCCCCAACCCACCCCAAGCATACAGGCTGACTGTCACATTGTAGCCATGTGTAAGCTCTTTTGGGCAGGGCCCTCTTCACCTTTTCAATCGGTTATTGATTGCTTTATATGTTACTCTGTATGTCCAATGTATGGAACCCACTTATTGTACAGCGCTGCGGGATATGTTGGCGCTTTATAAATAAATGTTAATAATAATAATAATGTGGCAATATTGATTTGGAAATGACAACTGCTGCCCCCTACTGGCTTGCCCACAGCCTGCTTAGCTAAACAGCCCTGCTGGCTCCTGTATGAGTGAGCCCATGGTAATGTCTTACTGAACTATTATTTTCTTCTCCTGCATACAGCCCTTACAGACCTTTAATGAATGACTTAAATACCTACACATATAGGGCATCTCTTCTCTGTGTTTGTTCTTGGTCCCTACCGTATGCTACGTTATCAGGGAATGCACTGTGGGGTACCAGTAACTGGGTTTAATATAATACAGATTAGGATAAGGCTAAAATGCACAGAGGTTTGTAAGCAAACTATACATGGAAGGGGAGAATCTCGAATCTTTAGCAATGTCTTGGCCTCTGTCCAGGTCTGGCTTTCGTCAATGTCAGGGCAACTGTCCAAAGTCCATAAGTTAATTTCTTTAAAATTCCAACATATGGACAATTCCAGTGTTGAAAAGACTGAAGGGATATTTGAACCCTTTTTAAAACATGGGTGCGTGTATTCTATCTTTATAGGGAATCTAAAGCCCTAGGCCCTGTGGCTCTTACAAGACTCCTTAGCATGGTGTTACCCTGGGAGTCCCCTGCTTGCATGCTCTGAATGACATTACAGGTAGGGGCATTTCTTGTCTGTCCTGCCCCTTAGGTAGGCAACAATGCTGTATGCAGGAATGCTGTATATATAGTGAGGCTTAACTCTTTGTGCTTGTGTCTAGGAGCAACACATGGGAAAGTGCAAAAACACAGGGCTTTATGACAGTTTTTTGCACCTTACCCTATTGCTTACAAATAAGGCCCCATATCAGTAATTTATTATAAAAGGGCTGTCCAGTAGAAGCTTTTATAAAGGCTTTAATATTTATGTAATATCATTATATTATAATAAATCAGGTTATGGTGGAAAATCGGGTTGGTCCTTGTACAGTAGTCAGCTCCCCTTACAACCAGGGCCCTCGTGATCTACTCTCAACCCAAGATCCAAAAAAAATCAGGTCAAAATGAGTGGGTCTCTGACCGCTTTTTCATAAGAATCAGAAATCTCTTTAAGCCAGGAAGACGGATTGGTATTTATTTATTTCTAGACTTAATTACATTGTAACTCAAAGGTCACATAAACTAAAGCTTTGTATATCCATAACCAGCCACAAACTATTTCCCATGCACTCGACCCTTTATGTGAATGAAGTTGCTGTGTCATTCACATACATAGAGCATATTGCAATATTAGGGACATTCTTTAAATCCCTAGGGCTCTGTTAATTGTGCTTAAATAACTGTGGGTCAATACTATCATTGCTTACCCATTTTGGGCGATATTAACATGCCATAAGCGGGGTGTGCCACAAGGGTGGGGAACCTGTGCCCCAATAACTGCACAGATAGCTATAGTCTGACCCTTTTTCTAAGCCCCACTCTGATCAATTGATTTATAGAATATCACTTGCCTTAATGGGAAAAAAAGCAAGATTAATTTTTAATTTTGCACTAAACTGAAACCTTTTGCTGGCGGTATCGTTACAAAGGAGACATTATTGTGACTCACATTATACAGTTAATCCTTCTTGAGTGGATCCCAATTACCTGTTAGGCCAGGTGCACTCAAAGATGTATTTCTGCCAGCAGCCTTCTCCAACTTCACTGAAATCTATTATTTATCTGCCTGACAGCTGCCTGAGGTCTGCCTGTGAGCAGATGGTTGCTAGTTTTTTTGTTATTGAGATTTTAGTTATTGAGTTTGATGTGTACTCGCATCCTCACTGTGGATTTACCTTACCAGATTCAAGTACAGACCTTTTATAAATGTACTGTTTTTATATCATATTATAAGACTGTTGATGATTCTTTGCTGCCATTAGTTGGAGACACAATCTGAGCCCCTAAAGCTGGCCATACACGGAAATAATCTCATCAGCCAGCTTTGGGTCAAATTGAGTTGATAAAATCGTATGGCACCAGGGCCAACAACTGAATCATAACAGGGTCGTATAGAGACCCAACAGGGCCCAATACAGTTCTGAACTAAAGGGATTATTAAACCTAGTAGATACGGTATCTGGTCAATCCCCAGTCACACTGTCAAGTGGGCTGTCACTTTGACCCAAGCTGTGGTCTGGGCATCATATGAGTGCAGCCAACATGCCTTAAGGTGGCCATACATACTAAGATCCGCTCGATTGGTGACCTCGCCAAGCGAGCGGATCTTCTCTCAATATCCCCGCCTATAGGTGGGCGATATCAGGCTAATTTGGTCGTTTGGCCCCAGGGCCAAATTAGAACGATGGGTATAGGTGTCTGTTGGTTTGGGGACCGCATCAACAAGCCAATGTGGTCCCCGATCCGGCTAATTTTTAAACCTGCCTGATCGAGATCTGGCTGATTTCAGGCCAGATGTCAGTTGGGCAGGCCCGTTGTTTGTGCCCATACACGGGCCGATAAGCTGCTGAATCGGTCTAAAGGACCAATATCAGTAGCTAGAATCAGCCACCTTTACTGTCCCCCACTCTGTGGGTCCTGGGTAGTTTACACTATGTTGATCACCACAGCAGCCCTGGTTCAGACCAGATTTAGAAGTCAGCTTCCCTAAAACCGCGCAGTTCCAACCCCTAAAGTTTATATAAGTTAAAAAAAACTTATATAACGTTGGTAACGCCTGCAACATATCTAGTAACCTCATAGCAACCTATCAGCAGGAATCATTTACTAGTCACTCGTCTGAAAGCAAGAATCTGACTGGTTGCTCTGGGTTACTAGACTTTCAGTAAACCCCTTTCAACTTAGTAAATTCTGCAGATGGAGTGTAAAATAAAATATACATTATTTGTGTGTTAGATATTTAGTACTCTTTGCAATAAATTAAAATTGCAGAAGATTAGTTTGTATGTGCTATTAATAGGGGTTAAATATATATAAAACTATATGTACATACTGTATGACTGTATTCTTTCCTTCTGCTTGGCCAAGAGCCTGGGAAGAGCGGCTGTAGAGTGTTTGTGGAACAGGCAACATGATTAATTTGTGACTAATCTTGAAAAGGTCAGTTGGTATACAGTACCCAGGCCTGCAGCGCATAGTTCTATTTACTTATATCATGTATATAAATCTAGACACAGGCCTGGAAACAGACTACGCAGGAAGCTGTAATATATGTGGCTTTGGAGAGCAAAGTTTACTCATCTGGCTTAAGAATTCCCAAACAATTTACTAAGAAGAAATAGAACAATTATTTATTTACAAATTACTTCCAGCTAACCCAACTGCTTTGCCCATTAGGGCTCATTTTCGACGATGGGCAATGTGCATAAATATCACTGCAGCCATGTTTTGTACCCACAATGCAACATATTTTCCCAGAATTCCAGCAGCAAAGCTGCAGGCTCCACATACCAGCACAAAATATGAAGGCAGGTATTTCTGCACATCTTGCACCTTAGATATAAGAAGCAGTAAGCGGGCAGACCGTGGGCGCACACATACACACCCTTTAATTACAGGCGATTCTGCTGGCACAAAATCCACAGAGGGAACCCTGTAATTACTGCCTGGTCAATGGAAATGTTGAATATAGCACTTCCTTGCAAACTGTGTGCTCCATACCTTGTACAGGTATGGGACCTATTATCCAGAATGCTTGGGACCTGGGGTTTTCCGGATAAGGGGTCTTTCCGTAATTCGGATCTCCTACCTAAAGGGGCAGATTTATCAAAATGTGAGTTAAGAGATTAATAGATAACAACCTACCCACATTCTATTGAGTCCTATGGGATTTTTAGAAGTGTATTTATCAATGGGTGAATGTTAGAACTCACCATTTGATAAATACACTTTTAAAAATTCCCTAGGAATGACTAGAAAGTGAGTGAGTTTTTATTTACCATGCGGTAAACTCACATTTTGATAAATCTGCCCATAAGTCTACCAAATTTTTTTTTTTAAACAATAATTAAGCCCAATAGTAGTGTTTTGGCTCCAATAAGGGGTAATTATATCTTAGTTGGGATCAAGTACAGGTACTGTTTTATTATTACAGAGAAAAGGGAATCATTTAACCATTAAATAAACCCAATAGGGCTGTTCTGCCCCCAATAAGGGGTAATTATATCTTAGTTGGGATCAAGTACAGGTACTGTTTTATTATTACAGAGAAAAGGGAATCATTTAACCATTAAATAAACCCAATAGGGCTGTTCTGCCCCCAATAAGGGGTAATTATATCTTAGTTGGGATCAAGTACAGGTACTGTTTTATTATTACAGAGAAAAGGGAATCATTTAACCATTAAATAAACCCAATAGGGCTGTTCTGCCCCCAATAAGGGGTAATTATATCTTAGTTGGGATCAAGTACAAGGTACTGTTTTATTATTACAGAGAAAAGGGAATCATTTAACCATGAAATAAACCCAATAGGGCTGTTCTGCCCCCAATAAGGGGTAATTATATCTTAGTTGGGATCAAGTACAAGGTACTGTTTTATTATTACAGAGAAAAGGGAATCATTTAACCATGAAATAAACCCAATAGGGCTGTTCTGCCCCCAATAAGGGGTAATTATATCTTAGTTGGGATCAAGTACAGGTACTGTTTTATTATTACAGAGAAAAGGGAATCATTTAACCATGAAATAAACCCAATAGGGCTGTTCTGCCCCCAATAAGGGGTAATTATATCTTAGTTGGGATCAAGTACAAGGTACTGTTTTATTATTACAGAGAAAAGGGAATCATTTAACCATGAAATAAACCCAATAGGGCTGTTCTGCCCCCAATAAGGGGTAATTATATCTTAGTTGGGATCAAGTACAAGGTACTGTTTTATTATTACAGAGAAAAGGGAATCATTTAACCATTAAATAAACCCAATAGGATTGTTCTGCCCCAATAAGGGGTAATTATATCTTAGTTGGGATCAAGTACAAGGTACTGTTTTATTATTACAGAGAAAAGGGAATCATTTAACCATGAAATAAACCCAATAGGGCTGTTCTGCCCCCAATAAGGGGTAATTATATCTTAGTTGGGATCAAGTATAAGGTAATATTTTATTATGACAGAGAAAAAGGAAATAATTTTTGAAAATGTAAATAATTTGATTAAAATTGAGTCTATGGGAGATGACCTATTCGCAATTCAGAACTTTCTGGATAATGGGTTTCCAGATAAGGGGTCCAATACCTGTACAACGAAAACACAGCAGGCATATCGGCACACAAAGCAAGTGTAGTAGCACGCAATTAATGCAAGCTCTTTCTATATAGCATTTATATTGTTGCAATTCTGCACCCTTTTTGCATCAAGCATTAGTAAATGAACCTTACAGTGCCTACGGTATTCTTGCCAGTTTAACATCAAGAAAAAAAATCTCATACCTAAAGAGCAAAGAATTGTGTTCTCTGGCACAATATATGAAGTATGAAACCTGTTCTCCAGAATGATCGGGACCTGGAAATTGGTTCCGCGGAGGACACTAGTACAAGGTACTGATGTAATTATTAGATTAAAATGGAGTCTATGGGAGATGGCCATCCCGTAAGTTGGAGCCTTCTGGATAATCGGTTTCCATATAACGGATCCCATACCTGTATTCATCTTTCACATCAGCCTATGTTTCTCAGTGGAAGTTCTGGACATATTTAAACATGCCCCAATCCACTCAAACCACTCCTGGTTCCGCTCATGCTCAGATCTGCTTGCAATTCAGCCTACTTTACACTAGGATCTGGCCTTTTAAAGGAACAGTAACACCAAAAAATGAAAGTGTATAAAAGTAACTAAAATATAATGTGCTGCTGCCCTGCACTGGTAAAAGTTGTGTGTTTACTTCAGAAAGTCTACTATAATTTATATAAATAAGCTGCTATGTAGCCATGGGGGCAGCCATTCAAAGGAGAAAAGGCACAGGCACATTGCAGATAAAAGATAAAACACTATTGTATTCCTACAGAACTTATCTGTTATCTGCTATGTAACTTGTGCCTTTTCTCCTTTTTTCCAGCTTGAATGGCTGCCCCCATGGCTACACAGCAGCTTATTATATAAATTATAGTAGTGTTACTGTAGCAAACACACCAGTTTTACCAGTGCAGGGCAACAGTGCATTATATTTTTATTACTTTAAAGCTCTTTAATTTTTTGGTGTTACTGTTCCTTTAATACCCAGAAAAAAATTGCTTAAATCGATAATATGATCCCTAAACCATCGGTTGCACGAAAGATCGCTAAATCCGCCACTAACGTTCAGGGCTGAAACGGCAGATAAGGAGGTAGAAACAATAGGATTTCTACCTCCTTCTGCCGATTCAGCCATGAAGGGAGATTTTGATCAGGCGCCTTCTATGGCGCCCGATCAAAATCTTTTAACCCGCCCGATCGGTGAGTCGACCGATATCAGCAGCCTCCTGCGATATCGGTCGACTCGCCGACTTGCCATACACGCACCGAATATTGTAGGAAACAAGGTTCCATACAATATTATCGGTGCGTGTATGGCCAGCTTAAGAAGATGACACAAGAATCAAATCTACTCACCTGATCTTTGGAAGGTGCAAGAAGTTCTTCAATCATCATACTGTCCCGAGCAAAGGAACTTCGGTTTAGTGTGTAGGACCTATCCGAACTGAAGGAGCGGAGACTGTTGCATTTACAAAATACCACAGCACACGTGGATGACAATGAGATGAACGAAAAAAACAAACAAACAAAAAAAAAAGGGATACAATGAATGTAGCTTCCAGGGCAAGCAAGATATATGAGTGAAATAAATCTGAAGGCTTTCATGAAAAATGGATGAGTTCAGAGCGAGACAGCATGGAAAGGAATATTCTTTGCAGAAAACAGAATTATCCATATGATATAAAGGAAAATGATGAATTGGCATAAAAACTCTGAACCTCTTGGCAAGCTGCTGAGCCAATGATACTGATGCCCATTTATTGGAGGTATATGGCAGTAACCGGAACTGGTGTGGTAAACACACAACTTACACCCTGGAAGGTACATGACTGGCAACATTCCATGCAAAGTCATTGCCAAACTCTAAAAGCCAAATAATTTAGAAGTTCACTATCACTCAAGCCACTCGGCAAAGGCCAACGCACAACTCAATAAAGGTTTACTGAAAGGAATCTCTGGCATTTTACAGATACGTGCATGTAGATTAAAACAAATAAATACAAAAACAGACAATAAATCACATCAAATCCATTTAATCTAAAATGATCTCAAACTCTGAACTAAGAACCCATTAAAACATTGGAAATTTATGACTAGGAAACAAGCATTTTCCAAACCACATATTGCCTCCAAAGGTAAGACTAAAACCACAGAAGTACATCCCAGAACCTCACCTACAGGCAGGGACATATTAATAGAAAAACTGCAGTAACTGGTTTAATTGAGTATTTGGCAATACAACCAAACTACTATAGGAGTGTTGCCCAAATCACTTCCTGTGTTTTACAAAAAATCATGCGAAGTATCACTGGAGCAACAGGAGGCCCGGATCGCCCCTTTATCAGATTAGCAGAAGGGCTTTTCAACTTAATTTTGTTACTTGGGGCCCCCAATACACTAAGCAAAATGGCCATGTTTGGTGTAAAATTGCTAAATTGCCCAATCACATGGCACGTGCTACCTCTCCATCCATTGGACTGGTAAGCACACTTGATAAGACAAAATTTATAAATTGCAACAAGGGAGCTGGAACATTAATACATGTTATACAGGTTTTCCACAGAGGAGCCTTGGAATTTAAACCAGGGAAGTAAGTGCTAGTTGAACATGGCAACTTGCTCCTGAGGAACGAAGAATTTATTCTCCAGACACCAATGAAGGCAATATGTTTTGCAAAATGCATTTCCAAGCAATATATTTCCATTGACATAAAGCAGGGGAAGGCATGCTTTTAGTTCAGAGGGCAATATGACATCCCAGCTACGCACACACAGACAGATGGAACTGCTAAGACAACCAAAGATGTCCAACATATCTCCCACCAGCTCTTGGGACCATTATTCAGATTCTCTTTATGCAATCTCCTGAGCTAATTTTGCCTCGAATATAGATAGTTTAGACTGAACTCAGATGTCTAATATACAAACTGGTGTACCAGTAACATTCACAAATACATAAGCAACAGTTTCAGGAAAACAAGCCATATCTATCGTAAGGCTTTATTTATGGACAACTCAATATTTTTTGCATTCACACCTGTCAATAAGCCTTCTGAAAGAACTCTTATGAGTTTGAAGGTTTTAGGGAAAATATATGGATGGCAGATTTCCCAAAAGCTAGATTATGCCACCTTTTGTAATATACACGGCCAGCCTAAACCATAAATGTTCTAATATAAGGGTTACTAGAGATCCAGGAGTTCTGAAACCCCATCTGTTTAGACACAAATGCCCTCAGTTACCATCAAGTACACCATTTATTCATATCCCTCAATCCCTGCATGTGGAATTGTGTGCTGAACCCCCACATCGTTTTCTAGGCTGAAATACTTAATCTATGAGACCCCATCAGCTCCTGGCTCTCATGTGCCATCAATTTTTCTATGAGCCTAGGACACAACCATGTAGGGAAACATATAACAAGGTTATACACAATTTCAGCCAGCTAAATTATTGTGTTACTTATATATTTGTGAATGTTATGAAATACATCTTTATACTGACCCAACTGTACTTTAGACTTTTTGGCCCATTAGTATCTCAGTATCCTTTTTATGCTACACTGTAATTTTGGACTTCTAACGCTGCACCTCATGTTCTCAATTCAAGAGTGACTATACAAATATTGGCACTTAGATCCAACTGTTGGCCAGTACCTATTCATGTTTCAAATGCATTTGTTTACATTCTTGGGAGTATAACTGTATTCTAGGACAGATA
Organism: Xenopus tropicalis; assembly: GCF_000004195.4. Lineage (NCBI taxonomy): Eukaryota > Metazoa > Chordata > Amphibia > Anura > Pipidae > Xenopus > Xenopus tropicalis. Next base: position 16,519,863 of record NC_030683.2, read on the forward strand.
ATCCAAATTTCTTGAAACATGAAAAGCTGCTTAAAAATGTGCTCTTCAATAAAGGATCATTTTGTAAATTGCACAGATATTTTTAGATTTATATCTTGAATTTATAAGCAAGGTACTGCATGTGCAGTTTTCCTCGCATTCTATAAAGTAACGTTATACATGCACTCTATTTCCAAAAGTATCTGGATACCTGTTTGTCCAACATTTGTCCAAACCAAGGGGATTAATACGACATTGGACAGACCTCATCTTTCTAGAGAAGGCTTTCCAATATATGGCATTAGTGAGGTCGGACACTCATGTTGTAGAAAGAGGCCTGGCTCACAGTTGGCATGAAAAACATTCCTAGTCAATTGTTTTTCCTTTATTAAATTTTCCAGTTGTATTTTGCGTTCAGGTTGTTTGAATTCTAGAAATCTAGGGGCCCAATGGCTGTAACCTTTTTGCAATTCCAGGTAAAGCTTGGATTGTGTGGGATAAGTTTAGGCTTGTATATGGCTGCTGATAGACAACAAAGCCATGCCCCCGATGAATACTTTATGTTGATGTCTCTTTCAGAGACAGTTTGGAATTTGGCAGTGAGCGTTCCAAGTAAGAACGTGTGACTTTGTGAGAGGTGACTGGATACTTTTGGCTATATAGTGTGTCAACATAATTATGGCACTATAATTACTACATATATTTTTATGGTGGGGGTGGGAATCTTTATTTCTATATCTTTGAAGCTTACAACATGTTCTTCATAAAAGGGCAATTTTTATTTAGGGTACCCATTTTTCACAAGGCAGGTTGATGCATATACAGAGATATAAAAAGGTTATTAAATGATATTGAACATAAAAAACTAAAATTCATTAACACAGCACTGCACAATACAGACTAAATGGGATGGAAATAAACAATGGTTAAAACCAACAGCCTGTGGCCAAGCCATCTTACCTGATTTTAGGACTAGATAAAAAGACATTTATAATGATCGATGGGGAAAAACAGAGAGCGAAACAAAAATCAGACTGAGTACATGCAAAGATTTACTATCCAAAGCTGTAAAGTCAGATCATTTGCAACATGGTTAATTTGGGCTTGCATATAGCACAGTAGAGAAGTTCCAAAGTGCCTTGAGAAGCTGCCCCAACATGTGAGCTGCCCCACGTATGCACGACTCACAGCCCTCCAGCACCGGTGATTGACAAAGTGGGGATTATGGTCCATAACTCACAACAGCTGGAGGGTTGGAGTCGTAGCTGAGACTGGTCAACATCACTTGACTAATAATATTAAACACCAAGCCCTACCCTACAGCATGGCAAGGGAGTGGCACACTAAAAGCCACCGTCCATGTAAGAATAGAAAGGCTTAATTATTAGCCTGAGAACATGATTTCCCTGTCGGCAAACAAAGTGCAGATAAGTGGCACAGTCTGGATCACCGAGCAGAGGCACACAGCTTTGTTTGTTTCGGGCTCTTGGACAGGAGACTGGATTTCTGATCTCAGAATTTAGGAGGACTGCAGGCATCGGTATCACTGCCAGTGAGATTGGACAGGCTCGCATTCCACAAGCAAAATGTCATATCCTGAGAAATGGACTGGTCTGTTGGGTTGCTGGAGATGCATGCAAAGCAATGTGGTGCAATATACTGATAAAGGTATAGCAAATACAAATATGGTCTTTATTTCCCTTTCTATTCTGTCTATGACACTGCAGATGTGCCATAGCCCAGGTTACAATGTAGGGTCTATATACAAGATCCTCAGCTATTGCACCAAAAGAATATCATGGTTTGCAAGGAAGCAGATATTGCGCTGAGTATATTTAATGATATGGCATGTCAATGTGTAAGGGCTATACAGACCCACCCTACCTGGCAGATCTGGCTCCGATGCTGAAACCTGTGTATCCTTCTTGAGGCAAAGAGTCGTCTCCAAGTTCTTTCAGGTCCTGAGGTCCCAGGTATTTATCAGTGTCTCCTGTCATCGCATCCTCCCCTAAGATAACCAATGGGAAAGTGTAAGACAAAATGCAACCTCTATAAAATACTGCTTTAGCAAACTACTTCTCCCATTCTTCCCAAAATACCACTGTAGCAAATGCCTCCTGTCAGCTCTTAAATATCTAATTAGTGCTATGAAAACACCACAGGCCTTTTACATATAGAACAGTCAATACTTAACCAGTACTAGTGAGAAATGATTAGGTGTCAGGGCTCAGAACATAAATACCATTGATCCCTTGGATGCATTTACCAATCAGGCGCAGGCATGTCACACTGGTGGCCCTTGAAGCTCTCTAGGCTGATTTTGGAGCAGGCTAGAAAAAACAAATGCTCTTGGCTTGTAGCAACAGGGAAGGTTCATTGAACAGAAAAATGTCATTGGAAAAAATATATTTACTTTTCACCCAACCAAAAAAATCTTCAGAGGGGCCTGGCGTGCAAAGCAACTCTCCCTGCTACCCACCCCACTCCCGTCCCCCATTCCCCCGCAGCTTGAGTCACCCACTTGCTTTTAGGAAAAGAGCGGCTGTAAAGAGGGGATTTCTACAACTATAAAGGAAGCTGACTCTGTGCTCCGGGCCCCCACAGTGAACGTGGGGTCTGCTTCTACAGTTATGCCACTGTATGTAATATAAAGGTTAGATTTTTCTTATTATGTATAACAGCGCTGTCCTGCCTTCTGCCTTGTAGCTGCTGCAGAATAGCTGGCCATGCACATAAAGATCCATTTCTTTGGCGAGGCTTGCCCCACATGGCCAACCAGATATTTGACCAAATTGGGCTGGATAGCAGATACCTGCTGGATTTCTGAACAGGTATTGGTCAGACAGGTCTTCCCAAGGGTTCCATACATTGACCAGTAAGTTTCCAGTTTAGAAGGGGGTCGGCAGATTGTATCAGCCTGTGTATGACCAGGCGATACAAGCAGCAAGGCTATCAACCAATCAAATATTTAGAATCAAAGGTTCAGATTAACTTTCAATATGTTATAGAATGGCCTATTCTTAACAACTTTCAAATGGACTTTATTTTAAACCTTTTTTTATAGTTTTTGAATAATTTGCCCTTCTCTTCTGACTCTTTCTAGCTTTCAAATGGGGGTTAATATGAGTAGTAACCACATATCTGCTAAATTGCCAACCTGGGGAGCTGCTGAACAAAACTCAAAATCATTCAAAAACTGCTAAATAATAAAAGAAGAAATAATAAAAAATGAAGACTAATTGCAAATTGTCTCAGAATAACACCCTTTACATCATATCAAAAGTTAATTTAAAGGTAAACAACCCATTTAAGTGTGAGCTCTGTATTTCCAGTCAGTTGCAGGCTTGCACAATTTATATCACACCTCTGAGCCTGTGGACAATATAACATAAATAAGAATGTCTAAACTGCAGCCGACAAGCTGTCGCTGACCTACCATGCTCCCAGCATACTCAGCACCACTAGAAATACCACAGGTTGCATGTACCAATTTTGTTTAATTGTGAACTCAAGCTTTCTCCAATGCCTGGGGCCAGAATATCTACGACCCCAACTGTTCCTCATCAAATCATCCCCTTGACTCTTATCACTAGACGACATGAAACACATGGTGGAAAGGGGCCGGACAGGTAGATGCTTGCTTAGATTTAACAAGCGGTTACTTTTGAACACATCATTCAAAGTAATAAGCAATACAAAATAAAGCTTTTTTGCCCCTAGAATTCCAGTGTAATTGCAATGTCTCAAGTGTGCTCAGAACACTGAAAGGGGTGCTATACTTTAAAGCTGGTCCATCACTTTGGCAAAGTCATAAAATGAGTGCGGTTATAGTTTGATTTGGTCACCTACTTGCTGGGCCACATCCAGTCCCAATGGGGGCCTACTTGGACCACTTGGGTAAAGGCCACATTAACACACCAATACTGTTGTTGCCCAAAGGGATTTTTTTACCTCTCCCATTCATATTGGCAAGCTGTTGGACAGGCACCATACTTAGGCCAGTAAGTCTGCCAAGTTGGCCACGTATGGCCGCTTTACATGTGAACTATGTCTGATTCACATTAACGTGCAAGCGGCGCAGTGGCACTAAGGGCAAGAAAACGGAAGCATAACATTTCTGCATGGCACGTTTGTGCTTCAAATTTGTCTTTACACCTGCCATAGTGAATACGAATCTCAAAAATATGGAGAGTCCCAAAGACATGGAACTGTCCAAAATAAACCCAACAGATATAAAATTTGATATTGTTTACCACTTGGTGCCATATCCCTTTCTACTGCATAAAAGCACAAGATGTTGTTATTGTTTCATTCCAATACCCTTACCCGCTCAACTCAGAGAAGACCAAAGGGAAAATAAACCCCTTTCAAGTTTGTTTGCAGCAGGTTTGCAGCCCGATGTCAAAAAGAGAAGATTAATAACAATCACCCAAATCCTACAATACCCTGCTCCCTTGCTGAATACAATCCTTTGATGTCGCAGCCAGGGAAGAGAAAGAGAGGCTTGTGGAATTGCCTGCAGGCAGGGCAGTAGTCGGAACTAGTGCATGATACAGTGTGGGAAGAGATATTTGCATTAAAGGGAAAGTATCACACAGGGAAACAAGGATTTATACTGGGTACTTAGTAGCACACCTTCCCGAAAACTGGTAATCCTGAACTTGAAATAAGGGGCCTTGCATAAAATACATGTGGAACACGCTGCTCTATGAATGGGACTGCCTTAGCATTATCATTCATGTGTCCCCTGGCAGGGTCACTCTTTGGCCGGCGCTGCTATATACACTGTCTCCACTCCCTGCAACCTTAGTACTGAGTGTATCTGCAGTCATGACTATCAGCACTGTTGTGCTTTCCTCTCTAGCATGGCAATAGGACAGCAGCTAGAGACGCCTCCATAATGTCCATAATGTTCTGTAAGTAACAGATCTGTAAAGGAGGAGAATCACAGAAGCGGATAAATGGAGTCTTGACTGCGTTGCTCCAATAGTACATTTAGTCAGAACCAGCAGTGCAGAGAATATTAAAAAGATCTTGTTTTTAGTACCAATTACAGTTACAAACACTGGAAATGTGCAATTGATATATTGCAAAGTGGCTTTTCTGTTTGTCTGTATAACCCCTGAGCCATGGTAGTACTGGCAGTGCATGCCAAGCTCTGGAGTCTCTATTCCACTGTGAGGCTTTTAAAAGAAACCAAAGACGGCAGTTCCAGGGGCAAGTACAATGTGCTCTGTGTGTGTGTGCTCTGTTTACTCTGCTGTACTCACACATACACAAAGCCACCGATTTACCAGCCCCAGGAACAGTGCACCTTGCAGGGCAGCCTTTGAAATGCCCTGCTCCCCAGTGCTGAGTTATATCATGGGATGCCAAGTATCCATACTGCAGTACACTCTGTGGCACACAGATGGGTAACAGTTCACCTGGCACTGCCCATAGCCATTAAAAATATTCTAACTGACTTTTTTTTTAAACAATTACATTGTCCTAGCAGGAGGGCCGGGCTGCAACTCACCATTCGGACACCATAAAGATTTGCCAGACTGAGCAACAGGCGGCACAGGATTTAGCCTATCATATGAAGCCTAGCCGGCATGCCAGCTGTTAGATCCCACGAGGCTGCTGCCAACTTATCTCCACACCCCCAGCCGCCAGATCTCTGCATATTGTAGCTAAAATGTTTATTCCAACACAATCTGCCTTCTTATTAAACTTCTCAGCATCCACATTACTCCTACTAAAGGGACACGGTCCAACCTGTAGCACTGCAGTTATTGCTCAGCTACAGCTCCCAGAACAGGACCCAATATTCTGTAGTTAAATAATAGCTTTGAGCAGAAGGTTGGATAAAACTGATAGAAAACATTACTGACACCTTCTCACCCTTTTATAACTCCCGTTGTTATAACTCCTTCCCCTGACACTATCTTGCCTTACTATACACCCTGTCCCACAGTTACAGCCCCTTCAGCTGACACAGTATCAGCTCACTATACACACTACCCATCAGTTACACCACGTTTGCACAGCTTATAAGCAAGTCAAGTGCAATAGATGGGTGACATATGGGTGCTCATGTGTAATACCAATAGGTACGTGGAAGGGCAGAAAATCCCAGGATACAAAGTGTTTAGCCATGTGGAGGGGTATCTGTGCCGCCGTGCCAAACAGGAATACAGTACCAATACAGTAAATGACGCCTAGTACAATCCACATACATAGATGTATTAAACTGAAAACAACTAGAAATAGTCTAAACTGCACTTTCTATAAGACAATGAAGCAGGAAGCTGGTCCTGACCTCCTGTTGTAAAGCTGTTTTGAAACTCAGCAGGGGTCCCTTGATGGAGGGAGGACAGATGAAAGTACATAGGACATATTATAAGGTGTAAACATTGTTAGATATGTTCAGTATGTATATATCATCCATGGTTTATTGATCATCCGCCCCCCCTTAGATCCCTGCATTGCCAGTTTCACCCTTCTCTTCCCGATATTAAATAAAAATCAGACAAAAACAGGGTTAACTTAGCTCCCCCCGCCCCAGGGAACATGCACCTTAGGTTAGACTCCTGCATTCCATAAGTGACACTGTCCATCTACCCCCCCTGTCCCAGGATTGCATTTTTTCCACTGCAGAGCGGCAGGTAAGGCAAAGCAAAGTTCAACAGAACTCTAAACTACTTTTTCTTTTTTAAAATTTCACAACTACTCATTACCTTCCCACCAAGCTGCAATTAAGGCATTTTCTCTCTGCTTTTTCCATTACTTTCAGCGAGGGAAACTCAACGTAGCACAGAAATTTCCATTCGCCTGAAGTCAGGAAGCCCCCAGATCAGGGGGGTGTTTAGCTTTACTAGCCAGAAATCATCTATAAATACCCGGTGCAACCAACTAGGATCATACTGTATCTAACAAGAGCAAAAAAACACAGATCATCTTACCGCCTCGCCCTTTTTTATTTTAGGAGACCGATTAAAGTCAGGGTTGTGTGTCTAAAGGGGACAGAATTTCAAAGCACAAATCACACACACAGGGTAAATGCCTTACTTGCCACCACAGCCATGTTATCCAGTAATCCTTTGTGCAGCTTTTAGGGTCAGAATCAAAAAAAGAAACCTGCAGACTGTTTCCCACAAACTAAAAATTCAGGATCCTCGGAAGTTTGCCTTGTGACGGATCATATATCCCAGCCATGGCAGCTCCTGCACAAATCCTCACAAATCCCTTTAAACAGAGAGAGGTGGAACGGAGTGACCCAAAAAGACAGACAACAGCAGTGACCTGAAGACAACAACTGAATCCTTTCTTATCAGTGCTGGGACATCCATTTAAAGTTTCGCCGGATTGGGTTACACACTCCTTTGGCACAGCTCTGCAGCCAGTGAATGGTGCAAATGGGAGCCCATGGAGTATTTGTATGTAAATAGGGATCTGCTAAGGGGTGTGTGCGTGCTGAGGTTTTTTTTTTCCAGTAATTTGAGCCTTAAAGGTGCAGACTCAGTGGAACTACTCTGATATTAGGCACACTGGCCGTGTCATGGTCACATACTGTCAGGGGGCAGAACCGACTGTACAGGTGTGGGATCTGGAATGCTTTGGAACTGGGGTGTTTCTAATAAGTAACACTAGAAAAACTAAATAATTGGATTGTTCTGCCATCAATGGATTTATGTATGTATATCTTTATTTATAAAGCGCTACTTATGTACGCAGCACTGTACAGTAGAATACATTAATACAAACAGGGGGTTATTAAGATAATAATAGATAAATACACAGTATAACAATAAATACAAATAAATACAAGGTACCGTTGCAATAAGAGTCAGAAACACAAGATGATGGAGGTCCCTGCCCCATAGAGCATACAATATATATGGGAGGGGTAACTAACAGACACAAATGGGCAAGTGTAAGTGCGGTAGGTCACAGTGGGTGACATTACAATATAAGTGCCAGTTTCCAGATCAGGTGCTGGGCGAGTGCTCCAAAAGGGAGTCTTTAAGTTTAGTTTTAAAAATACTGAGGGAGGATTCTCTCCGGAGGAAATCGGGAAGGGCATTCCCAATGTAAGGGGCAGCAGGGCAGAAAGGTTTAAGGCGGGAAACAGCAGTAGTAGTGGGGGGTGCAACCAAACGATTGCTCTGTGAGGAACGAAGGAGTCGGCCAGGACTTATGCAGTTTAGTTACCATTAAATACAATATATTATGATTCTTTTATAGCACAGAAATTATACATCGGTCCCTACCCCAGTGGAGCTTACAATCTAAAGTCCCTAACACAGGGTCGGACTGGGCCGTCGGGACACCAGGAAAAAACCCCCGGCCGACCGTTCCTCCCCTGACGTGTAAAACTTATGTGCCCTCAGGGGAGGACGTCGGGTGGGGGACCCTGCAGGGGGGGGTAAGGGAGGCTCAGTGGGGGCACCTGCAGGACCCCTGGGGTGGCAGCCCCTATGGACCCTGCACTCCACAGTCCGACACTGCCCTAAGCAACTTTTTGTTGGTCTCTTTAAAAAAAAAAGACTTTCAAAGTAATAGCAATCAAAAGCAAAATGATTTCTGTTCCTTATAATTCTGTTCATGCCCCCTACGATTCAACTTCCATTCTGATTTCCAGACTGCTGCTTGGTTGTTAGGGTAATTAAGCAATGGGGGGAGTAGGGCTGGCAGCAAATGGGCAGGGGTTTGGGTGGATGATGGGCAGGATGCTGGTACCATGAGGTGTGGCTAGGTAGATCAGAGGCATGACAATATGTGCGTGGCCCATTTTTTTCATAAGGGCCCCATTTTACTTGTTGGCAGAGCCAGGGCACCCTGGTAATTGGTGGGCTATTTTTTGGGGAGCCTGGGAGGAGGGCCCTGCTAACAGTAGTATGGAGCCCCATGATTACTGATGGCAGCCCCTGCATCAACTCTAATGGCTGGATTTCCAGGACTAATGGGCCCAACATCCCAATAACATCTCCCTGACTGCCTATTGCACTCTAAAGCAGCCCTGCAGGTAATTAGTGAGGCTGCTTACTTTAACAGGTGTTTGGTTTGGGGAGGCTTAGCCTGTGGCACTGGGCATATTTTAGCTGGCAGAGAAGTGCCTGAAATCTTCAAGGCCACCTCCCATCCCATGACAGCACTTGTACTGGTGTTTCTCTGCCGGCTGATTTACTGCACACTTGGAGCCAGATTTACTAATGTTTGTATTTTTTTCGCTTTCATGAATCATACTTTAGTGCTAAAAATCATGCATTTTACTAATTGAAAACACAAATTGTTTGTAATGTTAAAATCAAGAAAAACACTAATACAAAACTACGACTACATCTAAAAGCTGTGGAGTTCATGCAGAAGTGGATGGGAGCTGCCCGGGGCAAACTGTAACACTCTTTATTTAATTTGTGGGTTTTGAGGTTTTTGTATTTTTATCTGAATTCGTTCTGCATTTTTATTTGTTTGTGCTTTTTATAGTTGGATCTTTGAATAAATAAGTCAACATTCGTTCTTTTTTTAGTTTTTTTCCGTGGTAGAAAAATCCACGAAAATTACACAAATTTGAATTTTAAAGAATATTCCCCATATTGCCATTAAGCCTTGAATGATCTGAGGTTATTTGTTCCTACCTGAGGCCCAGGAATGAGCGCACATAGCCACAGCCTTTAACCAATCAGCCCTAGGCTGGGGGCTGTTAATGCCTATAAGAGGAGCCTGGATGAGTTCTTGAACAATCAGAATATCCAAGGCTATTGTGATACTAATATCTACAGTTAGTATTAGTGGTTCTATATATAGTTTATGTATGTGAATGTATAGATAGGTCAGTATAGGTTGTGGGTGCTGGGTTTACTTGGAAGGGTTGAACTTGATGGACTCTGGTCTTTTTTCAACCCTATGTAACTACGTAACAAGCAGCAGTTGCTCCGCAGGTCACTGCTCAAGCCATTTATTGGGTACTTTCAGGTCCCACATTCTCTGGGCTATCTCTGCCAACGGGGAACACACATATTCCTGCCATACTGATCCAAGGAGTCTTTCACGCTTATAAAGTGCCCATTCATTGCCTTTTCTTGCCTCAAATTACTTCCTCAGTCATAAATATAGGGCATTGTTATGAGAATTCCCAGCACTGACCTGGCAGAAAGTGCTCTTCCTATTGGTTTAAGTTCTACTTCTTGGGGCCAAGTTTCTGAGCCCGTCTCCATCTGTGATGTTGCATGTTGGCAAAACCCATAAAAAGGAGAAATATACCTTGAGTATTCACCGCTTTTGGTGAGGGTACAACAGAGCCAGTGAATTGAGTGGGGATAACGGAGTAAACAGTAAAGTATTTATTAAGTGACTAAAGGGGGGCACAGTTGGGCCATGCCTGAAGGATATCCTAAATCCAAGGGTGTGCTAACCCTGCTTATGGTTTTCCTTAAAGAGGTTTGGTATGATATAGAGAGCAATATTGTGAGTCAATCTGCAGTTGGTCTAGTTTTTTAATTATTTTAGTTTTTGTTAGGCAGCTCTTCAGCATGGAGTTTCAGCAGCTATTTGGTTGCTAGGATCCATTTACCTTAGCAACCAGGGCATGGTTTGAATGAAAGACTGAAATATGAATAGGAGAGGACCTTAATATAAAAATTAGTAATGTACAGTAACAATAACAATTAAATTGTAGCTTCACAAAGCTATAGTTTTTCTGGCTCAGGGGTCAGTGACCCCATTTAAAAGCTGCAAAAAGAAGAAAGAGGCAAATAGTTAAAAAACGATGAAAAATAAATAATGAAAACTTGCTTAGAACTGGCCTTTCTATAACATACTAAGGCAGCACGTCATACAGCTGCAGGGATCACTCTGTGACCTTTACTGAGGCCTAGTCTAGAGTGCTTGGCTCACCCACATTACCCACATTTATCCAGAATCACCCTGACTTAACCACCCCCTTGCCCAGTCACCCACTGTTATTACTTTACACCCGCATCCCAACATTGTAATGTAATGTATCCTCAGAAGCAGACGCAGCATTGATCCCTGCCCCATGATTTATTCCTCTACCAGACTGTGTACTAATAAAGCTTTGTTTTCTATGCGTGCAAGGTACTTCAATTATTCAACTAATTACCAAGAATAAGGATATAATTCATTGCCAATAAGGTTTCTGTAGCACCTTAGCGTTGTCGCTTCAGCCTGCAGCCATGACTTCTGTGCTGGGGCGAGAAGCTTTAGCCCAAGGCTAAGGTCTGGGGTTAAACTTGCTCCTATTAATAGAGTTAGATTGGAATCTTGCTCAGGTCACTGTTCTGAAAACAAACCCCTATGTACTGTGAGAACTGTGCCCTGTTTTATGTTTTACATTCATAAATAAAGGGGAAAAACAAGTTGATAAACCTGTCCTTCCATGGCACGTAGACTGGGGAACCTCAGGCCCAGTTTGGCATATGGGTCACTAAGGGAATGTCTGGGGCCATTTATTTTACATTATCTTATCCAATCTAAAGAATGTCACAAGCGGTATTTTTCCACTCTGCTCCCTGGTTCAAGCCTTTCCCTTTCAAATACAACTTTCAGTGCACAAGTTTTTCCTGTTATCCCCAGACCTTTCCATATTCTCACATATATTCACCCCTATATTTAACTACTGAAAGAAGCCCACAACCATGCCCATTTGATTACAATGAATTACCCTTCAAGGGGAAGTTCACCTTTATTATCTTTTAGCAGGGTTGTACTGGGGGGTGCAGGGCCCACTTGGGCCCGCACCCCCCAAAGTATCTCTGTTGGACATGTCCCCTGCAGGAGCCCCCGCCGCAACCCTCTAACCCCCCCGCAAGGGCCCCCCACCGACGTCCTCCCCCGAATGCGCGTATGTGAAACATCACCGGGTCGGCTGGGGCCCACTGGGTATTTTCCCACTGTCCTGGCAGCCCAGTCCGACCCTGTCTTTTAGTATGATGCAGACAGTAATACTCTGAGACACTTTTTTTTAATGGAAACCCGTTATCTGGAAACCCGTTATCCAGAAAGCTCCGAATTACAGAAAGGCCATCTCCCATAGACTTCATTATAAGAAAATAATTCTAATTTGTAAACATTACTTTCTTTATCTCTGTAATAACAAAACATATAAAACAAAAATATAAAAGATAAAATAAATCCTTATTGGAGGCAAAACAATCCTATTAGGTTTAATTGATGTTTAAATCATTTTTAAGAAGACTTAAGGTATGAAGATCCAAGTTACAGAAAGACCTCTTATCTGGAAAACCCCAGAGCATTCTGGATAACAGGTCTCATACCTGTATTATTTTAGTTTTATCATGATTATGTCTGGTTTCTATAGTCTTATTTTCCCTAGCAATCAAGCAGTGCTTTGAGTGAGAGACTAAAGGTGGCCATACACGAGCAGATCCGCTCGCTTGGCGATGTCGCCAAGCGAGCGGATCTTCCCCCGATATCCCCACCTACGGGTGGGCGATATCAGGGAGCATTTAGGTTAAAAAAAAATAATCCGATCGTTTGGCCCTGGGGCCAAACGATCGGATTATGTGGGCGGCAATGGGGCAGTCGGATCGGGGACCGCATCAACGAGCCGATGCGGTCCCCGATCCGACCAGATTTTCTAACCTGGCCGATCGAGATCTGGCCAATTTCAGTGCAGATCTCGGTCGGCCAGGCCGCTCTGCTCTCCCCATACACGGGCCGATTAGCTGCCGAATCGGTCCAACGGACCGATATCAGCAGCTATAGTCGGCCCGTGTATGGCCACCTTTAAGGCCATACAGGTAACAATTACAATCTTTCCTGCGACCACTGGCAAAGAGACTATTCTTGTGTTGTTATCCCTCTCTGTTATCAGATCTTCCCCTTCTCTATGCAGATGGGGAACTAAAGTATCTCAGGGTAATTGCTGAATCTGCAATGAATTACTGTTCCCAAAGCTTCAGTTTATAAACGGAAACATTCCCTCTGTAGCCTGCTGGGCTTCCTGCCCCTGACTGCTTTTCTCTTCTGCTGAAATCCTCTTCTATCTGCCCTTCCACTAACCAGACCTTTCCCAGCCAAATAAAGGTACATGGGCAGATTCAGTAGTGAAAGGAATACTGTCATGGGAAAACATGTTTTTTTAAAACTTATCAATTAAAAGAACCTCTCCAGCAAAATTCTCCATTGAAATCCATTTTTCAAAAATATAAACAGATTTTTTTATATTTAATTTTGACATGGGGCTAGCCATATTCTTCATTTACCAGGGTGACACAGCCATGTGATATCCCCTCCCAGCAGCCAACCAGCAGAACAATGGGGAGGGAGCAAGATAGCAGCTCCCAGTAGGTATCAGAATAGCACTCAATAGTAAGAAACCCAAGTCTGGCTTGGGACTCCTCCAGTTACATGGGAGTAGGAGAAACAATAGGTTAGCTGAAAGCAGTTCTAATGTGTAGCGCTGGCTGAAAGCTCAGACTCAGGCATAATGCACTGAGATGGCGCCTACACACCAATATTACAGCTAGAAATACATTTGTTGGTTCAAGAATAAACGTTTAAATGGCAGAGGGAATTATTTGCTATGTAAACAGTGTAATTTAGAAATAAATAGTACCCCATACAAATCATGACAGTATCCCTTTAAGGAGTGCCAGTGTCCCTTGTTGGTATAGAGGGGACAGATCTACAGGGGCACATGGCACATACAACAGGAGATGCTGCCTCATATGCAAACTCGAGGCAGTGTCCTGGAATCACCCCAAGGCCCCAGACCTGCTGGGAAATCATGCTCAGCCCAGTGGCGTCTCCACAGGAGGATCTTTCTGGCTCCTATTCATCCCATATCTGTGCTCATTCAGCCGCAGCTCAGCAGTGAGTTTGCTGCAAAGCTAAAAACTGTTGCAAAACCACATGTTACATATGAAGATGCTGCACACTGTCATACAGCTCCCAAATGGGCTACATCCACTCTGACACTCAGCAACCTCTTGGTCTGGCGAGACAAGGAACTTGGTTGCTACAGTCCCCGACTGGGATTCAAAATAGGCCCAGGCATTGCAAGTACGCAGAGGCCCAAACAGCCCCTCAGCAGCCCAATAAATAGTGACTGTCTATAGCATCTTACAGCAGCCCCCCTGGCATTCCCAGTACCCAGAGGCACAAACAGCCCCCCCCAGCCCAATAAATCCAATTAATAGTGAATGTCTGTGGCACCTTACAGCAGCCCCTCTGGCATTTGCCCGAATCCACAGATTGCCAGTCCGGGCCTGAGCTGCTATTCTGTCCAACACAGGAGCTAAAATAGATCACTCCCTGCAGACTTAATCTGATTTGTGAGTAGTTCCGTATTCTATGCACCCCAATGACTTACACGATTGTTCCCAGTGACAGGGCTACATAGTAGGGATGCAGCAAATTCAGGATTTGTGCCGAATCGAATCCAAATCCTTAAAATCACATGACTTTTCATCACATAAACACATTGCCATTCTGAACACACTGGCTCACAGTCTCAGTCGTTTCTTTTGATACCAACTTGCCTTACAATTACAATACACTAATACATGTGGTTGGCGAGGGCATCAAATGAGCATATCTTTTCCTAATTTGGCTACTGACATGGTAGACTATTCCAGTCATTTGGAGCTAGGCCAACAATTAGATCCTTGGCAGGAGGGGAGAAAACAACTCTGATCATGGGTGCACTCCTTGCCGGACAGAATTTTGTAACCTGGCTGATAGATATCTGGTCAATCTATGGCCTCAGTGGGGAGGTTGTTGGGAGGCCCTGTGCATGGGCTAATAAGCTGCTCAATCAGTCTGGCAGGACCAATTACGCAGCTTTTATCTGCCTGTGTATGGCTTAGCTATTCAGACTGCCCAACAATTACAGCCTCGTCCTAGGACACTATCCTAATGGCTGTGGGAAAGTGCCTGCATGGCATTGGCGCACATCCCAGGGAGCGCACATCCCACTGTGTCAGCCACACAACCCATAATCTTGCACATTCTCCTCTTAAGGGCTCTGGCACACGGGGGAGATTAGTCGCCCGCGACATATCTCCCTTGTTGCGGGCGACTAATCTCCCTGATATGACTTCCCACCGGCGAAGATGTAAATCGCCAGTGGGATGGCATATGCAGCGGCACGATCGCCGAAGTTCCCTCTCGAGGCAACTTCAGTGATTTCCGAAAATTGCAGCACCGCGTATGCCATCCCACCGGTAATTTACGTTCTAATATCAGGAGTCTCATTCCTCACTGGGCCCTGGGAGAGGCCCCTGGAGTCACTGCTACCTGCATATATAGGGAGAGAGTTGAACACTAGATACCTATCTGCCTACAGTGTTATCAGTACTTGAATCAGTGTCACCTTTCCCCCTATTGTTCCTTTTATCGGCGCTGTGTGGGGGACAAATAAACTGTTCGCTTAAGTGCATTCTTATTTGTAATGTAAATGATTGCTCTTTGGCAACACAATAGAAACAAATGGCAGCAGTGATTTTCTATGTCCTGTCTAGGGTCATGGCTAGGATATATATATATGTTTATTTGTACACCAAGATCGAGCCAATGAACGGATTACAGAGTGAGGCCAAATAGGTAATGGCTATGTGGAAGGAACTGTAAAAACCGTGGCCTATAACAGGTAGCTTATATTATGTTTTTTATAAGGAACATGGGACAGCACAGGAATATAAGTGAAGTACCTATGAAAAATAGGGGGTGGAGGTGAGACAGGGGAAATGTTATTACCATACGAGGAGCTGAAGGTGAGACAGGGTAGGAGGGGCAGAGGAAATAATAGCAGCTACTTGTTACGGCTACAAAACAGACAATGCTGATCGTTTACTAATAACTGTCTTTACTGGTGTGTTCAAGCAGAGGCAATTCTCAATATTGTCTATGGCAAAGTATTTTCTGGCATTTAGTAGCTGTGAAAAGAAGCTGCTACTAAGTAGCACCATGTGTCTTCACCCTAAGTGTTCAGTCGCCCGTGATAGGTCTCTGCTATCGCTGGCAACAAACTGCTCCGAAAAGGCTTTCTAGCAGCAGTGGAAAGCCCCTTGCATCGCTTTGATTTCCTAAGTCACGCACAGTTGGCTGCAGGAGGATACTTTGTGCGGCTTTGGATTACTGAAGTCATGCGACGAGCTTTCCACCACTAGCCAGTGGGATGGCTTTGCGGGGAGATTAGTCGCCTGCGACAAAGTCGTGGTTACTAAAATAGACAATGCTGATCATTTACTGATAACAGTCTCTACGTGTGTTTTAGCAAAAGCTTTTCTCAGTATTCTCTGTGGCAGGGTATTTTCTGGTGTTTAGTAGCCATAAAAAAGTAGCTGCTACTGGTAGCTCTGTGTGTCTTCTTAAAAAACATACAGCCCTCAGCTAGACATGCCTGTACAGACATTCAGAAGACCAGGATGGTCAAGGCTCCCACACCAATCCAACTGGGGTCTTTAACCAGCGGTACTGGCAAGGGATATCCTGCCCCAACAATTATCTCTTGATTGTTCCAAATGTTGGCGTGGGAACCCAAACTGGGTGCAGCAAGCCTAAAGGTGCAACACTAATCCAAGACAGATTTAAATCAGGAATTTCACGTTCTTACTACACAGTGAAGTCATTATAGTCAATTACATTCTCCTGTATGAATTAAAAAATCAGAGGTACTGTGAGGGGAGGGTGTCACTTGAATAATAAATAATGCTATTTGATATATTAGTAACAGAACACACCAGCAGAGAGATCCCCCGCTATTTTTTTGGTACAAGGCCATACAACTAAAGAAGTACAATAGGTAACTAATGTCCCAGCACACACCAAAGCTGCTTTAGACATGCTAGCATGGCTGCCATAAGAAATCCTGAGACACCTCTATAAGCACCCAGATACTGCTGCAGTTCTGGTATCACCTCCCCCATACACTATTGGCAGCCATGCATGCTGGGAGTTGTAGTTCTGAAACAGTTGGGCTATTGTGAAGCTGCCCCTTGCTGGCTTAGTGTTTCATGGAATAGGATATTCTAAATAAAGGATGGTAATATCCCTTTCCAGGAAGACTGGCAACTGTACATAGAGAAATTTGTTCTGCGGGATCCCAGCGATGTTGGGTAATAACAGGACCCATTGTGATGGGATGGATAGGAGCGAGGGAATTCAATGGCTGCGCAGTTAGGATTAGAAACTCAGTTAATTTATTTAATTGGAGACAATAAGGCACATGTTTAGACTGTAAGAGAAATTAGACTCTGTTATGCAAAGAATGGAACTTGGAGCTCTAAAATACAAGCTAGAGGCTTAAGTCTTCATCCTCAGTAAAATTATTTTATCATTCCCGTCATGTGCCAATTACAAGGATTTTTTTTTTCTAGAATTGTAACTTCTTTTAAGGCATATGAAGTGCTTGGTACCCCTCCCTGCCATCTGTCATCGACATGAATGGAAACTGCCTGTCATTAGTGGTCACTGCTCATCATTGGAAATTTTCAGTCCAAAAGTGCACAGTTTTGGGGCATGGTGGTAGGCATTTCAAGTCATATGAATGACATTTTCATTGGGCAGCCAATAAGACCCTTGTTTGAATAACTACCCCCAAACAACTGCTCCAAACCTGCGCTTGTGTCAACAGTCACAGGATCTCTCGGCAGCCGAGATCAAGATGTGCTTGGTTATTTAACACCTTATATATCAGCAGCCAATAATGCTATTTATATATGTCATTGTGTCCTGCTTCAACTGATGGGGTAATTAATTACAGGGTCAAAGTTTGCACAGATGTAGTATGTTTTGCAACCACTCAGCAGACCATTTCATTGGTTGTTATGGGTTAAAGTGGAGCAAAATTTGCAAAAACTTATTAGATTATAGGCGGTGGCATGACCAGATGTCACTGAGCCCTACACCTATGCCTCCATGACCCTAGGGCTTTTCCCTTGTACCTCAGAGCTCAAAGTTACCATGGAACTATTAGTTGTATTTACTGACAGAAAGACTCTTCTTTACCTTCGTCACCATCTGACATATATTCTGCGTCGCTCACTATTTCTGGGACATTGGCTCTATGAACTGCACAGTTTAAATGGACAGAAGTTGGAGAGAACATAGGCACAACAGAACTGTCATTTTTTAGCAAACGGTTGACTTTTTATAACACGAAACTCATAAAACTCAGTATACTTCTTGGTTATGGAAGCCACAGAAGGTACATCTTTGGGGGCTTAATCAGATACAGATCAGTCAAGTTGGAAAAAGCCCATCTGTTAAGGTGGCCATACACCTTCAGATCCGCTCACCCTGGGGCCAAACGACCGAATTAGAACGACGGGTATAGGCAAAGTCGGTTCGGGGACCACATCAATGAGCCGATGCGGTCCCCGATCCGACTAAATTTTTTAACCTGCCCAATCGATATCTGCCCAATTTCAGGCCAGATATCGGTCAGGCAGGCCCGTCATTAGTGTCCCTACACGGCCTGATTATTCTAAGGGACCGATATCAGCAGCCAGAATCGGCCCGTGTATGGCCACCTTTAGGGCCACAAGGAGGCGGTCCATAACATGCAGGTCCCAAATGTGATTAGATCATGCTTTTATTAATACACCCAATCAAACCAAATCTGCTAACTCTGTCTCCTATTGGTTATTCTTTTAGCATTCAACCATAACTTGTGAATTTTTTACAAAACATTATGTGGCATAAACAAAAGTAAATCCTCTCCAGCCAACATTTAGGTAATCACTAGGAAGGAAGTGTGTTAACTCCATATACCTTCATCATCCGACATGTCCAGAACTTCATTCATCGTTTCCGGAACATTCATTTTATGTTTCTCAGTCACCAGCTGCTGGAAAAAGGAAAACAAAATCCTTCCCATGTTAGATGTTGGGCACTAAGGGCCAAACCAGAAAGCAATGACTGCAGAGATGGGATGCTTGCATCCAAGGAACTACAACCCCACATACAATTTTATGGGAAAATGGAATATGTTCTCTGCAATGTGATTATCATCTATGCTTTTTGGGGAGATTCCAGCTACATTTGTATCAACAAAATATATTTTTTTTTATGGTGCAGCTCTGGGGCAGTCAGGGATTTGATGATCACTGAGCTTTTATTGGTTTAAACTGGATATTACTTTGCTGTTGAAAAGATACCGTGACCAATTAAAGGATTTGTAAGAAAGTCTAATAATACGTTCAAAGAATAGCAATTAAGGAGACTGCTATGATGTCACAAAGTTGTGCAACCAACTGCTAATGCTTTAAATTCCCTTTAGAAAAATTATAGAAATAATGGCTGGCAGCAAAGTTATTCTGTGACTTCTAATATATTTATTAGAAGTCACTGAATTATAATTTACAGTATGGGGTACATTATCCCTTATAATACATGAGTGATACTCATGCCTGCAGCCTTGTGCCTTTATATGGACACAGAACCCCCCAGTGACTTCCAATATCCTTATCATTTACAGTAGGGGGTACATTATCCCTTATAATACATGAGTGATACTCAGATTTCCCTGTATAACTCAGCCTGCAGCCTTGTGCCTTTATATGGACACAGAACCCCCCAGTGACTTCCAATATCCTTATCATTTACAGTAGGGGGTACATTATCCCTTATAATACATGAGTGATACTCAGAGTTCCCTGTATAACTCAGCCTGCAGCCTTGTGCCTTTATATGGGCACAGAACCCCTCAGTGACTGCTAATATCCTTATCATTTACAGTAGGGGGTACATTATCCCTTATAATAAAAGCGTCTATCCACAACGGGGAAAGGCAATTGCAGGCCCATTGAATACTACACAACTCCCAGCATCCACTGGGATAATTGTATATATACCAAAGTGCCCTACAAGGCACACATAGGGTCAACACTTGCAACTGTATTGCACATCTCTACTTACCTAATGATAAATATCATGTGTGCAGTCCCTAAATGCCGTGGTTTTAGGTTAGAATCTGACAGACTTGATTACTATTAATATATATAATTACTTAGGCTTACAATACTTAATTTTAAGAGAAGCAAGAATGATAAAGTCACTTACAACTGTAGTTAAGGTTTCCTCTGTTACAACTTTGAGGGTGTCAACAACAGAGATATATCCAAGGCGTCGAGCAATTGCCAGGGCTGTATTGCCATTCTATGGAAATGTAATAAACAGAGGGAAATTGTAATGATAATATATAGTATAAAGGCTTGCTAGAGCAGACATTTATTTTAAATTATGCCCAGTATGCCAAACCTCCAAACATTTCAGCCAAGATGCACCACTTGCTGTTAAATCAATATCCATAAATCAAGACCGAGGTATAAAAAAATGTGACCATTGGGGTTAGGCTGTAGTGCTGTAGGCTAAATTACCCCCCCCCCCCCCCCCAATATCATACTGAGAGTATCATGGAAATGCAAAACAAGGGCAGTAGTGCATAGATACTGTCAGTGATGATGAAAAGTTATACTAGGCTTGGGGAAGCTGCTACTTTCTTTCCAGCCCAGCACAGTTGTAGTTCAGTATCCACATAAAGCAACCTATGCAAGCTGGCACCTGTTTGGATGGCTAAAGGTGCCCATACACGTGATCCGCTTGCTTGGCGAGGTGGCAACCGGATCTTCACTCGATATTCCCACCTACGGTTGGGTGATATCGGGGTACATGTAGGCCAAATGATTGAATTATAATGGCGGCAATGGGCCAGTCGGTTCGGGGACTGCATCAACGAGCCAATGCAGTCCCCGTTCTGATAAATCTTTTAACCTGCCCGATCGATATCTGTCCAATTTCAGGCCAGATATCAGTCAGGCATGCCCCTCGTTCTTGCCCCTACACGGGCCGATAAGCTGCTGAATTGGTCCAAGGAACAATCGGCCCGTGTATGGCCGCCTTACCACTTCAACAAAAATATAGATACAGCTTATTTATGTCACCTAAGACCCCAAAATGCAACTTACCACAGTAACTTCATTAGGGGAGGCCCCATGTTGAAGCAAAACATTAATGATATGTGTATGGCCTTGCTGAGCTGCTTGATGCAGAGGTGTATATCCGTTCTATAAAGCAAAACAGAGTGATCTATAATCAGTTTATCCGACAGACAGTGACACCAGTGGATACATGAACTGAGGAGGAATATACATACCTTGGTTTTGGCATTCACTTTAGATCCATGCTGAAGCAGAAAGGTTACCATTTTGATGTTTCCATAATGGCTGGCCACGTGTAAGGGGGTATAAAACATCTGCCATATAACAAAAGAGAAAGGTATAATGCACTTTTAAACTCCTAACGGCACTCAAACACCTTACTGAACTAACACAGAGCAGCGTCAGGAAGGGATAGGCTTCAAAATGCTCAAGCAAGGGTTTAGGTGCCACAGTCCATTTGGTTGTCCACTGGTAGGCAGTTGTGGTCAAAACCTCAGATGTGCAATTACCCTATGGTCCACACTAACTGAAGTGACTTTGTTTTGCCCACTAGTGAGATAAATGTGTGCTTTCAGATAATAGGCACTGGTAGGGGGGTAGATAGTGTTATCAAGGAGAAGGGACTCACAGCAAGTCGCAGGCATTTTGATCACTATTACAAACAGTGGTAATACAAACACACAGGGCTCAATCTGCACGTGTCAAGCGCCAAACTTTCCATTGTTTCCATTTACAATGACAAACTACAGACTTAAATGACACAGATAACAAAGGCTAGCGGAAGAATTACAAGCAAAGCCATCAGCATTAAAATATATCCTTTTTGAACTGGGTATTTCCTATTGTATGAAATCCTAACAATACTAGGTAATACAGTTTAAATATGAAATGGGTTTATTTTTACAGGGTTGGAGGGGTTATTACATGGTGACGAACTGTGTGTCTGCTGCTCAATTATTAACAGCATCTAATCTCCTAGCTCTTTGATACAGTTTCCTTGCCCTTGGCAAAGTTCTATTCAATCAATAGTCTAAAATTATCATATTCAAATGGGAACAATAGATACCTGCTAACAGCTTGGCCTGCCCCACTGTATAGCAAAAGATATATGCTCGCTGTAACCATGTGGTGTTTGCTAATGTACAAACAAGATGACAGTCTCTTCAGTAAACAAAACCATTTCCAATTATTTGCATGTACAAATACAAACAGAAATGTATCACTGATCTATATATACAGTACATGATGTAAGTCACGAATTCTAACTTGACTTAAGATTATCTTTTTTTACACAGATTATCTTTTTTTACACATCCTTGAGCTTTCACAATCAGAGTATCTGGGATATTATCTACCAGCTTGCACCCCCCCACAAATACAGCATATCTGAATTACCATAAATACCCAGAATAACATAATAAACTTCCAGCAGGTCCTTCTTTGTCCATAGACAAAAGCTGCCATTTCTCTCATTTAGTGTGCTGGAACTCACTGTACAATTCAATGGTGATAGTCACTGTGCCATTTAATGCTGGAACTCACTGTGCCATTTAATGGTGATAGTTACTGTGCCATTTAATGCTGGAACTCACTGTGCCATTTAATAGTGATAGTTACTGTGCCATTTAATGCTGAGAGTCACTGTGCCATTTAATTCTGGAACTCACTGTACAATTCAATGGTGATAGTCACTGTGCCATTTAATGGTGGAACTCACTGTGCTATTTAATGGTGATAGTTACTGTGCCATTTAATGCTGGAACTCACTGTGCCATTTAATAGTGATAGTTACTGTGCCATTTAATGCTGAGAGTCACTGTGCCATTTAATAGTGATAGTTACTGTGCCATTTAATGCTGAGAGTCACTGTGCCATTTAATAGTGATAGTTACTGTGCCATTTAATAGTGATAGTCACTGTGCCATTTAATGCTGGAACTCACTGTGCCATTTAATAGTGATAGTTACTGTGCCATTTAATGCTGAGAGTCACTGTGCCATTTAATAGTGATAGTTACTGTGCCATTTAATGCTGAGAGTCACTGTGCCATTTAATGCTGGAACTCACTGTGCCTTTTAATGGTGATAGTCACTGTGCCATTTAATGCTGGAACTCACTGTGCCATTTAATAGTGATAGTTACTGTGCCATTTAATGCTGAGAGTCACTGTGCCATTTAATGCTGGAACTCACTGTGCCATTTAATAGTGATAGTTACTGTGCCATTTAATGCTGAGAGTCACTGTGCCATTTAATAGTGATAGTTACTGTGCCATTTAATGCTGAGAGTCACTGTGCCATTTAATAGTGATAGTTACTGTGCCATTTAATGCTGAGAGTCACTGTGCCATTTAATAGTGATAGTTACTGTGCCATTTAATGCTGAGAGTCACTGTGCCATTTAATGCTGGAACTCACTGTGCCTTTTAATGGTGATAGTCACTGTGCCATTTAATGCTGGAACTCACTGTGCCATTTAATAGTGATAGTCACTGTGCCATTTAATGCTGAAACTCATTGTGCCATTTAATAGTGATAGTCACTGTGCCATTTAATGCTGAAACTCATTGTGCCATTTAATGGTGATAGTCACTGTGCCATTTAATGCTGGAAGTCACTGTTCTATTTAACACTGAACTCAGTTTGCAATTTAATGTTAGAAGTCACTGTGCCATTTAATGGTGACAGTCACTGTGCCATATAATGTTGGAAGTCACTGTGAAATTTAACGGTGATGGAAGTTACTGTGCCATTTAATGCTGAGAGTCACTATGCCATTTAATTCCAGGCATACACTAATATGGATTCTGCCTATGTGCTGCTAGTGTAAACATAAAAATGTAATCTTTAGTGTCTTCAGAATTCTGCTGCCTAGAATTTGTATTATTTAGTGATGTTGCTAGGTAAGCCACCTGCGGCCCATGCTGCCCCACTCTAGCACTGGTACGTACTACAGCCCTACTGTAGACTGAATGTGCATCAAATGTTATAACAAGAAGCATTTTCAGACTTTAAGCCAGCACAATTTCACAGCTTATTTTGCATTCTATTGTAGAACCAATAATAGTTACCTTTGTTGTTCCATCAATAACAGCCCCCTGATTTGCTAGAACCTCGGCGACACTAACTCTGTCTTCTTGCGCAGCCAGATGAAGAGGGGTGAGCCCGCTCTGCAAACAACAAGCCATTTTTTGTTACCAACAGTTACAGGAAATATAAGATTATATGAAAACTGGGATCTACAGGTTTGACAGCAGCCATGTTACTATCCCTGTGGTACCCAGAGCTGCACAGAATCTTTCAGCCATCTCTGGAATATAGTTAGGGTACTACCTACCTTGTTGCTGACATTGACGTTGGCACTCCGAGTGAGGAGCAAGGATACCATGTCTACATGGCCTTCTTGTGCAGCTAGATGTACCGGCGCTATTCCTTGCTTGGTAATGGCATTGGCATCTGCTCCATATTCAAGCAAGGTTGTAGCTATGTCCATCTGGTTCTTTTTTGCAGCAATATGGAGTGGCGTGTAGCCGTTCTATAACCAGAAGAAATACTTTGTTGGAAAATAATGTACAGATGCAAATGGATAAACGCTAGCTTTCCCCTTATACACAAAATTAGTTATGGGCTGCAGTCTACCTTTGGGTTCCCTCCATGAACTGTTGGGGACCAATTTTTTTTCCCTGCGGCTGTTCATGCCGTTAACATGGTTGGTTAGACAAAAGACCTCATTAGCAAAGGGCAAGGTGCAAAAAAATATACATTTTTTTTATGCCTTGTAAAAACGTGCTCCTAGAGCTTCTAGAATGGAACACAAGGAGCTGTGCCTTGCTTTCAATATAGAGCTGTCTTCATTTAGTGACACATAGTGGGCAGAGAGTGGGTGCCCCCTGGAATGCCCCCTAGCTTGTGTTTCATTCAGATGTGCAGACTAGGGAGAAGCAAGTGCTGGAAGGTTCAGGAAAGCCTTGTATGTACCTCCTGCCTACGGGCAGTGCAATGGGCACTAAGTGGAGCAATTCCATGCACTTCCCCCAGGACAACAGTTAATGACCCCATAAAGACACACGGAGCTACTTAGTAGCAGCTACTTGTCATGGCTGCTAAACACCAGAAAATACCCTGCGATATACCCATACGTAGAGAGCTGTGACAAGTAGTTGCTACTAGTAGCTCCATGTATCTTCACCCAAAAGCTTAAGGCTGATGGCCCATGGAGTGAGTTAGTCACCCATGATAGATATCTGCTACTGCTGGGACTATTTGCTCCGAAATGCTTTTCCACCGGCAACAATAAAAGTTACTGGGGGCAGGTCTGGATTTGTGGCATGCTGCCCAGCCGAACTTAAAATTTGCTCCCATATGGAGCACTGGGGATGGGACACCCAGAAAAATTCAACACCTCCTGTCCCCAGTGCTCTGTATGCAAGTTGCAAGGATGCGCACAATCCTGATGGGGAGGGGGCTGAGAATGAGGGCGGCCTCTGGGCACACGTAAATGAAATCTGGCGTTGACACAAAATTAGTTATGGACTGCAGTCTACCTTTGGGTTCCCTCCATGACCTGTTGGGGCGGAGAATGAGAGCGGCCTCTGGGCATCCGTAAAAGAAATCTGGCGCTGACCGGGGGAAAGGCCTACACATCTCTTTGGCTTTTCCGAAGTCGCACAAAGTTTCCTCCTGCAGGCAACTTCGCACGACCTGGGAAAGTGGAAGCGATGTGTAGGCCTTTCCAGCGGTTACACCTATTGTTGGCGGTGGATTCACTGCGTTAGGCATCAGCCTAAAGCTTAGTTCAATGCTGCAGCCTGCCATACAATCAGTAAGGAAGAGGAGACTCCCATATACTGAAACTCTAGGATGCAGAGGTGCAGGGAGTAAAGGTTGGGGTCACAGTGCCATAGCAGGGTCTTCAGAAAGCCAAATTAGCACTTAAATCATTTGAACTAACGGAGGGGACTGTTGCACACAACTGAGCAATAACAAGTTGCAACAAGATGAAGCTGTTTAAAACTGTTTTTCAAGCATCTCTAATGATATCACCACTCTATATATAAGACTTGTCTTTTAATACACCCCCCCATTGCTCTCATTTACTCCCCGCCTTGGAAAGGTCACACCGGATACTCCAGATACCAAAATGACTTCTCTGTGGCCCACCGCCCGAGCTTTTAGCTCTGATTGATGCCATATGAATCTTACTCTAATTAGTCACAACATAAAAGGTTCCAGCAGGAAACGGGTCGGTATATCACGTGTAATGATGTGTATTGTATGTGACACGGGAACCTCGCCCACAAAATATAAGCCCTTTCATCAGCAGGAAAAGGGAAAGAGAAAGTAAAATTGGGACATTTGAGGCCATGTCCTCCAATCAACATCCAGTAATGCAGTAAATGTTGAAGGAGAACTAATCCTTCCCCCGCAACAGTTCTTCTCTTTCTGCATCATTTGAAAATCTGGCAGGGGAGGAGGGACTAAAACACTGATGTTACAAATTGTAACAACTTCTCCATAGCTTACAGACAGCATGCAGGAACTACATAACCCACAATGCATTGCACTGGGATGTTCCTTTCCTTATTAACATCACATGTGCACAGGAACAGGGGGTGGGGCTTAGGGAACTGTTCCAAACCAAATTATTACATTTAAACTCATGAAAAGGCTGCATATTCTTAAATTGATGTATATAGCAAAGTTGCTTCATGTTTACTTTTAAAAAAAAAAGCTAAGTTTTAGGTGGAGTGCCCCTTTAATCTGGTAATCTGTAAAGGGTATATTATCTTGTTTTGCTCCATGGTACAAATACTGAGAAAATATTTAGAGCACCAGGCATAAGGCTTCTGTTGTAAAAGCTGTGGGCTAGAACATAAAAACAAACCCTGATTGGTTTCTATGGGTTACTAGACCATGTCAGACATTGCTTCCACTATCAAATTGAGATGCAATTTGTGAATATTACAAATGCCCTAATGTTACCATACCTTTGCTGCTCCGTGTGGAGAGGCTCCTTTATCCAACAGCAACAGCGCCACCTTCTGGTTATCGTAATGTGCGGCTACATGCAGTGGAGTTAGACCACTCTATAAATACATGCAGAGATACCTAATGTTACTCAGGTGCTCAGCCTTACGTGGGAACTTGTAAATGTCTCCCAGTGTCAGGCATATTGGTTTAGTAATTTAGAATTATTCTTATAAGGAATGGGAAATATTCCGGAAAAATGGTTAGCTGTGAATTGTGCTTGTAAAACATAAAAATCAAAAGGCATTGCAGTGTATTATAACATATTATCAAGGGTCAGTGGCCCCATTAGAATGCCTGTGGGCCCCACACCAGCACTAGGAAATACATGGGAGGGGTCAGAAATAGGGGAATGCAAGGGGGAAAGTGGAGGGTCATGGGTACTTTCCAGGCCCCCTCATTCTGCCGGCGTGCCAATGCCCCAACACACATTTCCTTGTGTCATATGTCTCAAATGACATCACTAGGCTAAGGTTACAACTAATGACATCACTAAGCACTGTTAATCAGAGTATATTTTACATATTAACCATCTATATAATAGATTGTAAGCTCTTTTGGGCAGGACTCTCTTCACCTCTTGTATCCGTTATTGATTGCTTTATATGTTACTCTGTATGTCCAAAGTATGGAACCCACTTCTTGTACAGCGCTGCGGGATATGTTGGCGCTTTATAAATAAATGTTAATAATAATAATAACTGTTAGACTAGAAGGAGAAAGTGGAGGCAGAGGCAGGCAATGATTATACGTGCCCCCATCCCATGGAGCCTCGACTAAACTGAAATCCATCTTCTGCACTAAGGACCAGACACAAATGAGCTGGATTTAGTCTCAGCAAGATACGGCAAGATACCAGCTGAAAAGTCAAGTTCTCAAACAGAACTTAGGGACTGATTTACTGACAAACGTTGCAGAATTTAGCATAAATATAAGCCTGTGTGTAACTGCTGTGTAACCCCAAAAGCAGCAGATCATTGTGGAAGATCAGTTGTAACCTACTGTATTTACAAGTAACGATTAGGCACAAAACAGCATATATATATATATTTACCTTTTTGCAAAATTTGGGATACGGGTTTAATAAATCTGACCCTATCTCAAAGGCTATGGGGAGTGTACAAATCAACTGCAATTTTCATTTTTGCTATTAATTGGAGCCACTTTTCAGCACTGTTACAGTTAATAGCGTGTGAATCTTTGGGTGCCAAGAGTGCTGCACCTATTGCCACAGGCTGCCGTGGGAACTCTGGAATTGCCCCCGCATTCAGGGTGATGGTAGCTCAAGGGTTCTCTTGTGTAAATGGGCGCATTTGTGCACAATTGGTCATTAGGGGAGCCATGAACAGACGCTCAGTGCAAATGCCTTTAATGAACAGCATCCATGTGCATGCAACTTTGTGTCCATTTTAGCTCTGGCGCACTTGTACTTGCAATCGTAAATGAGCCCTAATACCTACAAATTATTATATATATAATATATGTGTATATATGTATCTAGCTCAAAAAACTAGGGATGCACCGAATCTAGGATTTGGTTTGGAATTCAGCCAAGATTTGGCCTTTTTCAGCAGGATTTGCATTTAGCTGAATCCATGCCTCTGGCTGAATCCTTACAATTTTTCACCACACGTGTGGTTCTCTTTAACCCTTCTTTATCCTAGATTCGGTTTGGTATTCGCCTGAATCTTTTGCAAAGGATTCAGGGTTCGTCCAGATTGTAAAATTGTGGATTCGGTGCATCCCTATAAAAAACCCAACTGCAACAAATATCATCATCATTTATTTATACAGCGCCAGCAAATTACACTGCGCTTTACAATTATTTATAATGAACAGGGACCTTACAATAATTTGATGAACAAGGGTTTACAGAGTAAGATTAGAATCAGAGGGCCCTACTCGCAAGAGCTTGCAATCTAATAGGTTAAGGGTACATTTTAAACAAAAAGAATATAGAAACAGATTGGTGATAATGATACATAGATTAATCAAGTAACATTGAATATGTTTCCCTAAATAAATGGGTCTTTAGGGAGTGTTTGAAAGTTTGGAAGGAAGGGTAGCGTCTGATAGCTTGAGGCAGAGATTAAAGGAAAAAGTGACAGTTCGATATTTTGACAATATTTTTTAACTTGCGTTGAAAGTAAATTGCCCAGGGCCACAAGGACCTGACACGGGAATGTAAGTTGGTTCACGGTTGAGCACAAATGACTTGGTTAAGGCTGAACTGCTTGTTTTTCAGCCTTGTGACAGAATAAGGAAGGGACGCGTGGAAGCGGACATCAACTCCAAAAGCAAAAAATAAAATAAAACAATTTTTCAATGTTAGAAGCTGCTCTTGCAGATACAGGCTGATATCCACGAACACTTAATTTGGGGTGAAACCTATAAAAATCTGTCAGAAAGCAAACCCCAGCTATAATGATTAGGTCTACAGACCCTTGTGGTGGAGAAAGAATGGGCTGAAATAGATGTCCCTTGGATTTTAGTAGTGATATCCCACTGGATCTGTTGTGTTTCGTCCCATACAATTAACAATATTACCTTGTGTGTCTATGTCTGGCTAGACATTGGGACCTTGGGTGGGCGATATCGTGCTAATGTTATCGTTTGGCCCTAGGGCCAAAAGATCACATTGCAATGAAGGGGATAGGAAAAGTCGGAGCGAGGACCGCATCAATGAGCCGCTGTGGTCCCTGATCCGATGAAAGATCAAGCCTGCCCGATTGATATCTGCCCAATTTTTGCCCATATTTTGGTCAGGGAGTCCTGTCAGAGGGCCCCATACATGTGCAGATAAGGCGCTGATTCAGTCTTTAGGACCACCTTTACAGTCACTAAGTGCCAAATCTATTAGGAGGCACCTATTCAAGCAGGGAAACTTCAGCAATAGGCCTTTAGTAGTAGCATAACCAGAGAACCCACCTTGCCGGCAGCATCCGGAGACGCATTCTTCTGCAGGAGAAGTTTCACAACTTCGATCTTCCCATACTTGGCAGCCACATGGAGTGGAGTGAATCCTTTCTATAAAGAAATAACCGAGAGGCATGCCTTGACTACACTCAGCTGGGCAAAAGGGGTCTCCAGTGTATAAAAATAAGAAATTAGCTCTGGTTATGGCCGGAAGTTCATAATCTCTTACCTTAGTAACAATACCAAAGGAAGCTCCGTGTTCCAAGAGAACCGAAGCCACATCGTCGTGTCCCTCTCTAGAAGAGAGATGCAGAGGGGTGTAGCCGGAGGTAGTGGCCGCATCAGGATAAGCCCCCTGTTTGAGCAACTGTTGGACAATATCAGCTTTCCCCAGCCGAGCAGATATGTGCAGCGGAGTTTGGTCATCCTGGGTATGAAAAAATTATATTGGTAAAAAAAATTGTTTTGTAGAGTGAAAATCCCAAAATTCCACCAACTATAATGAGCTGACTGCAGGTCGGAACAAGGAGACCAATTAGAAGTGAATAACTCAAAACTCAAACTTTATTTTTTCTTTCAGAAAACAGTAAATTACAAGAAATAATAATAATAATAATTTAAAAAAAACAATTTGGATGAACATTTGAATATAAATGTGATTTTTGAATCACCACTATGTTAAAAAAAAAAAACATTTATATAAACAAATTCCACACATTTTTTTGTGGTGTTTTACACAATTTCAAAAACTAAGTACATTTATGGGTAGAAAAACAACCAGCATATCTGTGGCTGATTTATGACACACATTTTTACTGCACAGACTGTCATTTTTTTTATCTTGAGAAGGTTAAAGGGCAAGTAACATGTAGCTGCACAATCTTGTGTAGAATTCATTTCCTACTCCAAATACTCCAAAATCAGTAACACACCCTGAAGCAGCCCACACCTCTCTGCTTAGCTTTGCCTTACTTTATAAATCAAGTCATTAACCAAGAACAATATGGGTCATTTGCAGAAGTGGAGCAGGTTCTGCGTACTTACCTTAGCTTTTGCTTCTACCTGAGCTCCATTCTGTAGAAGAAACCGAACAACTTCAGATTGGCCGGCCCTTGCCGCCATATGCAATGCTGTTTCTCCCCTCTAGAGAAAATATGAGGAGAATAGAGAAAACATGAGGAGAATAGAACCAAGGTTAGGAAAAATGGGTATATACATATATTTTAGTATCAAAATATATCGTATAGGCAGCATAGTGGTTAGCACTTCTGCCTTGCAGCTGGTCCTGAGTATGATACTGGGCTAGGCACTACAAGGTGTTTATGTGGTCCCCCTATGTCTGCGTTGGTTTCCTGCCAAAACCATAGTTGTAGGCATTTCGGAGCGGTCAGTCATCCGCGGTAGCAGTAATCTATCGTGGGCGACTAAAGGTGCCCATACACGTGAAGATCCGCTCGCTTGGCGAGGTCGCCAAGTGAGTGGATCTTCTCCCGATATCCCCACCTACGGGTCCTGGGGCCAAACGATCGAATTTTAATGGCGGCAATGGGGCAGTCGGTTTGGGGACCGCATCAACGAGCCGCTGCGGCCCCGGATCCGGCTAAATCTTTTAACCTGCCCTATCGATATCTGGCCAATTTAAGGCCAGATATCGGTCAGGCATGCCCCTCGTTCCTGCCCCTACACGGGCCGATAAGCTGCCGAATCGGTCCAAGGGAATTTTTCCCTGAACCAACGCCTTCAAAAAATGGCTGCACCCTAGGCGTTCCTCCTGCCTGACCCCAATTCCAGCCCTGAGTGTATATATTTCCACTTATGGTTAGCATATTTCCCAAGAGACGCTTGTGTAAGTAATAGTATTAATTCTTCTAATTAATGTCCAAGATTACATTAGGTCTTGGCAAACTGGAATAAGAATAAAATGGTGCCCCATTCCTTGGCTTCCTGTGCCACTGAGTCATAGGAAGTTAGACACCAATTCCGTGATCCAAGAGGCCACAGTTAAATAAATCATGCAGAGTCAATAAGGCGAGTTATTTCCAGGACGCAAATAGCCCAGTTCCACTGCAGGGGAACATGACAGAAATTCTGTTTGAAGAGGAAATCAATAAGCCAGATGGATGGGATTGCTGTTTCATATTGAGGACGGCAGGTTACTGAGTATTTGTGTGCCAACATGAACGCACATTTCATGCCCTAGAAATCTCAGCCATTCTGCTGACAGAGAAGGAAGAAGCTTCAGAAGGCTGGGCCACCAGAGAATATCAGCATTGCCTTACCATGAAGCACTCAGCCAGGGGCTTTTCTGTAAAATCCACAGCATTTAGATACAGCGAGGATTTTCTCTATGCCCTAGGAGCTACAAGGATGCCTGACACATCCGGCTGCCAGGGCCTAGTGAACTCAATTGTGATGTTGTACAAAGAAGTGTATGGACAGAACCGGTGGAAATGGGCCGTAAGACTAGGACCTTAGGCTATCATTTTAGGGCTATGACGCATGGCGCCCTGGGTGATTGGTAACTTCTTTTACCTAAGGTGAAAGGCCCGGCGATACCATACTGTGGCACTGCCCAGTCAACTAAACCTGCCTTCTCATATGGTATGTAAACTGGCAGGGTGCATACTGCAGTGATAGGAGCTGAAGGACAGTATGTTGTGCCAGTAGGAAGAGCACCATTTGGGGCCTACTAGTATTTATAACGCTCTGAATAAGGCATTCTGATGCTACTGGTCACTTGCCATTGATGCCAATAAAACCCTTGGTATGCCAATTGTGATCTGACCTCCTTAGAAATAAGGCACATTGTGACGTCAAAGTGAATACAATATTACAAAATTATTTCCATTTATAACTAGGTTAGTTCTGTACTACTTGTTAGCTTTGTTAGAGCCTAGAATTAAGTTTGTGTTCCATTAATTCAAGGAAAAGAAGAAACCCTCACCACGTTGGTTGTATTGGGCGATGCTCCGTGGTGATTTAACTGGGACACAATATTGACGTGGCCCATGAAGGCAGCAACGTGGATTGGCGTCAGGCCGGACTAGGAACAATCAAAATAAAACATATTAACGACAAAAAGTGAGACATTTACCTTCAAATGAAATGTTACAATGATATAGACCAGAAGTTCTCTTCCCAAGACAAGCCCAAGCCTGGGATGAAAACATCACTATTGATTGTACTTATGTGCATTTAGTGAATGCTAAATATCCTTCTATGTGAATAGGAAGCCCCACACTTACTGCACAACTGAAAAGCCCTATAGGGACGGAGAACATCCCATTGTCACAATGCGCAGCTCTAAGCCATTATATGCTGGGTGTTGCTAGAAAGTAATCATTTTTACCTCTGTGACTGCTTGGATAGAGGCTCCGTGTTTCAAGAGCAGCTCCATGACTTTAAGCCGGTTCTTCTTGCACGCAATGTGAAGTGGCGTGAAACCATTCTGTTAGAGACAATAGAGGCGGTCAGAGAACCTGTACTCTAGCACAAATACTAGATTTTATATAGATAAGGTAGATAGGTACTAGTGCTTTATAAAGGCAGCTAGAATCTCAGCCATAAAGCATCCCCATTCCTACTTTCTGAATTAAAACAGGAGACAAAGGGAATTCATCATGTACAGGTAGGGTACCTGAATGGTTAACTGTGTGATTCTCTAACTGACAGTTTTCTCCTTTCAGCGGAAATAAAACCTTTAATTGGCGCCCCCCCCCCCCCATGCCACGAGCCATTAAGTCAATACCATGTAGAATGAGATGGGTTTTTCAGAACAGAAGGTGTTTGAGGTTATCGGTTAATGATTTCAATCACAGTGCTGGACAGTTAGCAAATGCAGGGTGACAGAAAGTCAAGATATTATTCCAGTGGGCACTGAGGAAATAAAGGGGGGGTATTTAAAAATGTTCAGCATATGCAAGAGCCTACTTATAGACGTCAGCCCAGATCTAATGGTTTCAGTTTCTTTTGAGCAGAGAAGCCCAGATTTAATGGTTTCAGTTTCTTTTGGGCAGAGAGACCCAGATCTAATGGTTAAAGGTGCTTTTGGGCAAAGAGGCCCAGATCTAATGGTTACTGGTTCTTTTGGGCAGAGAGGCCCAGATCTAATGGTTTCAGTTTATTTGGGCAGAGATGCCCAGATCTTAGGTTACAGTTTCTTTTGGGCAGAGAGGTCCATATCTAATGGTTAAAGGTGCTTTTGGGCAGAGATGCCCAGATCTAAGGTTACAGTTTCTTTTGGGCAGAGAAGTCCAGATCTAATGGTTACAGTTTTTTTTGGGCTGAGAGACTCAGATCTAATGGTTACAGGTTCTTGTGGGGCAGAAAGGCCCAGATTTAATGGTTACAGTTGCTTTGGGGCAGAGAGGCCCAGATCTAATGGTTACAGGTGCTTTTGGGCAGAGCGGCCCAGATCTAATGGTTACAGGTGCTTTTGGGCAGAGCGGCCCAGATCTAATGGTTACTGGAGCTTTTGGGCAGAGTGGCCCAGATCTAATGGTTAAAGGTGCTTTTGGGCAGAGATGCCCAGATCTAAGGTTACAGTTTCTTTTGGGCAGAGAAGTCCAGATCTAATGGTTACAGTTTTTTTTGGGCTGAGAGACTCAGATCTAATGGTTACAGGTTCTTGTGGGGCAGAAAGGCCCAGATTTAATGGTTACAGTTGCATTTGGGCAGAGAGGCCCAGATCTAATGGTTACAGTTGCTTTGGGGCAGAGAGGCCCAGATCTAATGGTTACAGTTGCTTTGGGGCAGAGAGGCCCAGATCTAATGGTTACAGGTGCTTTGGGGCAGAGAGGCCCAGATCTAATGGTTACAGGTGCTTTTGGGCAGAGAGGCCCAGATCTAATGGTTACAGGTGCTTTTGGGCAGAGCGGCCCAGATCTAATGGTTACTGGAGCTTTTGGGCAGAGCGGCCCAGTTTATGGGTACAGAGGCCCAGTTTATGGGCAGTTTGCCTCTTTCATTGGTTCATTAAGTTTTGCTGGGTGGATATGAAGTGCACACAGCCAGGAGACACCCTGCTGAAACAGATCTACCGGTTTTTAAAAAAAACCTCATCCATCATTAGCTGAACATTAAATAATTACCACAAAGGTGAAGGAGCGGGAGGAAAGCAAGATGACAGGCAGTTGAACACGAGAAGCCTTTAAACCTCAATGCATCACATTGTGTCACAGTGTAAAAACTGCTAATATTATGAGCACAAAAAGACAAAAAAAACCGCACCATGAAATATTATACTATGCTGGGGGGAGGTGGGTTACATCCCCCCTTTGGACATAGAAAAACCCTGCATTTAATCAAGGGAAATTGATGGATATTTTACAGAAAAGAAGAAAACAACAGTGGAACAGTGACAGAACCCGGTGATGGGCTTGAAGCAGCGCAGCATAAAAGAGAAATGTTGAAAGGGAAAGTGAATTATAGATCACACACAGGTTTGTTTTCCTACTTTCCCCGCTATCGGCAGTGACAACAATGATACATTTCAGCTCAGTGTAGGGAATGCCTATTTCTAGCTTAAGTATAAAATATGAATATGTGGATACATTATTTTTTAGCTTTTGCCACTATTTCCTATGATAATGGTATTAGCTCAGCTGCAGTTTTAGCTTTGCCTTTGTGTCTTAGGCTGGCTGGCCGCAAGCTTTCTTGTTTGCCTTCCCATAGCCGATAGAGAGAGATAATATAAAGCTATAGCAGCAGATATAAGTGTGTGTAGCTAGCCATTGCTGTGCTAGGACTTGGCATTGCACTGGGGGAGATTCCCATTCCTTTACACTACACATATGACAAATAGGTGGGTACATACCAATGCTTTGGCATTAGGATTGGCCTTCTTGTCTAGAAGCACCTTAGCCACTTTGTAGTGCCCACAGTGGGCAGCCACGTGCAGGGCAGTCAGGTAGTCATTGGTGACGTCGTCAACGGGCACGTTATGCTGGAGCAAGAGCTGGACACAGTTCAGATGATCTCCTTGGGTTGCCATGTGTAATGGGGACAGCCCATTCTGAAAACAAAAAGAGAATGTTCTGATAGTTCAAATACAAAAACCCTGCTTACACTACTGAGCCCCTGGTGCCATCATTTTACCTTGGACTTTTCACCAATATGGCCACCTAGAGGTGGGAGATATCGGACTGATCCAACTGTTTTGCCCTTGGGACAAAAATTGGATCATAATTGCTACAATGCAGGACATTGGGGAAAGGACTGAGCCAATACCAGCCATGCAGCATTGGGGTTTTATATTTGTTAACCCAGGACTATTCCAGTCCAATCAGAAGCTCAATTTGTGCCATTTGCCTGGGTGGGAAACTCACATGGATAGAACATTTTGAATCAAAACAGCATTTAGGGCAAGGCACACAGGATATTTGGCCCTGGTCAGCAGCCACAACTGGGGCCCCTTAAGAAAATAGCATTATTAAAGGTGGCCATACACGAGGCGATTTCGCTCGTTGTGCGATGAACGATTATATCGACAAACGATCGTATGGCGATCGAGTTCCCATACGATATGCCATCCACGGGCAACGATAATTCGGGAAAGATTTTGTCGCATCATTATCGTAAAATACCTACGATCGTACATCTACGTACGATCGATGTCGTTGCTGGCAATCGTGACATGCGCAGAGAACAATCGTTGAAAGACAAATGTCTGACACTCACACCAACTGGCAGATTTTATCGTTAAACGACCAAAATTTTTAAACCTGGCCGATCGATTTTGGGGACGATAATGTCGGCTCGTTTAGTGGCCCGACGATCGTTCGTACACCACCAACTATACGATAGCTTAACAATAGCATCGGATCGTTCGGGAATCGGTCGTTTGTAAGTAAAACATCGGTCCGTGTATGGCCACCTTAAGGAATATCCAGCGGGTTTTGAACTACAGCTCCACCCATCCCACGGGCAGCGAACACTGAGGGTTTTAGTTCAACAACAGTTGAAGTGATGCAGGTTGACATGCCTTAAATAAATATTAAAAATATTTATGGCAATGCTTCAAAGGGAAGTCGTCACTGTCTTATAACTGAGTAACAAATGAACCAAAAATGTCTGTTACCCTTTATTAGTTTCTGTACTACAGTTTATAGGCAATAAAACCCCATATAAAACAATCCAGGTTGTTGTAAGGCTTTAAACTTCACAGGCTTCACTAGCACACATTATGCATGGCTGTACAAAATCAGTGCAGTCTTCAGCAAGAATCTAATATTATATATTTTCACCAGTAGTGTTGTACTATATGCACCATCATTTATTAAAGGGGTAGTTGACCTTTAAATTAACCTTTACTATGATGCAGAAACTGATATTTTGACACAATTTGCAGATGGTCTTCATTTTTTACGGTTTCTGAATAATTTAGCTTCATGTTCAGTGGCTCTTCAGTTTGGAATTTCATCTGGTTGCTAGGGACCCATTTACCCTAGCAACCAGGCACTGCATTAAATGAGAGACTTTTAGGCTGAAGGGCTCAGTGACCCCTGTCTGAAAGCTTCAGAAGAAGAGAAAGGCAAGATCAAAAACTATAAAACAGAAAACACCAAGACCAATAGAAAAGTTGCTCAAAGTGGGACTATAACCTACTAAACATTAGGCGACCTGTCCCTTTAAGTAAAATGACAGTATGGCATACACACATCCCCATATTTCACCCAGTAGCCAGTGATAATGAGCACTTAAGGGCATTACCGTCTCAGCGCCGCGGCGTCAGTCAGGCTAGACTGGTTTCCCAATCTTTGGGTCAGGTTTTCTATAGCAAAACCAGTTTACAAAGGCCGACAATCAGCCACAAATATGAATGTAAGGTGATATTGCCCAATTATGTATAATATAGGAATCTGTATATTCGGTCTCCAAGCACTACATGGCTAGTGCCCCCCCCCCAACGCATAGCCAACTGAGCCCTACTTCAGCTGCCCCAGCCCAACCGTTTAGGAACCCCTGCCCTAGCAGAAGGAATATCAGGCTCCCAAGGATCCAGCTGTACTATGTGGCTAATAAGAGAATAATCTGCATGGGTGGGGACCCAGCACCCTTCTTTGACACCCTATATAAATGAGATGACAGCTATAACTCCAGTCTATCAACGTGTAGCAAATAAAATACACTAAGAGGGGAAATGTAGCTTAGCAATAACAGTAATCCTTTGGCCGGCTCATGTTACCTTTATTCCTGCAGGCAAGGCTGGGAAATCAGAGCCGCCATGATTTATAACCCAGTTCCCTCCTATTTGAAATTCCATCTAGTGTGCACTACAGCTCCCACAATCCAACAATCCACACCAAACTAAGCATGCTGGGAGTTATACTATATATTATTTCTTAATGGAATTGCCTCTGAAGGCAGTATGTAGTATCCCTTTCTGTCCTCTGGTTCTGACTCCTGAAACAATATAGCAACAAGTCAGTTCTCCTTGAGGTCTGTGAATCCATGTTTTTAGCTTTGCACCTTTCCTTGTTTCACTCACTGAATAGTTTTGAACTGATTCTACTTAAAGGAACAGTAACACCAAAAAATTCAAGTGTATGAAAGAAATTCCAATATAATGTACTGTTGCCCTGCATTGGTACAACTGGGGTGTTTGCCTCAGAAACACTACTATGGTTTATATACAGAATGCAGCTATGTAGCCATGGGGGCAGCAATTCAAAGGAGAAAAAGACACAGGCACTTAGCAGATAACAGATAAAACACTATTGTATTATACAGAGCTTATCAGTTATCGGCTATGTAACCTGTGCCTTTTCTTCCTTTTTCCAGCTTGAATGGCTGCCCCCGGGGCTACACAGCAGCTTATTATATATAAACTATAGTAGAGTTACTGTAGCAAACACACAACTTTTACCAGTGCAGGGCAGCAGTACATTATATTTCATTTACTTTAAAACTCTTTAATTTTTTGGTGTTACTGTTCCTTTAAGCTGTATATGTGATTGACGCTGGCGCCCTCTATGGGCAGCAGGGTATAGTAACAGCTGGGGATTGTTTTTGTATGTTTGTGGATTATGCAGGCACCAAATAGCACCAAAAAGGTGCAATGTACCAGGGGAACTTATGAACCAATCAGATTGCCAGGAATCTACAAGGAATTACAGGGGAAACATTTGCTATACAGAATTAACTGCATGTTTTGCTGCAGATGCAATTTAGTGCTTTCCCACCAGGCCCAGACTGGGCTTCAAAATAGGCCCTGGTATTTCAAGTACACAGAGGCCCAAACAGCCCCCCCAGCCCAATAAATAGTGAGTGTCTATGGCATCTTACAGCAGCCCCTCTGGCATTTGCCAGAACCCACAGATTGCCAGTCCGGGCCAGTTACCCACTATGGGGCAAGGCACACCTGTGTCTGTTGTAAGAAACAACATGAAGTACGTTCCCAAACCACATTGTCCAATGTAGTGAGTATCTTTAGGAACCAATTGCATTTAGGCTCAGCGCTGGCCGTCAACCCACAATCCCCCATACCTTTGTCTTGGACAGGATTGGCGCCCCTCTATCCAGCAGCATCCCCACCACCTGCTCGTGGCCGCTCCGCGCTCCGCAGTGAAGAGGTGTCAGCCCATCCTATTGGAAATAATGGCCTTTATTAGTATCAACTCCTCCGTTATCACCCCCAAATGCATCGTTAAAATAAACAAACATACTGTATTCCCTCTTATTGACTTATAGATCAATGACATAAACATGGTTTATAGCCGACTGTCTTAACCCCGACAGTGACTCAGGACCTGACTCAGCTCCGAGCTGGGAATCATAATGCCCAAAACCCTGACAGCTGAACATGAAGGTCTCCTTGAATCTCCAGAGAAATGAACGCTGTGATGCACTATGAACCATTAGGGGATTCAGCAGAATCCATTAGTACAGTATGAACCAGAACTCAATATCAGCTTTGATGTAATGGAGAAGCAAAAATGTAACAGGGTGCACTTTCCCTTTATTAATTTTTACCGGGCCTGTCTTTTCCATTACGGACCCCATATTCCCTAAAAAATATATTACGACTAATAATTAGCATAAGGGTTTATTTCAGGATCGGGGTGGGGGCATAATGGTGTATAACTAGGACTGGTCTGGATGGAGTAGGCTTGGTGCTCGGTAAATGAGGTTTGTTAGACTGAACGCTCATTATAATAATATAATTTCTGTGCATCAGTCTAGCTGGGGAACCTACAGTGCTGGGGGTATCTGTGTATCAGTCTAGCTGGGGAACCTACAGTGCTGGGGGTATCTGTGTATCAGTCTAGCTGGGGAACCTACAGTGCTGGGAGTATCTGTGTATCAGTCTAGCTGGGGAACCTACAGTGCTGGGGGTATCTGTGTATCAGTCTAGCTGGGGAACCTACAGTGCTGGGGGTATCTGTGTATCAGTCTAGCTGGGGAACCTACAGTGCTGGGAGTATCTGTGTATCAGTCTAGCTGGGGAACCTACAGTGCTGGGAGTATCTGTGCATCAGTCTAGCTGGGGAACCTACAGTGCTGGGAGTATCTGTGTATCAGTCTAGCTGGGGAACCTACAGTGCTGGGGGTATCTGTGTATCAGTCTAGCTGGGGAACCTACAGTGCTGGGGGTATCTGTGTATCAGTCTAGCTGGGGAACCTACAGTGCTGGGAGTATCTGTGTATCAGTCTAGCTGGGGAACCTACAGTGCTGGGAGTATCTGTGCATCAGTCTAGCTGGGGAACCTACAGTGCTGGGGGTATCTGTGTATCAGTCTAGCTGGGGAACCTACAGTGCTGGGGGTATCTGTGTATCAGTCTAGCTGGGGAACCTACAGTGCTGGGAGTATCTGTGCATCAGTCTAGCTGGGGAACCTACAGTGCTGGGAGTATCTGTGTATCAGTCTAGCTGGGGAACCTACAGTGCTGGGAGTATCTGTGCATCAGTCTAGCTGGGGAACCTACAGTGCTGGGAGTATCTGTGTATCAGTCTAGCTGGGGAACCTACAGTGCTGGGGGTATCTGTGTATCAGTCTAGCTGGGGAACCTACAGTGCTGGGAGTATCTGTGCATCAGTCTAGCTGGGGAACCTACAGTGCTGGGAGTATCTGTGTCTCAGTCTAGCTGGGGAACCTACAGTGCTGGGGGTATCTGTGTATCAGTCTAGCTGGGGAACCTACAGTGCTGGGAGTATCTGTGCATCAGTCTAGCTGGGGAACCTACAGTGCTGGGAGTATCTGTGTATCAGTCTAGCTGGGGAACCTACAGTGCTGGGGGTATCTGTGTATCAGTCTAGCTGGGGAACCTACAGTGCTGGGAGTATCTGTGCATCAGTCTAGCTGGGGAACCTACAGTGCTGGGAGTATCTGTGTATCAGTCTAGCTGGGGAACCTACAGTGCTGGGGGTATCTGTGTATCAGTCTAGCTGGGGAACCTACAGTGCTGGGGGTATCTGTGTATCAGTCTAGCTGGGGAACCTACAGTGCTGGGAGTATCTGTGCATCAGTCTAGCTGGGGAACCTACAGTGCTGGGAGTATCTGTGCATCAGTCTAGCTGGGGAACCTACAGTGCTGGGAGTATCTGTGCATCAGTCTAGCTGGGGAACCTACAGTGCTGGGGGTATCTGTGTATCAGTCTAGCTGGGGAACCTACAGTGCTGGGAGTATCTGTGCATCAGTCTAGCTGGGGAACCTACAGTGCTGGGGGTATCTGTGTATCATTCTAGCTGGTGAACCTACAGTGCTGGGGGTATCTGTGCATCAGTCTAGCTGGTGAACCTACAGTGCTGGGGGTATCTGTGTATCAGTCTAGCTGGTGAACCTACAGTGCTGGGGGTATCTGTGCATCAGTCTAGCTGGGGAACCTACAGTGCTGGGAGTATCTGTGTATCAGTCTAGCTGGGGAACCTACAGTGCTGGGGGTATCTGTGTATCAGTCTAGCTGGGGAACCTACAGTGCTGGGAGTATCTGTGCATCAGTCTAGCTGGGGAACCTACAGTGCTGGGAGTATCTGTGTATCAGTCTAGCTGGGGAACCTACAGTGCTGGGGGTATCTGTGGATCAGTCTAGCTGGGGAACCTACAGTGCTGGGAGTATCTGTGCATCAGTCTAGCTGGGGAACCTACAGTGCTGGGGGTATCTGTGTATCAGTCTAGCTGGGGAACCTACAGTGCTGGGGGTATCTGTGCATCAGTCTAGCTGGGGAACCTACAGTGCTGGGAGTATCTGTGCATCAATCTAGCTGGGGAACCTACAGTGCTGGGAGTATCTGTGCATCAGTCTAGCTGGGGAACCTACAGTGCTGGGAGTATCTGTGTATCAGTCTAGCTGGGGAACCTACAGTGCTGGGAGTATCTGTGTATCAGTCTAGCTGGGGAACCTAC
The DNA here is from genome assembly GCF_000004195.4 of Xenopus tropicalis. NCBI lineage: Eukaryota > Metazoa > Chordata > Amphibia > Anura > Pipidae > Xenopus > Xenopus tropicalis. The sequence continues at coordinate 16,562,041 of NC_030683.2, forward strand.
AGTGCTGGGAGTATCTGTGTATCAGTCTAGCTGGGGAACCTACAGTGCTGGGAGTATCTGTGTATCAGTCTAGCTGGGGAACCTACAGTGCTGGGAGTATCTGTGTATCAGTCTAGCTGGGGAACCTACAGTGCTGGGAGTATCTGTGTATCAGTCTAGCTGGGGAACCTACAGTGCTGGGGGTATCTGTGCATCAGTCTAGCTGGGGAACCTACAGTGCTGGGGGTATCTGTGTAGGAGATTCTCACATTCCTTGTGTCTGAGTGCTGTAACATTCTCAGAACTGGGCTGTGGGTATCTGGGAAATAGCTGAGTTGGCACATTCTTAGCTGATTCTCCAACAGATAAAGTCAGTGCCGTTACATTTTAGCTGGAGTCATGCTGCTTTCATCCAAAGGAAGGTCTGGCAACGTTCCCAGGGCTCATTTCTCATTCTGTGTGGGTCAAACTGTGCAGAACCTGACATGACACTATGGGATGTAGGGAACATTCTTTATCAAAACACCATTGTCATAAACCACCAACACACCCCACTATTGGCTTCATGTCATATTGCTATCTCACTCCTGTACAACAGAGAATATATATAAAAAAAAATAATACAAACTAGGGACACTTTTATGGAGGCCAGGGAAATCACAGCAACAGGAATATAACTATACATATTTCCTGCCAAGTATTTCACTAAATAGACTAAAGGATAGTTTACTTGCCCTTTTATTAAAGGCCAAATCTAATTTAATATGGTTATTACTGTTGGATCTTGGTTTTACGATTTACTGACTTAAGACTTGAAAAGGGAGATGGCAGAAAATGGTCACTAGGTGGCGCTACTGCTCCAGTAGTAATAGCTGGCTTCCCACAAGGCCAATGTGCACATAACATCAGCTATACCCAAAGCACTGCTGCAATATGCAGGATATGCAGCAAAACAGCTGCAGAGAATATTCTGACATGGCAAAAAAAAAAAAAAATCACTGGCTTCGCCCGCAAAGCACCACGAGAAAGCTAGAAATCCCCACTCGTTATATATCATTAATTACATTATAATCCCTGGTAACACTGCGGCAGCAGCTTATTACTCTCAGCATTTGATGCAGCATAAGGGATTTTAGGGGGAGGGCACATTTCTACTAGTGCGTGTAGCTGCTGTTTGTAGAACTGGTGTAGCAGCCCTGTGCATTGCTGCTAACATAACAGAAATATTATTTCTTCTGGAAGGCCCAGCAAATATTAGAGAGATACATTTATTTCCCAAACACTCATCTTAAGTTGATGAATGTGCCTTTTTGGCTATATATACTGTATCTATATATATATATATATATATATATCTCAAACTCAACAGTAGAAAGCACTCACAGCTACAGCATCAATCAGGTCAGTGATTTATTTCAGCATACCATGTACGCGTTTCGATCACCACAGAATCGTCATCAGGATGACGATTCTGTGGTGATCGAAACGCGTAGATGGTATGCTGAAATAAATCACTGACCTGATTGATGCTGTAGCTGTGAGTGCTTTCTACTGTTGAGTTTGATGCATTATTTTTGTCAGCACCCAGCCTGTGCCCGATACTGGTGAGTGCCGATTCTTTACAAGACTATATATATATATATATGGGGGACCCCTGTGCATTAAAATCAGTGTTGGCCTAAGGATCCTTGTTCCCCTGGAGAACCTGACCTCAAGGGCCAACCCTGACTGCCACCTCTAATGATAACATCCCTCACCCACTCCCTTACCCCACAAACCCAGCCTTATGAACACACCCCTGCCAACCTCACATGACCAGGGCAGTGGCTCCCACAGAGATTCCAGGCCAACCAAGATTTCTCTGAGTCAATCTGACCCAAATAAAATTACTTGGACTTCCCCATCCTTTTGGACCACAAGTAGGTTTGCCATCTGGCTGCTGGTAAAAATTACAATTGATGCCAACAGTGTCGGACTGGCCAATCAGGATACCAGGAAAACTCCCGGTGGGCCCAGGTGTCAGTGGGCCCTCTTGCTCACCCAACCATTTGCCTTGTATGCCTATACCATGGCCATTACTCATATTCTATATGAGAAGAAACAGAATAAATAGAGGAAAGGATAAATAATAGTATGTAAAAGAAGTAATTAAGAAATTAAAGAAAGTGAGTGAACAGGGAAGGAAAGGTAGAAAGTGGGCCTAAGGTCTAAGGTTTTCTGTTGGGCCCTTGGCACCCCAGTCCGACACTGGATGCCAATGTTATTAATAGTGAATAAAGATAAAAATATAGGAATTTTTCCAGAAAAGGTGGCAACCCTAACCACAAGTTACATGTATAGCTAACCTATCAGTACAATGATATAAAGAATATTTTGGAACTGACCCACAATAATGCACTTCACACTACACAGTGTGTGTAATCATCTATATCTACGTATAAATATCTTTGGTACATAGACCCTCTCAAAAGATTTTTCTGCAGAGGGGCCCGGCGCGAGCAAGCTTTCTAATTGATATAATATAGCTACTTTTAGTCTCCCTAACCTTACTGGCTTCTGTACTCATTAAATAAACTCATATGCATAAACTAAACCGAAGAGAAATGAAGGGAATGTGTATTCGTTTAAGAGACCAAGTTATTACAATGTTGAAATGTTGCCCTTTCTCCAGGGTAAGTCCAGTTGGTCGGGTCTCCGCTCCAGTGATATATAATGCATAAGCCATAAGGCTGACTCCATTCCAAGAATCAATAGAGCAACATCAGCTTTACGTAAAACAAACTGCGTGAATCTGGGGGAGAATGCCAATTCAGCATCGGGTCGGAGAGACGCTCATGCATGACTATGCACCGTAGCCCTGTGGGTTTCAGAAGCTCTCCGGAGCCACAAATAATCACAGGGTATTTTGATAAACAGAAAATAAGAAGCTGAATGTTAGAAAAAAGTCCTATATTTTAACAGGAAAAGTAAAAATTGGTGGCAGCCTACTAAAAGACTTGGTGGCTATACAAGTCACGTGTTCAGTTTCCATTATTTATTACTAAATATTAATACAACATTATGTAGCAAATATTATTAGTAGATTCTGCAGCCTACCACTAGGTGGAGCATCAAGTGAAAGCAGCAGAGAAAGCTTTGAGCTAGAAATCCTAGGAAAGTGACATTGCTGCAAAGCAATTCTGTCTCCATAGACTTCTCAAGGTCAGAATCTGACCCAAGGGAGTCTATGGCAGAATAAAGCAGACCTCGCTGCTGTGTTTGCAGACATCTAGGCAAGGCCACCCAACACCCCAAGCCCACCCAACACTCCAAGCCAGCAAATATAATCACTATAATCAATAATAATATAATCAATAATGACTTTTTGTATTCATGCTTATATGAAGGTAAAAACATATAGGTGTCTTTGGGATGTTGAAGGTTGCAGTTTAACAACAGGGAGGACATCCCTGATATATACACTAATATATCTGTTTTTACATAACATTTTTTCCCCTCTTTGTAGGGTTGCCACCTTTTCTTTAATTACTGGCCTTTAGCTTGGGGGGTAGGCAGTTGCATCACTTGGGGGGTGGGGAAATAGGCAGGCTAGGCAGGGGAATGGGTGGATAGGGCAGGGAAATGGGCAGATGGGGCAGGGAAATGAGTGGGGCAGAAACTGGCTTCTATTAAAAGGGAGTGATCTTCCACAGAGAGAGTCAGGGAAGGGGGGGATTATATTACTAATTTACAGGCAGCCATATTGCCAATAGTAATACTGGCCCCGGCCCTAGCTGGCAGTTTGCTCACTAGGCCAGTCTAATACTGGATGGGTGGCAACCCTACCTAATTGGTGCCCCCTCTGGTGTTAGGGGGCCTTTTTGCCCTACACTAAAAAGTGCCCCGTTTAGGACTGGACTATCGGGCATACCACCTTAGTGGGACACACCTAATGGGTTCATTATTATTATTATTATTAATATTATTATCATTATCTTATATTATCCAACTTCTTCCAAGAGCAGAAGGCTGAGAATAATGTGTAGTGCTTCAACAGCCAGAGGGTGGCCATTCCAGTGGTATATAAATGCATGTAATATATATATATATAAACAGTTTAACTTAAATTTTATTTTACCCTTGTTTTGGCATCAATTTTGGATCCTCGATCCAGGAGAAGCTTGACCATATTGGCATTTCCTCGTTTGGAAGCCACATGTAAAGGAGTGATGTCATTCTAGAGAAAAAAAAGAATAAAGTCAATCATCATTGTGCATTAAATACACAACTATAAACAATTACAATGAAAGGCAAGCTTCATGCCTACAGGATCCTAAATGGAGGAGAACCTGGACTCTGTTGTGGCTCTGGTGTTGGCGGCAATGAATACAATTCTTTGTACTAACAAAAGAAGATGCACTCAATAAAAAATGGCAGCTTAGGTCCATGGGTGCAGTTCAGAAAGGAATATTAATATGGCATGGAGACAGAGCAGTTGAAAAAACTCTCAGTAGATTTATTAAAGCAGCTACACAAGCTGTGGATACGGTATTATACCTTCCAAAGTGCCCAGCGTGAAAATCAGCACCGTTTATGCCATACCCTTCCCCTGACTCAACTGTGCCAACTTACAGCATATCCCCATTCCAAGCAATACCCCATTTCAGGCCCATAAATCATCCCTATTCAGATCAAATCATCTGAAGCCCCTCCCCCAGATACTTCCAGCAGCCAATAGAACATCAATAGACTGACTATCATTCCAACCCACTTGAAAGAACTGACCGAATCTGCACATTGATACCAAGTGTTTTGTGTCTCCACCAGAGGGCAGTAGTGGTCAATGTACCTGTGTGCCATAGCTTAAAGCTGCCAATTTAGCCCCCAAGATAGCAGTTATGTACTGCTTAATTATTGGACGGATATCTATTTATTGAACAGGTTAGACAATTCAGTTGGACATGGACTTCATCGACCCACTTCTGCATAAACTTGCATGTGATCCAATCATTGGCCTGGGAGCCAAAGAACTGTATCAGCCCAAAGTGGCTCACAACGTGGGTGACCAAACTGGGAAAAAGTCGCTCTTTTGGCAACCTTACCGGTGGAGCAGGTCTTTATGTGTATGGTTAGCTAAAGGCCCATGGGAACCAGTTGAAAACAATTGTACAAAAAAGCTGAAATGTTTAAATCCACGCCCCATACAACAGGCCACGCCTTCAGTTTGCCGCAGCATCCGCAGCTCTAGCAGATTCCCATATTCCAGGGCTGACTGGGCTAAATTTACTCTGTTAAAATCTACTTTATGAGCTTTTTAATGCGTGTGCATTTCTCTGCTTTGTGACTTCTCCCTTCCCTTTTATCCCACTTAATGGATTCTTGTCTGCAAGGAATCATTATCCCGGAATGTTTAAATGGGATGTCAGTCACTGGTATTGCTTCTCTTGCACAATGCTGTACATGCCTACGCCAGGTGATCTATAGAACCTCATACCTAAATGTGCCCACCATAAGCATTCTTTTCCCCCAGTGCTCTCCAAATCCCAGAATCCCCAATCCCAGAATCCCCAATCCCAGCGGGCGCTTTCCCACTCAACATGCTCTTGTTCATCCCCAAACAAACTATATCTACTATATTCTCATAAATGGAACAGCAATAAATGAAATTAGAATCTGGTGTTTCTTAAACAAAAAGCAAAAGCACGGATAGGGTATGTGCCAACTATGGCAAAATTCTCCTTTATAAAGATAACTGGAATCTCAGCCGTAAAGCAGGACAAGACTGCTGCTTACAATGGGGATCAGATAGGGTATGTGCTTACTATGGCAAAATTCTCCTTTATAGAGATAGCTAGAATCTCAGCCATAAAGCAGGGCAGGACTGCTGTTTTTTTCTAAAGCCTTCCCCTAAAATTTACAGATTGTGTTTGGGCAAGTGTAACTATCACATTGATGATAGTGTATTATTTGATAATTACAAGTCATAACACAGGGCTGGGCTGTCCTGCCAAAGCACCAGTAGACCTCCCACTGGGCCCCAGCTTAATAAGCTTATATACCACTTCTAACATTTGGCACATGTTCTCCGAAGGGCCCCAAGAGACCCAGTCCAACCCTGGGTGAATGTGACCTTTAATAACAAGCTCTCCTGTGCCACTTACCCTTGCGGTGAAATCCACAGCGGCACCACGGTTAAGCAGCAGAGTAGCCACATTTATGTTTCCATAGTGAGCAGCGATGTGGAGTGGGGTGAACCCGCTCTGGAAAATAAAAGAAGCAGAGAGAATATGAGGGAATTTTATAGACTGGTGCATGGATTCAGTTAGTACAAGCAATTGTGCAGCAAATGCAACAGCACAGAAAATTCATATTAGTAAACGGCAATCACTTCCCAACCCCGAGCCTACAGCTATAACAGTGACTGGCTATTGGCTACTGTTTCTGCATGCGTCTACGGATTAACGTGCCATAATGTGCATGGTGCATGTCTAGTGTCCATGTCATACACGGTGCAGTTATATAACAGTATATCAGTGCTGTAAAGTCTGTCTAACAAGCTGGCCGGGCTCTCTTTCTGCCAGGAACTAGGGAAGCATGCAACTAGGGAAGCATACTAAATTACATAACTAGAAACTACTAAAAAAATAATATAAAATGTTCATAGTTTTTAAAATATAGTAACTATGTGATAATGTTTTAGGCATTAAATAACTAAAGCAAGATAGTTGTGCAAGTTTTAGTGGAAGATTGCTTATCCCCGGACGATAGTCAACATTCGGGTTTGCTCTGGATAATTTTATTGTAGAAATGCTGAGATCACATGGCTTTTTTGATCATAATCACTGAACAGCATGATCACTGAACTGTGATTGCAGGAAGGTTCGTCACTAGTTTAATCTTATACTGTGAAGTTTCTAGCATAAGAATTATTTAAAGAGTCCAAGCAACAAAACCTCACACCAATCAAGCCATTGCCTATAGGGCAAGGATAAGTAACACTACCACATCTCTTAGGCCCATGTCAGATGCAGTAATTCCCAATCAGTGCAAAAATTGTTGCATCTAACATTTAGACTTAGAAGGGAAGTTTACACCAGGAAGAACCACATCCACTTGTCATTCCAAATGTAAATATTCATGCCAGACAGTCAGATTCTCCACACAGTCACTTTGGAGGGAAGCTTTTGGCCCAGTCAGAGTGAGAAAAGAAGAAAGCATCAAGCAAGGCACAACTAGGCTAAGATGCACTGGATTGAAAGCAGGCTCAGATGAACTATGGCGGAAGGATGCTGAGATGCCCTGTGGTGGAATGAGGCTGAGATACCTTTTGGTGAAAAGAGGCTGAGAGTATCTGTGGTGGAAAGGGGCTAAGATGCTCTGTAGTTGAAGGAGGCTGAGATGCCATGTGATGGGAGAAGGCTGAGATGCCCTTTGGTGAAAAGAGGCTGAGAGTCTCTGTGGTGGAAAGAGGCTAAGATGCCCTGTAGTGGAAGGAGGCTGGGATGCCTTGTGGTGGGTGAAGGCTGAGATGCCCTGTGTTGGAAGTTGGTTGAAATTTGTTAGAAGTAGGTTGCAATGCTTTGTGCTGAAAGTAAATTGAGATACTCTTTGTTGGATACAGGAGATGCACTGCATTGTAAAAAGCCTTAGATGCCCTGTGTTGGAAGAAGGCAGAGAGCACTGTAATTAAAATAAGCTGAGAACTGATGCCCTGGGTTGGAACTAGGCCAAGAGGCCCAGCAGTGGAAGTAGGCCCAGATGCCCTATGTTGGAATGAGGCTAAGATGTGTTATGTTAGAAGAAGGCTGATATGTCCTGTGGTGAAAGTAGGCTCTGATGCCCTGTGTTGCAAGTAGGCTAAGGTAACTATTGAAGTAGGCTGAGATATACTGTAATTGAAATAGGCTGAGAGTCGATGACATGTGGTGGAAGTAGGCAGAGATGCCCTGGGTTAGAAGAAGGTCGATATGTACTGTGGTTGAAGTAGACTGAGATGCACTCTGGATAAACATCCAACACATAGAATTATTCTGCACTAGCACACTTTACAGGTCAGGATGTAATAAAGTAATAAATAATCAAAGTGGCTTGTGGTACTAGTATAGATGAGCCCTAGTAGGCACATTATGTATAGCACATTAATAGATGTGATTTTGTATCCATTTTAGCACCTACGGATCTTAATTGACCCCTTGTTTCTGTTACTTCCATAGTTGGAAAGTTAGCGGACAACACAATGTGCAGAAGAATAACCCCCACATGTAATAAAAGGCAATAAGTTTGCCCATTAGTTGTAACCCATAGCAACCAATAAGATGTTTGCTGATTGGTTCCTATTGGTTACTGCTCCTGGGCTTTCTTTAATTACATAACCCCTTTAGAGATGTAAGGTGCATGTGTTTGGGGAGCACTTTAGGGGGTACTTATGGCTGGTAGAAATTGACAGCAAAACAGCAGCCCCGTGTCCTTTGTTTAGTAAAATAAATCAATTGTGAATCTTGCTGTATATAGAGAGTCTCAGACCTTAGTTGATAACATAAACCTTTTCTAGCCAATCCATGAAACTAATAGACACAATCATAATCACATGCAAACGGTGCTCTGTCTTTTTATCATAAGGATGCAATAGAGAGAGAGAGAACTGTGGTAGAGTGGTAGCCAGCCTTGCAGCCATGCTTGCCCCCAACAAGCACCCTGAGAAGCCTCCAAACTGAGCAACCCCAGATACTCCTCAGGCTCCCGGAAGGGTCTTGTCTCCAGTCATTTGCATTATTCAAGGAAGAGCCCTGACTTTGCTGACACCGGTAAGGGAGAGTGTCATGCACAGAAGCCTACAGACTAGGAGGCAGTATGCCAGGGCTGTCTGCAGCTCCCGAGCTTCGGCACTGAAAGATTGATGAGAATGTCACATACATTAGGTGACATGATGCTAATCCGGATGCTGATCATTGCACCACAATGCACAGCTCAGCCGCAGAAAGCCCTTTTTGGCTGTTTGCAGTATTGCCTCCTATGGCACATGCTATCTTAGCTAGGTCTGAAAGCAAAAGATCAATAATAAATAAGAGGCAATGCACAGTGGGGAAGGAGGAGGAAAGAAATGAAGCGGCAGCAGCAGCACAAGGTTATGGGCAAGTGATGTGTGCACATAGATATACATATATACGTATATATACCTCTGTGGTCCTATTCACCATCATCTACGTTAACACATTTGGAAGCAAAAAGAGGGGGGAAAAGAATGAATGGTTAGTTCACCACTGATGATATGGTCAGCAGAAGCTTTTGGGGGTGAGTGATGAGTCTCTTATGGAAAGTCAGAGGGTGACAGCATGGCACAGACAGAGGGGCAGTTCCACTACGAGACACTTTCATTTAGACAAAAAATGTTTCATCATTTTTACAGTTTATTCTGCATGCTCACAGGACAGTGATCCCTCCACTTACAGATCCCCAACTCTGTCTAAATTACAACGGATAGCATCTCCAAACAGTGCCCGGCTGCCTGGCCATACTGGGAGCTGTAGCCCAGCAAGTTGAAGGTTACTAGCAGAATTCTTTCTATGACATAGGGTTAGAATATTCGGGTAGCAACAACGCACATTTTAAAAATGAGCTTTTTTTTATTTTGGGGGCAGAATGAATAACTGAAACTTTTCACCCCCAAGTAACAGAACTGCAAAGTTTTTAAAGTGTTTCCAATTCTCTCTCTCCACCTGTAAGCTGCCATGACAGATTTCTAGTCCGGCCCACTTAACTTTCTGAGGGTTATTTACCAGTAGGGATGGGCTGAATCCAGGATTGGGATTCAGTTGAATCCCAACACTTTATTGCAGGACAGGGCTTGGGTGGCTTCCAACATTTTCAGTGTCGAAAAGGACACAATCCATTTGAGCAGAGAGCAATATCACTAAATAGTTATAATTTGTTTTATCAAGCATTATTAGGTAAAGTCTGTGGTGGGCTCAAATCTTGGTTGTTAAATGGATGTCTAACTGATGTCACGATTGATAAACTGCTCTACCTTTTCCTTACTCAATAACTTCCTGGGATCCAATACAAACTTAGAGTTAAAGTGGCCGTTCACGCTAAGATCCGATATCAGGTTAATTCCCAACGAATGATGGGTATAGGCGTCTGTCGGTTCGGGGACCACAACGAGCCAATGCTGTCCCCAATCCGACTAAATTTCAAACATGCCCAGTTGAGATCTGCCAGATTTCAGGCCAGATGTCGGGCAGGCCTGTCATTAGTGCCCATACATAGGCCGATAAGCTGCCCAGTCGGTCTAAGGGACTGATATTGGCAGCTAGAATCGGCCCCTGTATGGCCACCTTAAATGGAAAGGCTAAAGCAAGGTGCATTTGCCTCAGCAGTGGGTCTCATAGGCAGGTACTTGGTTTAGACCAAGAAGTCAGTGACTCAGGGCATGGGCAGGACTAAAACACAATTATGGCAGTGCACAGGGAGATGTGTAGGAAGAATAAATCCAAGCATACTACAGTTCTGAAACAAGGAAGAAACTTAATTACCCTTTTTTGCGTTGGATAAAAAAAAAATGTTTGTGAGTGTATTTGGCACTTTGGTTATAACTCCAGGACAACACGTGCAATTAACTGTTTGCTTCGCTCTATCACTTGTGGAACCTCTACTGTCAAATATATTTACAAGATTTAAAAAGAAGATTTCTCTACCACGGTCAGTAGTCTGAGCTTTCAGAAGGAGTCAGCGCTACACATTAGAACTGCTTTCAGCTAACCTATCGTTTCTCCTACTCCCATGTAACTGGAGGAGTCCCAAGCCGGACCTGGATTTCTTACTATTGAGTGCTATTCTGATACCTACTGGGAGCTGCTATCTTGCTCCCTTCCCATTGTTCTGCTGATCGGCTGCTGGGGGGGAGGGGGGGGATATCACTCCAACTTGCAGCGCAGCAGTAAAGTGTAACTGAAGTTTATCAGAGCACAGGTCACATGGCTGTGGCACCCTGGAAAATGAAGAATATGGCTAGCCCCATGGGAAAAACAGATTACAATGCAGGATTCTGCTGGAGAAACTCTATTAACTGATGGGTTTTGAACAAAAACATGTTTTCCCATGACAGTGTTCCTTTACTATGTATACTGGATGGCTTATAAGAAAAAATGCAATACTGCTCGTATCTATGAGGATTCTCTGTAAGATAATGTGCATATTTACAAAATGAAGAAGATGCTGCCTATCAATAACCCATCTTGACTCAAATGAATCCATCCCGGAGCCTCTTTCATCACATTACTGCATCAGGCTTTTTAGGTTTGGGATTTGGCCCTCTAACGTCTCATTCCATCAGTGCTGTTAATTACAGGAAACAAGCTCCTTGCTATTAACCCTGGCTTTTGTGCCAAAATGAAGGCAAACTTATGCATAACGTAATACAAAGTTTATTGCATTCTAGCAGAGCAGACATTCCAATTAGCTAAGTTGATTGGCACATGCAGCTTAAAATAAAATTATATTATAATAGCAACTAAAAAAGGCTTGTGGCCATAAATCACAGAGAAACTAAAAATACAGATTGGTTCCAAGCAAGAAGGCTTTAGGTTCCTCAGGGGAAGGGCTATTAGCAGGTTTTTTTTTTTAATTATCACAGAGAAAGTTTGAAATTGTTTATTAACATATATTTTGTCAGTTGCCGTAATACTTTGGTATTACGTGAACAAACCTTAGACTCCACGTCGGCATTGTGATCGTTCTGCAGGAGAAGAGCTGCAGCCTTTGTGTCGTCTTTCCGTGCCGCAATGTGTAGCGCCGGCAGCCGCACTTTCCCCTTCGTGTCGTTTTCGAGAAGCAGGGAAACCACCTGATCGTGGCCTTGCTGGAGGGCAACAGCCAAAGGCGTGAAGCCATCCTATGGAAAAAAAGTGGAGTGTTTATTCATCATAAAGTTTCTCTGTTCTTTATTACACAAGGCTGTGGACCATCAGAGACTTGGCTGTAGGCCAGTATTTCCTTTGGAAGGATGAAGGACTTAAGAACTTAATCATCCCTCCAGCTTTTTGTACAAGTGGCATTTAGAACATCAAGAGAAACGGTGTTCTGGTTTCCTTTTCATGTCCCAAACCCAAACAGGCAGCCATTAGCTCAACATCCATGGTGGCAAAAGAGTGAAGCAGTATTGTCGATATTTGAGTGGCTGTGCATGACTTTTTAAAGACAAGTGTAACCCCTCCTGGTCTAGGTGATAACACTGGCATACTTTTTGGGAAATATGGCAATATTCATTAGAGCCCACATTTGAGGTCCAACATTTGGCGAAAGACCACCTTGGCTCATCACCAGGTTAGAGATATATGAAAACTTTTATATATGCAACTATAGATTAGATAGGGATCCCCAAACTTTTATCCTCGTGAGCAACATTCCAATGAAAAACGTTTGGAGAGCAACACAAGCATGAAAAAAGTTCCTGGAGGTGCCACTGAGAGCTATAATTGGCTATTCAATAGCCCTATGTTGACTGGAAGCCTACAGAAGGCTCTGTTTGGCAATTACACTGGATTTTTATGCAACCAAAACTTGTCTCCTAACCAGAAATTCAAAATAAGCACCTGCTTTGAGGCCACTGGAAGCAACATCCAAAGAGTTGGGGAGCAACATGTTGCCCCCGAGCCACTGGTTGGGGATCATTGAATTAAGAATATGTGTTCTCCCAAATTCTCATTCTGCTTAATCGCTCGGCTCAGGTGTACCTAGAATTGCAAAAAAGCACCCCCCCCCCCAAATCTAGAGACTCACCCTATAGTCAGTGCTCTGGGACCACTGGCTTAAGGCAGGGATCCCAGATGAGAGCCTCAGATGTAAAAAGTGTTGGTGAGCCTCACAAGAATGAAAAATGTTCTTTGGGGGTGCCAAGTGCTGTGACTGGCTATTTGGTAGGCCAAAGTGGACTGTTAGCTTTCAAGAGGCTCTGCTTGGAGAAAAACAGTGTTTATGTGCTTCCAAAAATTGCCCCCAAGCTAGAAATGTAAAAGTGAGCACCTACTTTGAGGCTACTGGCAGCAACACCAAAGGGGGAGGTGAGCAACATATTGCTCACGAGCCACTGGTTGGGGATCATACTAGTTCTCTGAGAACATCAGAACTCCAGTCAATTTTACTAACTTTCTTAGCATGTATTATGCTTGGAATTGAACCCTTACCTCCGTAGCAAGGCTCTGACTTGCCCCATTATCAAGCAGGAACTTGACAACTTCCAGGTGGTTCTCTTGGGCTGCCATGTACAGTGGAGTGAAGCCATTCTGCAAGAGGAAAGAGCATAGTGTACATCAGCTCAAATCTTTTAGCTTCAAGAGGAAAATAGAAAGAGTATACTGATAACGGGGAGCTGTGAATTGGGTGATGGGGCACCAGACAGATAAAGACAATTAAATTAGAATTGTCCAACCTACAACTCCCAGGCTGGATATAACCAACATAAAAAAAATAAATAAATAAAATATCTATGTATATCTAACCTGCAGCTTGGGTTGCAGGTACCAAAATGATCCAAATTGCCCCTGCATTTACATGGACCCACCCTGGAAGATCAGCTGATCACCAGTCAAGCGAATAGATGGGCAATGTTTAGCATTTTGCAAAACACTCTCAGCAGTGACACAGTGTGGGACACCTCTTACATTTAAATAAACCACCCTGCACCACACATTGCTTTCGGGCGCAGATACAAGCGATATTATTGGCTGACTGGGTTGCTGAATGTGTTTAGGGGTATGTAGAATATATAAAAGAGGCTGCACTGTCGGCTGCAGTTTTTAGAAGGTGACCTTGGTGTGGGGACTAATCAGATTTTGCACAGCTTTTTGGATCTGTTGCCTGGGTTGATTGATGGGAACATTCCAGTACAGAGCACTCAGGCAGGGTATCAGCGAGGAGATTATTTAGGAATGTGTTTCCGAGCCTCAGCTTGGCACAGTGGAACTATGCATTACTGTCCAATTCATTCCAAAATTCCCATTGGCATCCATGAATCTGACATGGAAGTTGCATTTACTAGTGTGGATCAAAAGTTTGTTTGGATCAGGTGGTGGAACCGGGGGATGAAAGGCTAACATACCTAAATATATAATTATTTTAATTGCCTGGTATTGGGACTAAAGTCTTAGTATCTCTTTAATAATCATTCATTCATTCTGAGGATTTCTAACACAATTGGACTGCACCAGTCTTGTAGTTCTGATTGATTGGTACCTGCTTAGTCACTGATAAAAGCTGCTGACTTGGACCCTCCAAACTGAAAAGGCAACGTATTGGCCCATATAAAGGGCCCACCAAAGGGAAAGGTATCCATCGGGCAGGTTGAAAATCCCATAGGATTAGAAGCACAACAGATCATTTATGTGGTTCCTATCGACTGGGTGATCCAATTGCTGACCCTGGGGCCAACGATCATATTGACCTGGTTTGTCCCAGTATGTGGGTGGCCAAATCAGCTCGTTTGGTAAGGGTTCTGGCCGTGTATGGTTGCAAGGTGCAAGCTCTTTATTGTTTGTTTACAGGAACCTACTGAACAGAGCAAAGCACCGACTAGTACATTTTATTCTAGAACAAATATGGAATCTGCAGGGTTGCTAATAACCCAGAACTGATCATGACAGTAGGTGAAAATCTAATGCCATTCTATGTGTAAGTGCTTTTATTTTGCTTACATTTCATTGCATATGGTATATTCTGCCGCAAGTGAGTTGTGTGGAATAGTCACTCTTGATACACACAATACTTTTACTTGTATTTCTGCTTTTGCTGCCATTTATTTCTATTATACTAGATGAATTTAATAATGTTTTTTTTTTATTTTTTAACCAACCAACCAGAATACATGAAATGTAGCGGCATATTAATACAATGGGTCGTTCCTTTTTATGCAACATGATTTACCATTTCCCCATGTTATTAGATCTGATTGGTTTGACACTGTGAGTCCACTTGCATTATACAAACAAGAAAACATTTCTATTATCTTACATAACCATCAAGAAAACTCCTGTCTCTTCATTCTATAAAGGCTCCGGCGTGTCAGCACTTTCCCTTCCAAGTTCCCAGAGCTTGTTATGGGGCTGTTTGTCCAAGGGCACTCGTTCAAGTGTGAAAATCTCAGTACATCAGAAAGTCATTTAGAGAAGACCAAAGCACTTGCCTTCAACAGCACAAGATAAGAAACATGGGGGAACCTATACCGAATAAGGATAAATCAAAGAACTTTCTGTCCTGACCTAAATGCCACTCAGGCAACTTGGTGAGATTACATTTAACTGTGTAAATCTTTAACTGAGTATATCTTCTGAATATCAGACTGAATGCTGTATAGGGAAGGGTCTCCCCAGGCTCATACTAGTGACTCTTCCTACCAATAATGGCTATGGCCAGTGGGTGCCCAGTGTCTCCATTGAGTCCAGAGATTGAAGTCATACAGATTTCTGGATCACACAATTGTTTCTTCTGAAGGAGGACTACTAGCCTGGAAGTATTAGCTATCCACAGGTGCAGAATACAAGTTATTTTGTTTCACGCAGAGCATGAGAAGTCAGAGGCCCAGCAGACCTTAGGTCTGGGACCAAATTCGTCACAGTTTTCCTCTCTTTTTTTTTTCGTAGTTTCCCATTCTCTTGTTTTCAAACCCAATCTTCTCCCATTGTTCTTTATTGTCTTCTTCTCTCCCCTTCATACATTTTCCTCTGCTCTTCCCTTTCTCATTTCTTCCTTCATTTCCTTCTCCTTCCATCAGTTTCTAATCTTCTATCTAATTACATCAGTGGTTGCCAGTGATGGCCATGGTACAGGCAAAGAGGTACAAATAGACAAGATGGCCCATCAGGGATTTTCCATGCATCCTGGTGGGCCAGTCCGACAGTGGCTTCACAGCAGTTTCTTGGGACTATTCACACAAGGACATAAAACTGTTGGATTAGTGCAACTACTTTAATTATATATGGAAATGTCCAGAGTGTTTTATATATGTCCTTGGAACTTGGCTTGCCTTCATATACACCAAACACAAGAGGGACAGTCTGTAACTGGGGGAAGGTCACACTGTTGGTGCATTTTCACATACGCATTGTAAATAATTAGAGAAAGAAAAAGTCATTCCAAACAATACCCCAAAGAACCCAGTCCCTTAACCCACAGTGCTGACTGTGCTATAATATATAAGGAGGAGCCCTCTGCATTCTGGGTAAAGCTTTTAACCAACTAAAACAAAGGTCACCAAAGTGAGAGCTTCATTAGCTGACTGTGTTTCCAGCACTTAGACTTGAAGTAAGAGAAGGAGAGACATTCCATGCACGTGTCTGCTCCCTCATTATCTATTCTGTCCATGTAACAATGCAGTTTGCACTATATGGATGATACATAGGTGGAAAGAAGGAAATGCGCTCTGTGCAGTAAACGCAGCGAGGTAAATCCCTTATGATCAGGAGTTTATTATGCCATTTGATTCTCTCCCAGCACAGGGATCTGCACATTTACTCTCCAATTAAGAGACAGAAACTCCAATTATGAGACAGAAATTTATATAAAATGGCCCTTTCCTTTGCCTGTGGGGGTCAATCTTAGCCCCTCTGATAGGTTAGGCAGACCTTCATTCCCTCCGTCAAAGTCAATCAGAATTGCCCTGGTCTAGTTATACATAGCAGCCTATAAGATGTTTGTTTTTATTATTATTATAACTGCAGTAAATCAGTGAATAGTGCTGATTGGTTACTAAAGGGTAGTAAACTGGCCAAGCACTGTCCTTGTTTATTAAGTGATGTTTCAATATCATGATTTGCCGAGAGAAGAATATAATAAAATCCTTTGCTTCACACTCCAGGAAAAGTACCATATGGCTCATCTTTAAAGGGAACTATCACTAAAAAATTCTCATTTCTTCCCCTTGTTCACTGCCTACTGTCGACCCATTGGCTGCAAGTGCATTCCGTGTAACAGACACTGCTGCGGGAAATAGTGTTAGCTTCAGAAATGCTGAGACCCTATACTGCTCGTACGTCTTTACGGAACCTTACGTTTTTAAGTCCAAGATCCCTCTCATTAAATCAGTGCTCATAGATAACATTAGTCTTTACCTGAGATTGTGCGTTGACATTAGCGCCATTGGTAACCAGCACTCTTACTACTTCAGTTTGTCCAGCCAATGATGCTATGTGAAGGGCTGTGTTTCCTTTCTGAAAATAAAATAATAACATTGAATTAATGCACTTAGTCCTAATATTATAGTGTTAGTCAGTCATCCACAGCACTGAACCACCCTTCCAACAACCATATAGCGCTTCTTTATAGCGTCGGTCAATGCTAGTATGTAAGGAAATATATTTAATGGCCAAAAGAAACTATAACCTCATAATTCAACAAACGTACAGAAACCAAACCCCATTGGTTCATTTATCAATCCTATGGCCACAAGTGCTGGAGCACTAAAGGTGACCATCCACGTTAAGATCCTGGGGCCAAACGATCAAATTAAAATGACGGTAATGGGCGCAGTCGGTTTGGGGACCACATCAATGAGCCGATGCGGTCCCCGATCAAACAAAATTTTTTAACCTGTCCAGTCGATATCTGGCCGATTTCGGGCAGGCCCATCGTTGGTACCCCTACCTGGGCCGATTAGCTGCCAAATCGGTCTAAGGTACCAATGTCGGCAGCTACAATTGGCCCATGTATGGGCACCTTAAGGAGTGCAACTCAGGGAAGTAACTGCAGTGGAAGCAGACCCTGTGGTTGCAAGGGGGCCCAGGAGTGGAGAGAGCCCAAATTAATGAGCAATATTAACATATCTTAATAGAATAGGTCAACTCACCAATGGGGGCCCCAAACTGAATATGCTGTAGGGCACAATAACATCTAGTTACACCAGTGGTGCAAATCCATCCCTTGAGGCCCCTATAGGGAATACTTGTGGCTGCACCATTAGTAAGTGCACCTTTTGTACCTTCCATAGACGGTAAGTACAGGGCTCCCCAATACTTTGCATCTATGCTGCTCCCTAGCTTACAAATCCTTAAAGAACATATTCATATATCAATCAACGTCTGACCTTTGTTGAGGCATCCACGTCAGCTCCTCTCTGTATTAGTTCCGAAACGATTTCTACATGGCCTTCTTTAGAAGCCAAATGGAGAGCGTTCAGCCCATTCTGAAACATAGTAGAAACAGAAATCTCTAAATAGTAATCATAATTGGCTTTGTGGGTGGAAAGGCTCCCCCGCCCCCAGGAATGGCCACTGCAATTGATTTCAAATAATATTTTACAACTTTGGCCACCCATATTTAGGGTAAGCCCAATCTTTTTAAATCTCTGCATATTGGGACTGTACCACATTATAGAGAGAAACAGGGGAGGGTAATATTTTATATATAGTTACATAATAAATTCAAGTATTTTATCAAATATTAACCTTTACCCAAATTCAGAAATTATTAATTCCTGTGCAAAAATGAGGTACATGCATTTGGTTGCATAGGGGATGGGAGAGCACTGACCTGATTGCAGATATTGATGTCCACACCGTTTTTTAAATAGTCAAGGGCTTTTTCTAGGTTGCCGGATCTGGCAGCTCTTAAGTAACTTGCATTTGTGTCAGACTGAAAAAGAGAAGAAAAAAAATATATGTATAAGTGCATGTGATGCAAAAACTGTGCATTTGCCATAAGGAAAGAGTTGTTTGGATAGAATGTATAAATTCTGTGTTTTTAACAGCTTCTCAGCACAGAGCTTTCAATCAAAACACAATATAATGAACAAAAACCACAAATCCTTATTCCTATTGGAAGGATCTGTGGCTGTGGGATAGCAGGTATAGTAGGGAGAGATGGTGCCTATAGTAGCAGTGGGGGGATAATAGCCTCTGGGAAGGGACTGGGGCTGTGGGATAGCAGGTATAGTAGGGAGAGATGGTGCCTATAGTAGCAGTGGGATAATAGCCTCTGGGAAGGGACTGGGGCTGTGGGATAGCAGGTATAGTAGGGAGAGATGGTGCCTATGGTAGCAGTGGGGGGATAATAGCCTCTGGGAAGGGACTGGGGCTGTGGGATAGCAGGTATAGTAGGGAGAGATGGTGCCTATAGTAACAGTGGGATAATAGCCTCTGGGAAGGGACTGGGGCTGTGGGATAGCAGGTATAGTAGGGAGAGATGGTGCCTATAGTAGCAGTGGGGGGATAATAGCCTCTGGGAAGGGACTGGGGCTGTGGGATAGCAGGTATAGTAGGGAGAGATGGTGCCTATAGTAGCAGTGGGATAATAGCCTCTGGGAAGGGACTGGGGCTGTGGGATAGCAGGTATAGTAGGGAGAGATGGTGCCTATAGTAGCAGTGGGATAATAGCCTCTGGGAAGGGACTGGGGCTGTGGGATAGCAGGAATAGTAGGGAGAGATGGTGCCTATAGTAGCAGTGGGGGGATAATAGCCTCTGGGAAGGGACTGTGGCTGTGGGATAGCAGGTATAGTAGGGAGAGATGGTGCCTATAGTAGCAGTGGGATAATAGCCTCTGGGAAGGGACTGGGGCTGTGGGATAGCAGGAATAGTAGGGAGAGATGGTGCCTATAGTAGCAGTGGGGGGATAATAGCCTCTGGGAAGGGACTGGGGCTGTGGGATAGCAGGTATAGTAGGGAGAGATGGTGCCTATAGTAGCAGTGGGATAATAGCCTCTGGGAAGGGACTGGGGCTGTGGGATAGCAGGTATAGTAGGGAGAGATGGTGCCTATAGTAGCAGTGGGATAATAGCCTCTGGGAAGGGACTGGGGCTGTGGGATAGCAGGAATAGTAGGGAGAGATGGTGCCTATAGTAGCAGTGGGGGGATAATAGCCTCTGGGAAGGGACTGTGGCTGTGGGATAGCAGGTATAGTAGGGAGAGATGGTGCCTATAGTAGCAGTGGGATAATAGCCTCTGGGAAGGGACTGGGGCTGTGGGATAGCAGGTATAGTAGGGAGAGATGGTGCCTATAGTAGCAGTGGGGGGATAATAGCCTCTGGGAAGGGACTGGGGCTGTGGGATAGCAGGTATAGTAGGGAGAGATGGTGCCTATAGTAGCAGTGGGATAATAGCCTCTGGGAAGGGACTGGGGCTGTGGGATAGCAGGTATAGTAGGGAGAGATGGTGCCTATAGTAGCAGTGGGGGGATAATAGCCTCTGGGAAGGGACTGTGGCTGTGGGATAGCAGGTATAGTAGGGAGAGATGGTGCCTATAGTAGCAGTGGGATAATAGCCTCTGGGAAGGGACTGGGGCTGTGGGATAGCAGGTATAGTAGGGAGAGATGGTGCCTATAGTAGCAGTGGGGGGATAATAGCCTCTGGGAAGGGACTGGGGCTGTGGGATAGCAGGTATAGTAGGGAGAGATGGTGCCTATAGTAGCAGTGGGATAATAGCCTCTGGGAAGGGACTGGGGCTGTGGGATAGCAGGTATAGTAGGGAGAGATGGTGCCTATAGTAGCAGTGGGGGGATAATAGCCTCTGGGAAGGGACTGGGGCTGTGGGATAGCAGGTATAGTAGGGAGAGATGGTGCCTATAGTAGCAGTGGGATAATAGCCTCTGGGAAGGGACTGGGGCTGTGGGATAGCAGGTATAGTAGGGAGAGATGGTGCCTATAGTAGCAGTGGGATAATAGCCTCTGGGAAGGGACTGGGGCTGTGGGATAGCAGGAATAGTAGGGAGAGATGGTGCCTATAGTAGCAGTGGGGGGATAATAGCCTCTGGGAAGGGACTGTGGCTGTGGGATAGCAGGTATAGTAGGGAGAGATGGTGCCTATAGTAGCAGTGGGATAATAGCCTCTGGGAAGGGACTGGGGCTGTGGGATAGCAGGTATAGTAGGGAGAGATGGTGCCTATAGTAGCAGTGGGGGGATAATAGCCTCTGGGAAGGGACTGGGGCTGTGGGATAGCAGGTATAGTAGGGAGAGATGGTGCCTATAGTAGCAGTGGGATAATAGCCTCTGGGAAGGGACTGGGGCTGTGGGATAGCAGGTATAGTAGGGAGAGATGGTGCCTATAGTAGCAGTGGGGGGATAATAGCCTCTGGGAAGGGACTGGGGCTGTGGGATAGCAGGTATAGTAGGGAGAGATGGTGCCTATAGTAGCAGTGGGATAATAGCCTCTGGGAAGGGACTGGGGCTGTGGGATAGCAGGTATAGTAGGGAGAGATGGTGCCTATAGTAGCAGTGGGGGGATAATAGCCTCTGGGAAGGGACTGGGGCTGTGGGATAGCAGGTATAGTAGGGAGAGATGGTGCCTATAGTAGCAGTGGGATAATAGCCTCTGGGAAGGGACTGTGGCTGTGGGATAGCAGGTATAGTAGGGAGAGATGATGCCTATAGTAGCAATGGGGGGATAATAGCCTCTGGGAAGGGACTGGGGCTGTGGGACAGCAGGTATAGTAGGGAGAGATGGTGCCTATAGTAGCAGTGGGGGGATAATAGCCTCTGGGAAGGGACTGGGGCTGTGGGATAGCAGGTATAGTAGGGAGAGATGGTGCCAGTTACATTTGTGTACTGACCCTTATCTGGGCCCTGTCTCTGAGGTGCCTGTACAACACCAATATAAATTTTAGTTTGGTGCAGTGAAACCACGGCAGAGTTAAATTACAGTGTCATGTAAAATTATCCTTACAATACACTGGCAGGAAACACAGCACACACTTGTGATTACATCACTGCAGCCATATTCTTCCCATAAACCTGATCAGGAATAGTCTGTGGGTAACACTCCATGGTTGGCCCCCTGCTGGCCAGCTCAGGCATTGCGGCGCTGTTGTTGGGGTTTGAGCCAAGGAATGTTCCTGCCCATTACAGAGATATCCTGCTGGGGGGGGGGGGGGGGGGGTGTCCTTACAGAAAACACAATTAGCTGGCGGTCTGTAATCTGACAGCGCAACATTACAAATGAACATTTCAGATACTGGCGGATATAGTTTCTTAATGCACATTGTGGTTACATAGGCCAAACCCATCAGAATAATCTCTTCTAAAAAGGGCACCAAAAGGCAAAAATATCATAAAATTAAACATTTTCAGCAAAATCTAAACTATTTCTTATGTATAATCATTATGTATTGGCTTTAGTATCTGTGCAATGATGGGCCAAACTTCCTTATACCTTTGTCATCTTGTTCTAATCACTGCTTATTCATTAATTAGGATGCATACCAGCTAACCAATCACAATCATGCTTGTCTGCATCCTATGAAACTGCAATGGCTCTTTGCTCCTCTACTCATATCTCCCGGCTGTAACGCCCCTCTATGGGGCCACAAACAACCTGTGTGACTTACCTCCCTGTAATAAGCACAAGTGCTAAACTTTGCCTTGCCTTTCCCCATGTTATAATGAATCCAGTTGCCTTTCATACATACAGGGTAACCACTGCACAGAGGAGCTGCTCTTTAGAACATATACAAATAAAACAATCTGTGTTATGTGCATATGTTACAGAAATGATGGACTTACTAGGGATTTGTACAGTAGAACTCTCCTCTCCGACCTGCTTAAAAAAGCACCCACTTTCCAGTAACCTGCAATTAGGGCCCCACAATATAGACCTATGGGTCTCATACTGGCAGCCTTCCTTCAGCTGTGTAACTGAGACTCCCAGAACCCCGTGGCCAGTCAAGGGTGCCACTTACCCCCCTATACATAGATAACTGAGTTATTTACTAATTTCATCCTCAAATTATGGAATTATTGATTCCAGCCCCTCCAAACCTTGGAGAAAATGATTAGTTCTGCATACACATATATTGACTGCCCACACCAGTCGGGATCCCCACTAGAATCCCATATCTCTTATGGTTTCAACAAACAGTAAAGGGTAAAAATCCCTTAACAATCATACAAGTTAAAAAAACTGTTTTGGGTTTCTACTTCCCCTTTAATTATTCCACAATTGTTTTTTGGTTATTGCCATGGCTGACCAATGTTCCATATACTGCATTCCAATGCACAACATGCTAAAACATGTATCAATATGCACTCTAATTCCTCTCTATGCTGATCAGTTCTGTTATGGAGAATCTTATTTTCACATGAACCCCAGGACATAGAATGGTACTAAACAGTATAAAAGCTCCCGCTCACCACTATAAAATAGGATCTTAATATAAATGATGCAGAATAACTTATAACAGTATCCGTGATTGGATTTTTATACACTCATTACATATTATACATTGTATAGGTTTCCTAACCTGTTCCACCAGCAGATGGCGATGGAGAGCTATTTCTCTTTCTCCATTCTGCTTCTGGGCACAATGTAGCAGCACAGGGTACACAGGGGCCAATGATCGCACCATACAGGGATCCTAAGGAGATCATTCCGGAGAGGTGGTATCAACGTGCCAATGTGGTATCTGCCCTACTGGGTTTTTTAAAACCTGCTGTTTTTCAGCCAGATATCAGTTGGGGAGTGTGATTGGCAGGCAACAAGCAGGGGCTAAAAAGCTAACAACTGTAGAGGCTAAGTCTGCACCTTTTATTGGCCCCTGTATGGCCAGTGTAATGCTAACTGCAGGCCTATAAATCTCTGGCAGGGGATGAGCAGATTAATGCCCCACTGAGACTGGCAGAAGCGTTCCACCGGAGGCAATTACACAACACTGCAGAGCTCAGGTTCTGCAGCAGTAAATCCAATGCAGGCTCTGCCAGTCTCTCCCTCTCTCCCTGTGGGTGCTGGCGAGCCCTCCCTGACATGAGAGGTAGAGAGATAGAATGCAGCCTGGGAACCAATGTTGGACATCTAAGGTCGCCCTACTAACTCTCAAGGTGAGCAAAAGAACTGGGAATAAGATGGAATCCTAAATGATTCCCACCCTGCCAATATCAAAGGATATCCAGATATTTAGATATACACAGATGGTATAAATGGAAAATCAATTCCATACCAAGTCAAGGGGCTAGGTGCTACCTTAGCACCTCCCATAGCCCTCCTGTTGTTCTATAATGCAATTACTGGGCATAGGCTAGTAGTTCCCAGGATGTGGCAACTTGGCACAACTTCATGGAGAGCAATATGGCAGTACGCCCAGGGTTTAATGATAAATGGGCCCCGCAATGTATGTTTGTGGCCCTGGAACTAGCAAAAGATGCCCCTGGATTTGTCCTGTAACCCAGATATCCCAATATTTCCCAGCAAGGACTCTGTGCTGTACACTAGGGCACAGTTTAGCTGGATCACGGCTGAGGATAATTTGCTTGGGACAAAAGTCCATTAAATTCATTTATCAGTGTTACAGTTCCGACTCAGTATCCTAATTAAAGCGATTTGTTCTACTTTAGCTTTAGTACAAACATTAAAATCCGGCTGCACGATGATACAGCACATTGGATTACAGATGGACCAAGCAACTTTCTCATTGGTCTTTAATGTTTATTGCTTCTTTTTTAATTGTTTGTCTCCCTGTCGTGGTACTTTCCAGCCTCCTTCTGAAATTTCTGTCTTGTCGTCAACAACCAAACAACAGATTGACTTGTGTGGCTTCAACTGAATCAAATTCTCAGCAAAAAGGTAAAAAAGAAGTTTTTATACAAAGGTTAAAGGCACATCCAATAAGCTGCTTTCCCCCTGCCCCCTGCAGTACAGTGAGTACTACAGTAAGTAGCTACCTGATGCACAGGGGCAGATACAGAAGAAATACCCCATCCTATTACGTATTAATATTGCTTTACATGAGAACTAATATAGGCATTTACACACATATATAAAACATACACCCCAAGGACACTACAGCCTCACAATATTATCCCTTTCACCCCCCCAAAAGTGCATTACTGGGGCCACTGTGTCGCCTAAAATATTTGGAGTCGCAAAAAGCACCACAGCTGCACCACCACTAGAGGTCCCCATACATTGCTGAAGTTGCCCGGATTTCTGGGTGCCTGCCTGGCCCCTAACTGCCATTATTATAACGCATCTGTCCTACGTGAATTCCGTAGTCGGAACAAACCGTGAGTAGTAGAATGGGGCAGTACTGTTTTATTAGCCGCACACTGGGGCCAGCAGGGAGCACCCAGCAAATAGTCCAGTCTACTGTTACTCCCATGGCACCCTATGGCTACTACTGTTTGTCTAGCTGGTGCCTTGTGCCTCCTGTAGGTGCTAAAATGGTGCAAATCTGTGTTACAAATGGGTGTTTGCATGAGAAGCTCAAAGAGACCCCCACACTGACATAGATATATATATAGAGCGCTGGAATTCTTACTGAATGCTCTGCCTGCCTGGCATTCCTGTGCCTGATAGCAGCTCCCCCACGTACATCAGACAGGCGAGTAATTACCTGGTAACAGTCACTCCAGGGCTTATTTACTAACAGGGCAAAGGATCTGCATAATTTCCCATGCTTTATAGCTGGGTGAGAAGGGGCAGATGTAAGGACAAGTGGAAATTTGGCTGGTGGCATTTTTGCCCTGTAGTTGTCCTCTCTGGAAATAATGTACCCCCTACTGTAAATGATAAGGATATTAGCAGTCACTGAGGGGTTCTGTGCCCATATAAAGGCACAAGGCTGCAGGCTGAGTTATACAGGGAACTCTGAGTATCACTCATGTATTATAAGGGATAATGTACCCCCTACTGTAAATGATAAGGATATTAGCAGTCACTGAGGGGTTCTGTGCCCATATAAAGGCACAAGGCTGCAGGCTGAGTTATACAGGGAACTCTGAGTATCACTCATGTATTATATGGGATAATGTACCCCCTACTGTAAATGATAAGGATATTAGAAATTACTGAGGGATTCTTTGACTATATAGAAGTGCAAGGCTGCGGGACAAGTTATTTTATACAGATCATGGAACACCAACGTGACTTCTAATACCCTTATAGATAAGAGCCATATTTTTCTGTTTCTTTACACACAAATTGTGCTTATGGGGATCCTGGCAAAACTTAGTAAGTCTGAATCCAAACATCCTGCAAGCCTGATCCCTAAACCCTCACATCCCCATGTAGAAAGCTCCATCTCACACAGGAACTGTCTCGTAATTCCTCCCTCCTGTCTCACACTCGTTAGTAAAGTGACAGCCGCTGTAGAGGTCACGCCTTGCAGAGCCACAAAGTCATGCGTGCTGCTAAAATAGGTGTAAGGCTTGTGTGCATATTGATTCTCCAGCAGGAACGTCAGCACCGAGCTCAAAGGAAATTTATAAGACAGAGGGGCATGCCATGGGTGTCTCTTAACCTGGGGTCACCTGATGCTGCACAACTACAACCCTCAGCAGGGGGTGACGATGGGAGAGGCTCCTAGGGCTCGGCTACACAGGCATTTCTAGCCGCTGGCACACTTTCTGCACATCAGATCACTGCAGGAGGCGGGTACTGCACCTGTGCTAGATGCAGCACATATGTACAATGGTGACTTCTCTCCACCTGGCATAAGTACCAGGAGCCCACCACATACTTGCTGCCCCATCTAAATGATACCCCCCTGCTGCAGGCACCCATCAGATGCAGAAAAATGGGGTGAGTGGGCGGCACAGAGATATTCCTGGGTACCAGAGCGCTCGTGCTTATGTTGATCAGTCAAGTGTATGTAGGAAGAAAATGTCTATTCCTCCCCCCCATTTTAAAGGGCAACTTAATGCAGGATAATGGTTATTTTACTTTAAAGAATGATGTTATTTATAAGCTGAACTACAACTCCCACAATCTACTGTATAATCTTGGATGTTGGATTTTACATGCTTGTAAGCCCTGATAACGAGGCCATCTTGCCTTACTATACACACCTCAATTACAGCCAGTTTCCCTGACACAAGCTCCTTGTCAGCAAAGAGAAAAATCAGCATGTGCAACATTTCTTTTCTTGCCCGGTGCCTTTTATAGGTGGCCCCGCAAAGACTTGAGGGCTGAGCCCCAACTGACAGTTCTGCCCAGAAGACCACTGCAGCCAAACACCTTAAAACTCCAACAAACAAGCTGCCCCTTCCCAATATATATATATATATATATATATATATATATATATATATATATATATACACAATATATACTGTATAGTGAATAAAGTACCCCCTATTGTAAGATATAAGGATATTATAAGTCAGTGAGGAGTTCCATGAAGGCTCTTGTGTATTATATATAGATAGATATATAGATGATAGATAGATGATAGATAGATATATGCTAGATAGATGATAGATAGATAGATAGATGATAGATAGATAGATAGATAGATGATAGATAGATAGATAGATAGATAGATAGATAGATAGATAGATAGATAGATAGATGATAGATGATAGATAGATAGATAGATAGATAGATAGATGATAGATAGATGATAGATAGATAGATAGATAGATAGATGATAGATAGATGATAGATAGATGATAGATAGATAGATTATAGATAGATAATAGATAGATTGAAATCTATAATAGAAATGGTCCCCCCATTAACACATACAAACAGAACACGGTACCAAAGGGACGTTCTTTTCCATCGCTCAGTCCCCTGACTCCTGCCGGCCCCATGTAAAACCATCTGAGCGCAGAGTCCGAATGAGGACTAACGAACCTGGGGACGCCACTGTAAATCCCCCCTATTGTTCCCATAACCTGGCATGCACAGGGTCAGCACACTCCTAAATCCCCTCATAATTATCCCCCAACTGGGCTGGGGGGGGGGGGGTCCATTCCAGCCTCAATTGTGCTTAATTCCTGTTACAAAAAACCTGATGGAGCAGTGAAAGCAATGGGCTTGTATTGCGGTTTCTGAATTATTTCATTCATTGCCCTGCGGCTCTACAGGGTCTCATGTCAACAGTTATCTGGTTGCTAGGGACCCAATTACCCCAACAACTAGGCTTTGCTTTGAAACATATATAGCACTGACGCATTACATTCAGCATATTACAGAGATTGTTTATCCCTCACTGCCCACTGCCCCAATGGAGCTTACAGTCGCACACACACTAGGGTCACTTTCATCATGCTTTTTGGAGTGTTGGTGGAAACCCACCCAGGTCAGAATCAGACTCAGCCCCCAGTGTTTCACTCCCAGCCCGTGCCACTTTACTGCATGTAAAAAGGCAAAGAAAAAGGCAAATGATCTCAAATTATCACTGTATACATCATTCTAAAAGTACTGATTATCCATGCACTGCTGCTTGCTTGCTCGCTGCTGGCCCAATGGGCTTCTAGGGATCGCTATGTACATTTAAGTGCATTCCAGTGCCTCCAGGGTTAAATGATGCTAATGTAGGTAGGAAAGGGGCAGTATGCATTCCTAGAACAGCTGCCCTAAAGTATGCCAAGCTTGGATGGATTCTTGGCTAGGGATGTAGCGAACCCGCGCAAAAATGTTCGCGAACCCGTTCGCGGACTTTCGCCAAAACTCGCGAATATTCGCGAACTTTGCGAACCCCATAGACTTCAATGGGTAGGCGAACTTTAAAACCTAGAAAAGCCATTTCTGGCCAGAAAACTGATTTTAAAGTTGTTTAAAGGGTGCCATCACCTGGACAGTGGCATGCAGGAGGGGGATCAAGGGCAAAAACTTCTCTGAAAAATACTTGTAAAAAAAAAGCCAAAAAAGCGCCAAAAAAAAAAGCCAAAAAATAACGCAAAAAAAACGCCAAAAAATAACGCCAAAAAAAAACCGCAAGCTATTCCTATGTATATGCATAGGCGATAAAACGAAGCGAAAAAACGCGGTGGAAAAACCAAGGCGAAAAAACGCGGCGCCAAAAAAAAACCGCGGCGAACCCAAAGTGGCGAACATCGGCAAAAGTCCGCGAATTTACGCGAACACCCGATGTTCGCGTGAATTAGTTCGCCGGCGAACAGTTCGCTACATCTCTATTCTTGGCCAGTAATGAGCTCCCCTATTAGTGCTACTATGCCTCTCTATAATAAATAGATATACATTATACAAGGAGCTTAGCTGGGAGGGGGGAATCTGATTAAATAGCCACTCCCACAGTTGGGCTAATGTACATATGTACTTACTTAGTAACAGAGCACCTTTCCCATTGCAGTCCCCATTAAAGGAAAACTATACCCCCAGAATGAATATTTAACCAACAGATAGTTTATTTCATATTAAGCGACCTATGAAAGAATCTCACCAAACTGGAATATATATATCAGTAAATATTGCCCTTTTACATCCTTTCCTTTGATCTACCATTTTGTGATTGGCTATGTGCTCCCTCAGAGATCACCTGACAGGAAGTGATGCTGCTCGACCTGTAACAGGAAGTAGTGTGGGACCAAAAGGTAGAATTGTGCCCATTCATTGGCTGATGGGGCCTAGCATGTATGTGTGCCTTGGCTTGTTTGTTTGCACTGTGAATCCTATGATCCCAGGGGGCGGCCCTTAGTACTTAAAATGGCAGTTTTCTATTTAGGATTACCCAATGGCACATACTACTAAAAAAGTATATTTTTATGAAAACGGTTTGTTTATATGAAGCAGGGTTTTACATATGAGCTGTTTATGCAATGTATTTTTATAGAGACCTACATTGTTTGGGGGTATAGTTTCCCTTTAAGATGACCCACTCTCTCAGTGCTGATCCGGACTCATACACGGCAGAGAACAGGCGCATACGGGCGAGATATAACAGCATGGAAAGACATAATGCAGCGCAAGTGGTGAAATGACATTTGGCTTCACCTCTGCATTCTTACATAAATGTGCTGCAAGAACATGAGCAGTATCAGGTGTCCCAGGACGGGCCGGTGCTGCAGGATGATGTCAGCGTGTGGCCCACATACGTGCTCAGCACTCACGGCACATGTTCCACACAGCACAGAGGCAGGGCACGCTCACACTTCATCTGCCTTCATTTAACCCCCAACCATTCTACATGATAGGATATCGGCTGTTTGTTAAAGCTTCATAATGGAGACAAAAAAAAGTGATTATTGCAATCACACAAATATGTTTGTTCAGCAAATAGCCGTGGGAGGTCAGAGTGGCGCTGTACACGCATACCTACATACAGCAAGTCTGTAGGGTCTATAGAGTTTCAGCAGCTATCTGTTTGCTAGGGTCCAAATTACCCTAGCAACCAGGGAGTGGTTTGAATGAGAGACAGGAATTGAATAGAAGGGGACCTGAAAAGAAATACAAGTAATAAAAAGTAACTATATCTAATATCAATATCTAGCCTCGCAGAGCTATAGCTTTCTGGCTGCCGGGGTCAGTGACCCCCATTTGAAGTACCGGCTTGTTTAACCCAGCAGAGGAAGCAGTATGGCAGCTTTGCTTTCCTGTTAGAAAGACAAATCTGTGTCCCCCCAGCCCCCATCATGGCAGATTTGCCAATGGCTGAACTGACTACGTTAACCTTGCAACCCTATGGAACAGTTCTACCAACTCAATAAGCACTGCTGCTGGAATACACAGTCCCACCACTCCCCAGAAAAGCAATATGAAGTGCCGGCTAGTGGCCTATCACAATAAGCAATATGAAGCGCCGGCTAGTAGCCTATCACAATAAGCAATATGAAGTGCCGGCTAGTGATCTATCACAGCAGGCAATATGAAGTGCCGGCTAGTGGCCTATCACAGCAGGCAATATGAAGTGCCGGATAGTGGCCTATCACAGCAGGCAATATACAGTGCCGGCTAGTGGCCTATCACATCAGCAATATGAAGTGCCAGCTAGTGGCCTATCACAGCTGGCAATATGAAGTGCCGGCTAGTGGCCTATCACATCAGCAATATGAAGTGCCAGCTAGTGGCCTATTACAGCAGGCAATATGAAGTGCCGGCTAGTGGCCTATTACAGCAGGCAATATGAAGTGCCGGCTAGTGGCCTATCACAGCCAGCAATATACAGTGCCGGCTAGTGGCCTATAAAGTGCCCATAAAGCTGAACAGAGCATGACTAGCTGTAGCCACAACACCCATGCACCCGCAGTCTCCTTGTAGCGCAGGTAATGTCACGGCAAGCCTACAGGCTCTGAGTATGTATTCTGCAGTCATTGTTCCCGTTAACAAGCGCAAAACAAATGGCGCTTTAACCTCAATTTTCAGCTCTTAGTGGACTAGTGAATAAATGCGTCAGTGGAAGGATACGTGCCCTGTGATCAGCCTATCCTTCTGTGGGTTTTGCCAAAGTATTTAGTGCCAGAGCGCAGTATTAAAACATAAATCATTTTTGGGGGGGTTTCTGCGCTAAAACCTTAAAGCGGGTTTGTAAAATGATCTGCGTGTAATTAAGATTTTCACTAAGAAGAATATTACATTAAAAAAAGAGAATTGTTGTTCTTAATTATACATTTCCCATTTATGGCTTATTACATTCACCCTGCTAAATAAGCCCCCCGCATCTCTTGTGTGAACAGGCGCCACAAATAAACCTTCCCAAATACAACAGCTTTACTGGATATGCAATAAAACCTATGCAGCGACATAGCAGCTTCCGTACCACTTACAAATACCATGAGAATCTGAAAATGCCATTGAGCGGAGAGAGCGACCTTGGATCTGGTATCCGTGCCTGGGGTTTGTACATGCACCCCCGCCCCCACCCACTAACATAATGTTTATAGGATACCAGAGCCAAGTCATAAACCAACGCATGTAAATATTCACTGTGCTGTGAGTATGGGGGGGGGGGCACCGTCCTGTTCATCATTTATCCAAGCGACCTTCACACTACAAGCAGCGCTTCCTCTTTAAGACAAAAACTTCCCAGAATACACTGTAATGGCACAATATAGTCATGCATCCACTAATTATATATATATATCTATATATAAAATAAAACACAACCAGCATCAAGGGTCTTATAGTTCAATCAATATCAAGTGTATTGCATGTATAACTGACGTTTCAGTCCCTTTTGGGTTTATTTCATGGTTAAATGATTCCCTTTTCTCTGTAATAATAAAACAGTACCTGTACTTGATCCCAACTAAGATATAATTACCCCTTATTGGGGGCAGAACAGCCCTATTGGGTTTATTCAATGGTTAAATGATTCCCTTTTCTCTGTAATAATAAAACAGTACCTGTACTTGATCCCAACTAAGATATAATTACCCCTTATTGGGGGCAGAACAGCCCTATTGGGGTTATTTAATGGTTAAATGATTCCCTTTTCTCTGTAATAATAAAACAGTACCTGTACTTGATCCCAACTAAGATATAATTACCCCTTATTGGGGGCAGAACAGTCCTATTGGGTTTATTTCATGGTTAAATGATTCCCTTTTCTCTGTAATAATAAAACAGTACCTGTACTTGATCCCAACTAAGATATAAT
The DNA here is from genome assembly GCF_000004195.4 of Xenopus tropicalis. Classification (NCBI taxonomy): domain Eukaryota; kingdom Metazoa; phylum Chordata; class Amphibia; order Anura; family Pipidae; genus Xenopus; species Xenopus tropicalis. The sequence goes on from NC_030683.2 coordinate 16,594,246, forward strand.
TACCCCTTATTGGGGCAGAACAGCCCTATTGGGTTTATTTCATGGTTAAATGATTCCCTTTTCTCTGTAATAATAAAACAGTACCTGTACTTGATCCCAACTAAGATATAATTACCCCTTATTGGGGGCAGAACAGCCCTATTGGGTTTATTTCATGGTTAAATGATTCCCTTTTCTCTGTAATAATAAAACAGTACCTGTACTTGATCCCAACTAAGATATAATTACCCCTTATTGGGGGCAGAACAGCCCTATTGGGTTTATTTCATGGTTAAATGATTCCCTTTTCTCTGTAATAATAAAACAGTACGTACTTGATCCCAATTAAGATATAATTACCCCTTATTGGGGCAGAACAGCCCTATTGGGTTTATTTCATGGTTAAATGATTCCCTTTTCTCTGTAATAATAAAACAGAACCTGTACTTGATCCCAACTAAGATATAATTACCCCTTATTGGGGGCAGAACAGCCCTATTGGGTTTATTTCATGGTTAAATGATTCCCTTTTCTCTGTAATAATAAAACAGTACCTGTACTTGATCCCAACTAAGATATAGTTACCCCTTATTGGGGCAGAACAGCCCTATTGGGTTTATTTCATGGTTAAATGATTCCCTTTTCTCTGTAATAATAAAACAGTACCTGTACTTGATCCCAACTAAGATATAATTACCCCTTATTGGAGGCAAAACAAGCCTATTGGGTTTATTTCATGTTTAAATGATTTTTAGCAGAATTAAGGTCTGGTGATCCAAAGTACAGAAAAATCAATTTTCTGGAAAAACCCAGGTCCCGAACATTCTGGATAACAGATCCTATACATGTACTTACTCTTAAAAAAATGATTTTAAAAGTATACTCTAAAGATTTTTTTTTTCGTCCCCCCCAAACCCAAATGAAACACTAGAGGTGCTGGTCTTTCAGGAAGGCTGGGGCCCCAATCTATGGGTCTAAAGGCATGTAATTATGGGACGTAAGACTTGCAAGTCCCAAGAAGACACTGAAGAGAAGGACATCGGACATTGGTGATATAAATACTATTACTATACTATTAATAGTATTAATACTATATAGTACTATATAACATTATATTACCTTTCTGCTTTTATTATTATTACCATATGCTCCACAAGGGCCCCTATTATACTTTGGGCCAAGAGGAGGTGCCCTCTACTCTACCTTTAAACCAACCCATTTCTATATAATTTCCTTGCATTTCGCCGGGGGAGATGAGCAGAGTCAGCAGCCTCCAAAATGAGTGCAAACGGGCCGTACAGAACCCTGACTGGTTACATGTACCATGAGGACAAGAAGAAGGCCGCTGCACTGCTGCCTGTAGAAACTTCTATCTTATTAAGTGCAAGGAGGTTATAGCTAAAACCACACACCCAAAGCAGCACCGGTCAGAGCCAAGAATCCTTACTTGATCCGAGAGGCAATCTCCATCCTCCACAGCCATTCTCTGGGGCTAACAATGAAAGGTGATAGCGGGGCGGTTTAACACTGACGACTCTGCATCACAAATAAAGGCAAAGTAAATCCTTTCTCCAGCGCAGCCAAGGTTACCAAATGATAATGATAAATCCAGAAAGGTTTCAGCAGGAGCCCGAGCGCCTGGAACTCCACCAGGAGACTTAGGAACAACACAAAGCACGAGTGTGAGCAGGATTCCCGGCAGACTTACCATATTTGTAAGGCCCAGTCATTCTGTGTGTATATGTAACCATGATATGCAGCATACCAAAAATAGCAGCCGAATCAGCTGGCAGCCTCCCTCTGCTTGCCTGGAGAGACTCTGGGACAGGCTTTTGTCAATTTGCTTATCAGCTTTCTCCCAGGGTACGGTACAAAGCTTCCCAAGGCAGCCACAGTGGCTGCAAACAAATGGCAGCACTACGGCTGCAGCGCAGGCACACAGGGTAAACAACACTGTAAGATTTATTTCTAAAGGGGAACTATACCTCTGCCTTCGGTATGATCCTATGCATCCCTTGTTTACAATCATTGCTCTGCTACCCCCTAGAGAGTAATGTTCTGCACTGCACCTTTAGTTAGTGAATGAGTTCTCCCATTGCATAAATATGATTTTAAATTGTCAATTGGCTTTTACGAATTTGTACAAAATTCAGCCTGAGAGAAGCGACCTGTGCTCCCTTAGCATTAGGGATTTTTCGACCATATAAAGTCACAAGGCTACAGGGAAAATGTACCCCCTACTGTAAATAATAAGGATAAATAATAAGGATATTAGAAGTCACTGAGGGGGTTCTGTGACCATATAAAGGCACAAGGCTGCAGGCTGAGTTATACAGGGAACTCTGAGTATCACTCATGTATTATAAGGGATAATGTACCCCCTACTGTAAATGATAAGGATATTAGCAGTCACTGAGGGGTTCTGTGCCCATATAAAGGCACAAGGCTGCAGGCTGAGTTATACAGGGAACTCTGAGTATCACTCATGTATTATAAGGGATAATGTACCCCCTACTGTAAATGATAAGGATATTAGCAGTCACTGAGGGGTTCTGTGCCCATATAAAGGCACAAGGCTGCAGGCTGAGTTATACAGGGAACTCTGAGTATCACTCATGTATTATAAGGGATAATGTACCCCCTACTGTAAATGATAAGGATATTAGCAGTCACTGAGGGGTTCTGTGCCCATATAAAGGCACAAGGCTGCAGGCTGAGTTATACAGGGAACTCTGAGTATCACTCATGTATTATAAGGGATAATGTACCCCCTACTGTAAATGATAAGGATATTAGCAGTCACTGAGGGGTTCTGTGCCCATATAAAGGCACAAGGCTGCAGGCTGAGTTATACAGGGGACTCTGAGCATCACTCATGTATTATACGGGATAAAGTACCCCCTACTATAAATGATAAGGATATTAGAATTCTATGAAGAGGCATGGGACCATATAAAGGGATATTAATATGATTTTAATGGAGAGTAGTGAAGCGTGACAGTTTATACAATAGACTTTACAACTAAATACACGAGATGCATATAAATATATAGATCTTTTTAAATGAAAGACACACGTAATGTTTGCGGAGAATGACTGACTTTGACACCTGTTTGGGGACATTCAACTGTAAACCTTTGCCTCTGTGACCTGTGTCACTACACAAACACTGTGCCATATGGGATTGAGCGTCTGTAGCGTAACGCTCTTGTCATGTGATAATTGTATAACTACACAGGGTGTAATGTGCCCCCAATGTAAGTCAGAAGAGTATTAGGGGTCCCCACAGGGAAGGATGCATAAATGTAAAGGAGAAAAAGCCTGAGATATAATTATCCCAAGTCTACTAAACTATGCTCACTGCAAAATTTCTGGTGTAAAAACCTGTTTTTCACCAACATCAGGCTCATAGTATTATTATTATTATATTTCCTTAATTAATTCAGCTATCACCAGACATATTAGGCACTTCATTACACAAACCGATTGGTTGCTAGCAAGTTTGCACTGATAACAAGCAATTATCTATAGACAATTCTAGCAGTTTTGGTAACGGCCTTGGTTCTCTTTACAGAAACTGCCCGAGGTGGCCAAGCTGGATTGTCTGGCTTCAGTGCAGGCTTCCAACTGATATGAAATATATCTCACATTGTGGGATGATTTGTATTAAAGAACTTCCCTAATGGAATAATGGACTCCCTTAATGGAATATATGCATTTTTCATAAACCAGAATCATAAAATGTAATTATGTCCAGTGTTTCTTTGGCATTTCCGATCCCTAATGGAACTCAGCAGGGACGCCCATTATCCATACAGGATCAGTTTGGTGGGGCAGGGGTGCAAGGACTTGATTGGCCTACACAGACTAGAGTCCTGCAGCGGGTCGATTACTCATGGGTATCCTTGTGGATAGGATTTCCAGATGTGGGTATCACTTTGCGGGTCTTATCTTTATTTCTTATTTTATATTATATTACCTATATTATCTATATTTTACTACTTTAAACATGTTTTTTAAATGTTTTTTTCTACCCCCACCCACTTCCAATGATGTCACTTCCGGTTCGCAGCAACAGCACTTCCTGTTTAATGGCGGTCAGCAAGTTGTGCATTCCAAGTGGGTAGAATTGCCGGTTGTGGGTCTGGGTCGGGACTTGGGCAGGACTTTTAACACAGACTCCTGAGCACAACCCAAATGAACAAATGTCGGATGAACTGGAACCCCAACTGTAAATTAGGCCTGATCCCCAACATCAGCGCCCAACCTCTCACCTATGATTGGAAGCAAATCCCACCGACAATGTTCCAACATCTAGTGGGAACTTTCCCAGAAGGGCAGGGGCTGTTATAGCACCAACAGGAGAACCAACTTCATATAAACCCCCTTGGTTTTAGGATGAGATGTCGGACAGGCAGGGTTCTAGATACTTCTGGCCACATAGACATAGACTCAATAAAGGAGAAACAATATGAGAACTCCCACCTTTAATGGGAGCACTGCTAACTGTGCACACATTATGCTATCATCATCATCATTTATGCTATGGCCTCGTGCTCTGTCTCCTGGTAGAAGTAAAGCAATTTATTACAATATAATTTCTACTCTTTCTTGGAAACCATTAGAGACGCTGAGTCCGGATGAGTTGTAAAAGATTTCTCCAGTTATTATGGAAAGTGCATTCCCTTCTATTAACTCCATTAATGTATATATGACAGCTGTAAGACAAGCTACAGTCTATAGAGGCCTATGTTGATTTCAACCAATTTGGCCCTATATACCTGTATACTGTATATACATCTATATGTTACTGGCTCCTTATATTCAGCCAATGTAACATTCTAAGACACCAAATTAATGTCAGTATCATTATTGGATTAGTTTAATATTCTATTAGCATGAAAAGTTAATCTCCTAACAGAATTAATCTGGATCTACCTAGAACGATTAATGGAACAGTATAATATCTTGGTCGGGGGGCCCGAATAACGGGACGGGAAGGGGCTTTATCTGTGACTCACAGGCACTGACGGCTCCTCCAGGATTCAGCATCTTACTCACAGCTGGGAAAGCTCCATACACACTGCTATATTTAGACAGACGCCTGGAAAACTTCACTTCTGAGTGCAAATTGCAGTGCTTCATGCAGAACCTTTGCTAACGCAGTTTGGAAGCTGAAATTCACTCCTAAAGGTTGAAGGTTGATTCATCTCAGTCAGGGATGGAACTTCAAGCGCTATCTAGTTGCTATGGCTCCCTTAACCTAGCAACCAGGCAGAAGTTTGGTAGTCAAGATAAAAAGTGGAGAACAAGGGCACTAAATTAAAAGTAATAAAAAAAACTCTTTGTTGTTTTTTGGTTGCCAGGGTCAGTGACCCCCCCCCCACCCAATGCTTGAACTAGGCACATATAAGAATGCTAATGGCGTAGAAGGTGATTATTGATACCTTTTATGGAAATAAAGCTTTTCTATCTCTCTTTCCTCTTAATAACAATGGTATCATGTATCAGAATTACCCTATATATATAGAAATATAAGTGCAACCCAACCCGCTACCCAGTCCCGCCCATGCTACTTGTGCATTAACCTGACCCACAAAACTGGAAGTGATGTCATCGCTGTCACTCTGGAGGCGGATCAACCAGATAAGGTAAAGTCTGGGGGAATGACAGACTGCAATTTCTTTTTCCATAGAAAGGGCCCTTAAAGTGATACTAACACTAAAACACTACTCTTCAGAATATCAATGTACATATAGAGTTGCCTATAGGTTATGTTGATCTTTTTTTGCTGATAGGGCTGCTTTTGTAAGTAATTGTTCCTAAACCTGATTGTTTTGCCAACCTGACTGTCACTTCTCAACCTGTCAGTTACAGCTTCTAATGCTAACGGAGTCCTGCTGCACAAATATGGCTGCCCCCTCATAGAGGAACATGGGAGATCTGATAGGGAATGTAAAAGCATTGGGCAAATACTTTTATGGCAAAATGATAAATAGCATGCAAAGACAATGTTGTGATAGATGTAAAACAGGTTATTTCTGATGTCAGTATCTCTTTAACCCAACCTATAAACCAAGTGTGTTTATAAAACATATGGAGCGGTGTATACACAGACAGGGGACATTACTAGGCATATGTATACAGTGGGTAAATTGCAGTGGGCTTTAGGTGGGATTTGTGAGACTGAGGGGAAGCAACACATTCTAGAAGGAATCCTGCTATAACCCATTCACTCCTTTAGAAAAACAGCCTTTAAAATAACAGGATCAGCTGTTCCATCTCCCTCTGGGGCTGCTTCTATTCAGGTCATGGCCCAAACTCTGTATAATCAGGAGAAGCAGCAGAAAGCAGCTCTCAGCGAGCAGATGGCAGATGAATGCATACATGCCCAGTGCTTGGCTAGCTGCGCCGCTGCCATACATAAACATTGGCCAGTGAATGGCGGCACAGTTTGTAGATAGGATAATGATCCACCATCAGACCAATGCCGCTTGCTGTATAGGCCCAGATTGCAGACTCATATTTACATGAGGCCCTGAATCAGGGTTAGGGCCGGAGTAACGCTCCATGCTGGCTCTGCCCCAGACACCCCTCACCCAGCCCTGATAGCAGCCACAAGAGCAGCATGGCGCAGGGTGGGTGGGTAAGTTAGTGTCTAGGCAGGGGGAATATCCGTGACTGGGGTGGGGGGCCCCAGATACCCCAGTTTGACCCTGATCAGGAACAGTATATGAGGTCTGGACTGGAATTCAAAATAGGCCCTGGCATTCCCAGTACACAGAGGCCCATACAGCCCCCCCAGCCCAATAAATAGTGACTGTCTATGGCATCTTACAGCAGCCCCCCTGGCATTCCCAGTACCCAGAGGCACAAACAGCCCCCCCAGCCCAATAAATAGTGACTGTCTGTGGCACCTTACAGCCCCCCCTGGCATTCCCAGTACCCAGAGGCACAAACAGTCCCCCCAGCCCAATAAATAGTGACTGTCTATGGCACCTTACAGCCCCCCTGGCATTCCCAGTACCCAGAGGCACAAACAGCCCCCCCAGCCCAATAAATAGTGACTGTCTATGGCACCTTACAGCCCCCCTGGCATTCCCAGTACCCAGAGGCACAAACAGCCCCCCCAGCCCAATAAATAGTGACTGTCTGTAACATTCTGTTTAATCCAGCAGGTATCGCAGTACTCAGGCCCAAGGCATAGCGGCCAATGCTCTGTACAAATCCTTATACTCGGGGCAGGTAATACATATGTTTATGTACATGATCCGTTTCGTGCTTTCCAAAACGCCCTGTAAATGTTTTTTTGGTTTTTTTTTTAGTCCAGAGAAAATATAGATTTTTTAATGAACTGTACAAAGTATTTAAAACATTCCTGGAACTCATCACAAATACATTCTCAGATGTCTTTAACCAGACCTTAATGCATTTCATACGGAGAGGGGCACAACCCAATCAGCTGTGCACATTAACCCTTTGATTCCTTTGCAACATGATGTCAGCGCTTGATCTATGCAACTTAATTCCATCCAGGGTTTAGTTTCCCTTTAAAGGAAAAATGCCCCCATTTGAGTGTTGATAAACCTTCTTGCACAGAGCCCACAATATTCTAACAGAGATAAATAAGGAATGTCCCCTGAGCTAATGAAATCAGCAGCATATTAATAAATGGTTTCCCCGTGTTTCCTCTTCATTTCATGGAAAATAGGATCTTAATTCCTGCATAAATGCCAGTTTCCATGTTTATCACCAGAAATCTTTTTAACCCTATGAAAACCAAAAAGGGCAATAATATTAATCCCTTAGGGATCTGATCTGGCACAGGAAGCAGAAATGTTATAAGCAAATTATAAAATTCAGGTATGGGACCTGTTATCCAGAATGTTTAGGATCTGGGGTTTTCTGGATGTAGGGTCTTTCTGCAATTTAGATCTATACACCTTAAGTCTATTAAAAAATCCGGTTCACCTTCAAGTTTTACTATGTTATAGAATGGTCTATTTCTAGCAACTTTTTAATTGGTCTTCATTTCTTATTTTTTATGTTTTTTTCATTATCTGCCTTCTTCTTCTGACTCTTTCTACTTTCAATGAGCAGCCAAAAAACTATTGCTCTGCAAGGCTACCATTTTATTGTTATTGTTACTTTTTATTACTTATCTTTCTATTTGGGCCCTCCTCTGTTCATATTCCTCGCTTTCAATCCACTGCCTGGTTGCTAGGTTAAATCAGACCCAGGCAACCAAATAGCTGCTGAAATTCCAAACTGAAGAGCTGCTGAACATGCTAAAAAATGCTGCATTGTGGGTAAAAAACATGGCAAGAGAATAGCTTCTACAGACACCATTATCTATACTGACCTAATGGGAATGTTCTTGACTCTCTGAATTCCATTGGCCAAGTCCCTGGGAAAGAGGCCGCAACGCAGGTTGCTGAAAGGTATGCGTCAGGCATTTGGCTATTGACTCCCCTCAGTGTGGGTTAAATTAGCAGCTCCATTCCCTCCATTCCTCTTAAGGCTGCCCATGCCATTTATATTGCAGACTATGGCGCTTATATTCATTATCCGGGGCTCTTAGCTCGCTATCTCTTCATTACATTTCCATAAACATGCATTGTATCGCGAGCTGATCGCTTCGATTTATGTCATAAAATGATAATAAGAATGGAAGACTTCTATCCTATATGTATATTATATTAGACTGCTCTTTATTTGACTAATAGAGAAGTAAAGCAGTAGGCTTGAAATAGAAGCTGGCTTGAAATGCTGCAAAATGTTTTGGGCTCCAATACAGGTATGGGATCCCTTATCCGGAAACCCATTATCCCGAAAGTTCCAAATTATGGAAAGGCCATCTCCCATAGACTCCATTATAAGCAAATAATTCTAATTTTTAAAAATGATTTCCTTTTTGTCTATAGTAATAAAACAGTACCTTGTACTTGATCCCAACAAAGATATAATTACCCCTTATTGGGGGCAGAACAGCCCTATTGGGTTTATTTAATGGTTAAATGATTCCCTTTTCTCTGTAATAATAAAACAGTGCCTGTACTTGATCCCAACAAAGATATAATTACCCCTTATTGGGGGCAGAACAGCCCTATTGGGTTTATTTAATGGTTAAATGATTCCCTTTTCTCTGTAATAATAAAACAGTATCTGTACTTGATCCCAACTAAGATATAATTACCCCTTATTGGGGCAGAACAGCCCTATTGGGTTTATTTAATGGTTAAATGATTCCCTTTTCTCTGTAATAATAAAACAGTACCTGTACTTGATCCCAACTAAGATATAATTACCCCTTATTGGGGGCAGAACAGTCCTATTGGGTTTATTTCATGGTTAAATGATTCCCTTTTCTCTGTAATAATAAAACAGTACCTGTACTTGATCCCAACTAAGATATAATTACCCCTTATTGGGGCAGAACAGCCCTATTGGGTTTATTTCATGGTTAAATGATTCACTTTTCTCTGTAATAATAAAACAGTACCTGTACTTGATCCCAACTAAGATATAATTACCCCTTATTGAAGGCAAAACAAGCCTATAGGGTTTATTCAATATTTAAATGGTTTTTAACAGACTTAAGTTATGGAGATCCAAATTACGGAAAGATCCCTTATTCAGAAAACCCCAGGTCCCGAGCATTCTGCATAACAGGTCCCATACCTGTACTGAGTCAAGGATACCACAGCTGTACAGCAGGGAAGGTTTGTTCCCATTTAGATGCCCCCAGTAACTCCCCACCTGATTCCCGTTACTTACCTGACCTTAGGGACCCACCCACAATAAACATATTATTAAAAGCTAATTAGTAATTCAGTTTAACTAGTGCATTTTGCATTAGGTTGATTAATAATCAGCCCTGAAGCATAAGTTTCTATGAGAGACAGGCCTCATTTTCCATGTGATGATTCCAAACAACCCCTAAGCTAAGCTTCTAAGCTGCTCTGAGCCCACTGAGCGTGTGCTGTGCCACTGACACAAAAGATGGCCTAATAAGGTGAATGTCCAATGTGGCGAGTCTGTGCACAATTTGAAGGCCTGGATCATTACAGTTGCCATTAATGGCTGGTAAAGTATAGGTAAGTATATAAAATACATTTTTTCTCAAATGACTGAATGTCTATTGCGCGCTTTATTATTTATTATTCAAAAAAACAGCTTGTTTTTGCAAGGTTGCCAAATGAGCAACCACTATGCCCACCTTGAGGTAGGTGATATCGGGTTGATTCCATCTTTCGGCCCCTCAGCCAAATGAGCCGATGCAGGCCTTGCCCCAACAGGAGGATTTCCATCCGTATAACAGTCGGGTAGGCATATTGGAAAACCCATCAGGGTCGGACTGGGCCAGCAGAACACCAGGAAAATACCCAGTGGTCCCTGACCCCTGTGTGTCCCGTGGCCCCAATAAACCAGGGACCCTCCCCCACTTGGGATCTGTGGGAGTCGGCGCTTCTCTGGTGTCGAACATGCTTGCAACTGGGATGGGGGGGCCCAGACAGCCCAGTCACTAGGCCCCATACATAGGCTGATTAGCTGCCAAAATGGTCCATCGGCACCTTTTAAAGCCCCGTGTATGGCCATCTTTAAAGAGTACTATGGATACCCACCCTGAATAGGATTACTCAAAATATATAATACTTACATACCGACTCCCACAATAACTCGCCGCGGGCTAAAATTTTGTATTCTTTCAAGTTTGTGTGCCAAATCTGGTTCTTAGCTTTTATAAAAATGACCAATAAAAGATCTGCAAAATATTTACTTCCCATTCCTCCACAACCAGCCACTGTTCCACAGAAAGATCTTCATGTACAAATGGCGAGTATCAGTACAAGTGTGAGCTAATAAGTGTATATATGGGTGTCAGGCTGAACTCTACCAGTGATGAAGAAGACAATGTTGCGTGCATGGGCAATTTGGAAATGAGATATTGATTGTTCCCCCCTAAAGCATAGCCTCGCGTCCATTCCCCCTGAGACACGGCTGGCAATGATTGTACTTGTGTTGTAGCCGCCTAGGAACAAAGACATTCAGCCCCGTTTGGCAGGGTTTGAGAAATAAATGTCCAAATATAACTATATATGTTTAAAAAAACATAAATTAGAGCAGGAGAAAATATTTGGGTTAATTTAAAAGTTTAATGGGTATTGAAAAGTAGAATTTATCCATCAAAAACAACGCACAGAGCAAGTACAACCCCCAGGCAGATGCTTTGCTTAGAACATCGAGTTCAATAAGGAGGAAATGAAATGAGCCTTTTATAGTAAATTGCGCGGGCTAATGAAAAATCAATATCGTGGCCCTGTTTCCTAATGAAAACATCCACTTTCAGCATATGAAACAAATACATACTGGTCAAATCAGATACACATATATGTACAACTCCTGGCCCTACAGCTGCTCTTAGACTCCCCCCAACAGTATCCTTAGTCAGAATGTGGGGGTTAAGGTCAATGGGGTACTGGGCTCACTGCCGTGTAAGCCAAAAACCCGAATTTGGTACAGAAAAAAACAAGACTTTTCTGTGATAAAAACTGTGACAATTCTGAATCCAAAAATACATCATCTAAAACCTGTTGAGAAGTCAATGGCAGATGTCCCTTTTACAACTGGAAGATGTTTCTTTGCTTCGTGGTTTTAGATGTTTTGATGCTGCCTTTTGTGCAACAATACGGAAAATGTGCAGTTATCGTGCCACAAGTCAATTCAGATATTTTGATAAACGTCGTGGAAATGATTATTATTATTTATATAGCACCATCAATTTAGGTAGTGCTTTACAGAATAGAGGGGTACAAAAGACAGAACAGTTAACATGTACATATAAACAATTCACAAAAATGGTTTGCAGTTACGTTTGGATGAGGATCGGAGACACTAGGGGGAGGGCCCTGCTCGCAAGAGCTTACATTCTAAAAGGGAGGGCTGAGACATAAGGTGAGGGTAACTAGCATGGCGTTAGAGTTCATGTAGATGTGTAAAGTGACAGTAAGTGCGGAGTGAAAACCAGTGTTTAGTGAATGTTTGAGGGAAGATTAGGGGGTGCTCAGTGGGTAATTGCATTTCTGAGGGTTTAATGAGTTTTTCCATGGTTTCAAAAAAATATTATTATTATTGTAAATCCCCCCCAAGTTCCCCCACTCCCCAAGCAGATACATAACACACAAAGTCAGTGTGAAAGCTGAAAGAAGGCACAATCTCATCAAGTCCCTGCCTTTGTCTAAATATAAATTGCACCCAAACTGCCTCCAGCTCGTTACAGAAGGAAAAAAATCCATAAAGCCCCCCCTATACCAAAGGGGCATCAGGTCCTTTCTTAAATCTATCTATTGTATCTGCCACTTCAGGCTGCCTGTATCCAATCAAATCATTACGTACCCCATTTAAATGATTATTTCCTTTTGCCGTAAAAATATATAACAAACAAATGTGTGATTTCTTCTAAATGTATATTTATATGTGAGGGGGTCTCAGCTGCCATTGTAGCCCCTTAGTGGGCATGTTGGAGGCTGATAACACTAAGAAGATTGCCACGCTATTTATACATGTGTAGTGTGAGCGAATACATTCACACCCACAACCTGTCAGCCCAGTCCGCTCCCTCCTGCCTCCGGCTGATAACAAAGACCCCCCCATTACCACTATCATACGTGCGATAATGAACAGCTTGGGCTATAAATCAGGCCTGACAGTGCAATGTGATCCGCACAAAGGGACACTGATACCGAGCAAGGAAAACCCAACAATCCCCAAGACATTTTCCACATAAAGGGGAAATATTCCCTATTTTAGAGACAAAATTACTTTGGCTTCATTAAACAAAATCCCTGCACAGGTATGGTATCTGTTATCCAGAATGCTCGGGGCCTAGGGTTTTCTGGATAAGGGATCTTTCCATAATTTGGATCTCCATAACTTAAGTCTGCTAAAAATAATTTAAATATTGAATAAACCCAATAGGTTTGTTTTGCCCCCAATAAGGATTAATTATGTCTTAGTTGGGATCAAGTACAGGTACTGTTTTATTATTACAGAGAAAAGAGAATCATTTAACCATGAAATAAACCCAATAGGGCTGTTCTGCCCCAATAAGGGGTAATTATATCTTAGTTGGGATCAAGTACAGGTACTGTTTTATTATTACAGAGAAAAGGGAATCATTTAACCATTAAATAAACCCAATAGGGCTGTTCTGCCCCAATAAGGGGTAATTATATCTTAGTTGGGATCAAGTACAGGTACTGTTTTATTATTACAGAGAAAAGGGAATTATTTAACCATTAAATAAACCCAATAGGGCTGTTCTGCCCCCAATAAGGGGTAATTATATCTTAGTTGGGATCAAGTACAGGTACTGTTTTATTATTACAGAGAAAAGGGAATCATTTAACCATTAAATAAACCCAATAGGGCTGTTCTGCCCCAATAAGGGGTAATTATATCTTAGTTGGGATCAAGTACAGGTACTGTTTTATTATTACAGAGAAAAGGGAATCATTTAACCATTAAATAAACCCAATAGGGCTGTTCTGCCCCCAATAAGGGGTAATTATATCTTAGTTGGGATCAAGTACAGGTACTGTTTTATTATTACAGAGAAAAGGGAATCATTTAACCATTAAATAAACCCAATAGGGCTGTTCTGCCCCCAATAAGGGGTAATTATATCTTAGTTGGGATCAAGTACAGGTACTGTTTTATTATTACAGAGAAAAGGGAATCATTTAACCATTAAATAAACCCAATAGGGCTGTTCTGCCCCAATAAGGGGTAATTATATCTTTGTTGGGATCAAGTACAGGTACTGTTTTATTATTACAGAGAAAAGGGAATCATTTAACCATGAAATAAACCCAATAGGGCTGTTCTGCCCCCAATAAGGGGTAATTATATCTTAGTTGGGATCAAGTACAGGTACTGTTTTATTATTACAGAGAAAAGGGAATCATTTAACCATGAAATAAACCCAATAGGGCTGTTCTGCCCCAATAAGGGGTAATTATATCTTAGTTGGGATCAAGTACAGGTACTGTTTTATTATTACAGAGAAAAGGGAATCATTTAACCATTAAATAAACCCAATAGGGCTGTTCTGCCCCCAATAAGGGGTAATTATATCTTAGTTGGGATCAAGTACAGGTACTGTTTTATTATTACAGACAAAAAGGAAATCATTTTATAAAATTTAAATTATTTGCTTATAATGGAGTCTATGGGAGATGGCCTTTCCGTAATTTGGAACTTTCTGGGTTTCCGGATAAGGGATCCCATACCTGTACTGTTATGTCTAAAGGTAGCAGTATGGCAGTTCCCACGCAGATATATAAATGCCAATAAGCATCAAGGAAATGTAGCGTTCTCTTTATAGAACCCAATGCCCGTAAAAATAATGGTAACAATAATTATTAATGTTTCATTTCAAATTTAATTAGGAAATGTGTTTGTAATTAAAAATTCCAACCATAAATGGATTTTTTTTTGTTTTTGTTTTTATTTTGGCTTGGGATTTGCAGCCGCAGAGGCTCTTTAAATTCAGCTCATCATGTGAATGAGTGTTTTATGAGTATTCCCTGTGATTGTATCGCCGAAACCACTGGACCGTGAAAGAATGATTAAAGCACAAAAAATGAACAATGTGAGGAATGGGGGGCTGAATTCTCTCCAGTTTTGTTCTGTGTGTTTGGTTCTGAGATGCCCACGGCTTGCACATAGATATTAATGAATATACAGGTATGGGAAGTGTTATCCGGAGACCCGTTATCCAGAAAGCTCCAAATTACAGAAAGCCCATCTCCCTTAGACTCCATTTTAAACAAATAATTCAAATTTATATGTGATTTCTCTGTAATAATAAAACAGTACAGGTATGGGATCTGTTATGTGGAAACCTGTTATCCGGAAAGCTCCAAATTACAGAAAGCCCATCTCCCTTAGACTCCATTTTAAACAAATAATTCAAATTTCTCTGTGATTTCTCTGTAATAATAAAACAGTACAGGTATGGGATCTGTTATGTGGAAACCTGTTATCCGGAAAGCTCCAAATTACAGAAAGCCCATCTCCCTTAGACTCCATTTTAAACAAATAATTCAAATTTCTCTGTGATTTCTCTGTAATAATAAAACAGTACAGGTATGGGATCTGTTATGTGGAAACCTGTTATCCGGAAAGCTCCAAATTACAGAAAGCCCATCTCCCTTAGACTCCATTTTAAACAAATAATTCAAATTTCTCTGTGATTTCTCTGTAATAATAAAACAGTACAGGTATGGGATCTGTTATGTGGAAACCCGTTATCCGGAAAGCTCCAAATTACAGAAAGCCCATCTCCCTTAGACTCCATTTTAAACAAATAATTCAAATTTCTCTGTGATTTCTCTGTAATAATAAAACAGTACAGGTATGGGATCTGTTATGTGGAAAACCTGTTATCCAGAAAGCTCCAAATTACAGAAAGCCCATCTCCCTTAGACTCCATTTTAAACAAATAATTCAAATTTCTCTGTGATTTCTCTGTAATAATAAAACAGTACAGGTATGGGATCTGTTATGTGGAAAACCTGTTATCCGGAAAGCTCCAAATTACAGAAAGCCCATCTCCCTTAGACTCCATTTTAAACAAATAATTCAAATTTCTCTGTGATTTCTCTATAATAATAAAACAGTACAGGTATGGGATCTGTTATGTGGAAACCTGTTATCCGGAAAGCTCCAAATTACAGAAAGCCCATCTCCCTTAGACTCCATTTTAAACAAATAATTCAAATTTCTCTGTGATTTCTCTGTAATAATAAAACAGTACAGGTATGGGATCTGTTATGTGGAAACCCATTATACAGAAAGCTCAGAATTATGGGAAGGACATCTCCCATTCCATTTAAATGAAATGATTCACATTTTTTCACCTCGGTCCACAATATTTTTTTTTGTTTTAGTAACTAGAACAAAAATATTCAGTTGGAGGAAAAAAAGCAGGAAAAAATTGAAAAATTAAAAATTGACCAGGTCGGTGAAGTCAACTTTTGAGAAATCTTTTTTTATACCCTAACCTACTGATATCTGATGACTTTACTGGTAAATTTTTTTTATTGAATTCTTGTTAACAGACACCCCCCCCCCCCCCAGTCATGTCAGCTGGATCACAATGCAGAATTTAAAAAATCAAGTTAGTTCACTAAAACACAAGACTGCTAAATTGCAGCGACCAATCAGGTCTTTGCCTTTATTTGACTGTTATGCAGTGGGGCAATTTGCCAGCTCGTGGGCCTAACTGAGCCGATACAAATGCTCAGCCCCCAGGCACCCAATCAATCGCTGAAAGTAGGCGCATAGCACCCACACAATACAATGCTACGGGAAGGCTAATTTATCAGTTTGTTTCCAATTTGTGAATTTTAGGGGTTTCTTTCAATTTAAATTAACTTGAAATTTAACCAAACTCACATATTTGCTTATTTATTTAAAAAAATTGAATATAAAAACTTGATCAAATTAAACTGTGAAATACAACGTAGCGTCAGTAGGAGTAGAGATACAATACAACGTAGTGTCAGTAGGAGTAGAGATACAATACAACGTAGCGTCAGTAGGAGTAGAGATACAATACAACGTAGTGTCAGTAGGAGTAGAGATACAATACAACGTAGTGTCAGTAGGAGTAGAGATACAATACAACGTAGTGTCAGTAGGAGTAGAGATACAATACAACGTAGTGTCAGTAGGAGTAGAGATACAATACAACGTAGTGTCAGCAGGAATAGAAATATAATACAACATAGTGCCAGTAGTAGTAGAGATACAATACAACATAATAACAGTAGTTGTAGAGATACGACACAACATAGTATCAGTAGGAGTAGAGATACGATACAACGTAGTGTCAGTAGGAGTAGAGATACAATACAATGTAGTGCCAGTAGTAGTAGAGATACAATACAATGTAGTGCCAGTAGTAGTAGAGATACAATACAACATAATAACAGTAGTAGTAGAGATACGACACAACATAGTATCAGTAGGAGTAGAGATACAATACAACGTAGTGTCAGTAGGAGTAGAGATACAATACAATGTAGTGCCAGTAGTAGTAGAGATACAATACAACATAATAACAGTAGTAGTAGAGATACGACACAACATAGTATCAGTAGGAGTAGAGATACGATACAACATAGTATCAGTAGGAGTAGAGATACAATACAACGTAGTGTCAGTAGGAGTAGAGATACAATACAATGTAGTGCCAGTAGTAGTAGAGATACAATACAACATAATAACAGTAGTAGTAGAGATACGACACAACATAGTATCAGTAGGAGTAGAGATACGATACAACATAGTATCAGTAGGAGTAGAGATACAATACAACGTAGTGTCAGTAGGAGTAGAGATACAATACAATGTAGTGCCAGTAGTAGTAGAGATACAATACAACATAATAACAGTAGTAGTAGAGATACGACACAACATAGTATCAGTAGGAGTAGAGATACGACACAACATAGTATCAGTAGGAGTAGAGATACGATACAACATAGTATCAGTAGGAGTAGAGATACGATACAACATAGTGAGATGATAGTTACAGGTGAGAACCTGAAGTCTTTCAGCTGAAGTACAATTACAAGAATCCTACAATCAGGCAGTAAAGGGTTTCTGGGAATTGTAAGTCAATACAGAGAGTATGGAGAGTAGAAAGCTGCCTACTAGTGCCACACTGGGCCAAAAAGCAGCAATTAAGGACAGGCCCCAGAAGGTCTGCTTTGGCCAGAGCTCTGCCATTGTTAAATACAACCCTCGCCACTTGTGACTTGTTCATTGAAACCAACGCATCAGCCGGTACACTGGGCTCCACATTCCCATTCCGGCAACTGTTTCCGACAGACACAAGCCCAGAGGGTGGATTCTTCTCTCATTGTGCCTTGATGAGCCTGCTGTGCTCAGTGAAGCCCACACCAACAGACCTGCTGCCCCCCACCCTGCCATCATCTTCCTCGCACAGCCATAGCATGAGAAGCGTTGTACCCATTACGTTCCTTCTGCCTTGCAATTTGCTCAGATTCTGGAAGAACGTAATCACGCCTTAACCTTTCTGCTGTGTAGTAGATAATGGAAAACGTAGAGATAGAGGAGGAGAACCAGGGAGAGAACCAAATATTAAGGGTCTAGAAATGCTGTATTGATTTATATAAGTACTAAATTGCACCAGTGTAATTGTCTATAGCAACCAATCAGCAATTAGTTTTGATCAGTATATTACACTAAAGTCCTATGTTAGTAAATAAGCCCCTTTGGCTCCACCAGCTCTTTAGTTCCTATTATTTTCAGTTTCAATTGCAGCACAAAGCAAAGCATATCTATGCAAGAAAGTGCTCCAGGTCTAGTAAACCATAGCAACCAATGAGACAGCTGCCTTCAATCAGCGAGCCAGTAAACGTTGCTGTTGATTGGTTGAAAGGGGTTACTACACCAGGAGCAAATGGTGCACCTATTATTAGATTCCTCCATATATTATATTAACCCTGAATGGTAACTGGCTCTACATAAGTAGCCCAATAAGGTATCTAATAAGAATCTCATGTGATTGGCTAACAATGTATTAACGTATGACATCACAATGGTGACCAAGGTAGCCTTGGACTAAATGGAGGTATTTTCTTTATCTCTTAAAATGTGGGGATCCACCGTGTCTTCATGAATTCATTTTTATTTTCCTAATTGGTCTATGAAAAGAGTCATTTGCAGCCATTTTCATCTGACCGCACCTCCCAATACTATCAGGCCACACCCCAAGCTGCTAGGCTACTCCCACTCAAGCTTCTTGCAGGGGAATTATAACACAAAGGGAGGGTTATGGGAAATGATAAAGAAGGCTCTGGCCAGTTTGCTATAGAGAAGGACTAGATACAAGTGCAAGAAGCCACAAAATATTGGCCCCTAGAACCCCATGCCCAAAACACTTTGGCACAGACTTTCTGACATTGGGTTTAGGTCTGTCTTTATGTCGGCCATATGCTCAGGCTCCCTAGTTCCCTGCATTTCTTGGCCTGTGTGTTTCAATGATGTAAGAGCTCGATGGCTGCCAGAGGATGCCCATGTAGCGCCCATCTCCCTCCCTCCCTGTATGCAGTGCTGCCAACACACAGGAGTTTATGCTGAATATATAAATAAAATAACATACATAACATGCTGTGTATATATTATTCTTACTAAATTTGGGAGCACTTCTATGGGAACCTCACTAGCAACACATTACAGTTATATCACACAGTATGGAATAGAGGCATTTCCATCTCCCAAAATGACAAGAGGCTTTTAAAGGTTAAATATTTTCCCGTATTAGATACAGTGTTACTGAAGTACAGAGGGAAACTCACAATGAATCAATATCTAGAGACCACATTCCCAGATGCCGGGGTGGCAGCGCTCCAACCAGTACATCTGGTGAGTTTGTTATGGGCCAAATCTAGAATTACGCGCATCACTGCTGTACCCGGCTCAGCCATTGGCAGGTTTCTGAGGGGGGAAGTCACACTCACAATCAGTGGGCCCCACAGCAAATTTAATTGAGGGCCCCAACACATTGGTAAGTTGATTCTACCGAGATATATTAAAATTGCTCATTAATTAGGGCCCCACTGGGCTCCCTGAAACCGCAGGGTCTGTTTCCTCTGTAGTTACTACTTACAATCCGTAGTTACCTGCTTACAATCCTTAGTGTAAACTGGAAATACGGTGGGGTTCTTTCTTCGACTTGGTTAAACAGAATGTGGGAAATATCAAAATAAGTTTAAAGTGTATTTAACAGTAAAGCACCAGCTGTAGTAACATGGATAATTGTGCAGCAACACACAGGTAACATAGGTAATAGCCCAGCAACACCTGTAGTAGTATGGACAATAGCACAGCATCTGTAGTAGCAAGTATAACAGTGCTGTGCCACTAATAGTAGCATGGATAATAGCAGAGCACCTGTAGTAACAAGTATAACAGTGCTGTGCCACTAATATTAGCATGGATAATAGCAGAGCACCTGTAGTAACAAGTATAACAGTGCTGTGCCACTAATAGTAGCATGGATAATAGCAGAGCACCTGTAGTAACAAGTATAACAGTGCTGCGCCACTAATATTAGCATGGATAATAGCAGAGCACCTGTAGTAACAAGTATAACAGTGCGGTGCCACTAATAGTAGCATGGATAATAGCAGAGCACCTGTAGTAACAAGTATAACAGTGCGGTGCCACTAATAGTAGCATGGATAATAGCAGAGCACCTGTAGTAACAAGTATAACAGTGCGGTGCCACTAATATTAGCATGGATAATAGCAGAGCACCTGTAGTAACAAGTATAACAGTGCTGCGCCACTAATATTAGCATGGATAATAGCAGAGCACCTGTAGTAACAAGTATAACAGTGCTGCGCCACTAATATTAGCATGGATAATAGCAGAGCACCTGTAGTAAAGTATAACAGTGCTGCGCCACTAATATTAGCATGGATAATAGCAGAGCACCTGTAGTAACAAGTATAACAGTGCGGTGCCACTAATATTAGCATGGATAATAGCAGAGCACCTGTAGTAACAAGTATAACAGTGCTGTGCCACTAATAGTAGCATGGATAATAGCAGAGCACCTGTAGTAACAAGTATAACAGTGCTGTGCCACTAATAGTAGCATGGATAATAGCAGAGCACCTGTAGTAACAAGTATAACAGTGCCGTGCCACTAATAGTAGCATGGATAATAGCAGAGCACCTGTAGTAACAAGTATAACAGTGCTGCGTCACTAATAGTAGCATGGATAATAGCAGAGCACCTGTAGTAACAAGTATAACAGTGCTGTGCCACTAATAGTAGCATGGATAATAGCAGAGCACCTGTAGTAACAAGTATAACAGTGCCGTGCCACTAATAGTAGCATGGATAATAGCAGAGCACCTGTAGTAGCAAGTATAACAGTGCTGCGCCACTAATAGTAGCATGGATAATAGCAGAGCACCTGTAGTAACAAGTATAACAGTGCTGCACCACTAATATTAGCATGGATAATAGCAGAGCACCTGTAGTAACAAGTATAACAGTGCTGCGCCACTAATATTAGCATGGATAATAGCAGAGCACCTGTAGTAACAAGTATAACAGTGCTGCGCCACTAATAGTAGCATGGATAATAGCAGAGCACCTGTAGTAACAAGTATAACAGTGCTGTGCCACTAATAGTAGCATGGATAATAGCAGAGCACCTGTAGTAACAAGTATAACAGTGCTGTGCCACTAATAGTAGCATGGATAATAGCAGAGCACCTGTAGTAACAAGTATATCAGTGCTGCGCCACTAATAGTAGCATGGATAATAGCACAACTGCACTGTATAAGCAGAACATGTAGTAGTAGCAAGGATAATAGTTCAGTTGCACCTGTAGAAGCATGGATAATAGAACATTGTAGTAACTTAGTAACTTGAATAATAACAAAAAAGGCACATCTAGTAGCAAAGACAGCATCACAACAGCACCTTAGGAGCATAGATAACAGCAAATCTTGTAGCATGAATAACAGTAAGGAAGCACCAAGGATAACAGGGATCTATAGGAAGGGTTGCTGCCATTACAAATTTACTGGCAAATATATTGCTGGTAAATTAGTATTACTGGTACCAGCTAGGCCTGTCAAATACTGGCTTGGCGGCAACCTTATTAGCAACACCTATAGTAGCATAAACAATAATAAGGAAACATCAAAGAAACTGATTAATAGCACATTTGCACCTGTAGTAGCAATGATAACAGTGCAGTGGCACCTGTAGTAGCATAAATAATTGCATAGCAACACCTGTAGTAACATAGATAACACCGGTAGCAGCATGGATAATAGCACAGCTACACCTGTAGTAACATTGATAATATCGCATCAACACTGGTAGTAGCATGAATAATAACAAAGCTGCACCTGTAGTAGCAAGGATTACAGTGCAGTGGCACCTATAGTAGCATGGATAATAGCACAGCAATACCTGCAGTAACATGGATAACTAAGAAGCTTCTGTACTACAAAAGATAATAGCGCAGTAGCACCTGTAGTAGCAATGACAGTATTGCAGCACTTCCTGTAGTATCAAGAATAAGAGTACAGTAGCAGCAAGGATAGCACACGGTACCTGTTGTACCCAGGCTAATGGTATGGCAGCACCTATAGTAGTAAGGAGGCATACATATAGAGGAAGCAGTAGTAACAAGGCTAATAGCACAGAAACCCCCAAACAACAACAATAACAGAACGGAAGCAATTGCCCTGAGCCTCCGGCTGTACGTGGGTTGCTGACAGTTGCATTGGGAGGGCTACAAGTTGCTGTAGTCGCAACTAGATAATTATAATATATCATGGAATGATACAAAGCAATGTGGTTCATACTAATTTCCTCCCTCTGTAATAATATATATTAACATTATCAGCAACTGTTTTGCATTATAGTTATCAGTGCGGTATAATGAGCAATCGTTATAAACCAGAGACAGATTCACCCCCAACCTCATAAATGCACATTTCCTTCTAGTGAAAAACATATGGTCTAAAACTAAAATATATGTGCTTTACATTTTTAACCCATTATACAATTGCTTATTGGCTATGTTGGCTCTGTCTCAAAATATATCTTCCGCTCCTCGGTACATCAGTTCCAGGTAGGAGTAATTAAGTGTCAGTTAGTTTTAAAGGGTAAGTGTGCCATGTGTGCATGGGTGGGAGAGTATTTATGGCGAGCTGTAGTCTTGCAATAAGAAGAGGAGAATTAAAAGAAAAATAACAGTAAGGAAGCATTAAAATAATCTCATTTCCAGCATCAACATAAATATTGTGCCTAATGACTTGGGTTTCCTAGGAGCCACTGCAGTAATGAAAGTCAGATCCATATTGCTAGAGACTAACTATCCCTTAAAAATACAGTAGGGGGTACATTATCCCTTATAATACATGAGTGATACTCAGAGTTCCCTGTATAACTCAGCCTGCAGCCTTGTGCCTTTATATGGGCACAGTACCCCTCAGTGACTGCTAATATCCTTATCATTTACAGTAGGGGGTACATTATCCCTTCTAATACATGAGTGATACTCAGAGTTCCCTGTATAACTCAGCCTGCAGCCTTTATATGGGCACAGAACCCCTCAGTGACTGCTAATATCCTTATCATTTACAGTAGGGGGTACATTATCCCTTATAATACATGAGTGATACTCAGAGTTCCCTGTATAACTCAGCCTGCAGCCTTGTGCCTTTATATGGGCACAGAACCCCTCAGTGACTGCTAATATCCTTATCATTTACAGTAGGGGGTACGTTATCCCTTATAATACTCCCCAACTACACATCTTTATAAGCTGACCTTTTATGTTCCGAAGCTGGCAATATCTAGTGTTCAGTGACACAGCCAGTTATCAGTCGAAGCCTCTGTTTCCCATTAGAACAATTCACCAGAAATTCAAACAGCAAACAAATATGTGATATACAGGGTAACAAACAATTGCAGTTCAAGGCTTTCTATGATAAATGCTTTCGTTCCATTCAGTATATACATAAGCCATGTTCATACTTGAGTAGAATTGAACTGCAACTTTCACCATCCCACCGGTAACCAATCAAAAGACAGAGGGTCCCAGTATGGACATCCCTGAATATATGATTTCCCATTTCCGGAACACTCAGGGCCCCACATCTCCAACGCAATATTCTCTGCAATATATTTTTGATCAGTACTACATGCATAAAACATTTCTTGCGGGCAACATAATAAATTCCGTGTGGGCAGAAAGCGCAGGCATCCATCCCGTAACATGAAAACAAAAGAAGTAGGTCTGTGAATTCCATGGTGACCGTGGATTAAATTACCCCGCTCCGTGCGTACGCCGCACTTACTGAGGATGGGAAATTACATAGAAGTGCAGCGCGGCACAGCCCCTCGGGGATTCCATAGGCCCACGGCAAGTTGATTTATGATACAAGCTGCAACATTCCCTTTCTATAAGACGGGTTCCGCGTACATTATTCTTTTGGGGTATCTCTTATACAAACACCTCGCTGTTTACTATAGAGAAGCTAATAAAAAAATAAAAACAAGAAGCTGTAGAAATGGGTCAGTAAACTTGACAAGTGCATGCGTCAATTCTTGTGGCCCTCCAAAAAACAACCCCCTACACTCCTGCGTTTTACCCCCTTTTGGTCCTACCAGATACACACACAACAAGCTTTTGTGGGTAGAAAAGGCCGCAGCTTGTTTATTTGTAACAGTATCAAATTTGTTAACAATAACATATTAACATCATTAAATAACATAAATTAACATACCATAAATATCCTGATAACATAATAACAATAACAATAAGCCGCTGAAGGCTGCTTTGTGGAAGCTGTACCTGCCCCCACCCCAATCAGTTCCCTGAGGTTATAAACCCCCTTTTTCTAACCACCACAGCCCCATTTACCACCGGCCTATGGCTGTACTCCCTAGCCTCAGGCCTAACCTTCCGCCACTCTCCCTTAGCTATGTAATCCCCGGCTGCGACTATGGTCCTTACCTCCCTGTTGTCTCCGTCCCCTTTTCTCCTTAAATAGGGAGGGAGGGTGGGAGCTGTTAAAACAAAATGGCACCTTTCCTCTGTGCTCCACCCCGCTTATATCACCCTGTCTCCCATTAGCCAATCCTAACACCGGACTACATTTCCCATAATCCCTAGCAACCAACATTCTCCCGGGCCTTTCCTGGCCTTGTCATGGCCCCGTACCTCAACTCCTGCCTCGTTCTATCCCGGGGCCCCTGGAACACGGAGGTAAATGAGATCCATTTTTGCTCTTAGATATTTCCAGGGACGTGATTTAAAAAAAAAAAAAGTACATATGAAAAAATTCATTCTTAAATATTCCCTAGTACACATTGGTCTATCTATTTTCTTTTGATTGGTTGCTGCAGGGCCATTGGGTGGGCCAGATCAGAAAAGATCCCCTATAGGGTGAAGACACACGGAGCTAATTAGTAGCAGCTACTTGTCACAGCTACTAAACACCTGCCGTAGACAATACTGAGAATACATTTTAGGGCTCTGGCACACGGGGGAGATTAGTCGCCCGCGATAAAACTCCCTGTTCGCGGGTGACTAATCTCCCCGAGTTGCCTACCCCTGCCATCCCACCGGCGAACATGTAAGTCGCCGGCAGGATAGCAGACGCGGCGGGGCAATTTCAGGGAATCGCCGAAAAAGACTCGCGAGTCTTTTTCGGCGATTTGCGCGAAATCGCGTCGCCGCGTCTGCCATCCTGCCGGCGACTTACATGTTCGCCGGTGGGATGGCAGGGGTAGGCAACTCGGGGAGATTAGTCACCCGCGAACAGGGAGTTTTATCGCGGGCGACTAATCTCCCCCGTGTGCCAGAGCCCTTAGTAGCCGTGTCACGTAGCTGCTACTAGTAGCTCCATGTGTCTTAACCCATAGATCATCTGTATAGAACTGCTAATCAGTGCATGATAGTTGGAGTTAAAGGGCCCCTCCAGCAGCTTATTGGTCCCTTTTGGGGTACGCCTGATGGATTTTCTAAGTTGCTTAATATATATATTGGGCAAGTTTAAAAATCCATTTAGGCACATATGGCATGGTGGGTTGACAGGTCTCCCCAGGCCCCCATTAAGATCCAGTAATTGCCCAGTTGCATTTTCAGCTTAATTGCTATATAATTATCCCTTAGGGTAATGTCGCCAGAAAATATACAGAATTCACTGAGCCCAAATCTCTTGAATTGCCCAACTGGGGAGCATGATTTATCATGGGCGATGGACCCCCATGTGTACTACAGATGTGGGATCCGTTATCTGGAAAGCCTGTTATCCGGAAAGTTTCTGCATTATGGAAAGGCCATCTTTCATAGACTCCATTTTAATCAAATATTAAGAATTTTTAGCGATGATTCCCTTTTTTCTAAAATAATAAAGAATATTTTATTTGATACCAACTAAGATATAAATAATCCTTATTGGGGGCAGAACAATCCTATTGGGTTTAATTCATGCTTAAATGATCTTTTAGTAGACTTACAGTATGGGAATCCAAATTATGGAAAGGCTCCTTATCCAGACAAACCCCAGGTCCAGAGAATTCTGGATAACAGGTCCCACACTTGTAGAAGCTTTACACAGGCAGCAGCAAAGCAAGTCTTTCCAGGACTTTTCTGCATATTTCTATCAAAGGAGAACTAAACCCTTTGATTAATTCCCCCGTCACTGTATACTGGCACTTTGTACATTGCACACCTTGAAAACCGATTTCACATCAAACCTGTTATTAGGTATAATGGCCGCACACATGGTCAGTATAATGGCACTAGGAGAAGAGCAAGGGGAACAGCAATAAACAAATCCCAGATAGGAGCAGTAAGCAGGAGAATGTGGAGGGGGGGCAGAAGTGGGGGCTGCCCTACTCTCTGCTTTTCCTGGGGGCATCCTCCATAGAAGAGCAGCACAATATTACAGTAAGGTTATTAAATACCATATATACAGTATAAGGCTCAGTTTCCTTCCCAGTGCATCTGAAAAAGCAGAATGGCGTTTTGCAACATGAGCAATTTATCGAAAGCCCACGACAATTCAAGGCTTCTCTTTTGGCAACAGAATCACTCATATAAACAGACACCATTCCCAAATGTTATTTTTGCAGCACTAGCTACAAGCAAAATGCTGGTAAACCTAGCGGCGCAGGAATCTGCTGCTTTATATTCCCCTAAAGACTTAAAGGGGCCTCCTTCCATTTAGCAATTTTGACAGCTTGCACCTTTCCCTCCATCCCCCATTACACACAAAGACTAAAATTAACGATTCTTTGTCTGGTTGCCATGAAAACGACACAATGTGGCCCTTTGCTCTGATAAAATGATTTGGAGCTAAGAACCACAAAAGAAAGGGAGACCGTCAGGGGCATCTCGGCTGAGCTCATAAGTGCCCTGTTTGGATGCTTTATAATAATCAGCGCTGGTTATAAATATGCTCGTTTCATTATTAATTACACCATTGTCCAATGCTTACCATAATGATAGGCTTGGGGCTGCGCTGAATACTAAAAGGGTAAATTAACCGTAGCTCAGGACCTGTATTTAATTTGCCTCAGCTTAATAAGTGGGTGTGATGCCAGGCACAATGTTTTCAAACAAAGGGTACTCCATAAGCATAAAGTTGCCAATATACACATTAATTGGCAAACCAAGCAATATTCATGGTAACAAAGATATGGGTCGGGATCGTCTCCTCAAAATACACGATCCTGATCCTGGCCATTATATGTACTGTAGTTGGTTCGGAAGTTGGACATATTTAGTCAGTGTATGGCATTGTGTTTATTTATGGGGCTCCCTAGCTAGGATTGCCGCCTTTGCCAGGTTATAAACCTATATATAATCTTGAAAAATTGGGCTGTCAGATAGGTGGCCACACTATCCCTAGCTCCCTACATGTATGATCAGATAAGACGACCAATCAGCTGGGCAAAACGTTCCGTTTCTCTCCTAAAAGCACTAACTACATGTAAAAAAAGGCACATAAAGCCTCCAATAGACCAGCTGGAAACTACAGCTCAATAGCAGGGAAGTGGGATTACTTCTACCCAAATCACTGATATCACGGGATCTAACAACATGTAGATATTGAATTGAATTGTTTGTATTTATGAAATGGAAATGGTTTCCTTCTTTCAGTTTTGGTCATGCCTTTAGGCTTCAGGCACTAATAGCCCCCCTTCTGCAATGTTATCATCTCCATACAAGAAGGCAGAATCCTGCAAGGGAGATATTACTGGGATTTGAATATTAACAAGAGCAATAGAGCTGCTGGTTGGCATAAAAATAATGGAATATACAGGTATGGGATCCCTTATCCGGAAACCCATTATCCAGAAAGCTTATGGAAAGCCTGTCTCTCATAGACTCCATTTAAATGAAATAATTCAGATTTTTAAGATTGATTTCCTTATTCTCTGTAATAATAAAACAGTACCTTGTTATTGATTGAAACTAAGATATAATTACCCCTTATTGGGGGCAGAACAGCCCTATTGGGTTTATTTAATGGTTAAATGATTCCCTTTTCTCTGTAATAATAAAACAGTACCTGTACTTGATCCCAACTAAGATATAATTAATCCTTATTGGAGGCAAAACAGTCCTATTGGGTTTGATTAATGGTTTATTGATTTTTTAGTAGACTTAAGGTATGGAGATCCAAATTATGGAAAGACCATTTATCCGGAATACCCTTGGTCACGAGCATTCTGGATAATACGTCCTACACCTGTACTGAGATAGAAAAAATAAGAAAGGGCGGATAGGGAATGAACTAAGTTGGAGGCCACTAGGCCCCAGTCTACCAATAGATCCTTGGGTGCTCTGGCACGGCAGTTCGACCCTGACCCCCACCAAGGGTAAAGTCCTATAAACGCAATAGGCAGCAGAAGTCAAGTTGACGACGTAAGAGCAACATCTGGCAGAAACACGCGTTAGTGATATTAACCTTGAAGATGAAGTCTAAATGCTCTCTAACATACTGCGTGGGGCTGAGTTCCAGATCTTCCCCCAATGAGCTGCCGGCAGCGTCATACTGTCAGGATGGAGAAGCTTTAGCTCAGCCATGATATGAACCAACCACAGAGAAACACGGGGGTTACGGCTTCCTTTCTGTTTAGATTAGAACATTACCCTTTAGTCCGCAAGGATGTTTTATTTGCCCTTCAGTTACTGGGATCTAGATGATGGCTCTCACGATCAGTAGGAACTGTCAGGGGGCTAATGGCACGGCTGGCAGCACCAAGGAGAAATGTCAGCTTAAGGGGGAAGACACACAGAGCTACTAGTAGCAGCTACTTTTTCACGGCTACTAAACTCCAGAAAATACCCTGCCATAGACAATACTGAAAATTGCCTCTGCTAATACTGAAAATTTATCAGTAAATCATCAGCATTTTCTATATTAGTAGCGACAACAAGTAGCTGCTACTAGTAGCTCAGTTTGTCTTCACCCATAGGGTGGCATCAGTGTAAAGAAAAATAACCTGAGTTTGTATATTGTTGGGCATGTAATGGTACCAGTGTACAAATACATATACAGTGAAATATTTTCTTACATTATAAGGACATAAGAAATCACTAAGGTGTTCACAAGGTTGCAGGCTGAGTTATACAGGGAACTCTGAGTATCACTCATGTATTATAAGGGATAATGTACCCCCTACTGTAAATGATAAGGATATTAGCAGTCACTGAGGGGTTCTGTGCCCATATAAAGGCACAAGGCTGCAGGCTGAGTTATACAGGGAACTCTGAGTATCACTCATGTATTATAAGGGATAATGTACCCCCTACTGTAAATGATAAGGATATTAGCAGTCACTGAGGGGTTCTGTGCCCATATAAAGGCACAAGGCTGCAGGCTGAGTTATACAGGGAACTCTGAGTATCACTCATGTATTATAAGGGATAATGTACCCCCTACTGTAAATGATAAGGATATTAGCAGTCACTGAGGGGTTTTGTGACCATATAAAGGCACAAGGCTGCAGGCTGAGTTATACAGGGAACTCTGAGTATCACTCATGTATTATAAGGGATAATGTACCCCCTACTGTAAATGATAAGGATATTAGCAGTCACTGAGGGGTTCTGTGCCCATATAAAGGCACAAGGCTGCAGGCTGAGTTATACAGGGAACTCTGAGTATCACTCATGTATTATAAGGGATAATGTACCCCCTACTGTAAATGATAAGGATATTAGCAGTCACTGAGGGGTTCTGTGCCCATATAAAGGCACAAGGCTGCAGGCTGAGTTATACAGGGAACTCTAAGTATCACTAATGTAGTATATGTGACACATGACATAAGATATACATATAAACATTACTCTTTTCAAGTTTCATTAGGTCATGTGACACCATATAACTGATAACATCACTAACAACTGCCCCTGGAATGCTGTCACCCATAGCAACTGATATGATGGTTGCTTTCACTTTTCATTGGCTTTAAACTATAAGGTACTGCACATTTGCCTATATATATATATATATATATATATATATATAGCGAACCCAGGGTGGCACTCTGCTTCAGCTCTTAGCTCGGGTGCAAGGTAAATGACTTAAATATCCAAAAAAGACCAGCAACATAACTGGGTGTTGCTGGTCTTTTTTGGATATATATATATATATATAATCTGCTAGCAGATTAGAGTAGACCATATACGTATTGTAAGCTGTGAGCGTTAGAAATACATTTCCATTTCTAATTCAATAAAATATTTAAATCTGAAATAACCAGGTTATAATTTATTCATTCACATTTTTTAAATACAGAAAAGTACAGATAAAAGTGGAATTTATTTTTTTTATCTACTTTTCGGTTAAAGCAGATTAAAGAGGGGAGCCTTGCCAGTACTGCTGCTTTCAATTTATTTTAAAATCCAGAACGACTCCCAAATCCCCCAATTTCTGCCTTTGGTGGGGAAACTGCAGTTCTGATAGGGGAGGTTACTGATATGAATAACAAAGGAATAAAATAATGTAGGGAACACTAGTGCCTTTGAAAATGCCAAAGTGACCAAGGTGGGACCATGTGGGGACCATTGTGCACCCACATTCAAGTTTATGGGTTGGGATCACGTGACAAGTGGTATCCCCTATACCCCACTCATAGCCCTAATAGTGAGATCACATTCTATATATATGTGAGTGTTGGAACATATTCAGTTTATATACAAAGAGCTAATAAATAACCACAGATTCTTATGATGAAATGATGTCCAACCTGAAGCCCTCTATTACAGGTATTGGACCCCTTTACCAGAAACCCATTATCCAAAAAGTTCAGAATTATGGAAAGGCCATCTCCCATAGACTCTGTTTTAATCAAATAATTCAGTACTTGTACTTGATCCCAACTAAGATATAATTACCCCTTATTGGGGGCAGAACAGCCCTATTGGGTTTATTTAATGGTTAAATGATTCCCTTTTCTCTGTAATAATAAAACAGTACCTGTACTTGATCCCAACTAAGATATAATTACCCCTTATTGGGGGCAGAACAGCCCTATTGGGTTTATTTCATGGTTAAATGATTCCCTTTTCTCTGTAATAATAAAACAGTACCTGTACTTGATCCCAACTAAGATATAATTACCCCTTATTGGGGCAGAACAGCCCTATTGGGTTTATTTCATGGTTAAATGATTCCCTTTTCTCTGTAATAATAAAACAGTACCTGTACTTGATCCCAACTAAGATATAATTACCCTTTATTGGGGGCAGAACAGCCCTATTGGGTTTATTTAATGGTTAAATGATTCCCTTTTCTCTGTAATAATAAAACAGTACCTGTACTTGATCCCAACTAAGATATAATTACCCCTTATTGGGGCAGAACAGCCCTATTGGGTTTATTTCATGGTTAAATGATTCCCTTTTCTCTGTAATAATAAAACAGTACCTGTACTTGATCCCAACTAAGATATAATTACATGTGATGCACCTCTGATTTGGAATATAGTGCTGTGGGTATTTACCCAGAGTGTTACTATTATATGTGTACTGTATAAAGCATTCTCTTCCCATCCATTCCCTTCACTGCCTCCTGTATCTGTGACTCAGCAGAACCCAGCAACCTGCCTGATGCTCTGCGGCTGCGGCTGCACACCCCATCCCTTGCTGACGTCACAAGCGGCAGGGCAAATGGCTATGAATATTGGCACAGGCAGCCGGCAAATCCCAGAAGTGCTGGACACTCAGCAGGGTCACAGGGCAAGAGCAAACATCAATAATACAGTAACAACAGCGCAGTTGAGGTTGCAAAAAGACCCAAGTCCATCATATCCAACCCTTCAGTCACATGATCAGTAAGTAGCAGGATTTAAAAGGATGGCGGACTGTTTCAATCAGAAAGTTAGCCTTAAATATGTGGGTACATTTGGAAGGAGGTGCAATGATGATAATGATGCATCACGGACAATATAAGTAAAAAAAGAAGCTAACTGAATGGCTGCTGATGGCTTTTCCGTTAAAGGCAATGATGCACTTGGCCTGTAGATGTGCTTATTTCATTAAAGTGCCACATTCTCTGGGAGCCAGTAACACTGATTAATCTGTTCTGTTGTCTTGACATTCCATTAGCCTCATTGGCAACTCACATTTGTTGTGTATATTGGCCTCTCCCATTGGCTATAGTTGAGAGTCATATCTATGATTGCCACCTTTTCTGGAAATACTATTTTTAATGACCAAGCAAGGAAAACACCTTTGAGCTGGTAATAATGCTGTGTGGTACAGCCCAAAACCCAAGGCTCAGGTGGGTTTGGGTCGACATTCACACAAGATTTGTGGTTCATGGGTGGGTTTGGGCTGAGTTCTCCCTTCTGCCCAAACTGCCCTCGACCTTACTGTGACCAGCTTCCACCGCTAGCAGCCTCTATTTATAGGCATGTACCTGCCCTGCCTCCTTTATGACATCAGAGATGGGGAGGAGCGTGACGGGCACATGTATATTAATAGAGGTGGATTGAGGGGTTGGGTTAGGAGCAGGTGGGTCAGGGATGGGCGTGGGTTGACTTTTTGTTGACCTGCCCATCACTAGTTTGCCATCCTAGCCTACCTTGCATGAGAATTATATATATATATCTCTTATCACTGATATATAATTATATATATATACATATAATAGGCAGCATCCAGGTCTGCATCCTGACTGGGAAGAGAAGTGTGCAACTAAAAACTTCTTCCCTGAATATGTAATAAAGCAACATAGAGAAATAATGGGTAGTGAAAATGATGCACCTTATTGTGTGCAATGGGCAAACACCACACTTACTGTGCCCACGTCAAATGTGCCCCCAAACCTTAAGGAAAATAAACAGTCTCGGACATATATAATACATATATAATCAAACCTCTACTTCGGTCCGGATCGCCGCAGGCCCTATATACTCAGTGACCCTTTGTGCTCCGCCATGTTTTGCTCCAATTGCATCTCGCTTTCTGCACAGATCTGGGACATCTGTCCTATCTGCTAATTAGCTTTAATTTTATTTCTTTAAAAGGCAACTTTAATTTCAGCATCTGTGTTGAATTGTCATTTTTACCCTAAGAAATTGGGGCACCGTTTTTTTATTTTGTGTGCGTATAACGTGCAGCAGGCGAGTGACTTTCTAGCTGACAGCATGATCTGAATGGCTCCCATGCGCGGCTGGTTACATTCTGCCAGGCTCTGCTTTGTGACCCAAGGCACATTGTGCATGCAGCCTTTCAAGCCGCATTTATTGTACGGACGCAGTGATTTTATTTCATATATACAGGGCCCTGACAAATAAAGACTGCAGAATAGAGGTTTTTGTTGCGAGCTCTATCAGTCACGCCAAGGAGGTATTACATTTAGCTGTTCGGTCAGAGGATGTAAAGCTGTAATGCACAGAAACTTCCAACCTGTGGACCCCAAAAGGGCTGGAGCTTAGTTAAAGGTAGGCAGGGTTCAGCAAGGTCTAGACTGAGACTAGGGTTGCCACCTGACAGCCCGGTTT
Organism: Xenopus tropicalis; assembly: GCF_000004195.4. Lineage (NCBI taxonomy): Eukaryota > Metazoa > Chordata > Amphibia > Anura > Pipidae > Xenopus > Xenopus tropicalis. The sequence goes on from NC_030683.2 coordinate 16,627,834, forward strand.
TTGGAAGGGTTGCCTGGGTCAAAACCTCCTGCCCAGTTTCCCAAATTAGGAAAACTGGCAGGACTCGGTAACATTGACACGGCGACTGGGCAATTGCTGTGCCATAGCCCTGCCTCCTCCCCGCCCCCACGACACCATGGTCCCGCCTCTGCCACCCCCATGACAGCAGAGGTGGCAACCCTGAGACCCAAAATAGGCCCTGGCATTTTCAGTATACAGAGGCCCAAACAGCCCAATAAATAGTGACTGTCTATGGCATCTTACAGCAGCCCCTCTGGCATTCCCAGTACCCACAGGATGCCAGTCCGGGCCTGGTTTTAGCCTGATACTGTTGCACTAGCCATACACAGCAGGTTTGGACTGGGATTCAAAATAGGCCCTGGCATTTCAAGTACACAGAGGCCCAAACAGCCCCCCAGCAGCCCAATAAATAGTGACTGTATATGGCACCTTACAGCCCCCCTGGCATTCCCAGTACCCAGAGGCACAAACAGCCCCCTCCCAGCCCAATAAATAGTGGTTGCCTATGGCATCTTACAGCTCCCCTGGCATTCCCAGTACCCAGAGGCACAAACAGCCCCCCCAGCCCAATAAATAGTGAGTGTCTGTGGCACCTTACAGCCCCCCTGGCATTCCCAGTACCCAGAGGCACAAACAGCCCCCTCCCAGCCCAATAAATAGTGGTTGCCTATGGCACCTTACAGCTCCCCTGGCATTCCCAGTACCCAGAGGCACAAACAGCCCCCCCAGCCCAATAAATAGTGAGTGTCTGTGGCACCTTACAGCTCCCCTGGCATTCCCAGTACCCAGAGGCACAAACAGCCCCCCCAGCCCAATAAATAGTGACTGGCTATGGCACCTTACAGCAGCCCCTCTGGTATTCCCAGTACCCAGAGGCACAAACAGCCCCCCCCAGCCCAATAAATAGTGACTGTCTGTGGCACCTTACAGCAGCCCCTCTGGCATTCCCAGTACCCAGAGGCACAAACAGCCCCCCCCCCAGCCCAATAAATAGTGGCTGCCTATGGCACCTTACAGCAGCCCCTCTGGCATTTGCCAGAACCCACAGATTGCCAGTCCAGGCCTGCATGTATTAGGCACCACTTTACCCTTTGTTCACTGAACAGCACCCCAGGGTGACGTCACAATACTCCTCCTTGAAAGACAATCTGCACTGTGTAAATGCAATGTGTGAAACTATTTATAGGGCTCCCGTGCCATCACTGTAAAGCAGCCCTACTGTTTCAGGGAGTTAGTATGGTCAAAATGAACCCTTTCTAACCTTTCACATTCTAATATGGGCGAGATGCTAGATAGACCTTCAAATTGTTACTTTTGAATTCCAATTATATAAACTTTGTATTTTGTCCAAGTATCGTTTCTTTCCAGGGGGCCCCTAGTAAGAAGAGAACACAGGGCAAGTGGCTGGGTGAGATTTAAGCATTTTGGGTTATTTCAGGATCCCATTTTTTTATCATGCCAATAAATATCATTAAGCCAACTGCTTACTGAGGATGCTGGGAGTTATAGTCAAGATTAGAGAGGGGGCCCTGTGCTTGGCACCTCTGACTTACAGTAGAAAACAAATCAGCTGAGAGTCCGAATACAAAACATTCATTCAGCGCTCCGGCCCCATTCATTCAATGGCCCTGTAACAGGTACCGGTCCCTGGAGAACTGGAATCCTATTGTACCGCTGCCCGGGGAGTCAGTGTCTGTATATACCCAGTATGGCTCACTGCCAGGAACGAGCACTGCGGATGCAGCCGGCACCATCTCTGTTTATGTAATGCAGAACTAACGCTCACTTGCACTGCAGAGGCAGGACCCAGCATTGCAACTGCAGCAACACTCGCAGCCCGGCCGTATGGGAGACCCGTCCCAGCCATACCCATAATATACACACCATCATCATCATATAGATCTAATGCAACTATGGTAACATGATTATTACAGGGACAAGAAGCAGTGTCCCATATAAGAAATGGTTCAGTATGTTGTATTGCAGATGGATCTAGTTAAAGGGAAAGTACACCATTCAATTAACTCTCAGTATATATGTGCATCTGTATTTATCTACTGCTTTTGTCTGCAGGTCGGTGCATCTCTATGACATAGACAGTGACATCCTATGCCAAATTGCAGTTTCTAAATTATTCAATTGCAGCTTAGAATCTGAATAGTGACCTTGTTGCTATGGATTAATTGCCCTTGCAACCGTGACTTAGTTTGAAAGTTGCAACAGAAATAATTAGGAAAAAAGGCCTCAATATAAAAAGTAAGAATAGCAAAAGTGTATATTAAAAATATAGACCAACTTTTTGGTTGGTCAGGCGGTGGCAGCAAAGACAGTCTTGCTGTATATACACACATATTAGTCTTGTCTGCTCCAGAACTGGTCTATAGAGCATAGCAAATATTTATATGGAATAATCTGCTGATTCTGAGATAATATAGATGCATATCTGTTTAGATCTTTGTTTTACTTGGAAGCACTTAAAAAGAAGGCAACATGAGGGGCTGGTTTCAGTGGGACCTTCCATGGACATGCTCAGGCCTGGTAACATTAGCTTATAATTGTGCATTGATTTGTTCCTTGTTACAGAGCCAGTAAGTGCTTCTCCATGTGGGTAAACACACACCCAGTTTGTTTGTTTGCCTTGTACCTTACAGGGAATGTTATCAGTCATCAAATGATGACATGGCAGCTTCCACTCGTACCTGCAACCACAAATTTACTTATAGGGGTATTGCTGTAACAGTACAACAGGAGCACTGCAAGTCTAGTAACACATAACAACCAATCAACAGAAAGCATATACTGGTCTACTGTTTCAAAAATAAAATCTGATTAGTTTGTATTGCCTCTGAGAAGGGACTGGGGCTGTGGGATAGTAGGTATAGTAGGGAGAGATGGTGCCTATAGTAGCAGTGGGGGGATAATAGCCTCTGGGAAGGGACTGGGGCTGTGGGATAGCAGGTATAGTAGGGAGAGATGGTGCCTATAGTAGCAGTGGGGGGATAATAGCCTCTGGGAAGGGACTGGGGCTGTGGGATAGCAGGTATAGTAGGGAGAGATGGTGCCTATAGTAGCAGTGGGGGGATAATAGCCTCTGAGAAGGGACTGGGGCTGTGGGATAGCAGGTATAGTAGGGAGAGATGGTGCCTATAGTAGCAGTGGGGGGATAATAGCCTCTGGGAAGGGACTGTGGCTGTGGGATAGCAGGTATAGTAGGGAGAGATGGTGCCTATAGTACAGTGGGATAATAGCCTCTGGGAAGGGACTGGGGCTGTGGGATAGTAGGTATAGTAGGGAGAGATGGTGCCTATAGTAGCAGTGGGATAATAGCCTCTGGGAAGGGACTGTGGCTGTGGGATAGCAGGTATAGTAGGGAGAGATGGTGCCTATAGTAGCAGTGGGATAATAGTCTCTGGGAAGGGACTGGGGCTGTGGGATAGCAGGTATAGTAGGGAGAGATGGTGCCTATAGTAGCAGTGGGGGGATAATAGCCTCTGGGAAGGGACTGTGGCTGTGGGATAGCAGGTATAGTAGGGAGAGATGGTGCCTATAGTAGCAGTGGGGGGATAATAGCCTCTGGGAAGGGACTGGGGCTGTGGGATAGCAGGTATAGTAGGGAGAGATGGTGCCTATAGTAGCAGTGGGGGGATAATAGCCTCTGAGAAGGGACTGGGGCTGTGGGATAGCAGGTATAGTAGGGAGAGATGGTGCCTATAGTAGCAGTGGGGGGATAATAGCCTCTGGGAAGGGACTGGGGCTGTGGGATAGCAGGTATAGTAGGGAGAGATGGTGCCTATAGTAGCAGTGGGGGGATAATAGCCTCTGAGAAGGGACTGGGGCTGTGGGATAGCAGGTATAGTAGGGAAAGATAATTTGATATCAACCTTAAAGTAGAAAAACAGCAGTAAATAATGTGAAACCAAACTATGATTGATTCTTTTTCCTCCCATCTCATGTACAAGAAGGTTTACTCTTCAGACAATTTCAATATTAAGGAATATCTGCAAGGGCCCATTTCACTGCAGCACATAATATAAAGATTATGCAACAGAAGTCCGGTCCCCATCGCAGAGCCATATATGTCAGTGTATGAATAGTAAGCAGCACTTTCAGTCTTTGCCACCCACAGAATTCCCAGCGCCAGCCAAATCCTCAATGTGTTTTCCTCTCTGTTCTGAGCAGAATTCAGCCTTGTTACCAAAAGGCTCTGGCGCCCAATAAAAAAGCTACTTTAGATGCAATCAACTGATGAGCAAAAGCAGCCACTCTGGATATAAAGATAATGTATTCATGCATTCCCCTTGAAGGCTCTTTTCTCTCAGTCTAGAGCAGAAAATCCAGGCCTAGCTGTGTCCTTATTTCTCCTTTAAAGTATCAGACTTGGAAATTGAAATTTTGACATTTATGGCGTAACACGTTTTATGCAGAGGTCGAGAAAATAGATTTGTTTATCCAAACTCCAACAGCTGCCAACAGCCGGCATGAAATGGGGCTTGGGGTGCCCACACTCACCTCATAATAGGGTCTGGCCTGAGCTGCCCCCCACGCCATGTTGTGCAAATGGTATGAGGCACAGCTTGCCCCAAGTCTGGAATAGCGTCCATCCCTATCAGGTTAAGTGCACTACCCCCCATCAAGAGCCATACTTCCTGTGTAAACAGGAAGGAAGGAGCAGGATCTTTTAGTCAGTGTTCTGGGAGCCTGTGTTTACCTATTTACTGCCCCTACAGCAATGCTGCCTGAGGTGAGAATGTCCAGGGCACAACCAGGGTCGGACTGAGCTGCCGAGACACCGGAAAAAATCCTGATGGGCCCCAGCTCCAAGTGGGCCCCGGTGGACCAGACCCGACGCTTGCCGGTGCTCCCCCTGCTCGACCGTTCCTCCCCTGGGGTGGGACATTGGGTGGGGGCCCCTGCAGAGGAGGGGTAAGGGAACGCGGTTAGGACCCCGAGGGGCTTTCACCTCCCTGTCCGACCCTGGGCACAACCCACATATTAGTGGCTGCTAGGGTTGCCATCCAGCTGGTATTGGACCAGCCCAGATGGCAAATTGCCAGCTAGGGCCAGTGTCGGTATTACAAATTTACCAACAATATAATAATATAATCCTTCCCTTTCCTGACTGTTCACTCCCTTTTATATAGGAATCAGCCTCTGCCCTGCCCATTATCCCCACCCACCCATTCATTTCCCCTCCCCATCTGCCCATTTCCCTGCTCCATTTGCCCATTCTCCTGCCTAGCCTGCCCATTTCCCTGCTCTATTTGCCCATTCCCCTGCCTAGCCTGCCCATTTCTCCGCCCCATGTGACATCACTGCCCACCCCCCCCAACCTAAAGGCCAGTATTAATAGCAAAAAACGGTGGCAACTGTAATGGAAGCAATTATGAGGAAAAGGAAGTGCCATTTCAGCCACAAGTCAGAGTGGGAACCTTGCCTCAGGTAGAAAATTACCTGGCAACTTTAAAGGAATAGTTCAGTGTAAAAACAAAACTGGGTAAAACAGATATACTACACAAAATAAAAAATGTTTTTAATATAGTTAGGCAAAAATGTAATCTATAAAGGCTGGAGTGGGCAGATATCTAACATAATAGCCAGAACACTACTTCCTCCTTTACAGCTCTCTAAGCTGTTAGCAGTCAGTAGCCAATCAGTGACTTAAGGGGGGCCATATGGGACATAACTGTCAGTTAGTTTGCATTTGAATCTGACCTGCGTGCGCACAAACTAACTGAACACAGTTATGTGACCCCTAAAATCACTGACTAACTAAGAGGTTAGAGAGCTAAAAGCAGGAAGTAGTGTTCTGGCTATTATGTTAGACATCTGCCCACTCCAGCCTTTCTAGGCTATTATTTATTGATGACTATGTCTCCTTTTGGGAAGGCTATGCTCTCCCCACCACAAAGGTATTTGTTAATGGAGGTTTAGGGTGGCTTAGACTATTGGAAAAGAGATGACTTTCTATACATAAATACACAATTATAAACTCAGCTGTGAAAAATCTCATTGCATAGGGGTCAGAAGACCCAAATGTGCCCCTGAGAAAAAGAGCAAACAACAGCGGTTGGGGAGGAGGCACGAATAAAATATGAAAATATGGCTAAATCCCCTCCTCAGGGCAGACCCCGGCTTTCTGTGGGTGCAGGAATTCTACCTCCTGGTTTTCACCTGGGGCAAGATGCCATATTTTGCAGCAGGCAGAATGACAAAATAGTGCATTGTGGGTAAAAAGGCATGAAAACTCCAACTAATTTTTTTCGCCATGCCTGCTCTTAAGTATATGAGGCCCCGGGTCTGTGAGTGTATAAGAATACCCGCATCAGCAGATGACAATAATGTCAAGTTGACATTTTTCCTTTTGGATCCATTAATACTGTATTCCCTCAATGTGCTTTATACGCGGATCATTCTGAATGCAAAACGCGTTCCCTTGCTGAAATCTACCATTACTTCTCCAAATGGCTGCTTTGAAGTCAACATCAAAGGCGTTTTTCTGTATCAAGTTTGGCCCGTGGTGTTATTCACTCCGACGCATTCTCAGGAAGCCTAACGTGCCGCTGTTGTGCCACACAAAGTACAGAGGGATAACCGACTGTGTATTTTAAAGGGCTACATACCCACCGTGTCACTGCCCCAAATGCACAAACAGAAATACCCCTTGAAATAAAAACTCTTACGGAAAACACAGTGGGCAGAAATCTCCAAAGCTCAACAAAGACAGGTGATTTGTTAGAGCTCAGCAGCAAAACTGGGCTCTAACCCCCCCCCCCCCCCTCTGAATTTGTAATCCCCAAAACATATCACATGTAGGAAACAAGAACTTATGCTGGAACTTATTGTTTAAATTGTTAAATCTGACATGCTCTATTTAACAAGCAGAAACCATCGCTAACGTTAAAAATCGCTAAAAAAAATGAAAGGGAGAATTAAACATTTAATATAAGCTTCATCCAGTAGAAATAAGGGTCCTGTCCTGTTTTAAAAATATTGCAATTACTTTTCTTCATCCCCCTCTCAGCAATCTGTGCATACAGGAGTTGGGGGCGGAATATTACTGACAGATCAGATACATTGCAATGTGCTCCCTTTGCCTTATGTATTAGTGGGGCTTATTTATGAACACTGGGCAAACAACTAGAACCAATCAAATGTTTGCTTTCATTGTTCTATGTGACCAATCAGCAATGGGCCTGGAAAGAACAACAACAGCACCAGACCTACAGGGCTAATTTACCAGCCAGAGCCAGACCACAGGTTTTGGGCCACACTGCCCCAAAAAGGCAGATAAGCAGAGAAGGACTGGTTCCATCACACAACAGGCTACGGCAGATGAACAATATTCATGTTGTTCTTTTGGCTTTTGCCATAGCTTTTCCATAGTATTCTTTTTTGCTGTGGACTTTGAATTAATAATAATTCTCAGACATCTATATTTGCTGATAGTGCTCATGTCCGGGGTCGGGCACTCCTCCCCAAAGCACTCAGCATAAAAATATTTCATAAAGATAAAGCACCAGGTAAATTGACAGTATATTAGAAATAAACAAAAGGGTCACACATTCATTAGGCCACAAGCTTTGTGGGTGAGGGACAGAGTTATTGATATAAAATAGTACAGGTATGGGATCTGCTATTCAGAATGCTTGGGCCCTGGGGTCTTTTGGATAAGGGGTCTTTCCATAATTTGTTTCCCATACTAAAAATTAATTTAAACATTAAATAAGCCCAATAGAATTGTTTTGCTTCCAATAAGGATTAATTATATCTTAGTTGGGATCAAGTACAGGTACTGTTTTATTATTTCAGAGAAAAGGGAATCATTTAACCATTAAATAAACCCAATAGGGCTGTTCTGCCCCCAATAAGGGGTAATTATATCTTAGTTGGGATCAAGTACAGGTACTGTTTTATTATTACAGAGAAAAGGGAATAATTTAACCATTAAATAAACCCAATAGGGCTGTTCTGCCCCCAATAAGGGGTAATTATATCTTAGTTGGGATCAAGTACAGGTACTGTTTTATTATTACAGAGAAAAGGGAATCATTTAACCATTAAATAAACCCAATAGGGCTGTTCTGCCCCCAATAAGGGGTAATTATATCTTAGTTGGGATCAAGTACAGGTACTGTTTTATTATTACAGAGAAAAGGGAATCATTTAACCATTAAATAAACCCAATAGGGATGTTCTTCCCCCAATAAGGATCCTCGTTAGTACAATGTGTAAGGTACAAATGCAATGCTTATACAGTATCTGTGCAAAAAAATTCTCATTTAAAAATGTGTTTAAAATGGAGTCTACAGGAAATGACCTTCCCGAAATTTGAAGCTTTCTGGATAATGGATTTTCGGATAATGGGGTCTATATCTGTATGAAATAGCACTATGGAACCTATGGGCCCTTCCAGTTGACTCCAGTTCCCAATACCTCCAATGTTTTGCATGTTCTTTCACCTACAGTCGCTCCGAATACTAAGCAACACCACTGTTTATGACCAGACCATATAAAAATATGGGAGGCGCTTCTAGAAAATCCCGCTAGAAGGGCTGCATTTAATTTTACACATTTTTAAGTGCAGCCCTGCAACTTGCATCAGTTAGAAATGTTCCTGATTTTTCAAATGATCTGGTAAAATGGCAGTTGTGTTTTTGGTTGGGTTTAGACATCTTTCATGCTGAAATATTTACACTGGCCAAAATAGCCTAGTTTTTGAGCAGCAGATAGCCAAGCAGGGGTTAATCTCCCATAACCCAGACTAGCTGGTGAAAGCAGGGACAGCTGGGCATATGGTGAACCTCAACACACTTTAATTGGATGTGCTGATTAGGGATCAATTTAGCAGGGCAGCTCCATTGTCCCTATGGAATAGTGACAGAACTGATAAGCAGAGATATATTAGAGTACTGGGGTATAAACGCACCCCCCTTTATATGAGGGGTCTTTGTGCTGTTGAAAGGAAAGCCTCAACCAATCAGCAAGTGGCTTGCTCCAAAAAAAAATCTGCTCAGAATATATTAAATATATAAAATATATTACTTTGTAATATACACTAATTAATAATTTATTGGCGTTTTTTGTGCTTCGAGGGTTTACTCGAGTAGGTGTTTTATTTGATTGTACACTGCCGAATAGTGGAGTGCGTCACACAGCAATGCACAATCGGATTGAATGCCTCCCTATTGGCTGATTAAATAAAAGGCACTAAGTTTGCCCAGGAGTAGTTACCTATAAGATGTTTTTAAACAGGTGACCAGTAAATGCTACCTGCTGATTGGTTGTTAGGGGTTATCGCTCCTCTGCAAATTTAGTGCCTTTTATTACATAATCCCATATGGGTTCAGATTGTAAGCAACCTGAAAAAATCTTTAAACCCCCCAGTTCCAACCAGGGTCGGACTGGGGGGTGAAGGGCCCAGCACCCCCCAAGGTACCGCCGCATCCCCAGCAGGGGCCCCCGCATGTGAAACGCATCAGGGGAGGACATCACTGGGCAGGAGAAGCACGACAGGGTCGGGTCTGGGCCGCTGGGGCCCACCAGGTATTTTGCCAGTGCCCCAGCGGCCCAGTCTGACCCTGGTTCCAACACCTATGACTGCAGCACTTTTTTAATTACAGATAAAGGGATTTACAAAGCACATCCTTATATGTTAATATTACTCTACATTCTAAACATCAAATTAAACCCTAAATTATTGTCCCATACATGGGGTCTTTATAACAGGCTGTCTGACTGATAAGTGGCTACTAATTGGCCGGATATCTAATGGGCAGGTCTCAATGCAAGGACAGCATTGGTAGCAGATAACACTGGGCACAGACCTGCCCTTGCCGGGTAAGTGGATCTTGCCAGTTTATTTGGGCATCAGTGCCTGACTTTCTTCTATAAATCACTACCATTTTCACTATTCATTTAACCACACTATATTACACTGCTATACAATATCTGGTCATTTCAAATTCAAATTCTAAAGGGTATTTTCATGAATTCCCTGTACAGGTATGGGACCTGTTATCCAGAATGCTCGGGACCTGGGGATCTATCCATAATTTGGGCCTCCTACCTAAAGTCTGCTAAAAATCATCTAAATATTGGATAAACCCAATAGGGCTGTTTTGCTTCCAATAAAGATTAATTATATCTTAGTTGGGATCAAGTACAGGTACTGTTTTATTATTACAGAGAAAAGGGAATCATTTAACCATTAAATAAACCCAATAGGGCTGTTCTGCCCCCAATAAGGGGTAATTATATCTTAGTTGGGATCAAGTACAGGTACTGTTTTATTATTACAGAGAAAAGGGAATCATTTAACCATGAAATAAACCCAATAGGGCTGTTCTGCCCCCAATAAGGGGTAATTATATCTTAGTTGGGATCAAGTACAGGTACTGTTTTATTATTACAGAGAAAAAGGAAATCATTTTTAAAAATTAGAATTATTTGCTTATAATGGAGTCTATGGGAGATGGCCTTTCCGTAATTTGGAACTTTCTGGATAACGGATGTCCAGATAAGGGATTCCAAACCTGTATATAACTTTCTTAGTCTTTTTTTAGCCAAAGCCACACCGTATGTCAGGGCCCCTCCCACCTGCAATGCACCATGTGACTCACTCGCCAGCCAATATGTCCTCTTTGTTCCGTGGGTAATATATTGCTTAGTTACTAACAAAACACTACATAAAACCGCACTGAGCAATGTACTGTACTGCTGCGCTAATTCATCCCCATCGCCGTTCCCCTATACACCTTCACTATTCCTGGCAACCTGACATAAGGCTCGCAGAGGCAAACTGGCATGTTTCCAATACACGTACGTAGCCGCACATTCTCTAGGAGCAGCAGGCCATCAACGCACACGTGGCGCGGGGCAATTTATTTTTCAGCTCTTCTACACAATGCAGCTCAAAAATTATTATTATTATGGGGAATAAATTGGTTCTAGAAAAGGAAATGCAAAGTAGAAGAAAACAGAATGCTTTTCACTGATTAATGTACGAGATTGGAGCGCAGACTTTACACCGGGGACCTAATAAAACATGAGCCTCTAACCTCAAGTCCCAAGGGAGGGCTCAGCAGTTCAACATTCATGTAAATCTCAGGGTGGTCTACTGGATAGTAGGGATACATTAATCCTATATTTTTTGGATCTAATTGAATTCTGAATTGTCTACAGAAGAACCAAAGATGGACCAAAGCTTGAGATAAATTAAAAAAGACATCATCTGTAAACATAAACTTGGTCGCGTTCAGTTGTAACGTCACGTAAACTCAAGTGTTCTGCTGAACCAATTCCAAACCGAATCCTTGAAAAAAGTATTGAGTTTTGGGCCAGTCCTGATCTCCTGGAATTGGAGCTTCCCTACCAGTAGCACACACACTTTCCTATATTCAAATACAACATTTAAAATCATAGGGATAGATATAGAGGTTCTGGCTGATCTTCCATGTCATCAGAAGGTTCCTGCATTGGTACTAGAGCAGGATTGTCCTAGTCTGGTAGCACCAACTCTCAACATCTGTAGGCTGTAGGCCATCATTTGACTTCCATGGTTAAAAATTGACTCCCCATAATATTATGTCTGAAGCCAGATAGATTTCCTGATGGATTTAGTGCAGATGTTCTAGCCATCCCCGGTGCATTGCTTGTTCATGTATGGCAGAAGAATGGACCCTTGCACCTGGTACATATGTATAGGAGATTTCCTGTTCTATATACGCTATAACAGGGGACACTCTTCTATATTTTAGCACTGAAGGAACCCATAGCGGCAGGGGTGGCAGCAAAACAAAGGCAGCAGTTAATGAAATGAGCCCAGAATGCAAATCTCAGAGTTGTGACATCCCCTGTGTAGGTCCTTGTGCCTGTAATGAAGACATGACTCTTGGAGGTCTATTGTGCATTGTTCCCCTCGTAGGTAGGCCCTATCTGTCTGTGCCAAGGAACGTTCCGTATGCATCTCCCTGAGTACAAAAGGATTACAAAGCACACTCCAGCCTTCATCTATCCATCCCAAGGGAGGGGGAACATGTGCTTCGCTATGGCATCCCCAATTTCCAAGGCACAACCATTAAATAATCACAGCATTGTACACACATTACACGCATTACCTGTGATTTTATATCACTATACTTCCCTTGGAAACACTGCGGCTGCCCAATACTCTTGGGTGCTTAACCTTCTCTTAATCTCAATGTCCAGAGGTGCTGTCTCCATTTAAAGTACAGTAGTTATACAAATATAAATAGATGGATACCATACAGGTAACTATTTATTATTTATACTGGTAATTATTTATTATCTATATATGTATGCCTTACTCTTTGTCTGGCTCTCAGTCTGTCGTCCGTCCCATCTAATCAGCATGAGGTTAGGGTATACAGATCTGTATTACTGATATTGAGCCATATGCTGAATATTTGGTACATGGCACAACACTGCAACACTGTACAATGGCACTAAATACACCAGACCAGGGATGGATAACCCCCGAGAGCCTCCAGCTATTGAACTTCTGAGCTGGAAATTGCAGTATAACAATATCTGAAAGAGCACAGTTTGCCCATCCCTACAAAAAGCTTCTATAGTCCCCTGGGCTGTTAGAGATGGTGGGAGTTGCAGTACAGCAACATACAGAGAGCTGCAGTTTTGTTCAATACATCACTTAACACTCAACCTTGGACACAGGATTACACCTGCCACCGTCCCTTTGGCTAATTTGGCATGATGGGAACTGTAGTTCATATTTGCCAAATTCCAAATTGTAAGCACAGTCTGAATTATCAGTAAATTCCTAATTCTATAAACATGCCAAATCATCTGAAGATACAGCGACCCAAATAGCTGCCACTTATTTATTAGGCCTGTGCTTTAGCCCAAAGGGGCAAATATCATGCACATCCTGAGGAATATTGTGCTGACATTGGAACTTACCCATCCCATTATTACACCTGTTATATAAGAATATAACCAAAGCTGAGCAATAAAGGCATTTATCTCTGCGTATTGGTGCAACCTGCCCTATAGACCTTGCCGAGCGATCTGGGTAACAATGGCAATAAAAGGGGACAAAGCAGTATGGGGGCTTGATGGCACAGCAGCAAATGGGATGGGGGAATCTGCATGTCATTGGAGGAACTCATGCATCAATGCTCTGAGTAAATTAGGATTATCTATCCTTTACATGGAGGGGAGGTGGGGGGGGTCTCACAAAGGATCATAAAAACCTGCAGCAGCAGCAGGCGTCTGTTGTTCTGAGTCGATGGACCTTTATTTTTTGGTTAATACATATTAACTACATCCGATGAGAGTGAAAGCACTGCAGGGCCCGACCCCCATTAAGCCGAGTTTGCATGGGAGATACATGCCCATAATGGAATATTCAGTTTAATGTCCCTTTGTCCATTACACCACAAGCATCGGGCAGCGATAGCCCTGTCCTAAGAAAGTCACAATTATTTCCCCCATCCTGGCGCAGTTTATTCCCATTTACGCCAATTTACGGAAGCCCTGCGTTATTCAGAAACAAGACGCTGCCTCAATAACATTTGTTTGTGTAGCAGAGGGTTTCATGCCTTCTCATTGCTCCATTATTAAAAACACAATGAAAGATATATGGATATTTGATTGTAACAGTCACCTTGCCATAGCTGCAGTTTCTATCAGCAATAGCCATTAGCACCCATCGTTGGGTCCCCATAGGGGCCAGCCCCACTGTTTGGGTACCACTTCTCTATAAGATACATGCAGAATCTACATATACAGAGAGGGCATTTCATGGGGACCATACTCATGACATATTCTTTTAATCATTTTCTTAGTATATAGGTAAGCAATGGCTAACTTAAGTGCCTTCAGCTTTGTCACTACCACAGCAACCTACTAATAATAAAGGCTGAGAGTTCCAGTTCAATCACAGCCAAGGGGGTCACAGGTTTCATCCTTCTGACTAATCCAGTCCTTAAATAAGGGGGATCCCAGGCATTCTCCCTTCCCTGTTCAGTAATTCAAGCCCTGATACGTATAACAGATACAGCCTGGAAATGTATATCCCTAAATCTCAGCATTAAAAGTCATGAAAGCAGCTTTCTAAGAAAATCAGTATACAACAGCCCACGGATACGGCTACGGAACACACACCTGCAGCCTGTGTGCACAATGGGCATCTGGATAGACAAATGAGACCAGGGTTTGGGTTTGGGATCAATAGACAGGTGTCTGATATAAATATATTTAGACAAGAATACCTTCTTCTTTCTATCTTTTGACCGTTTCCGGTGCCTTTTCTTTTCCTTTGCATCTTCCTCTGCATTAATGTCCAGATCCCTGTTCTTTTTTAGCTGGGACGCAGCGTGAGCCATGATGAGGCTAAATATCCCATAAAGGTTCCCTTGGAATAGGTTATATCCTTACGTGCCTTCGGTTCCGACTCCCTGTCAGCGTTCCAAAGGATGGAGAAGGGCAAGCCAAGCAGCCAAGAGAAGGACGGAGGTGCAGGAGAAGGAGCGGGCCGGCCGAATTCTCATGACTTTACCTTCCAGCACCTTTATGGGGCATTGTCACGCATGAGTGAGAGAGAAAGAGGCAGCTGAAGCAGAGCAGCCTGGATCCCAAGCCACCAGCTGGATGTGCCTATGTGATCCCAGCAATGGGGGGGGGGGGGGGGGGGGGGGAATTGCTCTTAACGATGCAGTGAAAAAAAAAAAGGATCAAGCGAAGGAGCACATGGATAGACGCATAATTAGAATTAGAGCAGAATTCTTCCTCAAATCCACAGCGCAGCGTTGACTCCCCACTGTAGTATAACTGCTGATGACGGCAAAAAAAATGAAATAAATAATAAAATAGCCCCCCCTCCCAAGAAAAAAAAAAAAAGAAATTATCTTGCCATAAAGATCCCCAGCTGCATTATGCACTGCACAATACCAGTGCTGCCATATCTCTCAACACTGGTCCTTTTGTGCTGAGCTTTTTCTCTGTATGACAACACATGGAAGGGAGGAGGGTATGGAGAGCTCCCTTGTCTTATACAGAGGAGAACATACTCGTTACAACTCACCGCCGCCGCAGCAGCAAGGAAAACATGGGATGGGGCTGATGTGCAGAAGAGGCGTGGGGGGTCCCTGGAACGCTGCACCGGGTTCCAATCCAATTCTTTTGCTTTAAATGTCCCTCAGACCCATCAACAATAGATTACAGCTGAGCGCTTCCTATTGAGTCCTCCTCTCCATCACCTCAATATCTTTTAAGCCACCTGAGTCCTCAGCATCTGCAGCTTCTGAATATTCATCACGCCGTCCGAAATAGCAGCAGTAGAAAGGGGCCCTGAAGGAGAATCTATTAATGGAATGTACACAGAAGCAGCCAATCACAGCTCAGAAGGGGGATATTAATAATTAACCCCAAACCTGTACAAAATAGATGTTTACATGTTGTTTTTCCTGCTTCTGACACGCGTGGTGGCTGTGAGGGGAGAAAAACAATGTCCCACGCAGAAGCGTGTAAATAAAATATATTATATATATATATCATATAACCTAGCACTATGGAATGCTGGAGGCCATTTAATAAATAGTTATTTATATATTGAAACAGAATTGGATAAAACATTTAATTCCTGCTGAAAAAAGATCTTTCAAATGTTCAAATGTGCCTAAATGTATTTTATAATTAGGCAATAAGCATGGAGGGCATCAGGCGCAATTTCCAAGGATCCGCTCAAAACAATGATTTTTGTATAGATATTAGCATTGCAATCGCACCTTACCCAGTGTACTAACAAGTATCCGTGGCAGAGAAGGGACACGGAGCAATACAAGAGTGGGATCCGCTATTTGGAAACCTGTTATTCAGAAAGCTTACAGGAAGACCATCTCCCATAGACTTCATTCTAATCAAATAATTTTTACAAATTATTTCCTTTTTCTCTGTAATAATAAAACAGTACCTGTACTTGATCCCAACTAAGATATAATTACCCCTTATTGGGGGCAGAACAGCCCTATTGGGTTTATTTAATGGTTAAATGATTCCCTTTTCTCTGTAATAATAAAACAGTACCTGTACTTGATCCCAACTAAGATATAATTACCCCTTATTGGGGACAGAACAGCCCTATTGGGTTTATTTCATGGTTAAATGATTCCCTTTTCTCTGCAATAATAAAACAGTACCTGTACTTGATCCCAACTAAGATATAATTACCCCTTATTGGGGCAGAACAGCCCTATTGGGTTTATTTAATGGTTAAATGATTCCATTTTCTCTGTAATAATAAAACAGTACCTGTACTTGATCCCAACTAAGATATAATTACCCCTTATTGGGGGCAGAACAGCCCTATTGGGTTTATTTCATGGTTAAATGATTCCCTTTTCTCTGTAATAATAAAACAGTACCTGTACTTGATCCCAACTAAGATATAATTACCCCTTATTGGGGCAGAACAGCCCTATTGGGTTTATTGGTTAAATGATTCCCTTTTCTCTGTAATAATAAAACAGTACCTGTACTTGATCCCAACTAAGATATAATTACCCCTTATTGGGGCAGAACAGCCCTATTGGGTTTATTTAATGGTTAAATGATTCCATTTTCTCTGTAATAATAAAACAGTACCTGTACTTGATCCCAACTAAGATATAATTACCCCTTATTGGGGGCAGAACAGCCCTATTGGGTTTATTTAATGGTTAAATGATTCCCTTTTCTCTGTAATAATAAAACAGTACCTGTACTTGATCCCAAATAAGATATAATTAATCCTTATTGGGGGCAGAACAGCCCTATTGGGTTTATTTCATGGTTAAATGATTCCCTTTTCTCTGTAATAATAAAACAGTACCTGTACTTGATCCCAACTAAGATATAATTACCCCTTATTGGGGGCAGAACAGCCCTATTGGGTTTATTTAATGGTTAAATGATTCCCTTTTCTCTGTAATAATAAAACAGTACCTGTACTTGATCCCAACTAAGATATAATTACCCCTTATTGGGGGCAGAACAGCCCTATTGGGTTTATTTAATGGTTAAATGATTCCCTTTTTCTCTGTAATAATAAAACAGTACCTGTACTTGATCCCAACTAAGATATAATTACCCCTTATTGGGGGCAGATCAGTCCTATTGGGTTTATTTCAAGTTTTTATCGTAAATTTTAGGTATGGAAATCCAAATTACAGAATGATCCCTTATGTGGAAAACCCCTGGTCCAGAGCATTCTGGATAACAGGTCCCATACCTGTACTGAATTCTGCTGTGCTGACTGGTGATAATATCTGCCCATGTGTAACCAAAGGATACTGTATGCTAGAAGCACCAGGACAGGATTTAACAATTTTCAAAATTCCCAGTCCAACCAATGACTTGGTTTGTGGTGTCCAAAACATGTTTTTTACAAAACCCATCAGTTAATAGAGCTTCCCCAGCAGAATCCTGCATTGTAATCTGTTTTTCAAAAACACAAACAGATTTTTTAAATTTAATTTTGAAATTTCACATAAAGCTAGCCATATTCTTCATTTCCCAGGATGCCACAGCCATGTGACCTGTTCTCTGATAAACTTCAGTCACACTTTACTGCTGCGCTGCAAGTTGGAGTGATATCCCCCCCGCCCCTCCCAGCAGCCGATCAGCAGAACAATGGGAAGGGAGCAAGATAGCAGCTCCCAGTAGGTATCAGAATAGCACTCAATAGTAAGAAATCCAAGTCCGGCTTGGGACTCCTCCAGTTACATGGGAGTAGGAGAAACAATAGGTTAGCTGAAAGCAGTTCTAATGTGTAGCGCTGGCTGAAAGCTCAGACTCAGGCACAATGCACTGAGATGCCGCCTACACACCAATATTACAGCTACAAATACATTTGTTGGTTTAAGAATAAAACGTTAAATGGCAGAGGGAATTATTTGCTATGTAAACAGTGTAATTTAGAAATTAAAAATACCCCATACAAATCATGACAGTATCTCCTTAAGCATTTACTGGTGTCAGGTGAGTTTGTGCAGATAGGTATAGATGGGTAAGTATAGGTTTGTGGGTGCTGGGTTTACTTGGAAGGGTTGAACTTGATGGACTCTGGTCTTTTTTCAACCCTATGTAACTATGCAACATGGGCAGTGAGCATTCAGCACAATGACATCACTTCCAGCCAAGGACATTCTCCAACCCTCCCAGATCCATGCCAACACCGCCCTGCCAGGCTGGTAAGATTTAAACATAAATGAGGCACCAGGGTACTAAATGGTGCCAATCCTCTGGGCTAAACCATTGGTTCTTTATTATATATACACTCATGGGCCATCCCAAGTAGAAGCCAGAGGGCAGGTTCTCTGATGGGTCCTAGATGGTCCAGTCTGACCCTGCCTGATCCTGCCAGTGCAGTAAGTCATGTAAGTATCACTCGACAATGAGGCAGGGACGTTTCCAAGCAATAATTTTTCGAGGGGGCACAGAATACAATATTAAAATTAATCTTTGAATTTACATTTTGCAAAGTTTGGATTCTGTCAAATGCCAAATATTCTATTCAAATCCCTATAATACCATGCAGTAGAGCAGAATGGATACCTGAAATCTATGTGCCCAACTTATTACCCCATATACAGGAATCAATTCCTCATTTTAGCACTTTTAATTCAGATTCACTTGAACACTAAGGATTTAGCCAGACACATTAATCAGGAGAAGCTAAAGAGCTGAGGGTACAACACCCCGAACAGACTGTACCATGCACTAGAACAGGGGGGGGTATCTAAAAACTTTATGCAGCGAATCCAAGACTTATCTTGTGAATCAATAATTAGGGGTTTTTTTCCATATTTTTTTTTAATATCTAGATTAAGGCTAATTCTTTTGGATTACATGGGTATCATCTAGATGGACATTGGAGACCACAAATGATTATCCAAATAAGTAGGTATTTTTATCAGCTGGAATAAAAGAGAATTTCATTATACAGTTAGGCACTGATTGGTATGCACTCAAAAGACTCATCCTCTACATCAGTCCCTGCCCCAGTGGAGCTTACAATCTAAGGTCCCTATAACATTCCCATCAGTCCCTGCCCCAGTGGAGCTTACAATCTAAGGTCCCTATAACATTCCCATCAGTCCCTGCCCCAGTGGAGCTTACAATCTAAGGTCCCTATCACATACCCATCAGCCCCTGGCCCAGTGAGCTTACAATCTAAGGTCCCTATCACATTCCCATCAGTCCCTGCCCCAGTGGAGCTTACAATCTAAGGTCCCTATCACATTCCCATCAGTCCCTGCCCCAGTGGAGCTTACAATCTAAGGTCCCTATCACATTCCCATCAGTCCCTGCCCCAGTGAGCTTACAATCTAAGGTCCCTATCACATTCCCATCAGCCCCTGCCCCAGTGGAGCTTCCAGTCTAAGGTCCCTATCCCATTCCCATCAGTACCTGCCCCAGTGGAGCTTACAATCTAAGGTCCCTATCACATTCCCATCAGTCCCTGCCCCAGTGGAGCTTCCAGTCTAAGGTCCCTATAACATTCACACACACTAGGGGCAGTTTCATAAGGAGTATGGAGTGTATGCCTGTATGGAGTATAGGAAGAAACTGGATGAATTTGGAAAACGCAACTTCACTAAGACTATTGTGCCTGTTATGGGGTCTTTCCAACAGCCTGCCCATCCCATATCGGCCAGGTTAGAAATGGAGTCTGCATTGGTGGTTGATATGGTCACCATAGACCCCCAGTATGATCTAATCATGGGTCCTGAGTCCAAGTGATTGGATTAGCACAATTTCACCCACATCAAGTGTTGCCGAACTGAGCAAAGATCTGCTGGTTTGACAACCTTCCTATATGCCAAGCTTAAGACAAACTAGCAACTCATTGGTTTACATATAGAACTAAAGCCATTGCTTTTGTCTCTCAGACAAGCATTGGCTAATGGCTGCCATGCAATCTAATCTTGATTACAGTAATAAAATAAATCCCAGTTGTTCTGTATAACAAAACAGTCCGGCACCAAACAATTAACAGCACTGTGGACACCAAATTTTGCACCTAAAATCTATCTGAGCCACAGGCAGTGGGCAGTTAAACATTAATACACATTTCATCAGGATGGAGAGTGCGGCGGCAGAGTGCAGCCTGGTTAATCTCCGCTTGCCCTATCCAGATGTCGGCACGTACGTAACATTAGCACTGTAAAACCTCCTAATATGCAAGGGAGGGTCTCTGCTTTATCCAAATTCTTTTAATCCAGATGGAAAATTGATTTCGCCAACTGTTATGTACTAACTAGGTCAGCCTGAGAAGACAAACAACAACATGGCTGCTGGGCTAAGAACGGGACCATGGGAAATAGGGAAAATGTAAACAAATAATACCATTTTATAGCAGTATAAATGCCATGGAAAGTGAGACTTAGCACTCTCTGGCTGAAGAAGGAACACAATCAGGGTGATTTGCTCACGGGTGTTGCTTCAGTCTATTCACATACATGTAACATGTAAACACTGTACCCCAAGCTAAACCAAGAGGGCACAATATCAACTGTAAGCCGCTCTTCAGCAAAGCCCCCCGCCCAGCAGGTTCTCTTGAATAAAGCAGTTCTCCTTATATTATTATACATTATACAATGTTTCATATGCCCAAGAAATAGGTAATGATATTATTATAATGTCATATAAAGAAGTCAGAGGCACTTATTGCTGCCTGGGGGCCATATAGTGTCAGACCGGCCAGCGGGATACCAGGAAAACTGCCAGTAGGCCCAGGTGTCAGTGGGCCCTTTTTACTTCTACCCATTTGCCTATTTATGGTCATTTTCTATTTATCAATGGGAACAGAGAAGCTTAATAGATAGAAGAATAGAGGATAGTATGATGTGAAATAGGCTAATAGAGTAGGTAGGAGAATAAAGAGTTTGAATGGGACCATGGTCTAAGGTTTTCTAATGGGCCCCTGGCCCCAGGTCTGACACTGAGGCCATAAAAATGTCACGGCAGGGACACATTGTCATAGAGAGCAGGTTTGAGCAATGACCACTAATGATACAAACATCATCAACATTTACATTCCAACAGTGATGTCATAAGACTTTGACCTTTGCCAATAGTATCACAAAATCAATACAAGGATAATGGTTACACTGGTTTGGTAGATAGACGGCCAACCAAGGGCAACTTTTAGTTTCAGGTATTTCGTTAAAGACTTAAATGGCCCAAGTATCTACTGTATGTCTAGCAATTTGCTGCCTATGACTGAAATCAGGTCTCCTACTCCCACCTCTGATAGTGATGCTAGTTAGATAATAGTTCCCCTGTGCCGGATAAGAAAATACATTTTGAAACATAGAAGGTTTATTTATATCCAAAAGTAAACATTTTTTAGAGTAAAACCCGGTTTCTCCGGTGTTATAAATGGAGAGGAATGTGCTTCCATTTACCTTCCATTGTTTGACACTTTGACTTGGCATCAGTCAAGCGCAGGATTTGACTGGGCCACGGTGACACAAAGAGATGCCCCAAAAGACCAAGGTGTTAGCTGGGCCTCCAGTATAGTGCACATTCAGCAGCCCCTCCGTTCCATTCTGAACAACAGCCCCTCTTGCCCCAGTCTGCAATGTAACCTGACCTTGTTGCAAGATGTTTAGCGATGTCCCTGCTGCCCTATCAGTGTAAAACCTTCACCAAACACCGTCTATTCTTCTATACTAAGTACAAAAGGGAAAGCTCATCTAGTGGCACTTTGATATTCAAGGATGGGGATCAGGTTATGGATCAAGGACGTTGATGTCCTGGTTAACAAAAGTCAGTAGCCCAGTTGTACAGCCCAGGTTATACCTGCCCTAATGCATAATGGTATAATGACTCCCAGAAATGTATGGCTTTTACCTAAGAACAGAGCCAAATCATACTGATCTCGCACCTTTCTTAATCAATGAGGGTCAATGTCTTTCAAGCTAGGCTTTCCCTTATCCTTAGCCAGGCTATAATGTGAGTATAATGTGAGTAGGGCTGACTCTTTTTAATATACGCAACTATGTGTAATTTGATCAGGCATTTAAATTTTGATATCAAGTTCTGAGTGGAATTACAGGCCATTATAACAGAGATAAAGCCGTGGGCCTATCAAATATCTGCAGCCGCAGTTTGTTTCAAACTTTTCATTATTGCTAAGTACACACAATAAGGTTCTTTATATAAAAAAAAACAACCCGTTACATTCTAGAGCTGGCCCCCCTCCAACTCCAATCAAACTGAGAATAATTCAGCGTAGTGATCGCTCCTGATATAGTAACCTGCTGACTTACTGTTTGGCACTGATTCCTCTCCATGGATTTGTTCAACAGTAGTGACCAGAACGCACACGATCAGTGAATATTCATATTACTACTGGAGTTATAAGGAAAATGCTTTGTAGGAATCAAGAGTTGTTGGAAATGCAGTGATTTGAAAGCATAAGAGAGGGTGGGAAGGGACTGGGGCTGTGGGATAGCAGGTATAGTAGGGAGAGATGGTGCCTATAGTAGCAGTGGGGGGATAATAGCCTCTGGGAAGGGACTGGGGCTGTGGGATAGCAGGTATAGTAGGGAGAGATGGTGCCTATAGTAGCAGTGGGATAATAGCCTCTGGGAAGGGACTGGGGCTGTGGGATAGCAGGTATAGTAGGGAGAGATGGTGCCTATAGTAGCAGTGGGGGGATAATAGCCTCTGGGAAGGGACTGGGGCTGTGGGATAGCAGGTATAGTAGGGAGAGATGGTGCCTATTGTAGCAGTGGGGGGATAATAGCCTCTGGGAAGGGACTGGGGCTGTGGGATAGCAGGTATAGTAGGGAGAGATGGTGCCTATAGTAGCAGTGGGATAATAGCCTCTGGGAAGGGACTGGGGCTGTGGGATAGCAGGTATAGTAGGGAGAGATGGTGCCTATAGTAGCAGTGGGGGGATAATAGCCTCTGGGAAGGGACTGGGGCTGTGGGATAGCAGGTATAGTAGGGAGAGATGGTGCCTATAGTAGCAGTGGGATAATAGCCTCTGGGAAGGGACTGGGGCTGTGGGATAGCAGGTATAGTAGGGAGAGATGGTGCCTATAGTAGCAGTGGGGGGATAATAGCCTCTGGGAAGGGACTGGGGCTGTGGGATAGCAGGTATAGTAGGGAGAGATGGTGCCTATAGTAGCAGTGGGGGGATAATAGCCTCTGGGAAGGGACTGGGGCTGTGGCATAGTAGGTATAGCAGGGAGAGATGGTGCCTATAGTAGCAGTGGGATAATAGCCTCTGGGAAGGGACTGGGGCTGTGGGATAGCAGGTATAGTAGGGAGAGATGGTGCCTATAGTAGCAGTGGGGGGATAATAGCCTCTGGGAAGGGACTGGGGCTGTGGGATAGCAGGTATAGTAGGGAGAGATGGTGCCTATAGTAGCAGTGGGGGGATAATAGCCTCTGGGAAGGGACTGGGGCTGTGGGATAGCAGGTATAGTAGGGAGAGATGGTGCCTATAGTAGCAGTGGGGGGATAATAGCCTCTGGGAAGGGACTGGGGCTGTGGGATAACAGGTATAGTAGAGAGAGATGGTGCCTATAGTAGCAGTGGGGGGATAATAGCCTCTCGGAAGGGACTGGGGCTGTGGGATAGCAGGTATAGTAGGGAGAGATGGTGCCTATAGTAGCAGTGAGATAATAGCCTCTGGGAAGGGACTGGGGCTGTGGGATAGCAGGTATAGTAGGGAGAGATGGTGCCTATAGTAGCAGTGGGATAATAGCCTCTGGGAAGGGACTGGGGCTGTGGGATAGCAGGTATAGCAGGGAGAGATGGTGCCTATAGTAGCAGTGGGGGGATAATAGCCTCTGGGAAGGGACTGGGGCTGTGGGATAGCAGGTATAGTAGGGAGAGATGGTGCCTATATTAGCAGTGGGGGGATAATAGCCTCTGGGAAGGGACTGGGGCTGTGGGATAGCAGGTATAGTAGGGAGAGATGGTGCCTATAGTAGCAGTGGGGGGATAATAGCCTCTGGGAAGGGACTGTGGCTGTGGGATAGCAGGTAGTGTCTGTGGCACTGCACATGCTCAGTGTGCCCTGGGCAGCTGTTATGAAGCTAAGCTTAGGGGTTGTTGCAAATATCAAGCAGAAAATGTATATACAGTATATTGTGAGTGGGTCCCTAAGCTTAGGTAAGTGACAGCAGCAGGGAATCAGCAGAAAAGAAGATGGGGGGAGTCTGGGGGCATTTTTGGGGCACAGATCTTCCCTGCTTAAGGGCTGCGGTTGCCTTTGGGCTGGTAGAGAAGCCCAAAACATAATGTACATTATTTCGAGCCTAGTTCTTTACTTAAGCTTTAGTTCTCCTTTACATGAATATTCTAGTAGAACATCTGTACAAACCCAATACACTTAATACTTGCCTGGCACGGCTACAACATTCTGACATTCTTTCAACTGCTCTGTTTCTGGCCGGTCGGATCACTCGCTGTACTCACCCCCCCTATGTTTCTACATAGCAGCAACGCACCTTTTATCTGTACTGTTCCTTTAAATGTCACAGCTATTGGGAAGGGGTGAGCAATGCAGTCATGTGGTTACTATATTCTCCTCTCATTAGGGGCTTCATGCAGCTTTCATGAATGGAGCTATAAGCAAATGACTCCCTGACAGGTTGCTATTATGTGCCAAGGCAGTGTGCGACACAGGCTGGGATACGCTGCCAGGCTCTATACTCATTACACACTGGATTAAACATAATGAATCAAGACAAAGACAAAGATTGTTCACTTCCAACCAAGTAAACACAGTGATTGTTATCCTGATATTCCCTGTAAGAACACAAAGAGCTGCTTTTAAAGAACAGGTACATTCTAAAGGCGTTACTGTAACCTTGAATGGGGCTGCTGTACAATCTTACATGTACAGAGGCCCTATGCATTGAAACCTGGGATAGGTGATATACCCCCTACTGTAAATGATAAGGATATTAGCAGTCACTGAGGGGTTCTGTGCCCATATAAAGGCACAAGGCTGCAGGCTGAGTTATACAGGGAACTCTGAGTATCACTCATGTATTATAAGGGATAATGTACCCCCTACTGTAAATGATAAGGATATTAGCAGTCACTGAGGGGTTCTGTGCCCATATAAAGGCACAAGGCTGCAGGCTGAATTATACAGGGAACTCTGAGTATCACTCATGTATTATAAGGGATAATGTACCCCCTACTGTAAATGATAAGGATATTAGAAGTCACTGAGGGGTTCTGTGCCCATATAAAGGCACAAGGCTGCAGGCTGAGTTATACAGGGAACTCTGAGTATCACTCATGTATTATAAGGGATAATGTACCCCCTACTGTAAATGATAAGGATATTAGCAGTCACTGAGGGGTTCTGTGCCCATATAAAGGCACAAGGCTGCAGGCTGAGTTATACAGGGAACTCTGAGTATCACTCATGTATAATAAGGGATAATGTACCCCCTACTGTAAATGATAAGGATATTAGCAGTCACTGAGGGGTTCTGTGTAGTGCTGGGCGGTATACCGGTTTAACCGGTATACCGGTTTTTAAAAAAAAAACGGTATGAGTTTTAAACATACCGCTATACCGGTATGCGCGCCTCCTGCTGTTTTTCTCCTATTACTTCCGGGTTGCACCCGTGCGTACGTGACGTCGGCGCGCATGTGACGTCAGCGCGCACGCGACGTCGCTAGGACGCATCGCTGGAGCTGGAGGAACCACAAGTTGGGTAAGTTCTGCTAGGGGGTTGTGGCTGGGGTTGGGGTTGTGGTTGGGGGGGTTGTGGCTGGGGTTGGGGGGCTGGGGGGGGTTTGTGGCTGGGGCTGGGGGGGGTTGTGGCTGGGGTTGTGGGGGCTGGGGGGGGTTGTGGCTGGGGTTGGGGGGGTTGTGGCTGGGGTTGGGGGGGCTGGGGTTGGGGGGGTTGGTGTTGGGGGGGCTGGGGTTGTTGGGGGGGGTTGGGGTTGGTGTTGGGGGGGTGGGGGGCCACCAATATTTATTATTTATTTTTTTATTTATATACCGTCAAATACCGTGATACCGATATAATTTTGAAAAATACCGTGATAAAAATTTTTGGTCATACCGCCCAGCTCTAGTTCTGTTCCCATATAAAGGCACAAGGCTGCAGGCTGAGTTATACAGGGAACTCTGTGTATCACTCATGTATTATAAGGGATAATGTACCCCCTACTGTAAATGATAAGGATATTAGCAGTCACTGAGGGGTTCTGTGACCATATAAAGGCACAAGGCTGCAGGCTGAGTTATACAGGGAACTCTGAGTATCACTTATGTATTATAAGGGTTAATGTACCCCCTACTGTAAATGATAAGGATATTAGAAGTCACTGAGGGGTTCTGTGCCCATATAAAGGCACAAGGCTGCAGGCTGAGTTATACAGGGAACTCTGAGTATCACTCATGTATTATAAGGGATAATGTACCCCCTACTGTAAATGATAAGGATATTAGCAGTCACTGAGGGGTTCTGTGCCCATATAAAGGCACAAGGCTGCAGGCTGAGTTATACAGGGAACTCTGAGTATCACTCATGTATAATAAGGGATAATGTACCCCCTACTGTAAATGATAAGGATATTAGCAGTCACTGAGGGGTTCTGTGTAGTGCTGGGCGGTATACCGGTTTTTAAAAAAAAAAACGGTATGAGTTTTAAACATACCGCTATACCGGTATGCGCGCCTCCTGCTGTTTTTCTCCTATTACTTCCGGGTTGCACCCGTGCGTACGTGACGTCGGCGCGCATGTGACGTCAGCGCGCACGCGACGTCGCTAGGACGCATCGCTGGAGCTGGAGGAACCACAAGTTGGGTAAGTTCTGCTAGGGGGTTGTGGCTGGGGTTGGGGTTGTGGTTGGGGGGGTTGTGGCTGGGGTTGGGGGGGCTGGGGGGGGTTTGTGGCTGGGGCTGGGGGGGGTTGTGGCTGGGGTTGGGGGGGCTGGGGGGGGGTTGTGGCTGGGGTTGGGGGGGGTTGGTGTTGGGGGGGGGCTGGGGTTGTTGGGGGGGGTTGGGGTTGGTGTTGGGGGGGTGGGGGGCCACCAATATTTATTATTTATTTTTTTATTTATATACCGTCAAATACCGTGATACCGATATAATTTTGAAAAATACCGTGATAAAAATTTTTGGTCATACCGCCCAGCTCTAGTTCTGTTCCCATATAAAGGCACAAGGCTGCAGGCTGAGTTATACAGGGAACTCTGAGTATCACTCATGTATTATAAGGGATAATGTACCCCCTACTGTAAATGATAAGGATATTAGCAGTCACTGAGGGGTTCTGTGACCATATAAAGGCACAAGGCTGCAGGCTGAGTTATACAGGGAACTCTGTGTATCACTCATGTATTATAAGGGATAATGTACCCCCTACTGTAAATGATAAGGATATTAGCAGTCACTGAGGGGTTCTGTGACCATATAAAGGCACAAGGCTGCAGGCTGAGTTATACAGGGAACTCTGAGTATCACTTATGTATTATAAGGGTTAATGTACCCCCTACTGTAAATGATAAGGATATTAGAAGTCACTCATGTGGCACAACAGAAGGGCACTGGTCCCTTATCCCACAAGACACAGAGGATCATTCCCATAGGCTACACTGAGACTGTGCGTATGAGACAGTAGGCAGCTGTATAGCAACATAGTAGCCACTAATATAAGTGCAATGGCACCGGATGACGTATAATATCATTCGCTCCTTTATTTCTTGCACCTGAGCTTATTATAGAAGTGAAAATAATGTGTTTGGGTGGCTGTGATATTGACTCATATTATCCCAATGTAAATGGTAGGGATCCATACTGTACTGATACTGTATTTATAAAGCAAGTGATCACACCCAGCAGCTCATCCTTTATGTTGCCCTCACTGACCCGTTAGAGCCCTCAGGGGCCCAGGGACAGGTTCTGTGCTGTTCTGCCGGCACTGGCTGCATTTAGCCTTATGTTAGTAAATCAGCCACTTTATATTTAAGAATATTTGCCCTTGTGAAATCAGGTGATGTCCTACTGCTGTTATTACAGAACCTTACGCCCGTTCCATAACAGAAATATCCTTAGCATACTATTTAGCAGCTGGGGGCTTTCATGCTTGGAGATGTACCCAGTGCCGGTCCCAGGGCGCCTCTCTATCTACTGACCTGGAACTTATCCCCTGCCGGCCACTCAAACCCAATGTCTGCCTCTCCTCATCTTGAGCTTAACACAACGTGGCATCGATATGGCAGTGACGATAGAAATGCAGAGCCTTCTTAGCAATCCAGGATGCCCAGAGAATTCACCTTCCCCAACCAGAAAGGTAGAACTGACAGCTCCTGTACGAGCCGACCCCTCCCAGTCCCTCTGCACAAGAGCGCCCATGGGAGTAACTGATACACAGCACTGAGAGACGCACAAGGCATGGGTGCCATTAGAACAATGGGAAGGGAGCAAGATAGCAGCTCCCAGTAGGTATCAGAATAGCACTCAATAGTAAGAAATCCAAGTCCGGCTTGGGACTCCTCCAGTTACATGGGAGTAGGAGAAACAATAGGTTAGCTGAAAGCAGTTCTAATGTGTAGAGCTGGCTCCTTCTGAAAGCTCAGACTCAGGCACACTTTACTGCTGCGCTGCAAGTTGGAGTGATATCCCCCCCCCTCCCAGCAGCCGATCAGCAGAACAATGGGAAGGGAGCAAGATAGCAGCTCCCAGTAGGTATCAGAATAGCACTCAATAGTAAGAAATCCAAGTCCGGCTTGGGACTCCTCCAGTTACATGGGATTAGGAGAAACAATTGGTTAGCTGTAGGCTCCTTCTGAAAGCTCAGACTCAGGCACAATGCACTGAGATAGCGCCTACACACCAACATTACAGCTAGAAAAAACAGTGGGAACTCTGAGTATCACTCATGTATTATAAGGGATAATGTACCCCCTACTGTAAATGATAAGGATATTAGCAGTCACTGAGGGGTTCTGTGCCCATATAAAGGCACAAGGCTGCAGGCTGAGTTATACAGGGAACTCTGAGTATCACTCATGTATTATATGGGATAATGTACCCCCTACTGTAAATGATAAGGATATTAGCAGTCACTGAGGGGTTCTGTGCCCATATAAAGGCACAAGGCTGCAGGCTGAGTTATACAGGGAACTCTGAGTATCACTCATGCATTATAAGGGATAATGTACCCCCTACTGTAAATGATAAGGATATCAGAAGCAAAACATCCATGTGGCAGACAGAAGGGCCGTTATCCCACAAGACACAGAGATGACAATATGCATGACATTTCCCATCAGCCCTCTTATATGTAGCTGTGTCATGCAGATCCCATTTACTACTTTTCCTATCCAATGGGGTCTAAAATGGGCCCTAGATATCTCTAATGGGCCCTAGAATTCCCAGTCCGTCAGTGAGCAAAGCGTGGGTAAATCCCGTGTATGAAAGACATGGCTGCCAAAAGACTTCGGAATGCCTTCCTGAACCACATACATGGCTTGATGGATTATACATATAAACGCTGACCCTTTTATTGATAAGGCCGGTTCCGCCCAACTACTTTATTCTACTCATTGTTTCAATAGGAACTGCTCCTCTGTCCTTGGCTGGAAGTAGGAGTGTTCTCATAAATATTCTATTAATAAGCCTGGAGCTGCTGTGCTACACTGTGCCGGCTGCCACACAATCACACCATAGCACCAGTGAGTCCGTGTAGAATCCCGGGCCCCCGATGGGCCCCTACAGACAGCCAAGGGTATTTACATTTGCTGCAATCAGGAGAAAAGGGTAGCGGGAGAGCGACAGGGTCTGGGCTGGCAGGGCCCACTGGGTATATATATATATATACTGTATATCATTTATAGGGATACATTGAATCCACTATTTCCAACTTCGGACAAACCCCAGATCCTTCATGAAAGATTTGGTGGAATACTGAACCAAATCTTTATACAGGTATGGGAACCCTTATCCAGAAACCCGTTATCCAGAAAGCTCCGAATTACGGAAAGCCTGTCTCCCATAGACTCTATTTAATCAAACAATTCAGAATTTTAAAACTGATTCCCCTTTTCTCTGTAATAATAAAACAGTACCTGTACTTGATCCCAACTAAGATATAATTACCCCTTATTGGGGCAGACCAGCCCTATTGGGTTTATTTAATGGTTAAATGATTCCCTTTTCTCTGTAATAATAAAACAGTACCTGTAATTGATCCCAACTAAGATATAAATAATCCTTATCGGATTCAAAACAATTCTATTGGGTTTAATTAATGGTTTATTGATTTTTTAGTAGACTTAAGGTATGGAGATCCAACTTACGGAAAGACCCCTTTTCTAGAATACCCTTGGTCTCAAGCATTCTGGATAACGGGTCCAATACCTGTACGGGTTATATCCATTATCTGAACATCTCATCAATATGTACTAACTGTAAAACATCAATTTATTTTCATAATTTATTTATCATACACAAGTCCCATGAAAATCTTGCCATATGTATTTCTATACCTAGGATATAACGCACATTGTGCTTTGTGCTGTCACTTATGTCACATGAAACTTCTGAATCAGGAAAAAAATGATGTAAATATTAGAGGTCACCTGACCTGCATTTGGTGTTGCCGGCCCTTTAAATCACACTGCAGACTGCACTGAGCAGCATACACCACAGCAGGCCTCTCTTTGCTTGCACAGTCATTTAGAGTCAGGGATATCCATTCTCAGCATTTCCTTTTCCCAGTGTATGCTGCCCTCTAGTGGCCTTTGTTTATATTGCAATTTTATGTAATAAAATTCTTGTTTTTGTGACCCACTGGGAAATGTGGTACAGAAATGAGCAACCTGCTGCCCTCAGTATGTGCTTGTGTGGGTGGCTGAGAAACAGAGAGGAGGATTAAGTCAGCACGAATAGCATTGGGCAATATTTTATTATGGTTCTTACCCAAGCTACAGAAATAAGAAGGCAGGCAGTTAGAGGGTTGTGTGCATTGACTATAACTAGGCAGCTTGCCCACTGGTATCAAACTACAGATCCCAGGATTCTCTTTACAAGCCTGTTCAAATCAATGTAAGTAAGAATAACTGATAAGCTAAATGAAAACAAAACAAAACACATTGCTCTATGAGGAATCAGATTGAATCTGTAGTTATACCATAGAATTACTCAGCGCTGCCACCTAGTGGAACTTAGCATTCTTTGCAGGAAATATTGTTTTTGTCTGTAAAACCTATAGTAGCCTCTACTGAATACCAAGTAATATCCTGTAAAACAATCAAACAGTCTTTTAGGGGAATATAACCAATCAACAAACTGGTTACAGTGAACAATTTTCCATGTTTGCTCACATGTAACAAACAGCAACAACACTGAATATTCAGTGTCTCATCCTCTGTGACAGGTGGAGTACACCAGGAATACATACGGCACCTTGGGGGGGGGGGGGGGGGGGGGGTAATGTATTCAAAGTTACACAGTTTGCACCAGGCCAATTACACCACAGCAGCAAAGGTGACCTGTAAATGCTCCCTGCAGTTTGTTGCTATGGGTTACTAGACCTAATGCAAACTTTAAAACCTATATTACATTACTCCTTAAGAGTAAGAGATAAGTAAAAGCAATCACAGCAGCCGTACTAAACTCAGTCACCAGAGGGCACGGCTGCCAACCCAGTTAAGCAGGTAGGAACTTAACCTGTCGGCTTCACCTAAGACCTTGCATTTGTATCAATTGGTATAAATGAAAAATGATAATCAATCTATGCTGCAAAGCGGCTTTTGCAATTATTCAAACGTAAATACAACATTCTGGGCATTATAATTCATGGTACCCAGCACTTCTATGAATAAACCCCACACTTGCCACTAGAGGTCGCTGTTATTCCACTATATCCCTGGGCAGGCCTGGGGATTTTATAGCACATAAGAAGGTAAGGGAACACACAGAATACTAAAGACTTGCCAGTGGGAATAACATTGATATAATGTACAGTATACAGCTTAGCATTAGTTGGTTGGTTACACAAAGAGCAAAAACAAGAAAAACAATTGGATGCAGTTTTATATCATTTAAAATACAGAAACTAGGGGAGAAGGATTCAGTCAAGTTCAGCAATATGGCAGCTCCCACATGTTAAAAAGGGATCTAAATATCATCACTGCACTTCACTCAGTTGTGGCTGGGCTACAGATCCAAACATATATGAACATATTATCCAAGGTTAAATCATGCTGGGAGCTGTAGTCCAGCAACACCAACTTCTTCTTTGTGCCTGTAGATTGTAAGCTCTACAGGGCAGGGACCTACCTCCCTGCACCCCCCCCCCCTCCCCCATTCAACTACTAAAGATATATTGGGGGAAATGTAAATGAATATATGAATAGAGAGACTGGAGTCTGGTTATACTGAACATGTTTGTCTGATCCATTTCCCCAGCCGAATACTCACACCCCTGGCACTAAAGCTCTTCTTCTCTAAATGCCACAATTGTATTTAAGCCTGAAGATATCGGCTCCTCGCTGCTCTCCTATGAGCTGTCCTAGAAACTGACATTATTTATTAATGTATCAAGAGAAATGTTTCTTTTTGCTCAACTCATTTGTTTCAAATCCATTTTATTGTATCTAATGTCACGGATAATAGTGACACAATCCTTATGTACAAACCTGGAGCAAAATGTTACACCCACAATACAATATTTTATCTGTAGGAATGGTGCCTATAGTAGCAGTGGGATAATAGCCTCTGGGAAGGGACTGGGGCTGTGGGATAGCAGGTATAGTAGGGAGAGATGGTGCCTATAGTAGCAGAGGGGGGATAATAGCCTCTGGGAAGGGACTGGGGCTGTGGGATAGCAGGTATAGTAGGGAGAGATGGTGCCTATAGTAGCAGTGGGGGGATAATAGCCTCTGGGAAGGGACTGGGGCTGTGGGATAGCAGGTATAGTAGGGAGAGATGGTGCCTATAGTAGCAGTGGGGGGGATAATAGCCTCTGGGAAGGGACTGGGGCTGTGGGATAGCAGGTATAGTAGGGAGAGATGGTGCCTATAGTAGCAGTGGGGGATAATAGCCTCTGGGAAGGGACTGGGGCTGTGGGATAGCAGGTATAGTAGGGAGAGATGGTGCCTATAGTAGCAGTGGGGGGATAATAGCCTCTGGGAAGGGACTGGGGCTGTGGGATAGCAGGTATAGTAGGGAGAGATGGTGCCTATAGTAGCAGTGGGGATAATAGCCTCTGGGAAGGGACTGGGGCTGTGGGATAGCAGGTATAGTAGGGAGAGATGGTGCCTATAGTAGCAGTGGGGGGATAATAGCCTCTGGGAAGGGACTGGGGCTGTGGGATAGCAGGTATAGTAGGGAGAGATGGTGCCTATAGTAGCAGTGGGGATAATAGCCTCTGGGAAGGGACTGGGGCTGTGGGATAGCAGGTATAGTAGGGAGAGATGGTGCCTATAGTAGCAGTGGGGGGATAATAGCCTCTGGGAAGGGACTGGGGCTGTGGGATCGCAGGTATAGTAGGGAGAGATGGTGCCTATAGTAGCAGTGGGATAATAGCCTCTGGGAAGGGACTGGGGCTGTGGCATAGCAGGTATAGTAGGGAGAGATGGTGCCTATAGTAGCAGTGGGGATAATAGCCTCTGGGAAGGGACTGGGGCTGTGGGATAGCAGGTATAGTAGGGAGAGATGGTGCCTATAGTAGCAGTGGGGATAATAGCCTCTGGGAAGGGACTGGGGCTGTGGGATAGCAGGTATAGTAGGGAGAGATGGTGCCTATAGTAGCAGTGGGGGGATAATAGCCTCTGGGAAGGGACTGTGGCTGTGGGATAGCAGGTATAGTAGGGAGAGATGGTGCCTATAGTAGCAGTGGGGGGATAATAGCCTCTGGGAAGGGACTGGGGCTGTGGGATAGCAGGTATAGTAGGGAGAGATGGTGCCTATAGTAGCAGTGGGGGGATAATAGCCTCTGGGAAGGGACTGGGGCTGTGGGATAGCAGGTATAGTAGGGAGAGATGGTGCCTATAGTAGCAGTGGGGGGATAATAGCCTCTGGGAAGGGACTGGGGCTGTGGGATAGCAGGTATAGTAGGGAGAGATGGTGCCTATAGTAGCAGTGGGGGGATAATAGCCTCTGGGAAGGGACTGGGGCTGTGGGATAGCAGGTATAGTAGGGAGAGATGGTGCCTATAGTAGCAGTGGGGGGATAATAGCCTCTGGGAAGGGACTGGGGCTGTGGGATAGCAGGTATAGTAGGGAGAGATGGTGCCTATAGTAGCAGTGGGGGGATAATAGCCTCTGGGAAGGGACTGGGGCTGTGGGATAGCAGGTATAGTAGGGAGAGATGGTGCCTATAGTAGCAGTGGGGGATAATAGCCTCTGGGAAGGGACTGGGGCTGTGGGATAGCAGGTATAGTAGGGAGAGATGGTGCCTATAGTAGCAGTGGGGGGATAATAGCCTCTGGGAAGGGACTGGGGCTGTGGGATAGCAGGTATAGTAGGGAGAGATGGTGCCTATAGTAGCAGTGGGGGATAATAGCCTCTGGGAAGGGACTGGGGCTGTGGGATAGCAGGTATAGTAGGGAGAGATGGTGCCTATAGTAGCAGTGGGGGATAATAGCCTCTGGGAAGGGACTGGGGCTGTGGGATAGCAGGTATAGTAGGGAGAGATGGTGCCTATAGTAGCAGTGGGGGATAATAGCCTCTGGGAAGGGACTGGGGCTGTGGGATAGCAGGTACAGTAGGGAGAGATGGTGCCTATAGTAGCAGTGGGGGGATAATAGCCTCTGGGAAGGGACTGGGGCTGTGGGATAGCAGGTATAGTAGGGAGAGATGGTGCCTATAGTAGCAGTGGGGGGATAATAGCCTCTGGGAAGGGACTGGGGCTGTGGCATAGCAGGTATAGTAGGGAGAGATGGTGCCTATAGTAGCAGTGGGATAATAGCCTCTGGGAAGGGACTGGGGCTGTGGGATAGCAGGTATAGTAGGGAGAGATGGTGCCTATAGTAGCAGTGGGATAATAGCCTCTGGGAAGGGACTGGGGCTGTGGGATAGCAGGTATAGTAGGGAGAGATGGTGCCTATAGTAGCAGTGGGGGGATAATAGCCTCTGGGAAGGGACTGTGGCTGTGGGATAGCAGGTATAGTAGGGAGAGATGGTGCCTATAGTAGCAGTGGGGGGATAATAGCCTCTGGGAAGGGACTGGGGCTGTGGGATAGCAGGTATAGTAGGGAGAGATGGTGCCTATAGTAGCAGTGGGGGTATAATAGCCTCTGGGAAGGGACTGGGGCTGTGGGATAGCAGGTATAGTAGGGAGAGATGGTGCCTATAGTAGCAGTGGGATAATAGCCTCTGGGAAGGGACTGGGGCTGTGGGATAGCAGGTATAGTAGGGAGAGATGGTGCCTATAGTAGCAGTGGGGGGATAATAGTCTCTGGGAAGGAACTGGGGCTGTGGGATAGCAGGTATAGTAGGGAGAGATGGTGCCTATAGTAGCAGTGGGGGGATAATAGTCTCTGGGAAGGGACTGGGGCTGTGGGATAGCAGGTATAGTAGGGAGAGATGGTGCCTATAGTAGCAGTGGGGGGATAATAGCCTCTGGGAAGGGACTGGGGCTGTGGGATAGCAGGTATAGTAGGGAGAGATGGTGCCTATAGTAGCAGTGGGATAATAGCCTCTGGAAAGGGACTGGGGCTGTGGGATAGCAGGTATAGTAGGGAGAGATGGTGCCTATAGTAGCAGTGGGGGATAATAGCCTCTGGGAAAGGACTGGGGCTGTGGGATAGCAGGTATAGTAGGGAGAGATGGTGCCTATAGTAGCAGTGGGGGATAATAGTCTCTGGGAAGGGACTGGGGCTGTGGGATAGCAGGTTTAGTAGGGAGAGATGGTGCCTATAGTAAAAGTGGGGGGATAATAGCCTCTGGGAAGGGACTGGGGCTGTGGGATAGCAGGTTTAGTAGGGAGAGATGGTGCCTATAGTAAAAGTGGGGGGATAATAGCCTCTGGGAAGGGACTGGGGCTGTGGGATAGCAGGTTTAGTAGGGAGAGATGGTGCCTATAGTAACAGTGGGGGGGGGTAATAGCCTCTGGGAAGGGACTGGGGCTGTGGGATAGCAGGTATAGTAGGGAGAGATGGTGCCTATAGTAGCAGTGGGATAATAGCCTCTGGGAAGGGACTGGGGCTGTGGGATAGCAGGTATAGTAGGGAGAGATGGTGCCTATAGTAGCAGTGGGGGGATAATAGCCTCTGGGAAGGGACTGGGGCTGTGGGATAGCAGGTATAGTAGGGAGAGATGGTGCCTATAGTAGCAGTGGGATAATAGCCTCTGGGAAGGGACTGGGGCTGTGGGATAGCAGGTATAGTAGGGAGAGATGGTGCCTATAGTAGCAGTGGGGGGATAATAGTCTCTGGGAAGGAACTGGGGCTGTGGGATAGCAGGTATAGTAGGGAGAGATGGTGCCTATAGTAGCAGTGGGGGGATAATAGCCTCTGGGAAGGGACTGGGGCTGTGGGATAGCAGGTATAGTAGGGAGAGATGGTGCCTATAGTAGCAGTGGGGGGATAATAGCCTCTGGGAAGGGACTGGGGCTGTGGGATAACAGGTATAGTAGGGAGAGATGGTGCCTATAGTAGCAGTGAGGGGATAATAGTCTCTGGGAAGGGACTGGGGCTGTGGGATAGCAGGTATAGTAGGGAGAGATGGTGCCTATAGTAGCAGTGGGGGGATAATAGCCTCTGGGAAGGGACTGGGGCTGTGGGATAGCAGGTATAGTAGGGAGAGATGGTGCCTATAGTAGCAGTGGGATAATAACCTCTGGGAAGGGACTGGGGCTGTGGGATAGCAGGTATAGTAGGGAGAGATGGTGCCTATAGTAGCAGTGGGGGGATAATAGCCTCTGGGAAAGGACTGGGGCTGTGGGATAGCAGGTATAGTAGGGAGAGATGGTGCCTATAGTAGCAGTGGGGGGATAATAGTCTCTGGGAAGGGACTGGGGCTGTGGGATAGCAGGTATAGTAGGGAGAGATGGTGCCTATAGTAAAAGTGGGGGGATAATAGCCTCTGGGAAGGGACTGGGGCTGTGGGATAGCAGGTATAGTAGGGAGAGATGGTGCCTATAGTAGCAGTGGGGGGATAATAGCCTCTGGGAAGGGACTGGGGCTGTGGGATAGCAGGTATAGTAGGGAGAGATGGTGCCTATAGTAGCAGTGGGGGGATAATAGCTTCTGGGAAGGGACTGGGGCTGTGGGATAGCAGGTATAGTAGGGAGAGATGGTGCCTATAGTAGCAGTGGGATAATAGCCTCTGGGAAGGGACTGGGGCTGTGGGATAGCAGGTATAGTAGGGAGAGATGGTGCCTATAGTAGCAGTGGGGGGATAATAGCCTCTGGGAAGGGACTGGGGCTGTGGGACAGAGGGTAGATCAGAGGGAGGCCGGCAGTGAGTGAGACTAATACAACACTATGATTATTTAGGAGGGAGGTTACTGCACAGACAATAACTGCCTTATTAGGAGTTAGTGAAGAGTGAGAATGTGAGTCTGTTTCTCTCCCCCAGTGACAGACAGACACACAGACAAAGACACACAGACACAAAGTGCTACTATAGAGCCCTAGTTCTGACACACACACAGTTGTAGGACAGTTAGTAGTTACAGGCAGTTGTGCTGGAAGCCGATTCCCATATCCCCCGTCTTTCCTGCATGACAAACACTAACAGACTGTATTTAGACAGAACATTGGTGCTAATAACATTTGTATTTCCAAAATATATATATTTTTTTATTCTGAGAACGAGGTAAAATCACAGCAGATCCGATCTCCAGATGGACCAACGTACAAAAATATATGTTGTACTAAATGTACCAAATAAAGAGAAAACACTGAGGGTTCCATCTGGTTTTGGTGCCGCTGGGTGTGTTTCTAATGAGCTCTGTGGTTAGTGACTTAGTGGCGGTTGTTGTTATTATTATTATTAACATTTATTTATAAAGTGCCAACATATCCCGCAGCGCTGTACAATAAGTGGGTTCCATACATTGGACATACAGAGTAACATATAAAGCAATCAATAACCGATACAGGAGGTGAAGAGGGCCCTGCCCAAAAGAGCTTACAATCTACAATATTGTTCCCCTTGCTTTGCTCAGCTCCCTGATTCCCTTCCCACTGCCCTATCCTTCTTTAAGATGTTTCAGCTAAGGACACACACGCCGCCTTTTGAGAGGGCAAATAAGAAGACAAAGTCATTTTTGTGCTTTAGTTGCCCTTTAATCTCCTTTGCAAGGAAGCCTGAGCCGCACAGCATTCAGCTCTCTCTCAGCCCAAATGACTCACAGCAGCTCAAATTATGACTTTCCATTTCTGCAAAATGTTCTCTTTTCCTGCCTCTCTAATGCCATTTAATGGATCTCTCAGCTGAGTGGAGCCCTTGAAATGACAGTGGGTGACTCACGGGTTATCCAAGACTTGGGGCTGCAGTTCCTAAAGGTGTTCTGCCAGCTTGCCAGGGCCAACTTAATCAGACTGTATTTCTGATGGTAAACAACAGATATTTCCCATTCAACATTCCTTTAGCCAGGAGCTGCCATGTTGCTTGCTTTGGCAGTGGCATTCTCCATAGCAGATCATCGCCATCTAGTGGTCAGAAATAATAATAATTGTCTGGGTCCCTAAGTTGTACCCAAACCCTTCTTATACGACTTCTCATTCTCCCCCCACCTCAAATGTGCCAAGTGAGGGCTAGAAATGGTGCTTTGTGGCCAGCGAGTCCCTAGCACAGCACATCCCTCAGAGGGATACAAGCCCTAGCAAGTGTGGGCCCACTGGCCCCAAGGAATTCAAAGCTGTAATGCAGTTTAATGAGCATGAAAGTGTTTGGAACAGAAGCCTGAGGCCCAGGGAATGAGAGAAACGCGTGTGATATCCCTAATGGGAAATAACATGAACCAGCAGGGCTTCCAGCGACTGGGGCACTAAGTTCCTGGTATTATCGTAGGCCTGTCGGAGGGCCCCATACACTGGCAGATACACTGCTGGGGTGGCAGTTGAAATATACCCGTGTATGGCCACCTTAAGGTGTGAGTGACTGCATACAGGGGAACTAATGCCTTAATAAACATGGACTATTTGAGCCTTAGGCCACAGCAGGACTACCTGTAGATGTGGTGGAGCCTGGAGCTCCTTGTTGATGAAATGCCCCTACAGCTTTTGACTCTCACTGGGACCCTGGAGTCGGGGGGGCCCTAAAACCCAGACAAAGCAGCAGTGTGAGAATGTGCAGGATTACTGAGTTCTGGGCCGCATCAGAGTCCCAAAATAAATATTACAGTAATGCTAGCAGTATGGCCACACTCCCAGAATGCTTTTCCGGATAAGGGGTCTTTCTGTAATTTGGATCTTTGTACCTTAAGTCTGCTAAAAAATAATGTAAACATTAAATAAACCCAATACGACTGTTCTGCCCCCAACAAGGGGTAATTATATCTTAGTTGGGATCAAGTACAGGTACTGTTTTATTATTACAGAGAAAAGGGAATCATTTAACCATGAAATAAACCCAATAGGGCTGTTCTGCCCCCAATAAGGGGTAATTATATCTTAGTTGGGATCAAGTACAGGTACTGTTTTATTATTACAGAGAAAAGGGAATCATTTAACCATGAAATAAACCCAATAGGGCTGTTCTGCCCCAATAAGGGGTAATTATATCTTAGTTGGGATCAAGTACAGGTACTGTTTTATTATTACAGAGAAAAGGGAATCATTTAACCATGAAATAAGCCCAATAGGGCTGTTCTGCCCCAATAAGGGGTAATTATATCTTAGTTGGGATCAAGTACAGGTACTGTTTTATTATTACAGAGAAAAGGGAATCATTTAACCATGAAATAAGCCCAATAGGGCTGTTCTGCCCCAATAAGGGGTAATTATATCTTAGTTGGGATCAAGTACAGGTACTGTTTTCTTATTACAGAGAAAAAATAAAATCATCTTTAAAAAATTAAATTATTTTATTAAAATTAAGGATCCCATGCCTGTATAAAGAGTATTATACAGAGGAAGGATACCCGGCTCCCATAATGATTCATGCCCTCACCCGTCCCTCTCCCCCCTGCTGTGCCCGTGCCGTGTATATGAAATAAACACAAATTAGCCATACGCCTGTATAACAGAAAGGTCAAATAAGAAGAGAGAGGAATTCCTAATCACCCCAGCAAGCAGCTTTCCATTCCCCAAACACAAAAGCTGCCAATGGGGGCTCAGTGTGCCCTACAGATAGGCACGTTCCCTTCCCACAATCCTTATCAGCCCATTGCACATGGCGGAGGCTCAAAGCGCCCCCCCTCCCACATTTGTGTACATTCAATGCACGCTCGAGAGCATAATAATCACTGCCGTAACTATGGCAACCCAAAGCAGAAAATCACAGTCCGTCCCCAATGCTGGAATTACAGTCGGTGTAACCTTTTGGATTGAGAGAAGGGCGGGAGCTGCCGGTGCCGATGCCTCTAATCCACTCGGCTCAAAGGGCCCCAAACACTTAGGGGAATTACTCACATGCAAATCAATCATTTCTCTTCTTTTCTCTTTATTTTTGCCTGGTAACAGGATAAGTGCTGCCCCTAATCAGACTGATATGGGGAGGAAAGCTCTTTGGCTTAGGGAATGGAACAGATTATAGTTTTATAGAATATAAATGTCCCAATATCCGACTTATTAATGCAGGTTCACATTGCACGGCACTATAGAAACCAGTGCAGCATAATCTATACATCAGCCCTGTAGCATCGGCTTCTATGACTTTCACTTTCTGCTAATGTGTAGGCTTAGCTTCTCAGAGCACACTGAGCACGTGCAGTGCCACTGGCACTCCAAAAAAATGGCCGAAGGAGATCCAAGATGGAGAGGGCTGCTAGACTTCTGGGCTGGTACAGTAAGCTCACTATTAAAGTCCGCATTTCTAGCCAAGTACATATTTAGGGTTTGGTTCCCCTTTAATTTCTGCTGGGCTGAAGTTGAATACAATCCTGAATATAAAGATTGGTGCTGAGTGATTCAGTTTGAAGAGTCCCAGCACCTCCATAAAGGTCAGCGCAGCGACCATGCCGGCCATATGTCACAGGGGCATTAATAATTCAAAATTCTGTTTTCAAGACGCTTAAGGTTTTCTCTTTGTCCTCAGTTGTCCCAGCAGTGTGTGACTTAAGCCTAAGGGATACATACTGTATATATATATATAATGCTATTGTTTCAGTGCCAGGGTTATAGCCACCTTTACAGATATAATAAATAGTCCCAATACAAATAGGGTAAGCGCAGGCTGAAAAACTGCTTTTTTGCTGCTGAGCCTCTGGGCTGGTACAGTAAGTTTGTAAGTTTAGTATATAAAATACAGTATTGTGGCCATATTCCTTTTTGGGGTTTAGTTCTCCTTTAAAATGCACAGCGTAGCCGATGGAGGCTTTACTTGCCCTTAAATCTCTCCCCCGTAGTAGTTTTGGCATTAGAGTGCCTTTAATTAATGTCACCCAATGACTTAACGAGCACTTGTCATTAAATGAACAGTTTCATTTTAACGAGATAATGACAGCCAATCATGCAGCCCCTAAAGCCCATTGGCTTAATTTAAACCACTTTACATAGCTGCCCGACCATCTCTGCATTTGAGGATACATCCCATAATATCTCTCCCTAATTCATGTATGGGCCCTACTATTCTCGTTCTTTCTAGAAACCCCGGCTAGTGGTAATTGTATGAACTGAATACATTAATTGTGCTTCGTACTTGGGAAATAGCTATGGTAGCTCAGTTTCTATGAGCAAACTTAGGGGGCCGTTCCTGCTGAATTGTGCTTAGTACAGGGAATCCCTATGCTGCCATAGTTTTATGGTATCTCTCTGTACAGGCTATGAGCAAACTTAGGGGGCTGTTCCTGCTGAATTGTGCTTAGTACAGGGGAATCCCTATGTGCCATAGTTTTATGGTATCTCTCTGTACAGGCTATGAGCAAACTTAGGGGGCTGTTCCTGCTGAATTGTGCTTAGTACAGGGGAATCCCTATGTGCCATAGTTTTATGGTATCTCTCTGTACAGGCTATGAGCAAACTTAGGGGGCTGTTCCTGCTGAATTGTGCTTAGTACAGGGGAATCCCTATGCTGCCATAGTTTTGTGGTATCTCTCTGTACAGGCTATGAGCAAACTTAGGGGGCTGTTCCTGCTGAATTGTGCTTAGTACAGGGGAATCCCTATGCTGCCATAGTTTTATGGGATCTCTCTGTACAGGCTATGAGCAAACTTAGGGGGCTGTTCCTGCTGAATTGTGCTAATATATTGTAACTGTAATCAGCATGCTTTTTACTACCTCCCCCGATTCGTTATGGGGTCCATGCAGATGTACAGTGATGTACATATTATGGGAAGCAGTTTAGTTATATTTTTGTAACTGGGAGGGGGTGGGAATCAATTCAGCAGCTGCTTTACATTACCTGCTGTGCACCATTCAATAATCCCATTACTGCTATATTTTCTTTTAGACAAGAGCTGCTGGGTAAGGAATCTGATTTCATTTGTGCGCAGTAAGGCAATTAAACATGGAACAGGGAGCTGGATACACGGGGAGCTGGATACACGGGGAGCTGGATACACGGCCGCTCTGCCAGACTCACATAGAGGGAAAGTTGTAGGCACATTGATTTAAATGGACATGGGAACGTTGCTGGCATTCCGGGCCATTCCTAAAGCAGATCCAGGAAGTGCTGGAAGCAGATATCCAGCTGGGATAAAATGTCACATGTAACTGTCATTAAACCAATGGGATCCTGTCATCACAACAGCAAGGATATTTCTGTCTTGGTCTTCAATTAAATTGTGCCTGCGTGCCGCACTGGAAAATGCTTCATTAAATGATAAATAGCAGCTGAGTTACTGCATTAATTGGGCTGGATGCCTGCCTGGGCCAAGCCACATACAGTAAACATGTTACAGTACCTTCTGCATTACATACCCACATGCTGTTCAGTAAGGGTTACCAAAGGCATAGGCCATGGGTACTCAAATGGGGGTACCGAGGGGTTAAGGTGAATCAAAAGGTGGTATGAAGGGGTTAAGGTGACTCAAATGGGGGTACCGAGGGGTTAAGGTGACTCAAATAGGGGTACCGAGGGGTTAAAGTGACTCAAATGGGGGTACCAAGGGGTTAAGGTGAATCAAAAGGTGGTACCGAGGGGTTAAAGTGACTCAAATGGGGGTACCGAGGGGTTAAAGTGACTCAAATGGGGGTACCGAGGGGTTAAAGTGACTCAAATGGGGGTACCAAGGGGTTAAGGTGACTCAAATGGGGGTACCAAGGGGTTAAGGTGAATCAAAAGGTGGTACCAAGGGGTTAAGGTGACTCAAATGGGGGTACCGAGAGGTTAAGGTGACTCAAATGGGGGTACCAAGGGGTTAAGGTGACTCAAATGAGGGTACCAAGGGGTTAAGGTGACTCAAAAGGTGATATGAAGGGGTTACGGTGACTTGCTTTGGCCCTGCAGATTCTGCCAAATGCCAGAGGGGCTGCTGTAAGAGGCCATAGACACTCACAATTTATTGGGCTGGTGGGGGGCTGTTTGGGCCTCTGTGTACTAGAAATGCCAGGGCCTATTCTGAATCCCAGTCTGGAGCTGCTTTGGCCCCCAGCAAATTTTTTAAAAAAAAATATTTTTAAAAATATTTTTCCATTATAAAGCACCAATAAAAAATTATTTGGTTTTATTATATTGTTTTGGAGAATGAGCTCTGTATAAGCAACCCCCTGTTTCCCCAGCTGTAGTCTTTGTTAGGATTTGAGCTAAAGAGCAGCACGGTATACTGATGATCACCAGGAAGTGATTGGACGTTAGAGAGTGTTTTCAACTTCTTGTTGAGTACAAGGGATACCAAAAAACATACATAATAAATAATTCTTAATTTTAATTACACTCAGCTTATGCCATATGCTGAGTTTATGCCACAG
Organism: Xenopus tropicalis; assembly: GCF_000004195.4. Lineage (NCBI taxonomy): Eukaryota > Metazoa > Chordata > Amphibia > Anura > Pipidae > Xenopus > Xenopus tropicalis. The sequence goes on from NC_030683.2 coordinate 16,671,837, forward strand.
TGACTCTTTAAAGGGGCTGCAGGTGAAGGACAGCGATTGGTAAACACCAGGGAGGAGTCACAGCAGAAAGTAAGATCAGGGAAAAAGCTGAAAAATAATGAATCTCTGAACCCCAACAAGTAGATTGCTTTAAACTGACTCAGAATTGATTTGAGCACTTTTGCAATGTATATACATGTTTATTTTTTGTGTTTTGTGAGATATTGGCCGTTTTAGGCTGCTAATACCAGCCTTTTAGTTACATAGTTACATAGGGTTGAAAAAAGACCAGTGTCCATCAAGTTCAACCCATCCAAGTAAACCCAGCACCCACAACCCACACCTACCAACCTATACACTCACATACATAAACTATATATACAACCACTAATACTAACTGTAGATATTAGTATCACAATAGCCTTGGATATTCTGATTGATCAAGAACTCATCCAGGCCCCTCTTAAAGGCATTAACAGAATCTGCCATTACCACATCACTAGGAAGGGCATTCCATTTTGGCTCAGCAGTTCTCTCCCTATCAGTAACCCTAGGGTTAACAGGCCAAACAGGAGGTGCCCAGACAGTCAGGGTCGCTGACATTCTGACTGAGCTAAAAGCCTGGTATTAGCAGCCTAAAACTGCAAACATCCCAGAAACCACTAAAAATAGAAAACTGCAAAAGCGCTCCGAGGAGCACAATTCATTTTTTGGTTGAGAGAATTGAGTTGGTCTGGGAGGCAGCAGCAGGATGGAGCTTTGGGAAAGTTTGTGGTCAGAAAGGCAAAGTCACAACCTACCGCAGCTTTGTATATAAACAGAAAGGAACTGTACTGATATCATAGTAACAGAGCACAAGGGGATCGCAACTGCATGTTTCTGTAGATACATGAACAATCTCTGTGATGCCTTAGTCACAGTAAAGCCTTTCAGCAGTGCGAGGCCATAATATGACAAGGAAAGACTAGGAAAGTAATAGAGACACAACGCGTTTCACAGATGTGAGGGAAGAGCTGACAGTTACAAAGCAACAGCAGAGAACATCCGAGTCATGATGCCGCGCCACAAGCCGGCTAAAAATATATCCACCTCTCCGAATAGCACTCTCACCGGCTTAAAGGAGCTGCCATGGGATCAAACGTGGCCCCGGCACTTTGTCGGCACTGAGTAGTACACGTGGCGGCACTGAGCCGGCATGGGATATTCTACACACACAGAAAATGCCCGTCCCGACTCATGAACGTCTTCCATACTTTCTGTAAGGGTGAAGACACACGGAGCTACTAGTAGCAGCTACCTGTCATGGCTACTAACAAAGACAATGCTGATCATTTACTGATAATTGTCTCTACGTGTGTTTTAGCAGAGGCAATTCTCAGTATTGTCTATGGCAAGGAATTTTCTGGAGTTAGTAGCCTTGAAAAAGTAGCTGCTACTAGTAGCCCAGCCTAAGGGCTCTGGCACACGGGGGAGATTAGTCGCCCGCGATTTAACTCGCTGTTCGCGGGCGACTAATCTCCCCCGTGTGCCAGAGCCCTAAAGGGGAAATTCTAACATGAATCAATTGCACTAAAGGAATGTCTCTTCCCCAGTGCTACTGCAAACACGCAGCCAGCCAATAGGATGTATGGAGCACTGTGAAGACACACAGAGCAACTAGTAGCAGCTACAGAAATAGACAATGCTGATCATTTACTGATAATTGTCTCTACCTGTGTTTTAGCAGAGGCAGTTCTCAGTATTGTCTATGGCAGGGGATTTTCTGGCATTTAGGGTAAGAACCCACGGAGCGGTTGATCCGCCCGCGATCGCAGGCAACAAACCGCTCCTAAAAAGGCTTTTCACTGGGAACAATAGCAGTCGCCAGTGGAAAGCTCTTCAAAAGCAACTCTCCAGTTGGAAATTTCAGCAGCTATCTGGTTGCTAGGGTCTAAATGACCCTAGCAACCAGGCAGTGAGTTTGATGAGATGCTGGACTATCAACAGGCAATGACCAAAAGAGAAAGATAAAAAGATAGAAGGAACCAAAAAGTAACCATGACAATGAAACTGTAGCCTCACAGAGTAGTAGTAGTTTGACTGTCGGGGTCAGCGACCCCCATTCGAAATTAGTCAGAAGAATAAGCCACTGGGGCTCATTCCATGCAGCCTAGCTGTGCCTTCTCCATACAGGCAGAATAGGGTCTACGGGGGTCCCTTATTTACAAATCCCACCATTCAAACTGGAAGGAGTTGTACTACTAAATGTGAAACATGGCGGCAGTGACTGCAGACAGCAGAGGATCATGGGACCTGTATTCCAGCAGGCTGCTAAACATAGGAGCCTTAGGGTGTAGTCACACATAGCTACTAGTAGCAGCTACTTTTTCATGGCTACTAAACTCCAGAAAATAACTTGCCATAGACAATACTGAGAATTGCCTCTGCTAAACACACGTAGAGACAATTATCAGTAAATGATCAGCATTGTCTAATTTAGTAGCCGTGACAAGTAGCTGCTACTAGTAGCTCCGTGTGTCTTCACCCTTAGTCCAACAACCTGGAGCTCACAGGAATATCTCTCACATATAAGCCTGGAGATTTCTCTCTCGACAGACAGCGGCTTAAAGTGGAGTCATACAGAGGGCTCAGCTGGCGCGGCGCGTTGATTGTAATTGGCAGGGAAGGACTTTATATAATATTCCATCGGCGGGCACCGAAGCGCTGCCTTTCATTTGTCCCCATCAGCGGTGAATATACATCCCATTTAGATCCCTATGAAGCTTGTTGTTTCATTACTGGCGACCCAGTTTCCTATGTAAATGGCAGCACGTAGGATTCTATTCCAGATGCCATCAGAGCCCACAATTTGCCTGGATTTCCGCTCCAAATGCCCACCCTGGATCCCTGGCACAAACGCTATAATGGATTTCTGGGTGAATAACATCTGTCTGGTTCTGGTTCCATTAACAATTCTGCATTATCTCCGGAGACAAAGCCAGGCTGGCAGATAAATTGAATATCCTGGCCTTGGCGGAATACAAGTGTATAAGGTTAATGGACATTATATTGACCGCTTATGAGGTTTTGCCAGGGTAATAACAGGTGAATGTCTGCTGCAGGTCTAGTAACCCCTAGCAACCAATCACATGGCTGCTCTCAAACACTAGATCTGTAAAATGTTGCCTGCTGATTGGTTATGTGACACAGTGGTTTAGACTTCTTAAGGCAGACATCAGCCAAGGGGGGATCCAACGGGAGCCAGTACCAAAAAGGGTCTGGCATGATTTTGGGGGGCTACAGCTCTCCCACCAATTCAGTCTTATGGTTATCTGTCTAGAGTAAAGATACCCCCCTACAGGGTCGGACTGGAGTGTGAAGGGCCCACCGGGGCCCGCACCCATAGCCTCCCCCCCTGGATGGCCCCCCCTAACCCACCCCACGACGTCCTTCCCCGAGCGCGTAAATTTAATGCATTGGGGCAGGAGTGGTTGGGCAGGGGGAGCGCCGCAAGGGTCGGACTGGGCCACCAGGGCCCACTAGAGCCGGGGCCCACTGGGATTTTTCCCGGTGTCTCTGCGACCCAGTCCGACCCTACCCCCCCTACCCTCCCTGGTGTTTCTGGTTACTGCCTTTCTTGGGGCCCAGGGGCCAGTGCTACCCACAAGTTGCAGGCTCGGTGCACTTTCCTTAAGGCCATTAGATATAAAGTACATTATTTCTATGGTGCCCGGGATCTTCCCTTACCCAGACTGAGCGCAGTAAGGAGGTGGAAATGATGGCGGATACGATCCATTAAAAAAAACATAATAGGGAATAATTGCTAAACGCTGCACAGCACAAGCCTGGAGTGCACCACGGCTATAATGTGATTTTATTCTATTGCAGAGGTGACAGGATGTCTTGTCTCATAAAGAGAATTTCCTCTTCCGATTCCCATTTACCCCCTGGTTCCATGTGGCCCTATGATCAACACAACAGACCTCTGCTGTCAAACCAAACTGTTCCATTTACTTCTCCTTTAAATAGAGTAGGGGGCATACCCAATTACTAGCCTACTGGCCACCTGAGCCCCCAGGCCAATGGGACCTGCCCACAAGAAGAATGGAGCCCTAAAGAAAAAAGTGTCTTGCACAAGCTGGACCCGCCCACTCTCTATCAAACCCCGCCCCCATCAGGGTGATGTCATTCTAAGCAACTTTCATTACACATTTTTAAGGTATTCCTTAATGGTATTCCATGCACAGTTGGTTCTGACTCCTGAAATGATGCAGCAGCAGCCAACTGATTAACAGACCTGAAGGAGAACTGACTTCTTACTGTGTTTTTTTAACAGTGAGAATCAGGGAACGGGACAGACAGATAATGGTTTTAGTAGAAATTATATTTACAAGTGGGCCAAGTTTCCCTTTAAGGTGAAATAGGTTTGCCGCTCCCGACGTCTTCTTTTTCTGGGCAGGGGGCGGTGACGTCCCAGGGGCCGGGGGGGGGGGGGACATCACAGGGGTGGAGGGGTGATGTCATGGACAGGGGAGGGACATTTGTCCATATTAATATCAGTTTCTCTGGCCATACCACCCTTCAATGTGCCCCCCATTCCACATTGTGGTATGTCCCTGGGAGCCTCCTGGAAATAGCACGGCCAATAGGGCACAAAGCTTGGACCAGGCCTAGGAACCCACTGCATCTATTTACAAGCAAACAGCTGGTTTCTATGGGTTACTAGACCCGGTGCAAACCTTAAACCACCAAAGAGCTATAATGTCACAGGAAACCCCAACCCCGGGGTCTATAGAGTGCAGCACAATATACCGGGCCTAGAAATACTGTACATTCCACTGGGTAAAAACATACACAGAGCCTACCAGGGAAATCCAACAACTATATAGCGGCAGAGCTGGTGTTCAGCTTCCAGTATTCCCTGTCAGTCACTGGGGTCAGTGGGAGTTGTAGTCAAACAATTATTTGATTATCGTATAACATTGGCAATAGTGTCACTGAAGTGTATTATAGTGCAAATGTATAAGCCAATGATAAATCACTGATCCAGCGAGTAACAAGGCCCCCGGGCAATGACAGGGGAACAACAGCCATGGACAGAATATCAGGGTGGATAATGGGCCCTTTGTGCTTATGGGCTGAATAAAACACCTTTTACACCACAAAGCGACTCCATCATTGGGCACAGACAGAATATCAGTGCTCCCCAATCTAACACAGTGACCAATAAGGGCAGATGGGGCTTGGGGCAATACAGTTAGTTAGGGTACCATTCATTTTAACCCTGGGTACCTCCAGGTTCCAGCTGTTAGGAACTACAACTCCCAACATCCCTCCACATAGGCTTCAACAGCTACAGGTTACACAGCCCTGATAAAAGTCAACACAATCTTGCCTTACTATACTCATTATCCCACAGTAACTGAATCTTGCCTTACTATACTCATTATCCCACAGTAACTGAATCTTGCCTTACTATACTCATTATCCCACAGTAACTGAATCTTGCCTTACTATACTCACTTTCCCAGGGTAACTGAATCTTGCCTTACTATACTCACTTTCCCAGGGTAACTGAATCTTGCCTTACTATACTCACTATCCCACAGTAACTGAATCTTGCCTTACTATACTCACTATCCCACAGTAACTGAATCTTGCCTTACTATACTCACTATCCCACAGTAACTGAATCTTGCCTTACTATACTCACTATCCCACAGTAACTGAATCTTGCCTTACTATACTCACTATCCCACAGTAACGGAATCTTGCCTTACTATACTCACTATCCCACAGTAACTGAATCTTGCCTTACTATACTCACTATCCCACAGTAACTGAATCTTGCCTTACTATACTCACTATCCCACAGTAACTGAATCTTGCCTTACTATACTCACTGTCCCACAGTAACTGAATCTTGCCTTACTATACTCACTATCCCACAGTAACGGAATCTTGCCTTACTATACTCACTATCCCACAGTAACGGAATCTTGCCTTACTATACTCACTATCCCACAGTAACTGAATCTTGCCTTACTATACTCACTATCCCACAGTAACTGAATCTTGCCTTACTATACTCACTATCCCACAGTAACTGAATCTTGCCTTACTATACTCACTATCCCACAGTAACTGAATCTTGCCTTACTATACTCACTATCCCACAGTAACTGAATCTTGCCTTACTCAGCCCATACCTACTGACCCCTAGATCCAGCTGAGTGACCCAGCAGGGCACTTACCATATCTCTCCCCATAAGTGCACTTCCCTGCGCTTCTCTCCTATCTGCCCCAGCACAACATATCCGCAGGCGGAACGCCACGCGCAGTAAGAGTGACAAGAGGGCAGGAGCCCGGGGCCACTTACCTGGGGAGAGAGAAGGAGGACATGTGAGTCAGTTAATCACTCAGTGCTAAGCTCGTTAGGCCCTTGCTAATTGCTACTGACACTGAGCCGCATTATGGCCCATTGTGTAACCTTGTGGTGTTTCAGCAGGGCACCCCTCCAGCTGCCAAGGACTACAACTCCCATGATGCACTGCAATCCAAAGCAACTGGGGATCTGCCAGCCCCACAAAGCACCTTTAAAGGATAAATACACCCAGTCCATATGGTTTCCTTTGAGATTAGGGGCAGAGAGGGTATTTGCTCTGGGGCAGCCCATGCTTGGGGTTGTAGCTGAACAACTATAACACACTGTGCCCCAGGACTAATGCCCTCTCTGCCCAGCCCTATGGGACGTGATGCATTTTGAAGGCAGGAAGAAGTATGATTATCAAAATGCCCTTCATCCTACCACTTGGAAATGCCCAGTATTTTATATTCTCTGCATTCCTGGTTCTGACTCCTGAAACAATGTAGCTGGTCAGGCAATGAAAATAACTTGAGTAGTACAACTGACTTCCAGCTACATTGTCAGAACTAGAGAACAGAAAGGGGGGGCAGAGATATTATATTCAATAACAATCATATTTCCACTTGATTTAAGAAAACATGAAATGTGGAAATGCGAGGGGGGGGACTCAGTATGGTATATAGCAGCAGCCACCCCCCCGTTTCCCAGTGTTTATTGCCCGGCAGATGTGACAATAAGCAGGTGATGGACATTTAAGCGCCTTAAGCCGCGTGCCTGGCTGATCCGGTCAGGAAGCATCTAATGATGGGCACTGTATCCGTGGCAGCTTTCCCTTTGTATCACGGCACAGGTCCTGCTTGGGATTCTGCCAGAGATCTCCTAGGCAACTGACATCTCAAAGGATCTACAAATAGCATCAAACCCCCCAGAGCTTACAGCTCGCTCCCCCCCCCCCAAGGCTGCAAACACCGCGCGCTCCTCCACCATGTAAACAATCACATTCAACCTTCAGCTGGGAGTCGCCATGTGGCGCCGCCGGAATTGGAATGTTTTGTCCCTTTTGAGGTGCTGTCTGGGTCTGTGTGTCCAAAAGCAGCTGTCTGTGCCCACAATGCAGCCATGTTACATAGTTACATAGAGTTGAAAAAAGACCAGAGTCCATCAAGTTCAACTCTTCCAAGAAAACCCTGTTAAGGGTTGAACCCATGTTGTTTGGTTATGGGGCCTGATTTCCTATGGGTTGCCAAATACCAGCACCACTCTCCAGCTTATTTTCCCACAATGCACCTACTAACAGTTCCTCCATGAGGCTGTGGGGCCAAGGGCAACACTAGGGTAGCACCTACAACAGGGGTGGGCAAACTTTTTGGCTCAGGGGCCACATTGACTACTGACAGGCCGGGTCGGGCCAGCGTTACGGGCCGCTCCCGCACGTCAGTCCCCAGACGCCAAGTCTTGCACAATGAAACTTACGGAGTCGGCGGCCGGATTAAACAGACCAAGGGGCCGGACGTGGCCCGCGGGGCATAGTTTGCCAACCCCTGACCTACAAGGTCACTTACATGCTCTTTAATTGCGGGCACAATCATGGGTGCAAAAAAGCAGCCCCTGCCTGCACAATGCCCAAATAGAGCTCTGTGTTTGTGTTGTAGTTCAACAACAGTCATGAAAGACAGGTATAAAGTATTATGCTCCCTTGCGCCTCTGGGTGCTGCACCTCAGCTATAGTCAAACCAGAACGGGCATACCGGCATTAGGCACACCTAGTCATGAAGCCCCTGTTATTAAATAAGGCTTATAGTCAGACGTTTTTAGCCACAGGTCCCCTAAATGGTGGGGCTGGCAAAGCATCACGGAGGTGCCAAATAAGGGCTGTGATTGGCTATTAGGCATCCTCTATGCACCCTATCAGCTTACAGGGGCTTTATTTGGTAGGAAATCTTGTTCTTATTCAACCAAAACTTGCCCCCAAGTCAGGAATTCAAATATAACTCCCTGGTTTGGGGGCACTGAGAGCAACATCCAAGGGGTTGGTGAGCAAAATGTTGCCCCTGAGCCACTGGTTGGGGATCACTGCCCTAAAGGTAGCCATACACAGGGTGATCGGGTACTCTCTACTGCAAAATATCCGTGTCTGCCGGTCACACTCCTTATTTTTAGCAAGTGACAGCCGCCACTCCTCTGCATTGCAAAGGCAGGAATAAATGTCGGTGGGCGACTGGCCTTCTCACAACTTTCCCTTCTAATGACTGTATTTCTATTTTATTTTCAGCAGTTTTCATGCTGGGCAGTGCCCTGCTGCTAAATTTGCTCCGTTTCCAGAAAATTACATCGAAAATGATATTAAAAAAAACTGCTGAGCAGTTGGTTCCTGTTCCCACCTGTTCCTTAGCGCTCCCATCTTATTCACCCAACAGTCATCAAAATCCTGCAGTGATGTTTCCTAGAGGATATTGGACTCAGGAGGTATGAATGCTTTTTTTATAAAGATAGCCACAATCTCAGCCATAAAGCAGGACTGAATTGCTGCTCTCCCAGTGAATATCTCAACAATTACTGCTTTGCACCCAATGACAGTCTATTCACTGCCTGTGAGAATAAGAGGCACCTTGTGAAATTATGGGATTTTCTAACCTATCTGTTGGGAATGCCCCATAAATGGGCTCAGGTTTGGACTCTGGCATTGCCCTGGCATTTCCAGTACTCAGAGGCCCAAACAGCCCCCCACTAGCCCAATAAATAGTGACTGTCTATGGCACCTTACAGCCCCCCTGGCATTCCCAGTACACAGAGGCCCAAACAGCCCCCCACTAGCCCAATAAATAGTGACTGTCTATGGCATCTTACAGCAGCCCCTCTGGCATTTGCCAGAACCCACAGATTGCCAGTCCAGGCCTGAATGGGCCCATAAGTGGCTCAGGCTAGAGGCTTTTATTGCCCTGTTTATGAGCACAGGTGCTTTCTCTGCTGGGGTATTTCAAATGGCGGAAAAGTGCCCAAACCCACTCTCCATAGGGCAACTATGAGACGCTCCCAGTACTGGAATTTCTGGTGGTCCCTATAATGTACTAAATGGGTGGGTGCACCCTGATGCATCGCTTTGGCATATGTAACATTGGGAGCGATGAGTCCGTGCCACCAGGGCCGGGTGTAAGTGATGTGTCACATGATGGGACCGGGGAATTCATGACGTTAGTGGGGTTTCTCCTACTGTAAATGCATTGTATGTACAGTAAGTACCGTCATTATTGTTCCTGGAAAGGTTTATTACAAGTAAAAGCTCATCAGCATCATCTCTGTTCTAAAGTGGGTTAAATTGCTTTGAAGGCTGGCGTCAGCTCCACTCAGGATCCGGGGCCCGCCATTCTCCCTTATACGCCTGTGGCAAGTAAACTGGATTATGGGCTTCCATGTCACGCACTTTATCTCTACATGTGGGATCAGCAGAAATCCAGGCCTGGGCGACTTCTGTGTTAATGAAATTATTTCAGTTTATTATATGTAAGAACGGGTTCCAGTCCAATCCCACAGCAGTTACCGGTGCCGGATTAATTGCCATAGGGGCCATAACCTCTAGGTCTCCTGATTCCTGGACCCCCAATGGAGGTGGGTGGGGTTTAATGCAGATTAGGGCAGTATCTAGGCATACATGGGTGTGGCTTCAGCAGATCAGGGTGTGGCCCAAAATATCCTGATTACTCCCTTCATGCAAAGGGAGTTATTTTCACCATTAAGATACCATGGTATATGGTGGTGGAGTGCAATGTTGGGGTACAGTTCTGACTGAATCCCTTGATGAACAATGGACAGCTGGACAAGATGTTCATAGTCTGGAGGCCATATTTGCTACTGGTGGGGTAGAAACTTGGGCATAAGGTAGAAACCAGTGCATTATGCCCACCAGTACTTGTACACAGGGCTGCCATTGGGGGGGTGCTTTGGACTTGAATCAGGGAAGTGAAGAAAAGGGCAGGGTGTGGGTGGATGCAGGACATGGCTGTGGGGGTATGGGGCCCCCCTATACCTGCCATAACAAGCCCTAGCCCTGCTCCAATCCTTCAATATACCCTTGCCATAAGCAGCACAATGCCTATTCTTTAGCCCAGACCCCCCCCCCAAGTCTTGCACTTATATATATATATATTATTACAAACAAAATACTGTGCAGGAAACCTAGCTGGGGGGCAGGGGCAGCCATGCGTTGCTAGCATTTGCCTCTCCGTGATGGAATGTTGCTGCTGTTCCCCCCCCCCACAGTATGAGTGACACTCGGAGCTGACACTCGCTAATACATGGTGACGTGCCACTGGGGATCCATCCAGGGAATGAGCCGGAGTCAGACACGCCAAGCAAGTGCCTTATTCCAGCTCATCACAAGGAATATTCATCACAGACAGACTTCAATGCGCTCATGATGGAGAGTGGAGCTTTAGGAATAACAACTCCCATCACCCTCTGGAATTCGGCTCATTCAGTACAGAACTAACAACTAAACAGCTTTCCTGCTGTACCCCCCCCAATCACCACTGGCGATCCAAAAGAACATTAACATGTAATTGGGTCGTCAGAACACAGGGATTTCATTATCTCCCATGGGTGTCTCTCCAGTAGCCATAGGCCTGCGGGCCGGGAAGCACCCATCTCTGTGGGTCACTATCACCTTAGTGGGGTGCAGGGGTGCATCAGTGAACCCCTACAGTGAGGGAATGTAAGAGAATCCCAGAAAAGCAAGCGTTTTCTCTGTTTAACTTGTTCTCTTGGGGCCAAAACAAAATATGTCGCTTTCAGTCTCTTCTGCTGTTGTTTTTATTCAGGAATGAAACCCAACATGTGCCAGCGTGCCAGTAATCAGGCAAATATATCAGGGCGACAGATTCAAACTGAATATAGAATCCCTCGTCCTACCCAGGCACCGTGTCTGCGGAAAATACCTCTGTCAGCCATCTGTAATGGTGCCTTCCCTCTGTATGGGAACTAAGGCTGCTATTTCTCTCTGGGACCAGTATCACAATATGGAGCCAATGTACATGTGTCATTCCCTGAGCCCTGCCCAGTTACACCCCTGATCCCTGACCTCCCCCCCCCCCCCCAATTTACCTCTGATCTGCTAAACCCTGCTCAAATTATTTGCTTTCTTTTTCTTCTTTGCAGCTTTCAAATGGGGGTCACTGACCCCGGCAGCCAAAAGACTATCACTCTGTGAGGTTACAGTTGTATTGTTATTGTTACTTCTTATTACTTATCTTTCTATTTAGTCCCTCTCCTATTCATATACCAGTCTCTCATTTAAACCACTCCCCGGTTGCTAAGGTAATTTGGACCCTGGCAACCAGATTGCTGCTGAAACTTAAAAATGGAAAGCTGCTGAACAAAAAGTGAAAAAACTAAAAAACTACAAATAATAAAAAATGAAGACCGATTGCAAATTGTCTCAGGATACTACTCTCGACATCATACTAAACTAAAAGTTAACCCAAAGGTGTACAACCCCTTTAAGTCACCAACACTGCCCCCTACATCACCTTCCTCACCCCCCTTATAACCCAGCTTGGATTTTCTTTTTTTAAAAGGTAGCAACCATGGAGTGAGCATACTGGGAAAGGGAGATAGGATAGAGATAGATAGATGATAGATAGATAGATAGATAGATAGATAGATGATAGATAGATAGATAGATAGATAGATAGATAGATAGATAGATAGACAGACAGACAGACAGACAGACAGACAGACAGAGAGAGAGAGAGAGAGAGATAGATAGATAGATAGATAGAGAGAGAGAGAGAGAGAGAGAGAGATGATAGATAGATAGATAGATAGATAGATGATAGATAGATAGATAGATGATAGATAGATGATAGATAGATAGATAGATAGATAGATAGATGATAGATAGATAGATAGATAGATAGATAGATGATAGATACGGTAGATAGATAGATAGATAGATAGATAGATAGATAGATAGATGATAGATAGATAGATGATAGATAGATAGATAGATAGATAGATAGATAGATAGATAGATAGATAGATGGATGGATGGATAGATAGATAGATGGATAGATAGATAGATCATTGATAATTGGTTCATAGATCCCAGAAAATAGTTGCAGTTCAGCCAATCTTTTCTCTGGGACAGTCGTTCTTTCTGTGCTCAGATCCTGAACCTTCTCTATAAATAAATTAATTCCTTTGAGTCTCCGCCAGGATTCTCACCGAGTGGCTCACCCCAGTGTTCTGTTCTTCCCTTCCATTCCGTTAGCCTCCCTGGCCCAAGTGGAATTAGCACTCAGTATTGCTGCCATGCTGATCATCTCCTGCTGCCCAATTATTGCCCAATAACCCACAGCCTGGAGTGGCCGCGCATTGCTACACATAGGTACAGTACATGGTATTTATTCCTGCTCCTGAAATACCTACTCTATTCGCTCTTATCATTACAGCAGAGAAGCAGGAGCTGCCATAGTGCTTGTCTCAGTATAGACCTTTGCTATTAAACTCCAATGAAACAGCCACACTGGGGCTCCACGTGCATTTGTTCTATTAATGTCTATGGAGATGGCAAGCAACATGGCAGCATTCTGTGAATATAATATACCATGGACATACAACCCTTGGCCTATGGTTGTACTTGTATTTAGGGTCATACTAGAGCACCAACGCATTAGTCTTCCAGTGAGTCCCATTCTCAGAGAATTCCCATCAGCCTCTCTGAGCCAATACAGAAACCTATTCCATTGGCCACTATCTGTATCCAGCTGCTCTGAGAATGAGCCCAGGGTGTCAGGTTCTTGTGGTTCTTGTTCTTGGAGACCCAGTTTCACCCTGGCAGGAATGAAACAACAGCAGGATTGGAGCAGGACAGACACCCTACTATAATCTTTACCCTCCAACTGCTCTGTCTGTATTGTAAAGCCTATCTATATTTGCTCAGTTACCCTTTAAAAACCTAATTGTTTCATCTTTTTATTTAAAAAAAGAATAATAATAGAAGAATTTGAACAAACAGTGCCGGGTGCTTCCAGTATCTCCAATGAATTAAAAATCACAATTATTTGCTGCTTCGCATTTTAAACGACCTCAATTATTTCCCGTTGGAGATTGCGCTCGGCGGGGCGACTTCCCTGGGCAAACCCCGATTCCATCTGCATATATTTAATAGAAAGATTAACACATTATAATGGGCCTGCATTGCTGGCGAGGGGAAGGCGCTTATCCGTGACCAAATAACCGAGAATCAACCGAGAATTATTCATGTGGGGCTCAAAGGCAGATTCGGCGCTTTTGTCGTCTCTAAGCGAAGATCCTTCGGTTGTTTCACCGGGTGAATAATGTTAAAGAGCTGCAGAACTGGGTTTTTTATTTTTTTTTTCATTTGTTCCCTTTATTTCTCACCATTTGTCTTTATACTTCACACACCCACACTCCTAATACTGAGCTAGAGCATTTAAAGGGGAAGTGCACCCTGTTTATTGCCAATCTCAGTCACCGTGAATGCAAAGGGCACAAGAGAAAGAGTGCGTAGGCGGCGAATGTGGGATCCGGAGCAGTTCAAGTAAGGGGAAGATAAGCCGCTTGTGGAAAAAGGATATATTTTATTCTCACTGAGGGAGTCATTATGGAGGTACTAACAACCCCCTAAGTATTCTGTTTACTTTTAGTCGCTCAAGTGGTAAAAATGGGGCAAAATGCGGCAAGCCAAAGGGTACAAAGATGGCGGCTACACTGGCCGGGCTTTTATTTTTTAAAGGACGTTAGGCAGCGGGGCCACACAAAAATAAAAGATGGCAGGTTAAGGTGGCGTTCAGATGTTGCCCTAGGGGGGGCAAATACCTGTTAAATGTCCATTACAACCAAAGCAACCAAATATTGGATCCAATTAGATTGTAAGCTCTACGGGGCAGGGACCTCCTTCCTACTGTGTCTCATACCACATGGCACTTACTCCCTGTGTATTTATACTTATTTATTGTATTTAATATAACACTTAGCCCTCCCTGTGTGTAATTTTGTATATTGTAAGATTGTACAGTGCTGCGTACCCTTGTGGCGCTTTATAAATAAAGTTATACATACGTACATACATCTTTTACTCCCAACATCCCTAGAACTAAGACCTGCTCTCAGAGGCCCTACTGCTGTTGTTGAACTATAACACCCACCCTGCTCCTCTCCTATGGGCTGTTCAGAGCCATTTCCATGAAGCAACGATTAAATAAAGGCAGAGCTGCCAGCCGTCTCCGAGTGCAAATAACAATAATGATTTTATTATAGCCAATTACGCCCTTTAATTAATGTTTCATTAACTCACATATAATAAGCTGCTGACACACTGTGGGCTAATATTATAAACAAGAACCCAACATGTCTGTAATATCTGCTTAGCAAGTAGAGAAAATTGTATTTTGGGGTTTATTTCCCCTTTAAAATCCATTCCCTATGCCCGGGGGGGGCCAGGCATACCCTCTGTGTGTGGCGCTGTATCCTTCCATCTTGAATGTACCCAACTGGCTTTAGGGACCAGCAAAAAAATGCCACCTCCTTCTCCGCTGACCTTGTGATGGGAAAACGTTCCCTGTGCATTAATTAAAGCCTCCTTCCCATTAATCTTAACGATGTCCCCAAGTCCTCTGCATGAAAATCCTCCTTACCTGCTGCACTTTATTTGTACATCACAGTCCCATACAGTAAACGTTTAATTATTAACTACACTCCCTGCTCCACAGGAGCTTACACTCCAATCCTTTTTAAAGGGAAACTACACTTTTTTTTTGCATAATGAAAATAAATGACATTCTAAGCAACTTTCCAGTATACATTTATTGTTCATTTTAAATGGTTTATAAATTATTATTATTGTTATTTGTAAATTGCAGTTGAAAGTATCTGTTTATTCCTTTCTCTTCTATAGTTCTGACTCTTGAAACAATGTAGCAATCTGGTCTGTTCAGCTGTAAAATAGAACGCCCTATTCTTAGCAACTTTTCCATTGGTCTTCTTTTCTTTATTATTTATTGATTTTGAATTATTTGTCTTACTCTTCTGCCTCTTTCCATTTTTCAAATGGGGTCACTGACCCCGGCAGCCAAAAAATTAATGTTATTGTTACTTTTTATTATTCAACTTTCTTTACAGAACCTCCCCCATCTTTCAGTCTCTCATTCAAACTGCTGCCCGGTTGCTAAGGTAAAACTGAACCCTAGCAACCATATAGCTGCTGCAATTCCATACTGGAGAGCTACTAAACAAAAAAAAAAACCAATATAATTCAAAAGCCAGAACGAATGAAGGCCAACTGCCATTAATGTTGGAATAAAAGTTAATTTAAATGTGAACTTTTTAATCAACTGGCTTCTGCTACATTGTTTTAAGAGTCAGAACCAGCAGTGCAACACATTACTGCAATGCATCAGTGAGTGAGTGTGACTGAACCTGAGCGATTGGGCACTGTGGGTCACTGCACGCCGGGCAGCCATCTGATGGGCCCCATACACACTGGATTAATGTCGGAGGCTATTCTCGTACATAAGCCTGCCTGGCCGAGGTCAGGAGAACTCACGTTCAAGAACACTGGGCCTTGTGAGATGGATTATAGGTTGAGGCAGGGCACGCTGAGGATTCTGGGAGCTTGAAGTTGATTTCTGATGATGTCGGGGATACCAGTGTATCACGGGCATAGCTAATGCCATAACATGCCCAACATGGCATTTAAAGGAACAGTGCAGGCTATGATCTCTAGCCACGACAGCCACCAGTAATATATCATCGCAGACAGACAAACAGACAGGATCGAATAATCAATGGATTTTGCTGAACATTTTTAGTAAAGGAATCCTTCTAACAGGGTATATCTTCCCTTTAAAGCCCCAAAAACGATACCATGATGGCAGTTCAGCATCCAGAGATGAGAGCACAGATTATTTAAGCTGATTCTTAACCTCTGATGTCTGTGAAACTATAACTCCCAAAATGCCTTGATGCTTCTTTGTAAGTTGAAGGTTGCTGGGAGCTGTGTGATCGTCTTTCTACCATATTACAGAGCCAAGAAAAGGAGCAAGCTACACAGCAATGACAATAATTGGGGCAATGCAGAGCCCCCCGGCAAGAATTGGCCCCAATAAACATTTTCCATTATCCTCCTCTTTCATTTACTCTTTTTTATCCCTCTTTCGCAATGTTTTCCCTTTTCTCTTCCTTTCTGTCTGCTCTTACCTTCTCCCCCTTTAATACCCCCTTCCCTTCTCCTGCCCCCAATCACCTCTTCCTGCCTCTCCTTTTCTAAGCATTCTCTTTCTGCCCCTTACTTTCTGCTCTCACCGTTTTTCTACCCCTGCCCCTTCTGTTCTGCTGTCCCCATTGCATATACCTCTGTCTCTCTTTCCCTTAGCACCTTCTAACTGCCTCTTTTATTTCCTTCTCTCCTCTTTTCCTACTTTTTTAGCCCCTTCTGCTCTCCTGCCCTCCTCTGTTTGCCCCATCAGCTGGAAAGCAGTGAGACTGTAGTTTGGACATCCCTGACCTAACATAGTACATTAGCAGAGATAAGTGTGTTGCTCTACTGTTGCTTCCTCTTTGCTGTGCCCAAAAACAGGTTCCATTATTCTCAATGCTGAAATTCACACTATGGAAAAGTAAGTGGGAGAACACAGGGCAAGTGGGACATGGGGAGAAAACCCGGTGGGCCCCGGCCCACTCCCACTGCCTATCAAAGATTCTGGTTGTGACGTGTGCTTGTGGGGAGTGGGAGAGGGTAGGTCGGGATGGGGCCCTTGAGATTGTGAGGGTGGTCCTTCAAGTTGCAGCCCCCGTCAGCCACTGCTGCCCCAGTCTGATGCTGGGAGAACAGCAGAACCAACTCTGACTTTAACACTGGATATACCTCACTGGCAATTTGATATATATCAGCTTATACATTTCTCAGCAGCTAAGACCAGTTTATCATTTGGTCTACTAATTTAAAATAAAAAGTTTTCTAAAAATGTCCTCTTTGAACCTTACATCAGAACTGGCAATGTCTCAGCCAGTGTCGGACTGGCCCACCAGGATACCAGGAAAACTCCCGGTGGGCCCAGGTGTCAGTGGGCCCTCCTGCTCCTGAGCATTTGGCCTGCTTCATGGTCATTCTTTGTTTCTAAATGGTAAAAAAAGAGGAGAAATAGATGGAAGGATAGATGCTAGCATGTAAATAAACGAGACTAGGAGAATAAAGAGGTTGGGTGGGGAAAGGAGGAAAAATAGTGGAGAGTGGGTCTATGGTCCAAGGTTTTCTGTTGGGCCCCTGGGGTCCCAGTCCAACACTGGTCCTAGCCTTCCAATTGCTGAGATCTACTAAGAATTCTGGGACATCTGGTTTATTACATATTTAGCAGTTTTTAGCATTTCAGCTCTTTATTGTAAGGGCCTTGGACCCTGTGACGATGCTCTTACGTGCCAAGAGTTAAATAATTAGTCTAATTGCAGAGAGACCAGAATGGCAGTTCTCTAAATCAGGATAGAAACGTTTTCATCGTTAATTAATTAAAAAGGTCTTTAGCCTAATGGCACAGCTATTGGGGGGGGGGGGGGGTGTTTGCTAATGGACTTTGTGTTTTAATGGTGCAGCACAATTCTTTGATCTATTTTTCCTCTTTGTTCCCATTTACAAATAGGGAATGACCATGAAGCAGGGCAAATGGCCAGGAGCAGGAGGGCCCACCAACACCTGTGCCCACCGGGAGTTTTTCTCGTATCCCTGTGGGCCAGTCCGACACTGATAGGATTCAAAATAGGCCCTGGCATTCCAAGTACACAGAGGCCCAAACAGCCCCCCCCCCAGCCCAATAAATAGTGAGTGTCTATGGCATCTTACAGCAGCCCCTCTGGCATTTGCCTGAACCCACAGATTGCCAGTCTGGGCCTCATACCCACAACTGCTAGCCAGTAGGGTGACCCTATGTTAGAAGCCTATGATATCTGCTACCATTTCTGGAAAGACCAACTCATACACACACACATATACCCCATAATCAAGGTACTGAAATAAAAATTTTAAGACTTTAACCCTTCACCAACTCAGAACCAATAACCTAAACATACAATGTGTATAAAGCAGACCTTAGTGAGACAGCTGGCCGGACACATACACCGGATACAATATATTTGTTTTTGAGAGCCAAGTGAATTTGGTTGTATCCAGTAAAAGAACCAAGTTTAAAGCACTAGAATGAAACCTGAACTGACTGTGGGACCCCAAGCAGCTGCTCAGATTGTTCTGCTCCAGTGTATCATGGGTTAAACTCCTGATTATGTGTAAAACCTATGTACAACCAGACACAATCTTATCCATTCAACACAGACTTCTTGTATTGTCTAAAGCTGCCAGGCTGCAGTTATTCATTTTATACTGTAGGGGGAGCACAAGTACAGGCCTGGGGTATAAATGTATGTATGTATGTATATCTTTATTTATAAAGCGCTACTTATGTA
This sequence comes from Xenopus tropicalis, assembly GCF_000004195.4. Taxonomy (NCBI): domain Eukaryota; kingdom Metazoa; phylum Chordata; class Amphibia; order Anura; family Pipidae; genus Xenopus; species Xenopus tropicalis. The sequence goes on from NC_030683.2 coordinate 16,690,630, forward strand.
CCCAGCCCTGTACAGTAGAAAATGTGGCCATTTTTTTTTCATTTTGCAGCCCAAATGGAAACTCCGTGTTCAGAATAGAAATCTCGAGATTTAAAAACTAAAAGCACCAAGGTAAAAATGACCAACAGCAACAATGCTTTGATAGCTTATATCAGCAACACACTAAAGCTGTCTTTCAAGATGAAAAGGCCCCGAAGCTGGTATAATGCCCAAAGACTCTGCACAGTCATGGGCAATGCCTTCTCCTGCGGTTCCACTGCCTGGGGGTTAGTGCAGGTCTATAGGAATGATGTTGTTTGTCAGGAGCAGGAAGGGCTGCATTTGGGATCTGCTTCTGTGATTCAGCCGAATCCTTACAATCTCACAGGAGAACTGGATTGGACTGAATTAAACCCAGCACACAGGCCGGGGGCCAGCCTTATTATCAACCTGGAGCTTCAACGCAGACAGGCGCCGGATTCTTTTGAAAGTTTGGGCCCCGGTGAGAGGATGAATTGGGACTGTATTTGCTTTGTTAACATTATAGGTCTCCATTCTGTCCCTCGGAACCAGTAAGACTTTTCCATTAAACATTACAGCAACCGTTTTCTAACTGTACTAAGCACAACACAGAGACATTGCTAATAAACCTTATAGATGGAAAAATAATGTTGGGCACCATGTTTTTTGGCTATAATGCACTGAGCCCTCCACTATGCCCACTGATGTCTGGTGTAAATATTAGTACCTGACTGTTAATAGTGACATGGGACCCATGGGTGTTTACATTTACACCCTCAGGGACTCAGGAAAGCACTCTCTAGATTGTAAGCTCTTTTGGGCAGGGCCCTCTTCACCTCTTGTATCGGTTATTGATTGCTTTATATGTTACTCTGTATGTCCAATGTATGGAACCCACTTATTGTACAGCGCTGCGGAATATGTTGGCGCTTTATAAATAAAGGTTAATAATAACACTTTGCACTGCACCTTGCGCCAGATGCACCAGCAAAATAGTAACTGGTGTATGGTAATTTCCAGTACCCTCACATTCAGACGCATGCAAGCGCCAATCACAGGCTGATGGGGGGTGTCCGTAGCCCACAGGGGCTGCCACCTCAGGGGCCCCCCTTCCTCAGTCGCAACCTCCTCACCTCTACGCTGAGCCCAATGCCACTGCCACCAACCCAGGGTCGGACTGGGGGGTGCAGGGCCCACCGGAGATGCCGCCCGTTGGGCCCTGTAGTTGCCCCCGCTGACCGCGTCCCCGCACCCCTTAACCCCCCCCCCACAGGGGCCCCTGCTGAGCCTTCCTAACCTCCCGCAGGGTCCCCCACCCGACGTCCTCCTCTGAGAGCATAGAAGTTTAATGCGTCGGGGAGAAACAGTTGGCCAGGGGAGCGCCGGCAAGGGTCGGTCTGGGCCGCTGGGGCCCACCGGGTTTTTTCCCGGTGTCCCGGCGGCCAAGTCCGACCCTGCACCAACCCCAGCCTCCAAGCAGCCAGGGCCTTTATGCAGCCACACTGATTGGGTAGGGGAGTACGCACAGTTCCTGGCAGGGATCAGGCCTGGGTTTGCGGGGCCCACAAGGGCAGGGGCCCACCGGGTTTTTCCAGGTGTCCCGCCGGCCCAGTCCAACCCTTTGAAATGCCAGTTCCTATTTTGTATCCCAGTCCAGCCAGTAGGAGAGAACATAGGATGAAACGCCCATGTACAAGAGCCCTAAATAGGCCCTAAGAGAGTAAAAGTTCGAATTTATGCGCTTGCAGCAGGGGCAATGAACCCTGTAATCTGTTTAATAATATAATAAGAGAATGCCTAGCAACGTGTTTATTTACCTTTTCATTTATTTTTCTACGGGGAATTTACTTATGTAATACACTCCTATAGCCAAGAATTTAGTGAGTGTCACTGTGGGGCAGGCCGGCAGATAGCCAAAGGCCGGTACTACAGAAGCATAGAAGATGGAACACACCTAGATATAATAACCTCCTTACTGAAGTGCTGCCCTGAGATCAAAGCCGGGGATTAAACAATGCCAAGGGGATAATAATGCTATTCAATTCTTCCACGGAAACGCATCTCTCTTGCACGAAACAACACAAGACCTGAGATCTTATCCCAAACGCAAGTGAGATCTATAAAGGTAAAATTAACCTCTCAAAAAGCGACAAGAGTCTCTTCATATATGTTATATTCTGGTTAACGTTAATCAACATCTTACAGGACATGGGTTCCATGGCACGGCATGTATTTATAATATCAATAAAATCCAGTCCCCTCCTCAGACAACATAGTGTGACCAATTGCAAAGTTGCTTAAGACACATTCCCCCATATGTAATAAAAGGCACTAAGTTTGCCCGGGAGCAGTAACCAATAGCAACCAATAAGGTGTTTGCTTTTAAACAGGTGACCAGTAAATGCTACCTGCTGATTGGTTGCTATGGGTTACTGCTTCTGGGCAAACTTAGTACGTAACCCCAATAAAAGGTTAAAGGAAAGGCTAATTTCCCCTCGAGGATAATGGCACACACCCCAAACCCACTGTGATTGGTTCCCATTAACATGAATAGGAAGTGCACGGGTATTTATTGCAAATCTTTTAGGGGGGCATTGCCTGTACAGGGCTGACTGATGTATGAATTAATCTTGTTTGGACCCTTTAAGTTTAGCCGGCTAAACTGTGCAAATATCTGTACAACACGCTACTTTTTTGGTTGCCAGCTTTACTCAGGATAGTCCATAACTGGATACTGGAACCTGAGGATCAGACACTAAATATAATTTTTTCCTACTGGTCTTAACCCTCTAGAGGAAAGTACTAAATGAAGCAATTACCCTTCCTGTTACATCTGCCTTATAACATTCAGGTTGAACTTGAGTAACACACTTAGATTGTAAGTTCTATGGGCCAGGGACCTCCTTCCTCTCCTGCCTCTTAATAAATATATATACACAACACTGGGAACTGCCATATTGTTTACCAAGAATCTGGCACCCTTCTGCAACAGAAAAGCACTGCCTCTTCCTTACCTCTAGATGGTGCTGTTTCATAATGCCTTGGGAGAATTCATCTACTGAGAAAGCAACACATTGCTCCCAGTCATCAGCACCAATGATGATAAGCAGGGAAGAAATGCACTGTGTACATCAGTGATCCCCAACCAACCCCTTGGATGTTGCTCTCAGTGCCCCCAAACCAGGGAGTTATTTTTGAATTCCTGACTTGGGGGCAAGTTTTGGTTGAATAAAAACAAGATTTCCTACCAAATAAAGCCCCTGTAAGCTGATAGGGTGCATAGAGGCTGCCTAATAGCCAATCACAGCCCTTATTTGGCACCTCCATGAACTTTTATGGTGCTTGTGTTGCTCTCCAAGTCTTTTTACATTTGCCTGTGGCTCAAGAGTAAGAAAGGTTTGGGGAGCCCTGGTGTACATTATAATGAATTATCCAGACCAAAAGGCTGATGCCCCATGGTGCAAGTTAGTCGCCCAAGGTAGCTACTGCAGATGACTAACTGCTTTCCACCAACAACAACAGTAGTCGTCGATGGAAAGGACGACGCATAGCGTTGGCTTTCCAAAGTCGCACAAAGTTTCTTCCCACAGGCAGCTTTGCAACTTCGGAAACTGAAGCGACGTGTAGGCTTTTCCACCGGCCACTCCTATTGTTGCTGGGGGAAAGGCATTTTGGAGCGGTTAGTCGCCCTCAGTAGCAGAGATCTATTGTGGGCAACTAACTCACTCCGTGGGGCATCAGCCTAATAAGTTTCAGCAGGCTAATTATCCCCATCTATAAACCAAACTACAACTCCCAGCATCCCCAGTCGAACGGTAATGCGGCAAAGCACGGTTGCACAAACATACAGAGAGCAACAGTTTGCTTAGATGGGTTTAAACGTACTTAGCCCTGATATCATTCTAATATTTTAAGAGCAGATTTTCCCTTTGTTGGTGGAATCCGGAGGAGAGGATGAGGAGGATGACAAGACTAAACACGTTACACGGCGTATCTCGTGCCTCATTCAGACCGTAGAAGGTGGGGATTAAACCCGCTGCTAAATTTAAATCTCTCGCTCGTATTAGAAAAGAGCCAAATCCAACTCTTTGATTAATCCTCTGCTTCCAGCACCAATTAGCAGCCGGGGGGGGGGGGAGACAATTCTACGTCCTAATGCCGGAATGGAAGGGGAATGGTAACTAATCACAAAGTCATTTTAGGCTGATAAAGTGTATTTGTAGGTGTTTGAACTTAGCCTTTCGCCTAAATGGATGTATAAGATTAGATACAGGCTTGTGTCCAGAATGTCCAGCTGCCATAAACGGGTACAAGGGAGCCAAATGGGCGCCTTTGTCCCATTAGTAGGGTTGAGAAGGAGGGGCTGATGGCGTTGGGGGAGGGGCAGTAATGCTGGGGGTGGGTATAGTGACATTAGGGGTGATCATGATGATGTCGGTTGGGGTTTTGATGCTGGGGGGGGGGACTATTTCGTCCCCCAGAAGCAATTGGCTGGATTTCATCCATTTTTCTCAGTATTTCAAGCCTGACAGAAAGTTTTGCACTGGGCAGCCCTTTGAAAACCAGGGAAGTCCAGTTCAAAATCAGGCGGGTAGCAACCCTAGCTCCATTTATATTCTGCCTGATGAGTAAGTCCAATCCTGGAATTAAAGTTATGGGATCTATTATACAGTTATCCGCAAAGCTCTGAAAAATAGCAGTGCTGATTTAGAAAAAACAGCTCCTCATTTTTGGCTGATTAGCTTTTTCTTTCTGTACATAAATTAACTGTACTTGATGATAATTAAGCCCTATTCCTAGAAAAAAAATCATGGCGAATATCTTAATATTGAAATGTTTTTTATTTTTGAGAAAATTTTTGTTCGGTGCTGGTACATAGGCACCATTCATTACATTCTTGCTAAAATTTAGCAAATCTAAAAAATTCTAATACATAAGGGAGTTTCTCTTATAGGGGGGCTGTGTGCCAGATACAATAGGTAGGTACAGATACAATAGGCAGGTACAGATACAATAGGTAGGTACAGATACAATAGGCAGGTACAGATACAATAGGTAGGTACAGATACAATAGGTAGGTACAGATACAATAGGCAGGTACAGATACAATAGGTAGGTACAGATACAATAGATAGGTACAGATACAATAGGTAGGTACAGATACAACAATAGATAGGTACAGATACAATAGGCAGGTACAGATACAATAGGTAGGTACAGATACAATAGGTAGGTACAGATACAATAGATAGGTACAGATACAATAGGTAGGTACAGATACAATAGGTAGGTACAGATACAACAATAGATAGGTACAGATACAATAGGAAGGTACAGATACAATAGGTAGGTACAGATACAATAGGTAGGTACAGATACATTAGATAGGTACAGATACAATAGGTAGGTACAGATACAATAGGTAGGTACAGATACAATAGATAGGTACAGATACAATAGATAGGTAAGATACAATAGGTAGGTACAGATACAATAGGTAGGTACAGATACAATAGATAGGTAAGATACAATAGATAGGTAAAATAGCTTATTTGGAGGTCCTGTGGGGGTCCCATTGCAAAGCCTAGTCCCAGGTGGTTCTCCCTTCCTGCGCCCAACCCACCCATCTGTGATATCATGGAGGGGGTGGGGCCTATAAAAAGACGCTACTGTAGGTGGAAGCAGGGAGGATGGAGGGAAGAGCTCACAATCCACTGCTGTTGTGCGTAGGTCAGCCTTAACCCAACCAACCCCCAAGCATATGGATAGTGGCTGAATTCGAGAAGTAGGGACTGCCTATCTGATGGGTGACCGTCTCATCATAAAAAAACAATAATCTATATATATATATATATATATATACACATATATAAACATACAAATTTGTCAGCACTCATTTTTCTGCTTTTAAAAACACCTTATTGTATCATAACTAAATAAACTACGTTACAGGAGTCAACTTGTCAAAAACTCACTGTATACTGTATATACTGTATATATGGCATTCACTGTATATTTCAACTCTTTCTAATATATGTGTGTAACCATAATGTAAATATGGCAGATGGCTTACAGCTTCTATACATTTATATATAAGAAATAGGAAATAAACAAAAAGTCAGATGAAATCAGTAGCCCGCGCTAGTCCCCGGTGCCTAATTAACAAGTCCAATTAAGCCTTGGGTTCCAGGTCAAGGGCAATTGCTCGCGTGTAAGTGCAATTCTGACGGAGGGCAAATGAAGGACACGAGTGATTCACATAAGCAGCCGCAGAACATTCATAACGAGGGTAAGAAATGCAGCTTCCTTGGCATTTTACTCAGTAGTAGAGAAAGGCTGTAACATCCCCAGTACGGGAAGCCAAGGAAATATTACTCATTAGCAGGGGATTCCAAAATGACACACACAACTCCCAGATGCCTGTGCCAAGACTGGAATAGTGGGCACTTACGTTATAGTGTATCCCCAGTAATATACAGATTTGGGGTTCAGTATACTGACTTCATATTTCTTCCAAATTAGATTGCAAACTCCTTGGCCAAGGCCACATATGAATCCTTCTTTAATGCCCATAGCTATAGTCAGTGTCGGACCAGCCAATCAGGATACAAGGAAAACTCCAGGTGGGCCCAGGTGTCAGTGGGCCCTCCTGCTCACTCAACCATTTGCCTTGTATGCCTATACCATGGCCATTACTCATATTCTATATGAGAAGAAACAGAAGAAATGGAGGAAAGAATAGATGTAAAAAGAAGTAAATAAGAGATAGATGTAAAAAGAAGTAAATAAGAGATTAAAGAAAGTGAGTGAACAGAGAAGGTTAGAGTGGGCCTAAGGGCTAAGGGTTTTCTGGTGGCACCTCAGTCCGACACTGGCTATATAGCTTTACTTTGCATTTAATAAAAAAAGAAAATGTCATTCTAAGCAACTTTCCAACATACATTAAATAAAACACCCAAAACAAATTCACGTACAATTGCTCTTCTGAGCACTTTTGCAATTTACAATTTATCAGCAGTTTTAACACTGTTACTGTAGCAAACTTGAAACAACAGCGCCACCTGCTGTTCCTTTTGGCTGAAAATTAAGTTAGCAACAAGAGAAATACATATTTCTAATTTTTTGGGTGGACTTTCCCTTTTAGGCTCTGTAGGTAGGTGTCTTTGCTGCAGTTGCCGTATGGCTTCCAGGCCCTGATTCAGACTTGGACCACTGTAGAGCAACTAGTTGCTAGCCACTAAACAAATGCATAAGTGTTCGGGTATAGAACCCGTTATCCAGAATGCTCAGGACCAAGGGTATTCCGGATAAGGGGTCTTTCCGTATTTTGCATCTCCTACCTTAAGTCTACTAAATAATCAATAAAACATTAATGAAACCCAATAGGATTGTTTTGCCTCCAATAAGGATTATTCATATCTTAGTTGGCATCAATTATAAGGTTCTACAGAAAAAAGGGAAATCGGTTTTAAAATTCTGAATTATTTGATTAAAATGGAGTCTATGGGAGACAGGCTTTCCGTAATTCGGAGCTTTCTGGATAAGGGGTTTCCGGATAAGGGATCCCATACCAGTACAAGTACCCTGCACTGGCATACATTCAAATCCTCTGATGCCTCAACCATATGGTTACGGTCAATAAAGAAACAGTGTTGGCTACTGACAAATTGGGAAGGCCGATTTATCAAAAATAGAATTTTCTAAATTTTTTTTTTTTTTTTAAATAATTCTGGAAAATCTCAAATGTCACCAGGTCATTTTCCACTGACTTCAGCAGTCAGTATCAGTTAGGGTTGCCACAAGGCCAGTAAATCACCAGCCAGGGCTGGAATTACAAATATACTGGCAATGAAATGTCCTATAAATCCCTCCCTGGATTCCCCCTTAGAAGGATAGACCCGCCTATACCTGCCCATTTCCTGCCCAGTCTGCCCCATTTCCCTGCTCTATGATGTCATTACCCCCCCATGTGACATCACTGCCTACTCTCTGGCCCAAAGGCCGTTATTAATATACACAAAAGGAGGCAACCCTAGCATCAGTATCAGTGGATGTTATTCTAGTCTAAGTACTTTATGTTCTTTTTCTAACTGCATGATGATCTCCCAGTTTCTATGAAGAGTGACTCGGCTAAACCAAGCAATATGGCAACTCCCACTGATGTGACTAAATGAAGGGAATATTCTGTGTGATAGGCAGCACTCTCATGCTTTACTATAGGTGAAACACTATGGCACCACACAGTCATACACAGAAATGAACATATACAGAATAATACCACTTTTAGGCAAAATTTCATTTAAACACATGGTATATTTTCCTTATAGTGACACAACAGACGGTAATCACCCCATTTCTCTCCCATTTATTGATAGCCCAATAGACAGGTGGGTGCGAAGTGGCTTTACCTATTACTCTGTGCCAGACAGGATGAAGCCCAGACATTGTTGCCTTTATGTATAATTCCCTGTCATGATCCATAGGAAATAAATGGGGCTTAATTGCCTGTGTCCCATAAAAACGCAGGAATGACTGACGCCCCTATTAGAGTTTGCAGAGCAGCGAGGTGAACATCATTTGTTGTGTCAGAGCTGGATCTGCCCGGCGCTGATATATGAGCCCATAAATAACAACACCGTGTGAATATCATACTATATACCCTGTCATTCTCCTGCGTGGAACGGAACACAGTTGTGTCTGAACTGGGCTCTCTCAGGCACAGGACTGGATCCCACAGGTTCCACTGGTACAAGGGGCTCAGCAATAGGATGATATTCATGTAAAACCCCAAGATAATAATAAGGGTGCAAGCAGGGGTGCCCTGGGTCCTACAGAGAACATACCCTGTAGGAGGTTCTGCAAATGCGGTATTACTTATAAAGGCAAGATGGAGCCAGGGCAAGGGGCCATAACACAGGTGGTGGTGCATAGTAGCAATGGAACAGCTGGCCCAAATTCTGTGGGTACGGGCAAGTCCACTCAGGGTTAGACAATTGGCGGGTCAGATTTAGAGCAGGGCACTTGTAACAACCCTCTTCCTTCTGCTGATGTCATCACATATTTGTGACATCATCAGAGCGGCTTGGATGTGGGTCAGAAGGACAGGTATAATTAATGGGAAGGGGGGTAAGTGTTAGGCACCCACAGTCCTTTTTTTAAAAGAATAAGGGGTGCCAACTTGGCATCCCCAAGTGATTCTTCCTTTCCTTGACAAGATGGTGTCTCAACTAAACCTCCCAGCACGGTCCAATTACCAAAGAAATACTGCGGCACGATAGATACTGTATGTTGTAAGGCTGTTACATAAATAAGAACAGCCATGGCTTTATGTCTTTGTATCAGTCAGCTGGTGTTGCACAACAAGTCCTAGCAGATAGTGTTTTTAGCTTCTGGTATAGGATTCCCCCATTTCCTACTGATCCCCCTGCCAAACTGAACTAAAAATGGAAACATATTGCCCAATATTTAATTCCCAGGTATAAAGAGGGGGCAAATTAGAGATGAAAGTGTTCTGTAAATGAGAGGAGGGTAATTATGACGGGATCTTATTACCAGCAGGTTAGCTATTTTTAACCATTACTAATCCTCTCAAGGAATGCAAGGGGAACGCCGTGGAGTTCATCATCTACGTACCATAGTGACACGCTATGTAGCCCCGAGTACAGAACGAGGGTAAGGTCCCACCCAGACTGGCAGCCCAAATCTGCTCATTTTAATAGGCAAAGTCATGAATTTTTGAGTCAGACTAACAACGTTTCAACTAAAAAATGGAGGTTTATGTTGTAATAATCAATGCCAAATAAAATTAGCCAATAATTCTACATACAGATTTTCTCTTTATTACTGACGAGCACTAGCCATTACTCGTGGCATGCCCTTCAGAGTAACACATTATTACCATAAGGCCAAGGTCTTCCTACTTTGGGTTCATTCCCCCCTTTATGGTCCAATATTTAGTCAGGATCCCCCCGTGGCCCATAGCACACTGACCATCAATTAAACATGGAATCATTTACTCCTTACTGTAAAATAGATCCCCAAGATCAAAGTTTACAATTATCTTCAGCCTATAAAATCCAAAATACACCTGCTTAAGTAAGAGTAAGTCATGTGATCATTAAGCATGATATATAGTTTAATGCCTTTATTTTATTTATATATATATATATATATATATATATATATATATATATATATATATATATATATACAGCAGAAAACTATTTTTGAAGGGGAAACTGAGTTTTTTTCTTACAAAATTATATGTCCTATTGTTCTTCCTGCAGCTCCAATGCCAATGTATGTCACACAACTGGTGGCGCTGTTCTGCTGCTCTCTATGCAAGTATTTGTCAGTGGCAAGAGGTGATAAGTGGTACTGCACGTGAAAAAAGTGTTATTTGAATTGCACTAACTTGAGTCTGTCTATTCTTTGCATGCACTATAACATGCCATTGGGGTGGGGGGTACTCTTGTCAGGGAGCCCTGGAAGAGGGGGCACCAAGAGATGCAAAAATGTGATTAGCTGCTTGCAAAGGGGGTGTAGCTTGTAGGGGGTGGGGGTTTTTTTTTGGTAGCTCATGGGTGGGGTTTTGGCATAATAGGTCATGGCCTGGCCAATCAGGGAAAAAGCCATTTCTGTACACAGCATTTTGTTTAAATTGGGATCCTATTGTCAGAGCTGACCAATAGGTTTCTAATTGGGCCTCCTAGGAGGTGAGGGCCCTGCTAGCCTAGCACTATGGGCCCCATGATTACTGATGGCAGCCCTTGCGCTTCCTACAGGTATGTGCTTAAATCTGCCACCCCTCCCCCAGTTATTCTTTTATGGGGCCCTCAATAAGTACAAGGCTCTGGGGCCCATCTTCTCTACAGACAGCCCTGTGTTTGTGCGAGTAAATGAATACTTGAATGACGTTATTAATTGGCTGGTTCTACATGTTGCCCCTCAGCAATGGGCAGTATAAAGGCTCCATGATTAGAAATTCTAATGCGAATGTCATTAAGGGATGCGTCTGGGGGCGGGGCTACCAGGGCAAATAAACAAATATGTCAGCGCTCCGGAAATTCTTTCATCTCTTTTTTTCTTCTTTTTAATGGTATGTAAATAATACAGATACACTGATTGCTGAGCCCATAGCAAGTCACTGGTCCAATTAATGGCCCTTTCAAAAGATCAGAAGACAAATACCTGTTTCCCATTTCCATTCCCCCCCCCCAACCCATTCCCAAGCTTCTCACTGTACCAAACACACCGGGCTCCAAAGCCGAGCCGTGAATGTATCATTCGCACTTCCCTTCATTTTCTCACTTCCACTTCTAATATGGAATCTCGCCGTCAGCCCAAGCTGCCAGCCCTGGGAATTGCATGTTATTGTATGTCAGCAGCTGCTCTGTGTGTGTGTGCTGCCTGCCGGTGTGGCATACCTGCCTCTGTGGTGCCCAAAACCTGGCACTACTCCTTTGTGTTGGAAAGATTGACATAAAGGGTGTGGTATTTTCACTTTTATTGCTTCCACAACTTGCTTGTACCCGATAACCATTAGCAAAGCACCTGTATCCCTGTATCTCTGATGTAGCAACCAATCAATTATATCTCTGCCTTGTCTGCTCTGTCTGTCTCTTATATGACTGTCTCTTTCTATATCTCTGTCTTTCTCCTATCCCTATCTATCTATCATCTATCAATCTATCTCTCTATCTATCTATCTATCTATCTATCTATCTATCTATCTATCTATCTATCTATCTCTCTATCACAGCACACCTGTATTTCTTTTATACTTCCAATTCCCACTTCCCACCCCTCCCTCCTTATTCCCCCCAAGGGCTGATTATTTAAACCATTCATACTAGTTATTCCACCCCGAGTATCGCCAAGCTTTCAATCCATTACATACATTTAGGTCTCCCAGTATCCCCTACTGTCTGGGACGCCTTCAACTGGTTCCCAGTTCCATTTCACTAAACAGGTCAGTAAAAACCCCATACTGGGGGGTAAGTTTAAAGCATAGGATTTGCCTACAGCTGGCAGGCACACAGCAAACAGAGTATTTAGGGTAACGAGTCTCCGGCGCAGCTTGTTAGCAGAGTGATCTGTAAATGTAATCAGTACATCAATAAGAATGAGAAACGACTCCCCATCATAATACTCATTTTATGTAAGTGTCAATGGCTGTGAGCAATGGCTTTATCCACGGCACACACCCAGCCCATAATAACAACAAGAACCAGCGTCTCTCTCTCTCTTTGCCTGTTTCACAGCAACTTCTTCTGTTCCCAGCAACAGAAAAGACTGACGCCTTGGGCTTTAATCGCTCCCTACCCACCACCCAGGCAGACAATAAAACCAGTACAGAGAGACGTTACCTTTTTGCCTTTCCTTTTCCTATGGGCAGGTTTGGCTGCTTTTTCCTTGGTCTCCTCACTCATTTCGCCGGGGTGATGGTTGACAAGGGACGACCGATCCTATATATTCCAACATCCAAAGGCAAGCCGTGTGTAATCAAAAGCACAGAACCCCCCTAAAGTCCAGTCCCCTGACACCTCCCAGATGGTTAAACACAGCCTTGGTCCCAGAGGCACAGTCTGAGATCGCCTGTACTCATGGCTACTGCTCTCCTTTCCTTACAAAGAAGCTTAAAAACAAAAGCAAGAAGCTGGGAGTTGCCCCCCTGATAAACAGACTATTATTTCTTCAAAGCCAATGCACTTTGCACTAAATTGTATCCTCTGAGTTGCACTGGAAGCAGACTTTAAAGGTCCTTCATCCACAGTGCGTCCAACCCTTAGACTGGGAAGTAGTCAGCCTGATTCAGGGATTGCCTTTCAGACTGCTGACCACTGAGCTTGCGATTTGCTCCCGGCTGGTGGGACTGGGTGTAAATTGCTGTGTGAGAGAGCAAGTCCTAACAGCGGCACATGTGCTGAATGCATCAGTGGCTGACAGCGAGGGGACCTGCTCCTCGGATCGCCTTTCCCTGTCTCCCAAGCCACTCCCAGGCTCATTCTGTCAGTAGGAGACAGAACACATTACCGAAGGGAGAGACTTTTATCTTAACGTTAATATTGTTTATAAAAGGGATGTCAAAAGCTGCAAGGGGAGGGGGGGAATGCTGGGAAATGAAGTGCATAATATACTCAGTACTGCTCTACATCTGGAACACACACAAGTGGGTGATATACAATGGAGACACGCGTCAGGATTTCAGTTCCAACCTTGAAAACGCCATTGTAATTAAATGGAAGCCTAATTGATTTGATTGCTACTTGTTGCATTATTTTAGCAGTAAGGTGCGGTAACATTTACCGTGACCAACGGCGCTACCAGGGGCACCTTGGGGCAGATTTATCAATAGTGGGTACAGAGCTTAATACATAAATACTGAAAATTAGAGTTCCCGATTTAAGAAATAGAATTTGAGAAATGAATAGAATGTAGGTGAGCGTTTCTGTGGGGAGCACTAATCTGACATTTTGATAAATCTGCCCCAAAGTCTCCGACCTGCACTTGAATTTAATTGCACCCACCAACCTGAGCCCCCATCCCTCGACTTTTCTCTGGAAACCGAAGCCACAGGTAGCTTTACAAAAGGGCAGACACAGGGGATAAAAGTGGCAGGTCCAGCTGCTGGAATAAATCCATAACAGTAGCGCCCGTTTGGGACTCAAACCTGACCCATGGGAATAGTCACAGGTCCTGCAGGTTCACCCAGAAACTAGACTAATAATATCATCAATCCACTCAGGCCATTCCCCTAATTGCACCCAGCCCAACCTTCCTTCTAACAAACCCAAGACTTTTCCAGGCACAATTACATTAGATGGAAGATTGGTTCCATGATGATCCAGAGGATGGTCCAGTTGCATCATGAAGCCAAGAAGGATTTTTGCCATTTTCTGGATCAGGCAGAAAGTAGATAGCTAGAAATCATGAGAGCAAGAGGCTGAACTTGATGGATGTGTCTTCTTTAACCTCAGCTACTATGTAACTATGTCATGCTTTACTGGGCTGCAGTAAAGGTACAGGTAGGAGGTAGGGAGCATTCGTAGAGAGATCACGGGCCCCGATCACAGGTTTGCACATTGGCAGGGCTACCTGTCTAGACCAAACTGGTCACTAATATAACCCACCATAGTGCACCCTGGTGCAGCAAGATGGCCATTTTACAGACAGGCAATAACCTGCATAGGTAATAAATGTTGGAAGACCCCTTTCTGGCCTTAAATAAGTATGGTTTTTCCACTATACCTTTAAACAACATTGCCTGGTCTAGTAACCCATCCCAATCCATCAGATGCTGGTTTGCATTATTCTTACTTCAAAAGACTAGTCAATGCTGACTGCTGGTTTATAGTTTAAAATGTACAACCCATGGCATCCAACCAGATGTTTGCTCCTAGACAAGTGACCAATAAATGCTACATCCTGATATGGATTCCTAGACCCAATATCCACAAGAGAGTTCTGGCTAGAAAGATGAGTTAACTCTAGAAGTGGCAGTGCCCAACACTACAGGTCGGGGGGATCCAGGTTCAGAACCTTGTCACCTTGGGCAAGGCTAAATATCTCCCAGAACGCCACACTATTATATGTTTAAGATGTTTTTTTCTCCACTGTAATGAATTCTGAACCCACTGACACAATGTATGTAATTATCTAGTTCCTATCTGTCATATGGCCATTATTGGTCACACTATTAAGTTTATCCGCTTGTGTAATAAGTTACTGACAATCCATGTGAGTTGAATCTCTATGTTAGCTCCCATGATGCTTTATGTGAGAGTTGTGCTTATATCTGAATACCTTGAGAATATTTTTGTTTATTGTTTGCTTTACAGTTACCATCTTTGGCCCATGCTAGCTTTTTATTTTTAGCCATATCCATGCTTGCTGTCCATTCTGCATTCATCCCTTTATTACCAACGCAGGTTTCACATATCAATCACAGTAAATATAAAAGGGTTTCTACTATGCACACTACAATAAAAGCTGTTAGGAGGTTTATGTCAGGCTGGCCATAACAACAAGTGGTAACACTCTAAACTCACGGACCCCCACCACAACAAGCCAACCCCTCCTCACCAGTGGAGCCCACTCCCCGGCACCCACACCAGTCCTGGGGTCAGTAATAGCGATCATGGACATGAATGTATATTTATTTGCCATTTTCTTTATTTGCCAAGATTCGGTGAAAGAAATCATTATCCCATTACAACAAGACAGTAGGGGGTGTGGCCTGGGGGTGTGGCTTTCACGGCGGTGGGGTGTTGTCATGTCTATAAATGGAACTTTCCAAGTCCCTAGGTTTTCTCATCACCTGTAATGGGAGATGGAACCAATCTACACCATTATAGATTATTCCTGTGCATTAATCCTAATTGGGCTGAAAAAATTCTCAGGTCATAGTGGCCCTTTAACTACTAAGCAGCACTGAAGAATATGTCTTTATAAAGGATCATATATATGAACGCTGTAATTACATAGATTTAAATCTTCCTTATCACTACAGTAAATAATCCCTTCCTAAGCTGATGACGAAATCTTCTTCTCTCAAAGTCCTAATTGATATCCTCTCATAATAGGCGCTCTCTGTACCCAGCTTTAGCTACACTCTCTCTTTAAATAAGCTGTTTATTTATGTACTAATATCATTTGTTCAGTGTTACCTTAATTTGAGGCCCATTTAAGCAGCAGATCACACATAATGTCCCCAGGTCCCCCATGTACTGTGTAGCCAAACAGTTGGGGGGGGGGTAGAATACAGATTGTCGTTGACAGCCATTTATGCCATTAATTCGGTGAGTGAATGTGGCAAGGCTGCAATACATGGGGATGAGTCACGGCCGATGTTATTTACTCTGCTCATAGCACGGCACTCGCTGCCTTTGTTTGCAACATGTAATTGGTGTGCGATGATGAACACGTTTACAGCTATCAATCAGCGGCCACCATTTAAAGCTGGAATGCTATCATTGAGACATAGCTCCCAATTATTACCTGTATCATATGTGCGACGGATTATGGATAGAGATAAACACACTGCAGAGTGTGTGGCTCTAACGGAAGACTTTATTCATAGGAAAGATGGACATTTGTCAATCATAGTGACTGTAGATCTACGTAGGCTCTCAGAGCAAAGGAAATGTGTCTCTGCCACCAAGGACCATCAAGAAGCTTTACATGGTGATCCAACTGTACCGCAGTTCAGGGTCAGACTGGGCCGGCGGGACACTGGGAAAAAAACTGTCTGTGGGTGCTTCCCCTTCCACCCCTGATCGTGGCCTTAAAGAGTAAGCAAATGGTATGGGACAGGCATAGGGCAGGATTCCAATTGGCACTGGTCATGTAGAGAAGCTCGCGTATAAGGTTCCCACCTTCTGGCTTCACAAGTCTGGGCAGGGGGGGCAGACAGTGAAGTCACAAGGGCAGTGCCAGTGGCGTTAGGGTGGGGATGGTGACAGCAGGGTTATGACATGTCAATCAGTGATTAGTCGATTGCCACATCAATCTAATACAAAACCGGGCAGGCTGTTTTGACCCACACAAAACCTGGGCTGTCCAGGTGAACACCGGGAAGGTGGCAACCCTACGACTGGAACCCTACGACTGGAACCCTACAACTGGAACCCTACGTCTGGAACCCTACGACTGGAACCCTACAACTGGAACCCTACGACTGGAACCCTGCGAATGGAACCCTACGACTGGAACCCTGCGGCTGGAACCCTGCGACTGGAACCCTGCGACTGGGGTGGGCCCTGAGGTGGCAGCCCCTGTGGGCCCCGCATACCCCAGCCCAACATTGCAGCAGTTTTGCAAGTACAGCCAACTTTAAGGCAGGCAATACATCAACAACACACTAGTCTCTGTATGAGCTTCAACTCAGCATTGCACGTCAACTATAGAAGCACAGCACCACGCAGAAATCCGGCAAGTTGCCCCCATGACACCCATAACTCCGCCCCAATACGTCATAGTTCTGCCTCAATACACAATGTCATCACCCCTGGTGTCACTGGTCCTGCCCTGACATCATCGCTACATCCCTTTGATTGGTTTTAACAACATGCAAAGGTGGCACCCTAGCTCTAGCACCAGCCCAAGGCCACCACAGCCTCTGATGATGCCCCAGTATCTCCCCATTTAATTTCTGCTGATTCCCAGCAAATGCTCTGAGCTGCAGTCAGTTATATGAGCTTAGGGAACCACTTAAATGAAACAGTATATACACATAATAAAACACTTACAACACAAGGATGAAGGGGGGGGGGGAGGCTGTCGCGCCTCTGTAATGGAGCACTAAGTTCACTATATAAAATATAGCATTTCTATCCCTATTCTATTTCAGACTTTAGTTCTCCATTCAAATAGATGAATATTTTTTCCAGTACCAGAAATGAAGCCACAAATCTCAACTTTTTCCCCGATTTGCTGCTTTTCACCTCTCTCGTCATATATTCACCCCTGTCCTGTTGTGCTCTTCCATTCTCAGGGCACCCCTTACCTTGTTAATCCCTCAGCAATTCACCCCCCTCCACCAATGTGTGTGAGTATTTAACATACCCCAGCCCTACCAGTCCTCTATGCTCAACCTTTCTGGAGTCCAACCGACCCAATAACTAAAAATAGCGCTTACATTACCAAGGGGCCATTTGCTGAATTCAGATCCCTGGCTCGGAGCTCCTGTGCCAGTTACCATACCTACAAACACTCGTACACAAAAAATGAAACCCTGTCAGCGCCATGCAGTCAATTTTACGTAAAGTAATTCTCTTTAGATCAAAGCAATGGATCTCCTTTGACTGCCTGAAGGCAAGTAAACTGATCTAAGGAGACAAAAAAACCCAACAGCGCTGTACAATCCATATATTCCACTGCTAAATGCAATGCTCAATGGCACAACTTTCATACCCCCTTCTTCTGTTAGACTGTAAGCTCTATAGAACAGGGCACATTCATCGGTCTATACATCTACGGTTTGTTCCCTTCCCAAGTTTAAATGGGCTGTACATAAATCCCCATGCAGCTTGCCTCATACGATTTATGTAGAGTAGGGTTGGTTTATACTGAGCTCTTTCTCAGTCACTGAGATGGGGTAAAGTATATTGATGATTGTCTTTCATAAACTGAATAGCCAGCTGCAGTTACCCTGTGTCTAGGCAGGTATTTGACCTGCCTAAAATAATCACCAGCTAGGGCCGGCACAGGTACAGGTATGGGATCCATTATCCGGAAACCCATTATCCAGAAATCTCCGAATTTCTGAAAGCCCGTCTCCTATAGACTCCATTTTAATCAAATGATTCAGAATTTTAAAACTGATTTCCTTTTTCTCTGTAATAATAAAACAGTACCTTGTAATTGATCCCAACTAAGATATAATTACCCCTTATTGGGGCAGAACAGCCCTATTGGGTTTATTTCATGGTTAAATGATTCCCTTTTCTCTGTAATAATAAAACAGTACCTGTACTTGATCCCAACTAAGATATAATTACCCCTTATTGGGGGCAGAACAGCCCTATTGGGTTTATTTAATGGTTAAATGATTCCCTTTTCTCTGTAATAATAAAACAGTACCTGTACTTGATCCCAACTAAGATATAATTACCCCTTATTGGGGGCAGAACAGCCCTATTGGGTTTATTTAATGGTTAAATGATTCCCTTTTCTCTGTAATAATAAAACAGTACCTGTACTTGATCCCAACTAAGATATAATTACCCCTTATTGGGGCAGAACAGCCCTATTGGGTTTATTTCATGGTTAAATGATTCCCTTTTCTCTGTAATAATAAAACAGTACCTGTACTTGATCCCAACTAAGATATAATTACCCCTTATTGGGGGCAGAACAGCCCTATTGGGTTTATTTCATGGTTAAATGATTCCCTTTTCTCTGTAATAATAAAACAGTACCTGTACTTGATCCCAACTAAGATATAATTACCCCTTATTGGGGGCAGAACAGCCCTATTGGGTTTATTTAATGGTTAAATGATTCCCTTTTCTCTGTAATAATAAAACAGTACCTGTACTTGATCCCAACTAAGATATAATTACCCCTTATTGGGGGCAGAACAACCCTATTGGGTTTAATTCATGGTTAAATGATTCCCTTTTCTCTGTAATAATAAAACAGTACCTGTACTTGATCCCAACTAAGATATAATTACCCCTTATTTTAGTTACGGAAAGACCCCTTATCTGGAATACCTTTGGTCCCGAGCATTCTGGATAATGGGTCCCATACCTGTACTACAAATTGACAGGCACAGTACTTGCCAGTAAATTTGTAACGCCCCCTCCCTTCCCTGACCCTCTCCACTGCCGATCACCCTTTATACCACAGGCCACCCTCTGCTCCGCCTATAACCCTGCCCATTTCCTGGCCCCATCCCCCTTTCCCCGCCCTTTATATCATAGTCCCTGCCCAAAAAAACATCACAGCCTGCCCCCAACCTGAAGGCCGTTATTATTGATAGATTTGGTGGCAACCCTACCAGTGTCAAGAAGAAAAAAAAAAGTCTTAAAATTCAAATTTATATTTAAAAGTATATTTAGTAATTTACATAAATTAAATAAAAACAATATTTTACTGTGTCTGCCTACGTGCTCTCTATAAGGCAATACAATCTCTATGTGCCAACTGTAGGTTGATCTGAGCATGCTTGAGTCCTGGACACCAGTATGGGGGCGGTACTACCCCAATATAACAAAAGGGCAGAGGACTTGAGCATTTAACGGTGGCTTTTATCGGTCCATTCAATGATTCCTAATGGCAGCTAATAAAACACTGGGGCAAATATACAATGGAATGCCATGGGAAGTGGCAAGTTACCAACAGCGCAATTCCTGGGAGGCATAATAAGTCACTCACTCATTAATGGGAGATCTAGGGTTGTCTGGAACTGTTAATAGGACAGAAAGTAGGAATGTCTTAATATGGGGGGGTTTAATATGCCAGTCTCATAATTTCACATCATTTTCTATTATCTCTGTGCTCAGCCAGACTTACTCACCGCGGTTTGCTCTCAATACAGGACAAAGAGGTTATGAATGACAGTCAATTACAGCATTCTGTATAGAGCACGGAGCTTCAGAATAAAAAAAAAACCTTCTGTTTGACTTTCTGTTGACTTTGACTTGACCGAATAATTATTTTCTGTGAAACTGAATATCTAAATGGAGCTACAGATGTATTTTCTAATATATCCCTGCTCTGTGTGTGCACCCAGGCTGACGCTGCGCCTGTGTACGCCAACAATCCAAGGCCTGTGGATCGCCCTGTGTTTATACACCACCCTAAAATGCTTGAATGGCAACCCCTAACAGCCAAAGAGCTAGAAGCACAGGTAGAACATTATGGTGCAGGTATTATAGGAAGGCCATATAATCTCCCATAGACTCAATTTTAATAAAATAATTAAAATTTTTTAAGATGATTTTATTTTTCTCTGTAATAATAAAACAGTACCTGTACTTGATCCCAACTAAGATATAATTACCCCTTATTGGGGGCAGAACAGCCCTATTGGGTTTATTTCATGGTTAAATGATTCCCTTTTCTCTGTAATAATAAAACAGTACCTGTACTTGATCCCAACTAAGATATAATTACCCCTTATTGGGGGCAGAACAGCCCTATTGGGTTTATTTAATGGTTAAATGATTCCCTTTTCTCTGTAATAATAAAACAGCACCTGTACTTGATCCCAACTAAGATATAATTACCCCTTATTGGGGGCAGAACAGCCCTATTGGGTTTATTTCATGGTTAAATGATTCCCTTTTCTCTGTAATAATAAAACAGTACCTGTACTTGATCCCAACTAAGATATAATTACCCCTTATTGGGGCAGAACAGCCCTATTGGGTTTATTCAATGGTTAAATGATTCCCTTTTCTCTGTAATAATAAAAAAGTACCTGTACTTGATCCCAACTAAGATATAATTACCCCTTATTGGGGGCAGAACAGCCCTATTGGGTTTATTTCATGGTTAAATGATTCCCTTTTCTCTGTAATAATAAAACAGTACCTGTACTTGATCCCAACTAAGATATAATTACCCCTTATTGGGGGCAGAACAGCCCTATTGGGGTTATTTCATGTTTAAATAATTTTTTTGTAGACTTAAGGTACAAAGATCCAAATGACAGGAAGATTCTTTATTCAGAAAACCCAAGGTCCTGAGCATTCTGGATAAAAGATCCCCTACATGTAGGATTGTTTTGCCCCAAAAAAGGATAAAGTAACATTTATTTGGTATCAGGTACAATGTACTATTTTATAATTACATCGAAAAAAAAGAAAGTTTTAAAGTTTTGAATTATTTTATTAAAATGGAGCCTATGAGAGATGATCTTCCCGTAACTTTAAACTTTTCTGGATAATGGGTGTCCGGATAATAGATCCCAAACCTGTATTAGGTTTATAATCTCATACCCATATCACTGAGGGCATATCCACTGAAAGGGTCTTAAAATTCACTTGATATAGCAGAGAAATGCCCCAAAACTATACCAGAATATGTATTTGCCCATACATAGCACAACTATGCAGGAACAGCCCCCAAATCAACTCAAAGCCTGTGCAGAGAAAGATACTGTAACCGTATTGGCTTGTACTAAGCACAGTTTGGCAGGAACAGACCCAGTGATTCCCAACAGCCATACCCGATAGCACCACCCAACACCCCCCCGGGGAAGCACCATGGCAGCACTTATAGCTGTCACAGAGCATCAGAACCAGGCTAGACTGGGCCTATACCCCTCCCGTTAGCAAAATAACAATCTCTCCAGCAACCTGTATCCATAGGGCAGAATGGGGACTATAGTGCAGCTAATAGCGGGGCTGTTACACACTATTAGGGCTTCATTTGCCACTTAGGGAGCATTTAACGGAACCTTTGTACATGACCAAGCCGGAATAGCTCTGGCTAAGAACAAAACATTACAGGGGCCCGGAGATGCCAAGCTCCCTGCTGTGCCCTATTTAGGGCAGGAGATATAGTAATTACACACACTCTCACTTCATGAGTTATTCATCTGATTCAATGCACCGCCAACTGGCCCCTTCTCTTTCCATTTGATTGAAGGAAATTTAAAAGCAGCAGCCTTTGTATTCATTCCTGTGGTCAAAATATATGGCCTCTGGGTCCCCATTGTTATGGGACCTACCAGCAGTTGCTACTGAACTACAACAATCAGCGACCCCAAACAAACTTCATTGTGGGCTGCATTGCAACAGCCCCTTCCCTACCCCAGCTTACCCTACTTTGTGCTGCCCCATAGGCCCACTTTGCCACGACCCTGATGAAGACTGCACCAATCTACTCAAACTTTGCATGAATTTGACAAAATTTGCTCTCTAATTGTTAAACTTCACCACTTTCACAATAGTCTGGATCCCCTTACTTGATTGGGCACCATAAGCACATGACCTTACTGTGAGAAGCCCTGAGGGACTGGCAATTTGCTTATACCTAGTACATGTGCCTTTGTCCAAGGGAAGGTAGCACTATGTTCCTTCCTACCTTCAATCTGCCCATTCTAGAGTTACATAAATCTGACCATTACCAGTAATGTGTTAGTGCTAGTCTTCCTAACTACCAACTCAAAGGGTTCCCAAGTTGTCTGACCACCAGCAGGTAAAAGCCGGAATATATTTGTGCATAATCCTGCCTTAGAAGATAGTGGCACGAGAGAGTTAAGCTGGGCCTCAATCAAAAGATCCGCTACTTTGGGGCCCTACAGACAGGGAGCTGACGACTTGGCCAAATGATTTTATTAGCTCATGTACATCTTTATAGTAATTTTTTATCAAGCAATTCTCACATTACAGGAGGGCTTTGATAGGACACAAGGTTGTTTGTTGCCAGAGAGAACAATGGAGCAATTTTGCAAAGCAGAATCCGCAAGCAGCTTAACTGATGCCTGTACAGAAACAAAGGAAAACGCATCAACAGGAAAGAACCCGTTCACTTGCCCTGTAACATTTCGGGCAAATACAAAGGACAAAATGACAACAAGAATATCCCGTGGCCCTTTAACAAACAACACTCAACCGTAAAAGCAGAAGAGACACATTTCCTTGGCTGCCGCGGAAGAATTCATAGAAATTACATGCTGGATTTAGGGTTGTTATTTTTTTCTTTAAGCTGTTTACCCAGCAGAGATCACAGGGCTCCTTATCCGGATGATTAGATCG
Organism: Xenopus tropicalis; assembly: GCF_000004195.4. NCBI lineage: Eukaryota > Metazoa > Chordata > Amphibia > Anura > Pipidae > Xenopus > Xenopus tropicalis. The sequence goes on from NC_030683.2 coordinate 16,713,843, forward strand.
GCTTCGACATGAGGGAGCTATTTTGCCAGTTAGCCGGCGAGACGCATTCAAAGCCACGACACCTCAAAAACTCTCACCCACTGAATATTTCATGGCTCATCTGATATGGGAAACGTATTCTCCTCTGCTGATAATTGGCCTCAGGGGCATCGCTGAGAGCAGCATTGCTGAACACGTGCCCATAGGCAGGGCTGTATATCTGTGACCCACAGGTTGGCGCATCTCCGTTTGGGCACAGCACAAATCTGTGAATTTTACTGAGAAAGTTTGTTTGTGTTTCGTTTCTATCTGTATTCATACAAACTGTAACCGTTCTGATTGGTGGCCACACAGCACAGTGGTTTGACAACCTCCGGCTGCAGGAGAACTACAACTCCCAGAAACAGCTGGGGATACTGGGAGTTAGAAATCACCAAGAGCTACAGCGGCAGGGCAGGAGTAAGGAGTTTCCGTCTGGCGCTTTACCATTTGTAAACACAATTTAGTATGAGACGTGGGTAGCCACTGGCGCAATGCCCAGCTATGAGACTAAGGCATCAATCCTACCCAACATGCTGCAGGCCTCCCTCTTCTGCAAGAGAAAGTACCATGGCACCTTGTCAAACATGCCCAATCTGCCTTTAATGCCGAGTCCAACTTTCTAAATATAAACATAGCCGCCCCTACGAAATCTACAACCGCATCATCTTCCAGGCAAGGCCATATATGTGTGTGAGCTCTTTGAATCAAGGTACTAGATTAATGCTCTAGTGAAGGTAGGTACCTCTGGCCCATGCAGCTTGCAATCTACTTGTTATCCAAAGAGACAAACCTAAGGGGGAACTAAACCTTCCATAAAACTGTCCCACTGCGCCCCCTAGTTCACTAAAGGAAATAACTACAAAACTAAAAGTTCCCATACTACCGACGGGCCTGCTGACCGTTATCTGGCCTGAAATCGGGCAGATCTCAATCGGGCAGGTTACAAAATCTAGTTGGATCGGGGACCACATCGGCTCGTTGATGCGGTCCCCGGACCGACTATTCCTATACCCGTTGTTATAATTCGATCGTTTGGCCCCAGCCTGGATTCTCCCGATATCGCCCACTCGTAGGTGGGGGATATCGGGAGAAGATCCGTTCGTTCACTTGGCGACATCGCCAAGCGAGCGGATCTGAAGGTGTATGGGCACCTTAATTCCAGATGCAAGAGCATTCACCAATGAGAACGATGATTATCAGCACTGCTGTTATCTCATCAACAGAAATGAAACTGATTTGACTGATTGGCCAACGTATGAGCAAATATATACACGTATTCCATTCATTTGGGAAGGAAGCCAATGCCAAAACCTTTTTATTTTGGACAGGTCAAATGACTGACAGTGTCCCATGATGGTCTGCTGAAACCGAAACATGGCCTGGCCACATTTGTCCAGTGTCTGCAGTCTCCAACAATAAATATACAGCAAGAGATGAAGGGGGCCATTTATATTTCTCAAGATGCAATCTGCACTCATCAGCCACAACCAATGCAGCATTCCAAACATAGAGGGACAGGGGTCTTATTGATACCCCCTAAAGTCCCATGGGGTTACCAGGTCCACTAGAAAATACAAAATAATACTGGCCATACTACCCAACGGTCTCCATGTTTCCATGGAGTTTCCATGTTCCATGTTTCCAAGTTTCCATGAGTTGCCAACTCCAAAAATGGCCTAAAATGGCCAAAAATAACAGAAAGTGGATGAGTTTGGGGTGGCCAATTTATAGATTTATATATATGTAATAGAATGGCCAGTTCTAAGCAACCTTTCAATTAGTCTCCATTCATTTTTTTTTATAGTTGTATATTTTTTTATGTAATTATTTGCCTTCCTCTTCTGCCTCTTTCCAGCTTTCAAATGGGGGTCACTGCCCCCGGCAGCCAAAACACTATCGCTCTGTGAGGCTACAATGTTAATGTTATTGTTACTTTTTATTACTTATCTTTCTATTCAAGTCCTCTCCTATTCATATTCCTGTCTCTCTTTCAGACCACTCCCTGGTTGCTAAGGTCATTTGAACCATAGCGACCAGATAGCTGCTGAAGTTCTAAACTAGAGAGCTGCAGAAAAAATGGAATTATTTAAAAAAAAAAAAACAAAACCCACAAATAATAAAAAATGAAGACCAATTGCAAATTGTCTCAGAATATTACTCTCTACATTATAGTACAATCAAATCAACCCCTTTACCAGACTGATGGAGCAATACACAATGCCTCCAATGCAGATTACCAGCAGGTTATATAACACAAATGGCATACAAATATGGCAGTGCCTTTTCATGTGCGTCTAACTTAAAAGGCTGCGGTTTCTTTCATCTACAAAGTCACGTCACGCTTGTGACTTCAGGTGCTACAGATCTAATTCCTAATGAGAATACAGTCAGCCAAATCTGTCTCATTGGTTTGCTAAGTGTTATAAGCATGCAAACTTGTTTATTTACAGCAATCAGAGCTTCCCTGACTGGCTTAGATCAGTGGTTCCCAACTGTGGGGCTGGGGGGGGAGGCCTAGAACCTTAGGGGGGGCTCAGCCTGAAGGCCGGTTAGGGGGAGCTCTAGGGACATTTGCTTTCCTAGACCCCTTAAGTGCCCAGCTGGAATGTCAGATAAGGTGAGATCTGGGGTAAATACTTATTTGGTATCATTAATATAACAGGACCTGTGGCTGAATGGCTGATACACCTACGGCTGCTAGTTTTGCCGGGTCTTAAACCGGGACAAAGGGGCGCAGGTGATGATGTCAGCACCATGCGTCGCTGATGTCATCACGCAAACTGCCGACATCATCACACGACATCAACAAGTGATGATGTTTCTTACTTCATGATGACGTTAGCATACCTCCCAACATTTGAAAAATACAAAGACGGACAAAAAGAAATGGTGTTAGTAGCGCGGTGATTTTTTTTGGTCACGCCCATTTTTGTGACCACACCCCCTAAATACCACTCCCATTTTAAAAAATTTGGCATGTTATTTAAAGTTTGAACACATTTCTGGGGGGTTTGAGGTCTTGTTTTATGAGCTATTACTGTTTTGATAAAAAAGGTGAAATTGCCCTTTATGTTGCAAGTTTCAGTTCCCCCAAGAGACCTGTTTAGCGTATTAGTTACAATTGTATCTCAGTGCAGTTGTAGATTATGAGTTTCTTAGTTCTCTGCCAAAAGCTACTTTTTTCATTAGGTTTGAGAAACATTGTATCTTTTTTAGCGTTCAATGCAGGTGATCAAAGAGAAATGAGGGACTTTTCAGAAAGAATCTGGGACTGCGGGCAGAGCTGTCAAAATTGAGACTGTCCCGTGAAAATCAGGATAGTTGGGAGGTATGCGTTAGGGAGGGGTTATTGTGTCCAATATGGAGGGTTTGTGCCTGGTTTTCAGAAGATCAGGCAGAAAGTTTTGACCCGGACAGCCCCTTGAAAAACTGCTCTATCTGGGTCAAAACGGAAAGGTGGCAACCCTAGATCCACCAATGTTTTCCTTTATCAGTAACCCTGTTATCAATGCCCCAACAGGCTGTGTATTCCAGTAAAACATGGCATTTCCACTTTCCACTGATCTGGAAATAAAGGCAAACCAACAGAACATCAAAACATGGAACATACTCATCCCCGATCTGTCCCAAACCCTACTCGTACTACACAAGCCCTGCCCTGTTCTTTCTAAACCACACCCCCTTCGCAATGCCACACCCAGATTTTGATCTGGATATGGATGACTGGAGCAGATCACACTCCCAATTAGGTTGGGAAGCAATCAACAGTGACATCACAACATTATGCACAACAATAAGCCAATAGGACGGCATGCCAATTACAAAAATGGAGGATAGGGCTTAAAAAATAAACTACTGCAGAGAAAGCAAATGCAATGTTGTTGAAGAGCTCAAGAACTCTGCATATTTTTTCAGACAGACTGACATCCTGACAGAAAACCATTTGGATTTTTTATTTTGATAAGATGGCAACCCTATGTACTGCAAATGGTAACATCTGTTCTTCCTATAATTACCTTTTGCATTTATACATATACTTTTGAGTACAATTTACATGCTCCATAAAATAACAGGGCCAGTGGGTCTTTATTGCAAGGGCTTTGGGTGGGATTTCCCTGTTATAGGGAGGAGGCATTATTTCTATAGGAGATCTGCTTCCAATAACATTCAAGCAATGGAAGTGTGAACACGTAAAAAAGCCCTGGGGAATATTCTGAGAATCTCCAGCTCTGGTCCCGTAGGATGGAACTGAATGCCGGTCCCCCCCACCCCCCCACCCCAGAAGGTGCAGAGCAGAATGAGCACATAATGGAAGTCTGGGAAGGGGCCAAGCCATCTTGGCATCTAATGCACATGATTCAACAATTTGCTCTCCAGGCTTCCAGGCTGTGCAACATAATCTGTTTCTCTGCCTTACACCACATTATATACACAGTGCAAAGCACAACAGGAAAGGGCACGGGGGAATCTGGCCTAAGGCTTCTCGAAAGGTGGCCATACACGAGCAGATCTGCTCGCTTGGCGATGTTGCCAAGCGAGCGGATCTTCCCCCGATATCCCCACCTACGGGTGGGTGATATCGGGGAGCATTTAGGTAAAAAAAAAAAATAATCCGATCGTTTGGCCCTGGGGCCAAACGATCGGATTATGTGGGCGGCAATGGGGCAGTCGGATCGGGGACCGCATCAACGAGCCGATGCGGTCCCCGATCCGACCGGATTTTGTAACCTGCCCGATCGAGATCTGCCCAATTTCAGGCAAGATATTGGTCGGCCAGGCCACTCTGCTCTCCCCATACACGGGCCGATTAGCTGCCGAATCGGTCCAAGGGACCGATATCGGCAGCTATAGTCGGCCCGTGTATGGGGACCTTTAGTCCAGGGGCAATTTTGCCATAAGCCAAGCTGAAAAACTTGGTACAGGTGGCATTTTACCTGGGGCGGCAATTAACTGCCATGGTAACCATAAGAGTGGAATATCCTCCATATAGCTCTTACATTAGATAACTGATGTAGCAATGATGGCAGGCACCTTATTAGAAAGCCATCCTTTGGGGGGTGTCAAATTGACAAGCCCCCATGCTTGAGCAGGACAGTACACACACTGATTAAAGAACTGTCTGTAAATGAGTTTGGGCCACTAAGCTTTGGAGAGGTGGGAGAAGAGATGGGGAGTGGAGATTTTACATTGCCTTCAAAGGGAAAGTTTACATTTATATGATTTTTTTAGTACAGGTATGGGACCTGTTATCCAGAATGCTCGGGACCTGGGGTTTTCCTGATAAGGGATCTTTCTGTAGTCTGCTAAAGTCTGCTAAAATTAATTTAAATATAAAGTAAACCCAATAGTATTGTTTTGCCTCCAATAAGGATTAATTATATCTTAGTTGGGATCAAGTACAGGTACTGTTTTATTATTACAGAGAAAAAGGGAATCATTTAACCATTAAATAAACCCAATAGGGCTGTTCTGCCCCAATAAGGGGTAATTATATCTTAGTTGGGATCAAGTACAGGTACTGTTTTATTATTACAGAGAAAAAGGAATCATTTAACCATGAAATAAACCCAATAGGGCTGTTCTGCCCCCAATAAGGGGTAATTATATCTTAGTTGGGATCAAGTACAGGTACTGTTTTATTATTACAGAGAAAAAGGAATCATTTAACCATGAAATAAACCCAATAGGGCTGTTCTGCCCCCAATAAGGGGTAATTATATCTTTGTTGGGATCAAGTACAGGTACTGTTTTATTATTACAGAGAAATTTATTAATTTTTTAGCCTCCTATGCTGTGTATTTTCTTTTCTGGCCATCTTCCATTCTAAATTTCCAATTAAGCCCCTAGCAACCAGACAGCAGTAGCAATCCCAAGCCTGAGAACTGCAGAACAATGAAATGTAACTAAATCAAAAATTACAAAAAAAAATATTATCCCTGTTAAACTGTCAATATATTGATAATTCCTTTGCTGGTTCCTAAAACTCACTATGAGTCTAACAGGTCACTGACCATATGCGAGCCTAATCAGGAGAGATCCGACATTTAATCCAGTTTCATGCTGCGTTGGGCTCAGCTGGATCACGACTTGGTGAAATTATTCTGGCAATAAGCTCAACGGCATTTACTTTCAGCCCGAAAACAATGTAGGTCTTTATAAAATATATATTGCATAAACAGCTCATATGTAAAACCCTGCTTCATCTAAATAAACCATTTTCATAGTATGTGCTATTGGGTAATCCTAAATAGAAAACTGCCATTTTATGATAAGGGCCGCCCCCTGGGATCATAGGATTCACAGTGCACACAAATAAGCCAAGGCACACATACATGCTAGACCCCATCAGCCAATGAATGGGCAGAGTTCTGTCTTTTGCTTCCACACTACTTCCTGTTACAGTTAGAGCTGCATCACTTCCTGTCAGCTGATCTCTGAGGAAGCACACAGCCCATCACTAAATGGCGGCTCAAGGGAAAGGATGTAAAAGGGCAATATTTACTGATATATATATTCCAGTTTGGCCTGATTCTTTCATAATATAAACTATCTGCTGGTTAAGAATTCATACTGGGGGTATAGTTTTCCTCTATGGGGCAGCAAAGATTAAATTGAATTTACCCCATTCTCTTCCGCTGTTATCTTCCCCTTTAGTCTGATAGAAGGTGAGTGTAGTTTTGGGTTCATGAGCTATTTTGTAGCTTTGTCTCAGCAAAGGTAAAGTAAAAAATGAATTCTCCCACGGCAATAGCACCAAGAGTGCCAACTTCTTATGAGCAAGATATGGTGTTGTTGCTCTTGCTGTTTACAATGCCTTATTTTAACCTCTGATCAAGAATGATCTTTAAGATTGTAAGCTCTGTTGGGCATAGGGTGGCCATGTTTTTTACCAGTCTTTCCGGCCTACACAGGGTCGGACTAGAGGGTGCAGGGGCCACCGGGGCTGCCACCCCAGGGGCCTTCAGGTGCCCCTGCTGGCCATATCCCCCTTACCCCCCGCAGGGGTCCCCGCTGAGCCTCCCTAGATCCCCACAGAATCACATGAACGGTCGGCCGGGGCAGCACCGGCAAGGGTCGGGTCTGGGCCACCGGGGTCCACTAGGTTTTTTCCCGGTGTCCAACCCTGGTCCTACAGAACAGACCAGCACTGACCAGAGCCAGGTTCTAAACAGGCCCCCCGTTCCTAATATTGACATTTTATGCCTAAAATCTACTGTCCCTGCAGAGCTAAGGAAAAGTTTTATTGAGCAATATTGCTTTAAGAAAACAACGCAGATGTTGCTGGACTACAGCTCCCAGCATGCATTATCTCTTGATACTATGTTGTAGGATACTGGGATATGTAGTTCAGTATAGTGTGCAAATGTTTAGATCCCCTTTAATGCTAAAAAAAGGTGACAGCAAAAGGCAGGATCTGAAGCGGTGCCGCTAATACCTTTAGGTCTCACAGCAAGGAAACATTATTCTCTTTATTAAAAGTGAATGGGGATTGGGCCGGAGCATCGCAATGTGACAGCTGCTCAGTTAACAAACTGCCAATCCCAGTGCAAGATTTAATGCACGGCTTAATGCACACTCAGTGTGGGAGTTATGAGTGGGTTACGAGCAGAACGTTCTGACTTTCTAACAATTATTTCCAAGGATGGAGTGTTTAATCCTTGTCATTGTGACAAGTTACAGGGTTAAAACAATGCCCTATGCCGAAGCTCGGTGAGGACAAAAATACTCACATATTCTCAGTTCTACAAAGGGGAAACTCCCCCTAAAAACTGCTATTTGTATAATGAAAAAGCATTTTAAGCAACTTTCCAATAGTCAGTATCTGTTTGGCTGTTTATATTCTCTGCACTAGTGGTTCTGACTCCTGAAACAAATGTAGCAGCCAACTGATCAACAGAGTGAAGGAATTCAGGACACACAGGAATAGGACCAGAGATACGCTACTCTCAATAGCAATTACGTTTACAAATAAAATGAAAGCTGCCGAAAATAGCCTTTCAATGTATCAGACCCCTTATCCGGAAACCCATTATCCAGAAAGTTCAGAATTACGGAAAGGCTGTCTCCCATAGACTCCAATATAATCAATTAATTCACATTTTTAAAAAATGTTTTCCTTTTTCACTGTAATAATAAAACCATACCTGTACTTGATCCCAACTAAGATATAATTACCCCTTATTGGGGGCAGAACAGCCCTATTGGGTTTATTTCATGGTTAAATGATTCCCTTTTCTCTGTAATAATAAAACAGTACCTGTACTTGATCCCAACTAAGATATAATTACCCCTTATTGGGGGCAGAACAGCCCTATTGGGTTTATTTCATGGTTAAATGATTCCCTTTTCTCTGTAATAATAAAACAGTACCTGTACTTGATCCCAACTAAGATATAATTACCCCTTATTGGGGGCAGAACAGCCCTATTGGGTTTATTTCATGGTTAAATGATTCCCTTTTCTCTGTAATAATAAAACAGTACCTGTACTTGATCCCAACTAAGATATAATTACCCCTTATTGGGGGCAGAACAGCCCTATTGGGTTTATTTAATGGTTAAATCATTCCCTTTTCTCTGTAATAATAAAACAGTACCTGTACTTGATCCCAACTAAGATATAATTACCCCTTATTGGGGGCAGAACAGCCCTATTGGGTTTATTTCATGGTTAAATGATTCCCTTTTCTCTGTAATAATAAAACAGTACCTGTACTTGATCCCAACTAAGATATAATTACCCCTTATTGGGGGCAGAACAGCCCTATTGGGTTTATTTCATGGTTAAATGATTCCCTTTTCTCTGTAATAATAAAACAGTACCTGTAATTGATCCCAACTAAGATATAATTACCCCTTATTGGAGCCAAAGCCATCCTGTTGGGTTTAATTACTATTTAAATAATTTTTTTAGTAGACTTAAGGTAGGAGATCCAAATTACGGAAAGACCCCTTATCCGGAAAACCCCAGCTCCTGAGAATTCTGGATAATGGTGCCTATCTATATAACACACAACAGAATATGCCAGCAATACACAAATAAAGAATAAAAATAATCATTGAGCTATCATTTTGAGATAATCCAGTAGGTGGCAGTATTAACTTCCAGGCAATGGCTGTGGATTCACACACACGCGACTCTGCATCTCAGTGGTGAGTGGGTGGAACTAAACCAGGAAGTAAAAGCAGGAAGCAGGCCCCAAGAGGATATTTATAGTGTCCTAAAACATATATTCCCCAAAATGAATACGTTCCTTAGCTAGTTTTTACTGCTGGAGCTGTTAAAAAAAGCGATTGTCCGGAGACTACTCATTTTAATTACTCACGTATAAACACTCCAAGGTGGTGTCTATTTCAATTAAAAACACAGACTAGGAAATGCTATTCCACTGCACCGTAATCCCCATGACAGATTTTTCCATGCCACATTGCACGTCTGAGTTGGCACATTCTTCTGTGGCTCATTACTTCACGCACGCGGCGTTACTGTCAAACGTATTTCTTTTAAGGGGGGGTCTAAACCCAACCATGAACCGAAGCTGCTCTGTTCCCTAATTCTCTATAGATGTGGCTGAAATGCTTATACAGGTATAGGACCCATTATCCAGAATGCTCGGGACCAAGGGTTTTCCGGATAAGGGGTCTTTCCGTAATTTAGATCTCCATACCTTAAGTCTACTAAAAAATCAATAAAATATTAATTAAACCCAATAGGGCTGTTCTGCCCCCAATAAGGGGTAATTATATCTTAGTTGGGATCAAGTACAGGTACTGTTTTATTATTACAGAGAAAAGGGAATCATTTAACCATGAAATAAACCCAATAGGGCTGTTCTGCCCCAATAAGGGGTAATTATATCTTAGTTGGGATCAAGTACAGGTACTGATTTATTATTACAGAGAAAAGGGAATCAGTTTTAAAATTATGAATTATTTGATTAAAATGGATTCTATTGGAGACAGGCTTTCCGTAATTCGGAGCTTTCTGGATAACGGGTTTCCAGATAAGGATCCCATACCTGTATAGGAAAACAGCACTGCGTACATAAGCAGAGCTATATAAATAAATTATATACATACATACATACATAAAGATGTATTCTGCTTCCCTGAAAACGACTTTTTAAAATAAAGCTCTCAAAAAGAGACAGAAGCCACGTATTTTATACGTCTTTTTACGATTTTATACATTTTATACCATTCTTCAAGATGAATAGGGAATGTTATACTCTTGTTACATACTGTTTTATTAGGCCGTAAAAAGCATGGAGCTACTATATAATAATAACAGAGCAGAGTTCAATTAGTCGCAGGGTAAGTTCTAGATCTACAATTACAAATACTGTTTACAATCACTTTCCTCTTTATGGTTGCCATCTTCTTTCTTTCTTAATACCAAGGCTCCAGTCGGGGGCGGGCTGCAATGTCACTTGGGGGTGGGGCTATGACATATGGGTGGGAAAATGGGCATGTTGGATGGAAAAAATGTGGATGGGGGCAGAAAATGGGTCAACTGGGTAGAAAAATAGGCAGAGCTGGGGTGGGTTTTGGGTATAAGGGGTGATCGACAGTCAAAGAGTGTGAGGGGAGGTAGGGATTAATAAGGCAGGTATAATTTTTAAAAATGATTCCCTTTTCTCTGTAATAATAAAACAGTACCTGTACTTGATCCCAACTAAGATATAATTACCCCTTATTGGGGCAGAACAGCCCTATTGGGTTTATTTAATGGTTAAATGATTCCCTTTTCTCTGTAATAATAAAACAGTACCTGTACTTGATCCCAACTAAGATATAATTACCCCTTATTGGGGGCAGAACAGCCCTATTGGTTTTATTTCATGGTTAAATGATTCCCTTTTCTCTGTAATAATAAAACAGTACCTGTACTTGATCCCAACTAAGATATAATTACCCCTTATTGGGGGCAGAACAGCCCTATTGGGTTTATTTCATGGTTAAATGATTCCCTTTTCTCTGTAATAATAAAACAGTACCTGTACTTGATCCCAACTAAGATATAATTACCCCTTATTGGGGGCAGAACAGCCCTATTGGGTTTATTTCATGGTTAAATGATTCCCTTTTCTCTGTAATAATAAAACAGTACCTGTACTTGATCCCAACTAAGATATAATTACCCCTTATTGGGGGCAGAACAGCCCTATTGGGTTTATTTAATGGTTAAATGATTCCCTTTTCTCTGTAATAATAAAACAGTACCTGTACTTGATCCCAACTAAGATATAATTACCCCTTATTGGGGGCAGAACAGCCCTATTGGGTTTATTTACTGTGTAAATCATTTTTTTAGTAGACTTAAGGTAGGAGATCCGAATTGCGGAAAGACCGCTTATCCGGAAAACCCCAGGTCCCAAACATTCTGGATAATGGGTCCCATACCGGTAATACCACTGCTGGTTCTAGCTGGTGATTTACTGCTAAGCTGGCCAAAAACTGTCCAGGTGGTGACCCCTTTTAAAATAGATTGTGAGCAGTTGCACAACGCAGTATAAATAATGATTTCTCTGACATGTAGAAAAAAGGTGCTGGCCTTTTAAAATGCGGGACGGAGTAATTTCCTGCTGCAGCGCTGAGAAAAGACGAGCGATATTGCTGTAGAGGGAAAGCTGAGATTAACGAACTTGAGTTTAGAAGGTATCATGTTATTCACACGTCAAGTCATGCAAGGAATGCGGGGCCACAAGTTCAGCCATTGCTAACCTTGTAAATATGGACGGGATATTGCCTTCTGCATTGCCTAACTTTCCTCTCAGCCCAGGGGATGCCAGAAACTACTAAATCATTTCTTCTGTTTTTAGCCAAATAAGTAGGTAGGTAGTTTAATCACATGGGCACTTTAGGCCAGAGATTCCAGGCACATTACATGGGCAAATGTATCTGGGCACTGATTCTAAAACCACATATCCTAGGTAGAAACACTCAAGCTGGGAGCAATGTCAGCACCAGAACTTCTCATCGGGGGCACAGAGGTTTTATGGGCAAAAACCTAATGTAAAGGGCACCACTATTGTATTCTGGGGCAATGTAAAAGTGTCCTCTGGAGTGATAAATGGTATTTCACCCTCTGGCAGTCTGATATATGAGTCTGGGTATGGCAGATGCCAGGAGAACACTACCTGCTAGAATGGGTAATGCCGGCTGTAAAGTTGGTGGAGGAGGCAGGGGGCGCTACTTCCATGAGGCGGGTAGAGATACTTGCCTTAGGCAGCAGTTACCCCACCAGTTACCAGGGGAAGCTGCTTCTGGTAACTTTCAGATTAAACTTAAAATTAATTTTTTCTAGTGCAAAAAGCATAATTACACTCTCTGCTCTTCTGATGTGGGCCCCCTGGGTGGGTGCCAGCATTTAGGCTATATCATACGACATTTTTTACAATTCTGTGATTCCTACTTTGTGGCAACAGTTTGGGGAAGACCCTTTCCTATTTCAGCACAATAATGCCCCCTGTACAGATGGGATTGGAAAAACTTGACTGGCCTGTACAGAGCCCTGACCTCAACCAAACTGAACCCTGAAACCCTAACTATTATTCAGGCTCTGTCTCCAACATCACTAATGCTCTAGTGCAGGGATCCCCAACCTTTTATACCTGTGAGCCACATTCAAATGGAAAAGGGTTGAGGAGCAACACAAGCATGAAAAATGTTCCTGGGGGTGCCAAGAAGAGCTATAATTGGCTACTTAATAGCCCCTATGTGGACTGGCAGCCTACAGAATCCTCTGTTTGGCATTATACTTGGTTTGTATGCAACCAAAATTTGTCTCATCACCAAAAATTAAAAAATGAGCACTTGCTTTGAGGCCATGGGGCAAAACACCCAAGGGGTTGGAGAGCAACATGTTACTCACAAGCCACTGGTTGGGGATCACTGCTTACATCTCTGATTACATTTTCCTGTGCGAGCACAGCCTTAACTGAACAAATTTTTAGATTTAAAGGTGTGTTGGGTTATTCTCATAGTGAGAACAAGGCCCCAACCCAAAATCAAGCATTAGGGGAAAAGTATGAAATTAGTAGTAGCACCAAGGAAGGAGGCTGACTCCATAAGTAGCAAAATGTCCAACATTGCCCCTAGGAATTGCCTTGGTTTTCTAATGGGAGCTTAGAGAAAGAGAACTGGGGCAACTTAGACCATAAATGCCCCTCTGCCCAGTGGGCAACAAGAATAGATGGCAGCCGCAAGCAGTACCTGCCTATGGGAATGGAGCAGAAACCAGTAGGAAGGACTAACAGTGAACATGAGGTATTAGGGCCTTAGTTGCGTAGCAGGCAAGAAGCACACACGCCAATGGGAATCTATGTGGTCACAATGAGACCACCAGCACTGAGACCTACTGGGACCATTACGACTCTAGAAAGAGAGGGTCAAGAAATCCTTTTCTGAAGCATTTAGCTGGACTAGAACTCCCAGGAGCTCAGGGAGGAGGACAGGATAGCAATACTTTGAAGACAAGAAGTCTTGAATTGATAATTGGTGATAAACTGTGTTAATTGGCAATAAACTGCTTGGGGGGCCCATGAGTACAGAGGGCCCAGTTGGGTCCTAACTGCTGAGCTGACTGGCTGTAGCAGATTATGTTCCCCAATGCCTTTAGTTCTCCATTATTAATATTAATAAAGCCCAATCCTTATTTAGAAACATGTGAGAAGGGAGCATAATCTCCATTCTGCACGAGCTGAATTTGTAGAGGATAAACTTCCGTCTCAGTGGAATACGAATTTTTGTCCAGAGCAATATAAAGGGCAGATACGTGTTTCTGGCAAACCCAGAGACTGGCCAGATATTAATTCCACTGATTGCATTGGCACAAAGGGAAATGTTTATATATTAACAAGATTAGCAATGCAGTCTCACACTGGAGCTTCCGCATTTTCTGTCCACTCACCATTTACTGACAATCGCACCTTGGCTTAACTGGAATAAGAAAATATCTGGAAGATAATTAAAAAAGAAAATATTGAGATTTAAAAAAAAAAAATGTAATTGAAATGTCATTGGCCATTGGCGTCCCTAGACACTTTTTGCCCGGTTTACATACACTGATGTAACTACAGAGAAAGCCCCCAGCCACAGAGGGAAGTTGGACAGGGCCACCCCAGACCGTCCCAATCCCCGTGGTGCTCCCCCACCCGAAGATTTCCCTCCCCAGTCGCGCCTAAGGTAAGACTAAAGCAGGTGCACTCTGGGGAGGGGATTTGGTGGGCAGTGGGGGGCCCTGGGGGGGTGTGAGGCCCCTGGGGCAGGTGCCCTTGTGGGCCCTGCACCGCCCCCCCAGTCTGACCCTGCCCAGGTCCCCAAAGTTATGCAAAGGTATATGATATAGTTATGGAGGACTCTCTAGAAGGTATTTCCTATGTTTATAATGCCTACAGGAACCGCCCATCCATCATATCTCTCTTGTTAAAGAACTGATATCAAGAGTCACCATCGTGCTCCACTGTAGCCATCTTGCCTTTACTTGTATGTTGCCTGCCTTATTTCTAGCCAAGTACTGTTCTGATCATACTATGACCATACTATGTGCAAAATTTAGAGTAGTCTCCCAAGTCGGGACCCGGCTAAGGTGACAACTTGAACACATGTGACACATTAGCCTGCCCCCTTCAGTGATGTAACCTACACCCTTACCTGTATTTTTAAGTGGGACAAAATGCTAAGCCCCAAGCAGGGTCCCTCCCTTTTGGTGATGTATTAGTGCTGATCCCTCCCCTATGATGGCTGATCTTTCCCATAAGAGAGTCAAGAAGAGGAGTTGTGGGTTAAAGGCGGGTTCAGGTTGAGACCTGCTCATCACTACTCACCCAGCCTGAGCACCCACACAGGACAAACAAATGGAAACAAGTGGAATCCATACCAGGACTGAGACCAGGCCCAAACTGGCAACCTGTGGAAATGGCAGAGGGGCTGCTGTAAGATGATATGTCATTATTTAGTGGACTAGTAGGGGGCAATTTGGGCCTCTGTGTGCTTCAAATTCTAGGGCCTTTTTTGCAACCGGACCTCTCCAGACTCTCTTTCCCCTCGGCCCAGCCATGGTGTGCTTTATGATCAGGTAAAGATCAACAGTATGGCCAATCTTATATCAACAAGAAAGAGAACACAAAGGCACCCTGTCACCCTATAAGATGGCCAGTAACATTAGTGCCTGCTTTTAGGCACGACAGGGTCAGACCCAAAATAGAAAGGAATGGGGCTTCCTGGGCAGGCTGTTGCCATTGGCTTATCTCTGGGCCATCTCAGCTTAGTTCAGTTCTTTGATCCACTGTACAATGCACTGACTCAGCTGGCAGCCTGGGCTCCACAGCCCGGCCAACTCATAGCCCACGTCTGCAATTTATTAGCTCTTTACTAAATGAGATGTTCTTCTCTTTCCCCAAAGCTGTTTTTAACCTATACGCTAATGAATTGCATCTAAGTGATGCCAGAATGACTATATCACAGCAGCATAAAGTGTAACCTATAGGGCGACTATGCACGACTATGCACCATTTCACTTCTGGATCACTGGCCAATGACTACAGTGGGAACTAATAACACACGGCCAATGGCAGGGGCAAGATACTATAAGGAGACATATGTAGAGAGTAGTATTCTGAGACAATTTGCAATTATTTGCTGTTTTTTAGTTATTTTCCATTTTGTTCAGCAGCTCTCTAGTTTGGAATTGCAGCAGTTATCTGGTTTCTAGGATCCAAATTACCTTAGCAACCAGGGATCAGTTTGATTGAGAGACTGGTATATAAATAGGAGAGGGCCCGAACAGAAAAATAATTAATAAAAAGTCATAATAAAACTGTAGCCTCACAGAGAAATAGCTATTTGGCTGCTGGGGTCGGTGACTCCCATTTGAAAGCTGCAAAGTCAGCAGAAGGCAGCAAATAATTAAAAAACCATAAAAAATATAAATAATGACGACCAATTGAAAAGTTGCTTAGAACTGGCCATACTAACAATTAACTTAAGGTAAACTACTCCTTTAAGAAACAGAAGCTTTATTTCACATCAATAATGACGCATTTCGTGCCTTTCGACACATTGTCATAGAATTAATCTGAGAAACTGTGCCCCCCACATTTTGGGCTAAATCAGGCCAGTGATTGGATCATACAAAAGGGGCCTACAATCCCTCATTGGACAGTTAATTCAAACTTGCCCAATTGATATCTGCCTACTTGGTCTAGAAGGACCATGTACCTATACTGATAGAACTGCAAAATTTATACTCGCTGATATTTGCACCCAAACTTCAGTAAAAAGCCAACAAAGTGTTATTTAGGTTGTCAGACCCAGAACAAAAAGTATTTAATACTTTGTGTAACAACTGTATGAAAGAAAAGAACTGGGAGTCCCTAGTAACTAGACAGATTGAGCTCTGTATAAACAACACCACTCCCTGCCCCCCTTGTTGTGACTGCTTAGACAGATAAGTCTGATATGTGCACTGGTAATCTTATTATCTACTACACAAGAACCAAGAAGTTAGAAACACAAGTAGCTTCAATTCCTATTTGTCCTGGTAAGCTCAAGAAATGACAAAAAATATATATTTTTTACGCAAAAGCCATTATACATTAAGCTCAAGTAAGGGTTTACTGAAATTCATTAAGCCTAGTGACTTTGTCCTAGGTCATCTTCCTTTCTGCCTTCTATGGAGCCTGTTTAAGGGGGTTGTTAAACTTTAAATTAACTTTATATATAATTTAGAGAATGCTATTCTGAGACAGTTTGCAATTGGTCTTCATTTTATATTATTTGTGGTTTATGAATCATTTCGCTTTTTGTTCGGCAGCTCTCCAGTTTGGAATGTCAGCAGCTATCTGGTTACTAGGGTCCATTTTAACCTAGCAACCTGGTAGTGGTTTAAAAGAGAGACAGAAATAGGAATAGAGAAGGGACTAAATAGAAAGATAAGTAGTAAAAAGTAACAATACATGTGTAGCCTCACGGAGCAGTCAGTGACCCCCATCTGAAAGCTGGAAGAAGGCACAAGCGGTAGGCAAATAATTAAAAAACCATAGAAAATAAGAATATGCTAAGAATATGCTATTCTATAACATACTAAAGGTTAACCGGAAAGTTAACTATTAGCATACTATAGAATGGCCAATTCTAAGCAACTTTTCAATTGGTCTTCATTATTAATTTGTTATAGTTTTTTTTTGTTTTTTTATAGTATTTTAATTATTTGCTACTGTATTTTGTCACAAAAATACAGGACTTCTGCTCCAAATAAACCAACTTTCCCTTCTTTGCTGTACCAATGGCCCTATATCAGGCTGTTCCCTATCCACGGCTGGAAGGCTTTCCCTTTATGAAGTCCTAACGTGGATCAGAAGCGGTGGAGAGACCCAAATAGCGCTGATTAAAGGGAGGCATGTTTACAGTGCGGAAGCGAACCTCCGGAGGTAACAGGTTGAAAACTAATCGGCCTGGTTAAATGTGTATTTCCTGTGCACTTGATCTGGCAGAGGATGAGACAGATAGAAGCACATGTCTCGGGAATGTTCCGGAAGCCCAACTATTTCCATAATTAGTCGGTGCATAACTCAGTAAACACAGGTGCGCAGTGAATCAGACCCCGCGGGGGGGGGGAGACATGAAATAAAGGATGGACCCAAAGGATGCCACTGCAAGAATTCATGGAAAATGAGAGGTAAATCCATAATGGAACAAATCCGAAAGCAGTCAGTCTCCCAAAGCTTTATTATAGTGAATAGCAAGAGGATACATACACGTTGTAGGATCCTGCTAATGGGCTTCATTTAGCTACAATTCCCAGCATACTCTGTTGGGCCAAGCTGATCCACTAGCCAGTGATCCCCAACCAGTGGCTCAGGGGCAACATGTTGCTCCCCAACCCCTTGGATGTTGCTCTCAGTGCCCCCAAACCAGGGAGTTATTTTTGAATTCCTGACTTGGGGGCAAGTTTTGGTTGAATAAAAACAAGATTTCCTACCAAATAAAGCCCCTGTAAGCTGATAGGGTGCATAGAGGCCCCTAATAGCCAATCACAGCCCTTATTTGGCTCCTTCATGAACTTTTATGATGTTTGTGTTGCTCTCCAAGTATTTTTACATTTGACTGTGGCTCACAAGTAAGAAAGGTTGGGGATCCCTGCACTAGATCAACTTCTAACCTTTCAGCCAATCAGGTGCATTATCCACATCGCAGACTGTTTGGAATTAGTGTCAGCCTAGCTCTATAGGGCCCCAGCCCTAGTTTTTATTTAAACTCTAAGCTTAAATGACATTATTTATATTTAGCAGTCTCTACATCTACTTGTTGTAAAACTGGACCCTTCATAGGTTTTCTGGTGGGCCCTAAGAGGCCTGGTCCAACACTGATCACAGATAAGATCATTTTGCCGCTTGCAGTACCCCTTTTTGACCTATTAGGCTAACAGCTAATTTCCATTGGCAGGAACAGAACAGCGCCCCCACATATTAAACAGCGTAAACAACACAAGGAATAATAAAAACGTCCATACCCGTGCTTGCATGGTACCCGTTTCTTTAGCCCAATGGCTGACTGGTCAAATAACAAAGAGTATCTGCCAGTGTATGGCCCAATCCACATAACATGACAAGAGTATATGCCCTTGCTCCATGTGCGCCATGGCCAGGAAAGGGTTACTTTGCATATTTAGGTTCAAGGGAGGTTATGTAATAAAAGGCACTAAGTTTGCCCAGGAGCAGTAACCCATAGCAACCAATCAGCAGGTAGAATTTACTGGTCACCTGTTTAAAAGCAAATATTTTATTGGTTGCTGTGAGTTACTGCTTCTGGGCAAACATAGTGCCTTTTATTACGTATGAGGGTAAATGTTTAATGTCGCTGACCTCTGAATATTTAACCATTTCCAGGTAACACTATATTATAATTAACTGTTGTAACAGACTTCTGCATCTTGATTGGCTGCCCCTACTATGAATGGCAGAATTTCTTATGTACATACGGACGCCCACACCCTGTAAGTTATATCAACAGCTCTTGTCAGACATTACGCATGGATTGGCTTCAGTATAAAATAATAGGAAAGGGTGTAATTTTCCAGCATGACAATATCTTGTGCAGAATAGTTTTATCTCCCCTTTTCTTACCTTTGGTGAGTTCCTGGGTGATGAGATCTTCTGAAAAACCTACAATATAAAACAGATGCTGCATTATAGCCTGAACACTAAACTTTTATTCTGCTAACTCAATTTGCCCTTTACAACTACAGGTATAGGACCCATTATCCAGAATGCTCGGGGCCAAGGGTATTCGGGATAAGGGGGTCTTTCCGTAGTTTGGATCTCTATATCTTAAATCTACTAAAAAATCAATAAGATATTAATTAAACCCAATAGGATTGTATTGCATCCAGTACAGATTAATTATATCTTAATTGGGATCAAATACAAGGTTAAGTTTTATTATTGCAGAGAAAAAGGAAATCAATTTTATAAATCTAAATTATTTGATTAAAATGGAGTCTATGGGAGACAGGCTTTCCGTAATTCAGAGCTTTCTGAATAACAGGTTTCCGGATAATGGATACTATACCTGTACAATTTTAGTTTCTTTTAAAGTAATAATAAAAAATTCTAGTACAGGAATGGGATCCCTTATCCAGAAACCCGTTATCCAGAAAGCTCCGAATCACGGAAAGCCTGTCTCCCATAGACTCCATTTTAATCAAATAATTCAGAATTTTAGAACTGATTTCCTTTATCTCTGTAATAATAAAACAGTACCTGTACTTGATCCCAACTAAGATATAAATACCCCTTATTGGGGGCAGAACAGCCCTATTGGGTTTATTTCATGGTTAAATGATTCCCTTTTCTCTGTAATAATAAAACAGTACCTGTACTTGATCCCAACTAAGATATAATTACCCCTTATTGGGGGCAGAACAGCCCTATTGGGTTTATTTCATGGTTAAATGATTCCCTTTTCTCTGTAATAATAAAACAGTACCTGAACTTGATCCCAACTAAGATATAATTACCCCTTATTGGGGCAGAACAGCCCTATTGGGTTTATTTCATGGTTAAATGATTCCCTTTTCTCTGTAATAATAAAACAGTACCTGTACTTGATCCCAACTAAGATATAATTACCCCTTATTGGGGCAGAACAGCCCTATTGGGTTTATTTAATGGTTAAATGATTCCCTTTTCTCTGTAATAATAAAACAGTACCTGTACTTGATCCCAACTAAGATATAATTACCCCTTATTGGGGGCAGAACAGCCCTATTGGGTTTAATTAATGTTTTATTGATTTTTTAGTTGACTCAAGGTATGGGGATCCAAATTACAGAAAGACCTATAATCTGGAATACCCTTGGTCCCGAGCATTCTGGATAATGGGTCCTATACCTGTACAAAAGAAGAAGGGTCTCAATCAGAGGGGACATCTAAAAGGGACAGTACACGTTCATTTATGGATCTGCTGCTTCTTGTGTTTTGGTTTTACAGAAAAGGAGGAGTTATTTATACAGGGAGAATTAACTGATAAGGGCAATTTGATTACTGCCTTTTAATCTTCTACCTGTGCCTGGCAATCAGTACTGGTATCCAATGCCCTGCCTGCCCTTCTTGCTCAACCCCATCTCCCCTGTCTGCAGGCAAACCCCCATTTAAATACAGTTCAATGGCTCAACCATTTGGCCCACTGCCATCCTATCGGCTGCCATTTAGTCTGTTCCAAGTGACAGCTTTCATGCCTGGCCAGAGCCTTTCATTTGGCCCATCAGCCTTGAAGGAACGGATCAATGATGTTCAACGTACTGGACCTTTAGCCCTTGAGGGAAACTAAAAGTATATACCAGTCCTTTGATCTCTGTTATCTTTCTTCTCTATTAATAAGCCTCATACTGAGTGGCAAGATCTATACCAGGCAGATTGCCACCCTACTTTCAAGTCAACTACATCAACTTGCTATAAATTTTTTTTGCCGGATTTCTACAAAACAAAGTAACAGAATTAAAAGCAGAGAGCAATACACTTCTCAGTAACTGCACCTAAGCAAATGGATAGTTCCAAGCCAAACTGTATTCCCAGATCCCAGGTAATCAATGGACCTTTGTTACTTCACTGGCTAATTTCCCACAATTAATAACATTCATTTCAGTCTAAAAGGTCTCAGGAGGTGCAGGGATTATTATCACTCTCCGAAACCCATTCATCACATGACTGAACGAGATCAGCACAAATAAATGCTTTAAAGCACCAGGAATAAACATAAATCTCCCAGACACTTTGCTTCCCAGTGCTTCTCCTCCTACAGCAACTAATATTTTAGTTTTAGCCCGTGACTGCAAGTCAATAAGGAAACATGCCCGTCCGTCAGTCAGGTCCACAGAGTCCTAATGTGATGTTCCCTCTTCCACTCCGACGCCATTAAACTTGGCCGGCGTTGCGGAGCAATTCTCTCCTGGCACTGCAGAGCACCATTTATTTGATAGAGCCTGAATGCAAGTGAGTGTAACAGTAATTAAATGTGTTGGCACATCTCATCTGAAACGCCAAAAATGCAAAACTTGCAAAAATAATATTAAAGCCTTATGGGGAATAATAGGATTTGATCATAAATATCCTGTTGAGCATAGGGTTGCTACCTTTTTATATAACCTATACCGGCAGGGTGGGGCCTAAGGGGGGAGGGAGTGATGTAAATGAGAGGGGCGGTCACAGGGAGGGGTTGTGACAAGAAAGGGCGGAGACAGGTGGTGGTAAATCTGTAATACAGGTCCTGGCCCTGGCTAGTATTTCAGTGGCTAGGCTTGTAAAATACCAAGCCTAGTTGAGGAGGAAAATGACAAATCTCTATGCTGCAAAACAACTGTCAGATCCTCATCAGGTTGATATTATTCATGGTGTCATCTTATCCCTTTTAAAATATTATTTTCATTTCTTGGTGGCAAAATGGACTTCTGGGTTTTAGTGGAAAAACATGGAGAAAGCATGGGAGGAACCTTGTGGGCAAAAGCTTCCGGACTCCTGCCTGCCCAGTATCTCATTCCCAAACCAAGGGGGTTTATATGAAGTTGCTCCTCCCGTTACTGCTATAACAGCCCCTACTCCTCTGGGAAGGTTCCTATTAGATGCAGGGAAGTATTTAGGCCAGGAGCCCCCAACAGCGGAAGTAAGCCACGTCATGACATCACTTCCGGTGCACATGATGTCACGCCCAAAAGGGAAATTGTGCTGGACCCATCAACACCCTGGTTCCGGAATTCCACCGATATGTCTGATGATGGCTGGGAAGGGTTTTTATTTTTTCATTTTTTAAACTTTATTATATGGCCAAACCATGGGAAACAGCCCCAGATCATTATTTCTTCTCCACTAAACTTTACTTCAGCTTTATAGAATCAGACAAGTAGCATTCTACTGGCATTGGCCAAACCCAGACTATTCCATAAGGCTGCCAGATAGTATAATTACATCTATCCCTTTATAGAATGCGTTTCTAATGCTCTTGAAGCCAGTGGTGGTGATCCTGACACTGCTCCTGCCTAAATAGAGCTACAGGACCTGTTATCCAGAATGCTCCAGACCAGGGCTTTCTGGATAAGGGATTTTTCTGTAATTCCTCCGCTCCTCTCAGAGCAACCACTTGGTTGCACCTCCCAATACTACTGCTGTTTCCCATTTTAATCCTTCTTGCTGCTCTTTACAGGGGCCAGGGACTTCCATCCTCTAGCTCTGTGGAATTTTTAATGCAACTGTATTTTTAATTTATTTGTATTCATTATTGTACTTTTGTATTATATTTATTTATCTATTATTGTAATGACCCCCTGTTTGTGTATTAATTGTTCTGCTGTATATATATATATATATATACGAGCTTTCACTATAGTATTTTTGCTATTATTATTTGCTTATTATCTGTAATAAGGGTGATGTTCTTTTAATGTCAATTTAAGAGAATCTTAAACAGGTATGATACATTTTATCCAGAATACTCTGGACCTGAGATTTTCCAGATAAGGGATATTTCCATAATCTGGATTTCCATACTTTAAAAAGAGAAGGAAAGGTAAAAACTAAGTAAGCTTTATCAGAAAGGTCTATGTAAATACAGCCATAAGCACTCACAGAAATGCTGCACTGGGCCTCTATCAAAAGAAACACAAGATTTCTTGTCTTCCTTAAACATGTTCTTTGGCATTAGACTTCCTCTCAAAATCCTTCATTCCCGGGGCCAGAGCCTACGCTGCTCTTTCTTCTCTCCTCTGTCCTGCTCCCCCCTCCCATAAGAATTCACAAAACTCACTCCCCCCACCCTTAGGAATGTGTAATCTGAGCTACAAGGGCTAGAGCTGCAGCAGGAAGTTAATTAAAATGGCAGCTGCTATCTTAAACAAACGGAGGGAGATTCTACATCTCTTTACTCAGGTATGGTAGTGTTTACTGCAGAATAAATATAGTGTTCTAGGTGGCACTAATGTGGCGAATCTATTGGTAGTAAAATGCCAAGATGACTTTCCTTCTCCTTTAATACTGTGCAGACAGAGGGTAACTGATCTGCTGCAATATTTTTGTGACACTTGAATTCAAAAAAATATCAATTGACTGCTGTTTGTAATTGATTTTTGGCAGAAGTCAATAGCCTCACATGAAAACAGGCAAGGCATGCAGCTAGGGAGCCCTAAGCAGCAGTCAAGGAAAGCAGAGACGAAAACAAAAGTCAATAGAAATAAGGAGCATTAATCAACAGGCAAAAAAAGCAGGTATGGATGAATGTCCAACAGGTAAGGAAAGGAGCTATAGAGCAAGGGCCACTGGTAAGGAAAGCAGCTATGGAGCAAGGGCCACCGGTAAGGAAAGCAGCTATGGAGCAAGGGCCACCGGTAAGGAAAGCAGCTATGGAGCAAGGGCCAACAGGTAAGGAAAGCAGCTATGGAGCAAGGGCCACCGATAAGGAAAGCAGCTATGGAGCAAGGGCCAACAGGTAAGGAAAGCAGCTATGGAGCAAGGGCCAACAGGTAAGGAAAGCAGGTATGGAGCAAGGGCCACTGGTAAGGAAAGCAGCTATGGAGCAAGGGCCAACAGGTAAGGAAAGCAGCTATGGAGCAAGGGCCAACAGGTAAGGAAAGCAGGTATGGAGCAAGGGCCACCGGTAAGGAAAGCAGGTATGGAGCAAGGGCCACTGGTAAGGAAAGCAGCTATGGAGCAAGGGCCAACAGGTAAGGAAAGCAGCTATGGAGCAAGGGCCACTGGTAAGGAAAGCAGGTATGGAGCAAGGGCCACCGGTAAGGAAAGCAGCTATGGAGCAAGGGCCAACAGGTAAGGAAAGCAGCTATGGAGCAAGGGCCACCGGTAAGGAAAGCAGCTATGGAGCAAGGGCCAACAGGTAAGGAAAGCAGGTATGGAACAAGGGCCACCGGTAAGGAAAGCAGGTATGGAGCAAGGGCCAACAGGTAAGGAAAGCAGGTATGGAGCAAGGGCCACCGGTAAGGAAAGCAGGTATGGAGCAAGGGCCACTGGTAAGGAAAGCAGCTATGGAGCAAGGGCCAACAGGTAAGGAAAGCAGCTATGGAGCAAGGGCCACTGGTAAGGAAAGCAGGTATGGAGCAAGGGCCACCGGTAAGGAAAGCAGCTATGGAGCAAGGGCCAACAGGTAAGGAAAGCAGCTATGGAGCAAGGGCCACCGGTAAGGAAAGTAGGTATGGAGCAAGGGCCACTGGTAAGGAAAGCAGGTATGGAGCAAGGGCCACCGGTAAGGAAAGCAGCTATGGAGCAAGGGCCAACAGGTAAGGAAAGCAGCTATGGAGCAAGGGCCACCGGTAAGGAAAGTAGGTATGGAACAAGGGCCACAGGTAAAGAAAGCAGGTATGGAGCAAGGGCCACCGGTAAGGAAAGCAGCTATGGAGCAAGGGCCACAGGTAAGGAAAGCAGCTATGGAGCAAGGGCCACAGGTAAGGAAAGCAGGTATGGAACAAGGGCCAACAAGTAAGGAAAGCAGGTATAAAGCAGTGGCAAGCAGACAAGGAAAGCAGCTATGGAACAATGGCCAACACAGAGAAAGCAGGTTTGGAGCAATGATAATTTACAATAAAAGCAGGGAATGAATTAGGCATCAGACAAGTAAAGCAAGAAAGGTAAAGATAAGGAAAGTAGGTATGGAGCAATAAGCAACAGATATATGGGGGGGGGCAAAGACAGACAAGGTAAGTAGGAAAGCAGGAATAAGAAACATACTGCTCAAAGACGTAGAGAGGTATTAAATTACAAATAGACAAGGAAAACAGGTCGGAAGGAATGAGAAACAGGCAAGGAAATAAGGAAGAATACTCAGAGGATAAGTGAATTATAGGAACTGCTAACTACAGTGTATAGGAGGCAACAGGCAGGAGAATCTAATAATGTAAATGCAGGGACTCCGGGTATGAGAGGCTGAATACACTGTACGTATGGCCAGGTCTGCACCCAGCTTCCAACCTGTTCCATATTCAGCAGCCAATCAAACATCCAAACAGTTGGCACTGATCACTTATATCAACTATTTATAAGTAAATAAACGTCATTAAGGCAGGAAATGCTCTTTCATCCCAAACAGGGACATTTCCATAAAAGGATCAAAAGCATCTCAAACTCAGCCATAAATATTCACTGTAAATGAAGTGCAGGCGATTCTTCTAGGTTTGGAATTAGAATTTCCGTCTGGCGCTTGGAGCAGAGCTGAGAGAGCGTGTCGTCAGCGTTCCCATCATCTCACAGGCAGGGCGGCCAATATTATTCTCACAGAGGAGGAACATGTAACATTTGTTGTGATGATGACCCCTTGGGGGGCCGTAAATGTTCCGTGCTATGGTGGCACCGTGTAAAGGGACATTAAACCCTGACCAATTACAAGCAATAAATTATGTACGGGGTATAAAAGAAGGGTAATTATTAGTCTAAATGTTAGACAAGCAACCATTCTGCCACTTTTCATGAAAAACTTCCCACTCGCTCTGGTAGATATTTAATTACATTCAACTAATAAATAATGTAATGTCATTTTCCAATTACTGCAATTATTTTCAGCTTCCTGCTGTGCAAAACTTTATTAACCTTTCTATGAATTTATATTAATTGTACAGGTATAGGACAAGTTATCCAGAATGCTCAGGACCCGGGGGTTTCCGGATAAGAGATATTTCTGTAATTTGGATCTCCATGCCTTTTGTCTACTAAAAAATCATAATTTAAACGCAATAGCATTGTTTTGCCTCCAATAAGGGGTAATTATATCTTAGTTGGGATCAAGTACAGGTACTGTTTTATTATTACAGAGAAAAGGGAATCATTTAACCATTAAATAAACCCAATAGGGCTGTTCTGCCCCCAATAAGGGGTAATTATATCTTAGTTGGGATCAAGTACAGGTACTGTTTTATTATTACAGAGAAAAGGGAATCATTTAACCATGAAATAAACCCAATAGGGCTGTTCTGCCCCCAATAAGGGGTAATTATATCTTAGTTGGGATCAAGTACAGGTACTGTTTTATTATTACAGAGAAAAGGGGATAATTTAACCATTAAATAAACCCAATAGGGCTGTTCTGCCCCCAATAAGGGGTAATTATATCTTAGTTGGGATCAAGTACAGGTACTGTTTTATTATTACAGAGAAAAGGGAATCATTTAACCATTAAATAAACCCAATAGGGCTGTTCTGCCCCAATAAGGGGTAATTATATCTTAGTTGGGATCAAGTACAGGTACTGTTTTATTATTACAGAGAAAAGGGAATCATTTAACCATTAAATAAACCCAATAGGGCTGTTCTGCCCCAATAAGGGGTAATTATATCTTAGTTGGGATCAAATACAGGTACTGTTTTATTATTACAGAGAAAAGGGAATCATTTAACCATGAAATAAACCCAATAGGGCTGTTCTGCCCCCAATAAGGGGTAATTATATCTTAGTTGGGATCAAGTACAGGTACTGTTTTATTATTACAGAGAAAAGGGAATCATTTAACCATGAAATAAACCCAATAGGGCTGTTCTGCCCCAATAAGGGGTAATTATATCTTAGTTGGGATCAAGTACAGGTACTGTTTTATTATTATTATTTATTATTACAGAGAAAAAGGAATACTTTTACATTTTGAATTTGAATAATTGCTTATAATGGAGTCTATAGGAGCTGTCCATCCCATATTTCTGAACTTTCTGGATAATGGGTTTCCATATAACAGATCCCATACCTGTAATAAAAGCATAGACCATACAATATCTAGCTATCTGCTTGATTCTTGGATTAGCTGTTTGGAACACATAATCGGCCTACCATGCTTTACTGTTGCATAAAATCCTAATTTCAACATCTTGCATGATCAACCAGGAAGACGAGGGTAACACTGCTTGTTGTACTTTAATGTTATAATTAAGATTGTAATCTCTGCAGGGTAGGGCATCTTTTCTTTTTTTAAATGCAGGCACCTATTATTTTACCCCCCCCCCATCTGTAATATTAAAGGACAATGAAAGGTTAATATAAATTAAAAGTAAGTCTAAAGGCATTCTTTTTAAGTACTTACTGCATATCTAAATTCCCAGATCCCTGCTTGCTTCTCTGAGATATGGTGCTGGCAGCCTACAGCAGTGTGAAGCCTACAGTGACATCACTGAAATCTCTCTCCCCTTCCTGTCGGTGCCAGCGGCAGCCTTCCTATTCTCTGAGCATGTGTGTAACTTGATCCTGTCTCCTGTTCTGAGCTACACATGCCCACCAGCCAATCAGAAGTGGATCTGGCAGAGGGGAGGGGGGGAGGGAATGAAACACATGTGCAGTATGAAGCAAGGAGGGAAAGGAAGGGAGAATACCTTTTTAGAGATGGCTGCCTGTTCTAGACAATGTGAGTAAGTGTGAGTAAATATGTGATTAGCTGAGCCAAACGTGTGGCGTTTTTACTAAACAATAGGAGGACTATTGGGCAGTGTGCTTTTTACATTTTGACTTGCATTCTCCTTTAATGTATTGTTTGTAATCATGTGCAATACTTTTACAGAAGCAGAGGCATATAAAGCTATACAGTATATACATATATATATATATAGAGAGAGAGAGAAGAACCATATGCAATTTCCTTGCCTGTCATCTCAATTTGTCATTTTACACCGTAATCCGGTTTAAGAAATCACCCATATTATTACATTTTAATCCATTTGAATATTCTAGGGGTGACGTTGAATAAAATCCATTAAGAAAGAATAATTGCACTCCCATACAGTATTTACATCCCTAGTAATGATGTACAACCTAAATGAATACCCCCCCGCCCCCCGTTAGCTTTAGAGCATAAGAGATCATGGTGCTGTGCCAAGAATTCAATCCATTATTAACACGGCCAGTCCAAGGTCTTTACAGCAGCCCATAATAATAACCTATTGGGATATGTCACTGTACAGTTATGCCGACATATCTCTTGCCTGCACCGTGCAGATACCTAATGGTGGAGAGTCACCATGGAAACCCTCTACAACTACATGTTTTGCCATGGCAACCAGGCCTCCCTGGAATATTAATCTGTGCCTATGGCAACAGGAAGTTAAGGCAAAGATGTCAGGGGACCAAACACCTCATGGATCATTCACACAAACACACAACTCCATATACAATAAAAACTAACCCCAAAACATGAGTGTGATTCTGCTCAGCCATAGAACCATGAACAAATGACTAGTGATGAGCGAATATGTCCCGTTTTGCTTCGCTGAAAAATTTGCGAATCTTTCAAAAGATTCGCGAAACGGCGAAAAATTTGCGAAACGGGCGAAATGTCGCGCGTCAAAAAAAATTGTCGCCCGTGGCTATTATTTCGTCGCACGCTATTATTTCGTCGCACGGCTATTATTTCGTCGCCCGCGGCTATTGTTTCGTCACACGGCTATTATTTCATCAACCGCGGCTATTATTTCGTCGCCCGCGGCTATTGTTTCGTCGCATGGCTATTATTTCGTCACCCGCGGGTATTGTTTCATAGCGCGGCTATTATTTCGTCGCCCGCGGCTATTATTCCGTCGCCCGCAACAATTTTTGGACGCACGCCGAATTTTTCCGCGGCAAATTTTTTCATCCGTTTCGCGAAACAATCCGCCAATGGCTAAACATGGAAATTCGCCGCGAATCCATGCCTGGCGAAACATTTCACCCATCACTACAAATGACTGCTGGGGGCAATCCCAGCATTACAGACAATAAAACCCCAGTCCGAGGGATCAGTTCGGACCATGTATGAATGCTCTTTGGCATATGTGTGAATGTTACAGTTGGCACTATCTGTTAATATCTGTGAATCTCTGTTTGCGGTTGGGCCAGTGAAGATCCTAATGTTTTATTGGCTGAAGCTTTGTCCCAAATCCAACAAAGCCCTTTAGAAAAGGAAGATCTGAGCCTCCGAAGATGCCCCTAGCGTGACCCATCTTCTTACCCCTATTCTAATCTTCTCATTGGTAGCCCAAAGCACACTGAGCATGTGCAGTGCCACTGACACAAAAAAGATGACCTAACAAGATCTAAGATTGGGAGCTCCTATGGCCAACTCTGAAGGCCTGGGCCATTACTGTTAGAAAACTGGACTGATACAGTAAGGTCAGTATATAAAATACAGCCTTTTAAAAGGGACCTGTCGCCCTAAGAAATATTACCAAATTGTTTTCTATTGTGTTAGTCGAGCAAACTAAACTTTACTTATGCTATATAAGTTATTTTAATTTTGTTTCCTTTAGATTTAAAATTTACAATCACAGCAAGCGGGCAGGTGCCATTTTGCGGACACTGCTATTGAGGAAAGTTCTGTATTACCCCAAAATCTTGTGTATGAGCCATCTAGGTGATATCTAGGAAGTGCTGAATGGAAAGTTAAAGGAGGCAGGCAATATATGATTGACAGATCAGATTTTAAAATACTTTTATTTACTGATATGGATGATTTAATGAAAAAAAATAATTTCATATTTCACATTTAATTAGCAAGGACTTTTACTATCCAGCTTTTACTAAGATATAATTACCCCTTATTGGGGGCAGAACAGCCCTATTGGGTTTATTTCATGGTTAAATGATTCCCTTTTCTCTGTAATAATAAAACAGTACCTGTACTTGATCCCAACTAAGATATAATTACCCCTTATTGGGGGCAGAACAGCCCTATTGGGTTTATTTCATGGTTAAATGATCCCTTTTCTCTGTAATAATAAAACAGTACCTGTACTTGATCCCAACTAAGATATAATTACCCCTTATTGGGGGCAGAACAGCCCTATTGGGTTTATTTCATGGTTAAATGATCCCTTTTCTCTGTAATAATAAAACAGTACCTGTACTTGATCCCAACTAAGATATAATTACCCCTTATTGGGGGCAGAACAGCCCTATTGGGTTTATTTCATGGTTAAATGATTCCCTTTTCTCTGTAATAATAAAACAGTAACTGTACTTGATCCCAACTAAGATATAATTACCCCTTATTGGGGGCAGAACAGCCCTATTGGGTTTATTTCATGGTTAAATGATTCCCTTTTCTCTGTAATAATAAAACAGTACCTGTACTTGATCCCAACTAAGATATAATTACCCCTTATTGGGGGCAGAACAGCCCTATTGGGTTTATTTAATGGTTAAATGATTCCCTTTTCTCTGTAATAATAAAACAGTACCTGTACTTGATCCCAACTAAGATATAATTACCCCTTATTGGGGGCAGAACAGCCCTATTGGGTTTATTTAATGGTTAAATGATTCCCTTTTCTCTGTAATAATAAAACAGTACCTGTACTTGATCTCAACTAAGATATAATTACCCCTTATTGGGGGCAGAAAAATCCTATTGGGTTTATTTAGTGTTTTATTGATTTTTTAGTAGACTTAAGG
Source organism: Xenopus tropicalis (assembly GCF_000004195.4). NCBI lineage: Eukaryota > Metazoa > Chordata > Amphibia > Anura > Pipidae > Xenopus > Xenopus tropicalis. The sequence goes on from NC_030683.2 coordinate 16,744,757, forward strand.
TATGGAGACCCAAATTACAAAAGACCCCATATCCAGAATACCCTTGGTCCCAAGCATTCTGGATAATGGGTCCTATACCTGTACCGTATATAACTGTGTATTGAAATCTGAGGGCATAGTGCCTACTACAACAGGCAAAGCTGAGTGGACTTAGCCAACACACTTTCCTCCAGCTGTTCCAATACTACTACTCGTTGCATCCTTGGTTACTGAGTAGGGGAGCCTTTAGTTCCAGCTGCGGGATGGCTCTGCCCTGAGAGGGGTTTGACCCAAGCACAGCGGCAGAACCATAACCCACCAATTACAGATACAAAGATAATTCCTAGTGTGCTTGGTGTTTTGGCTTCGTGTCTAGACACAAATCATCCCTGTTCAATGTGAAGCTGAAAAGCAATAAAGAATCAGCTGTTTATCTCTGCGGGTGACAGAGAGGAGCTCGGGGCTGTTGCCAAGCCAAGCTGGCCTGGGATATAAGGGGTTAAAGTGGTGAAGCGACAACATTCTTATCCACTCATCATGAGAGAAAGCCGGAGAGCGCCGTGATCACACAAATACTAATGAACGTCTATTCTACCCGGGGAATGCAATGCAGCCAGCCAAGATGTCCGACCTCCTTTGATGAACAAATTAGGGCTTATTCACTAAAATGTGTCCAGTGATGCTCCTTGCGCTTCCCTGTAGTTGTACTCGGTACCACTGTAGAATTCGGATTCGGTTTGGTATTCGGCCGAATCCATTGGGGTGGATTCGGGGGTTAGGTGCATCCCTACATGGAACAACTGCCACCTATAAGCTGGCGGTCAATCCAGGGTTCTGTTGGCTGCGTTAACAGGCACAGGAGACCCTCGGCCAGCAAATAACGCACCAATACCATAGCCACACTCAGAAATAGAAATGGCACAATCCCTACTCTGGATACAGATGCTTCTGATTCGTCAGAACTAGTGATGAGCGAATTTTTTCGGCAGGTATGGATTCGCGGCGAATTTCCGCATTTCGCCATTGGCAAATTGTTTCACGAAACTTCCGTCAAAATTCACAGCAGAAAAATTTGCGTCAAATTGGTTGTGGTTGCGTCAAAAAGCGTGGGCGAAAGAAACAGATGCGGTCAACGAAAATTTTTTTTGCCGTTTCGCAAATTTTATAGCGAAGCAAAACGGGACAGATTCACTCATCACTAGTCAGAACGTGTTTGTTTTGATGCATAGGGCGTAACTGTGGATTGTGGGTAAAAAAAGCGCTACATGTTTGTAAATGAGTCCTACCCAGAGACACCCACACACTGGGGTCCCGGAGTCATTTGAGCCTTGAACCAAATCCACTGTATTCTACGCAGTTTGTCTGCTATCTGTGCCCTACTGCCCCATATCATCTTCAATGGCTGCCCCCATGGCTTCACAGTAGCCTATTTATATTAACTGTGAGTTGTATTTCTAAAGCAAAAACACAGTTTTTAACCAGTGAAGGGCACAGTACATTATGTATCAATACAAAGAAAAACCCCTTTCATTGTTAGGTGTTAGCGCTCCTTTCATTGCTCTTACTATGGGAATAAACCCTTTTATAAATGAACATTACAAATTTACTGGCCTAACCAGTAAAACACCTGCCAAGCCAGTGAAGTGAATCTTTAATACCCTTAATTTCAGCCCCTGGCTGGGTCATTTAAGCTCCCAATCACCCCAATCTGCCCAAACATTACCTTTTCTCTTCCTGTCCTGGAGCAATCTGTGATGTCATAGCCCGGCCCCTTTCATCATCACCCCGCCTACTTGTGTCCTGGGCCCCCCACTTCGACCTCATTTAGTCACCACCCCCCCAGCCGCTATTGGCAAGTAAAACATTAGAAAAGCCAGTTTCTCTATATCCAAGTTAAAATGAGGCCTCTCTGATATTTGATCCAGTTAGCGGAACCCAAGAGCACAAAGTGAATAATCATTTTTTTTAGAGATTTTGAGATCAAGTAAGCCATCAATCTATGCTTAATTACTATTTTATATTTGTTTAATAGGAATAATAGAATATTTAGGGTATTATTATTATTAACATTTATTTATAAAGCACCAACATATCCCGCAGCGCTGTACAATAAGTGGGTTACATACATTGGACATACAGAGTAACATATAAAGCAACCAATAACCGATACAAGAGGTGAAGAGAGCCCTGCCCAAAAGAGCTTACACTCTACAAGGGTTATGTTCACTTTTGTCTCAAAATCCAATGATAATGATCATTTAAACCCAAAAAACTACATTGGTGGCAGCACGCCTCAAAGAGAAAAACGTTTTTTTTTTCCTTTATAAAACAGCCGTTGCTGTTCACAACCTGCAGCGAGACGTTAGATGTGGACGCACGAGAAATTAAAAAAAAAAAAAGAAATCAGAACAAAGCATAAAATGACTTGCTCAGAAAAGCCATAACAACAGCAGCCATTAATGACAGCAACAATCATGTTACCGTGGCGACAGCCAATCAGAGAGGTTCTAGGCATGACACGCAATGTGGGTGTGACATTATATTTATTGTACCCTTCCTTGAGTCGGCCGTGCAGAATGGGTGCATATCTGTTTCCATGGCGACGGATACATTCTGCCCCTGACCCTCTGCGTGACACAGAACAAAGACAATTGATGAAATGGGATTGAGACTGTAGAATTTTAGCTTTGTAACTTCAGTGGGTGGGAGGCAGGGAGATCAGAATGAGAGCTAGAACAAACGCAAAAACAGATGAGCCTTAAGTCAGTTAGAGGCATGCCAATTATATTAAATAATAAAGGACAGGGGCTGGAAATATGCAGGCACAACTAAATGGATTAACCCCCTCATTTCCCCTAGAAATTTGGTCAAACGGAGATATCTATCTATCTATCTATCTATAAACAACCCCTAAGCTGCAGCCATTGTTAGGCTTTAAGATAAGGAGAAACTCATTATACAGAGGGCTGAAAAATTAATTTTACTACCTCCTCCTCCACAAACAGTGACTCAGCAGAACCAGGAAGTGAGACAGGAAATCAGTTAGCCTGTGTTGGAAAAGGAGGTATACTGTATGGGTCTGTATGTGAGTGTATAGATAGGTCAGTGTGGGTCTGTATGTGAGTGTATAGATAGGTCAGTATGGGTCTGTATGTGAATGGATAGATAGGTCAGTATGGGTCTGTATGTGAGTGTATAGATAGGTCAGTATGGGTCTGTATGTGAGTGTATAGATAGGTCAGTATGGGTCTGTATGTGAGTGTATAGATAGGTCAGTATGGGTCTGTATGTGAGTGTATAGATAGGTCAGTGTGGGTCTGTATGTGAGTGGATAGATAGGTCAGTATGGGTCTGTATGTAAGTGGATAGATAGGTCAGTGTGGGTCTGTATGTGAGTGGATAGATAGGTCAGTGTGGGTCTGTATGTGAGTGTATAGATAGGTCAGTATGGGTCTGTATGTGAGTGTATAGATAGGTCAGTATGGGTCTGTATGTGAGTGTATAGATAGGTCAGTATGGGTCTGTATGTGAGTGTATAGATAGGTCAGTGTGGGTCTGTATGTGAGTGGATAGATAGGTCAGTGTGGGTCTGTATGTGAGTGGATAGATAGGTCAGTGTGGGTCTGTATGTGAGTGGATAGATAGGTCAGTGTGGGTCTGTATGTGAGTGTATAGATAGGTCAGTATGGGTCTGTATGTGAGTGGATAGATAGGTCAGTATGGGTCTGTATGTGAGTGGATAGATAGGTCAGTGTGGGTCTGTATGTGAGTGGATAGATAGGTCAGTATGGGTCTGTATGTGAGTGTATAGATGGGTCTGTATGTGAGCGTATAGATAGGTCAGTATGGGTCTGTATGTGAGTGGATAGATAGGTCAGTATGGGTCTGTATGTGAGTGGATAGATAGGTCAGTGTGGGTCTGTATGTGAGTGGATAGATAGGTCAGTATGGGTCTGTATGTGAGTGGATAGATAGGTCAGTGTGGGTCTGTATGTGAGTGGATAGATAGGTCAGTATGGGTCTGTATGTGAGTGGATAGATAGGTCAGTGTGGGTATGTATGTGAGTGGATAGATAGGTCAGTATGGGTCTGTATGTGAGTGGATAGATAGGTCAGTATGGGTCTGTATGTGAGTGGATAGATGGGTCAGTATGGGTCTGTATGTGAGTGGATAGATAGGTCAGTGTGGGTCTGTATGTGAGTGGATAGATAGGTCAGTATGGGTCTGTATGTGAGTGGATAGATAGGTCAGTGTGGGTATGTATGTGAGTGGATAGATAGGTCAGTATGGGTCTGTATGTGAGTGGATAGATAGGTCAGTATGGGTCTGTATGTGAGTGGATAGATGGGTCAGTATGGGTCTGTATGTGAGTGGATAGATAGGTCAGTATGGGTCTGTATGTGAGTGTATAGATAGGTCAGTATGGGTCTGTATGTGAGTGGATAGATAGGTCAGTGTGGGTCTGTATGTGAGTGGATAGATAGGTCAGTATGGGTCTGTATGTGAGCGTATAGATAGGTCAGTATGGGTCTGTATGTGAGTGGATAGATAGGTCAGTATGGGTCTGTATGTGAGTGGATAGATAGGTCAGTGTGGGTCTGTATGTGAGCGGATAGATAGGTCAGTATGGGTCTGTATGTGAGTGTATAGATAGGTCAGTATGGGTCTGTATGTGAGTGTATAGATAGGTCAGTGTGGGTCTGTATGTGAGTGGATAGATAGGTCAGTATGGGTCTGTATGTGAGTGGATAGATAGGTCAGTGTGGGTCTGTATGTGAGTGGATAGATAGGTCAGTATGGGTCTGTATGTGAGTGGATAGATAGGTCAGTGTGGGTCTGTATGTGAGTGGATAGATAGGTCAGTGTGGGTCTGTATGTGAGTGGATAGATAGGTCAGTATGGGTCTGTATGTGAGTGGATAGATAGGTCAGTGTGGGTCTGTATGTGAGTGGATAGATAGGTCAGTATGGGTCTGTATGTGAGTGTATAGATAGGTCAGTGTGGGTCTGTATGTGAGTGGATAGATAGGTCAGTGTGGGTCTGTATGTGAGTGGATAGATAGGTCAGTGTGGGTCTGTATGTGAGTGGATAGATAGGTCAGTGTGGGTCTGTATGTGAGTGGATAGATAGGTCAGTATGGGTCTGTATGTGAGTGGATAGATAGGTCAGTGTGGGTCTGTATGTGAGTGGATAGATAGGTCAGTATGGGTCTGTATGTGAGTGGATAGATAGGTCAGTGTGGGTCTGTATGTGAGTGGATAGATAGGTCAGTATGGGTCTGTATGTGAGTGGATAGATAGGTCAGTGTGGGTATGTATGTGAGTGGATAGATAGGTCAGTATGGGTCTGTATGTGAGTGGATAGATAGGTCAGTGTGGGTCTGTATGTGAGTGGATAGGTCAGTGTGGGTCTGTATGTGAGTGGATAGATAGGTCAGTGTGGGTCTGTATGTGAGTGGATAGATAGGTCAGTGTGGGTCTGTATGTGAGTGGATAGATAGGTCAGTGTGGGTCTGTATGTGAGTGGATAGATAGGTCAGTATGGGTCTGTATGAGAGTGGATAGATAGGTCAGTATGGGTCTGTATGTGAGTGGATAGATAGGTCAGTATGGGTCTGTATGTGAGTGGATAGATAGGTCAGTATGGGCCTGTATGTGAGTGTATAGATAGGTCAGTGTGGGTCTGTATGTAAGTGGATAGATAGGTCAGTGTGGGTCTGTATGTGAGTGGATAGATAGGTCAGTATGGGTCTGTATGTGAGTGGATAGATAGGTCAGTATGGGTCTGTATGTGAGGGGATAGATAGGTCAGTGTGGGTCTGTATGTGAGTGATTAGATAGGTCAGTATGGGTCTGTATGTGAGTGGATAGGTCAGTATGGGTCTGTATGTGAGTGGATAGGTCAGTATGGGTCTGTATGTGAGTGGATAGATAGGTCAGTGTGGGTCTGTATGTGAGTGGATAGATAGGTCAGTATGGGTCTGTATGTGAGTGGATAGATAGGTCAGTATGGGTCTGTATGTGAGTGGATAGATAGGTCAGTATGGGTCTGTATGTGAGTGGATAGATAGGTCAGTGTGGGTCTGTATGTGAGTGGATAGATAGGTCAGTGTGGGTCTGTATGTGAGTGGATAGATAGGTCAGTGTGGGTCTGTATGTGAGTGGATAGATAGGTCAGTGTGGGTCTGTATGTGAGTGGATAGATAGGTCAGTATGGGTCTGTATGTGAGTGGATAGATAGGTCAGTGTGGGTCTGTATGTGAGTGGATAGATAGGTCAGTGTGGGTCTGTATGTGAGTGGATAGATAGGTCAGTGTGGGTCTGTATGTGAGTGGATAGATAGGTCAGTGTGGGTCTGTATGTGAGTGGATAGATAGGTCAGTATGGGTCTGTATGTGAGTGGATAGATAGGTCAGTATGGGTCTGTATGTGAGTGTATAGATAGGTCAGTGTGGGTCTGTATGTGAGTGGATAGATAGGTCAGTATGGGTCTGTATGTGAGTGGATAGATAGGTCAGTGTGGGTCTGTATGTGAGTGGATAGATAGGTCAGTATGGGTCTGTATGTGAGTGGATAGATAGGTCAGTGTGGGTCTGTATGTGAGTGGATAGATAGGTCAGTGTGGGTCTGTATGTGAGTGTATAGATAGGTCAGTGTGGGTCTGTATGTGAGTGGATAGGTCAGTATGGGTCTGTATGTGAGTGTATAGATAGGTCAGTGTGGGTCTGTATGTGAGTGGATAGGTCAGTATGGGTCTGTATGTGAGTGTATAGATAGGTCAGTGTGGGTCTGTATGTGAGTGGATAGATAGGTCAGTGTGGGTCTGTATGTGAGTGGATAGATAGGTCAGTGTGGGTCTGTATGTGAGTGGATAGATAGGTCAGTATGGGTCTGTATGTGAGTGGATAGATAGGTCAGTATGGGTCTGTATGTGAGTGGATAGATAGGTCAGTATGGGTCTGTATGTGAGTGGATAGATAGGTCAGTGTGGGTCTGTATGTGAGTGGATAGATAGGTCAGTGTGGGTCTGTATGTGAGTGGATAGATAGGTCAGTGTGGGTCTGTATGTGAGTGGATAGATAGGTCAGTATGGGTCTGTATGTGAGTGGATAGATAGGTCAGTATGGGTCTGTATGTGAGTGGATAGATAGGTCAGTATGGGTCTGTATGTGAGTGGATAGATAGGTCAGTATGGGTCTGTATGTGAGTGGATAGATAGGTCAGTGTGGGTCTGTATGTGAGTGGATAGATAGGTCAGTATGGGTCTGTATGTGAGTGGATAGATAGGTCAGTATGGGTCTGTATGTGAGTATATAGATAGGTCAGTGTGGGTCTGTATGTGAGTGGATAGATAGGTCAGTGTGGGTCTGTATGTGAGTGGATAGATAGGTCAGTATGGGTCTGTATGTGAGTGGATAGATAGGTCAGTATGGGTCTGTATGTGAGTGGATAGATAGGTCAGTATGGGTCTGTATGTGAGTGGATAGATAGGTCAGTATGGGTCTGTATGTGAGTGGATAGATAGGTCAGTATGGGTCTGTATGTGAGTGGATAGATAGGTCAGTATGGGTCTGTATGTGAGTGGATAGATAGGTCAGTATGGGTCTGTATGTGAGTGGATAGATAGGTCAGTGTGGGTCTGTATGTGAGTGGATAGGTCAGTGTGGGTCTGTATGTGAGTGGATAGATAGGTCAGTGTGGGTCTGTATGTGAGTGGATAGATAGGTCAGTGTGGGTCTGTATGTGAGTGGATAGATAGGTCAGTGTGGGTCTGTATGTGAGTGTATAGATGGGTCAGTATAGGTTTGTGGGTGCTGGGTTTACTTGGAAGGGTTGAACTTGATGGAGTCTGGTCTTTTTTCAACCCTATGTAACTATATGTTTGGCCCTAGGATATTGGTGCTGTCAGACCAAGGACTGTATCAAGGAGCCAATGCGGTCCCCGTTCCAACTGTAAATCAAACCTGCCCGATGGAGATCTGCCCAATTTTAGGCCAGATATTAGTTGGGCAGGCCCCCTGACATGCAGTTTCAACAGACCAACCTGCAATTCCACACTAATTGCTTATCAGACCTCAAAATAACCATTACTGCAGCAGTTTTTATGGACGATAAGTTGCATTGGCCCGCTAGGGATTCTGGGGGTTGAAGCTCAGCTGTGAAAAGGCTGTCACAGCCACACTTTACTGCTGCAATAAAAGTCACTTAAACCTTAAACTCTTCATGAGGCCAGATACAATACCAGCACATTTTCATTGCACTACATATAAACATGTATAGCTTATCAAAATACATATATGCACACATATACACTGAGCAGCCAGAAGGGGGTCCTTATGTACAGTATATAGCCAAATCAGAGCAGACTTCTCAGGGTCATTCCAATAAAGAACTGCTTTCATTTATTATATACCCCTTTCTACGAATGTATGAGAAACATGGAGTTATGGCGCCATCTGCTGATAAAAAAGAAGAATACTTAAATCAGAGATATGTGCAAGTTAAAGGGTAATGCTGGTTTCTGAACCAAAATTGGTTAAAGAGCCTCACACAAAACAGAAAGCCCTAATATCGCTGTAATCGTCCTTCACATTGTATGAACAAATACTATTTTTATATGCTGAAATCCAGGGGCAAAACAATTCTTCTCTTCCTGCACCATATGATGTAGCATAGATTGGAGTTCTATTCACAGCAGAGGGTATTGTGAGCAGCATTGTTCTTTCCTAGTTATGAAGCCAAGTATAACACAAGAAATAAAATACACAGTGACTATATTATATGCATTTATTACCAGCCACAATATGCCCATTGATATATTAAAGGAACAGTAGGCCATTGTCTATGAATACAGTGACATTAGACAAAGCAGACGAGTACAAGTACCTGATACAAAAAAACACTGATTTCTCGTCACCCCTGGAAAAGCAACTGCCATTTTTTAAATGACTGGACTTGTAATGTGTTCTCATTCCCAATAGGTGGGAGCAAATGCACCGTCAGGGTTCTCTCATTTAATGAAGTGATATATTATTAAAGGGCAACTGACAGGTCCTGTGCTAAGATCCTATTGGATCAGCCTGGGGTGGCAGTAGCCTTAGGGCAGCCCTGCAAGTTAGTGATGCCCCTCTCCCTGCCCAGCTGATGTAATGTAATGTAATAGAGCCTTGTTTGTTCCGACTGTCAGCTGAACAATGGACAGATGACAATGGGGATGCACCGAATCCGAATGGGACATCCCTAAACAAGGTATTAGTTTTTCCAGTCCCCCCCCCCACCCCCCTAGGAAGGAGCTGGACATATAGGAGCTCCCTGTCTCTCGACTGTGACTAGTGTTTTGCCTAAAGCTGGAAAAGGGCTGATAAACGGTGCCCAGCCGGTGCCTCCAGACTGTTTACAGCTTACTGGCCTGTTTATGAGGCCCAACCTGCCTAACAAATCTTCAGCGTAATAAATGGACAGGTTAGAAAACCCTGCCAGACGGGGAGCGTACTGACACTTTGCCTTGGCACCACTGTATGACCCAATCATTGGCCCCAGGACCAGCAATGGGAACAGCCCAATTTGCCCCAGCAGGAGGGAGGCCAATTTGTGCCCATTTCCACTCCCTTGGTGCCCTCGCCAAATAAGGGCAGTTATGGGCAGCTTAAGACTCTCATAATTGGCTTGTACAATAAAGGGCATATTTATTTTTTATTTATTTATTTCCCATTTTTTATATAGCGCCGACACATCTCCGCAGCACTTAACAGATAATATTAATCATTCCCTTCAGTCCCTGCCCTAAAGGAGCTTACAGTCTAAGGTCCCCATCACATTCACACACACTATAGTCAATTTAGTCAGAAGCTAATTAACCTACTGTACAGATTCGGCAGCTAATTGGCCCGTGTATGGGCACTACCGACGGGCCTGCCCGACCGATATTTGGCCTGAAATCGGCCAGATCTCGATCGGGAGGTTAAAAAATCTAGTCGGATCGGGGACCGCATTGGCTCGTTGATGCGGTCCCCGGACCGACTTTGCCTATACCCCAGGGCCAAACTATCTAATTAGCCTGGATTCTATCGATATCGCCCACCCGTAGGTGGGGGATATCGGGAGAAGATCCATTTGCTTGGCGTCATCGCCAAGCAAGTGGATCTTAAGGTGTATGGGCACCTTAAGAAGAAACTGGAGTACCCAAACATACAAACTCCTTGGAGATAGAGCCCTGGCTGGAATTGAACTCAGGACCCCAGCGCTGCAAGGCACAAACAAATGTGCACAAACAAGGGTGCAGTAACCCCAGTAACAAAGGGCACAGGCATCCACAATAATGATTGCACTAGTAAATGACTGCACAGTGACTCCCAGCAACTAATGGCACAGGGACCCCAATAAACACATTCAACACTGTCTGCACCCACCATGTCCGCTAGAATATTGCTTGCGATTCGGGTGCTTATAGGTATCCATAGTCACAACTCTCACAATACAACCAAGGCATGCAAACCAATCAACATTTAGGGGTGTTTCCCCCCTTACTGTGTATATAGTGCTGACATGCAGGCATATACCTATATATCACCTGGATTTGGGAACAATGTGACCCCCTGCAACTAATGCCTCGGCAACCCCCCCATGTATTAATGGCACAGGGACCCCCTACCTCTTAGCAACTAATAGCGCAGTCACAGATCAGCTGAAATCATAATGACTAATGGTAGCCAATGGTAATGGGGTCTCCCCTCCCTAAAGAATGGCACTTTGACCTAATGGTACAGAGACCCCTTGTAGCTAACAGTACAGTGGCGCCTGGTTGCTATGGGCACAGTGACCCCAGCAGGGGCAGATAATGGGGGTACACTACAAAACAGAGAAGGTTGCAAGAAGCCCTCAGTGTGGTGGGGGACAGATGGGACCAGGGGGGAAATAATGGAATCAGAGGGGGGGGGGGCAGATTCAATGCAGTGAGGGGCAGAGAGGAACCAATCAGCTTTGATACCATATTAGTGAAGTCATGATGAGCCCATGATGCTGTTCTGCCAGTTTGTGCATAAGTATATATATATATAAGTATAAATGGCTTCTTGCATATACACAATGAATTAATCAAAGGGAAATGGCTACGATTATTTGCACAGCGTATACTTGAGATTCACGACAATCTTCCCCAATGTTAGCAAAGCTCTAGAGCTTGTGTGCACACTCGGTTCTGTAGAACCCAATGAAAGGGACAAAGGCTATTCTGTTTACAAAGGAGATGATCAGTCAATGGAGCTCATTCTTCTATTACACAATTCTTAATTTTTCCTGCCCTTCATTGTCTGATGACGTAGCCTCTAAGAACCAGCAGGTGCAGCTCACATTATTGCCTTCTTATGGGAAGCAAAACTGGTCTTATAGGATCTCACTTGTCCTCTTAAAGGGAAAATATAACCCACTAATGATCAAGTTTTATCCTAGAATAATTTGCATTTGACACAATGACTGTAGTATAGGCAGCAGCCTGGAAACATAGTATCTCTGTAATCCCAGTAATCTCCAGGCCTTGCTCCTCCGGGTCAGTGTCAGACCTAAGGATGTCTAGGGAGGTACTAAACAGTCATGAAGTCTACGTGGCCTACATCTGCTTCTTTCAGTTCTCCGTAAATACAGGAGTAGCCATTTGGGATGAAGCTCAATACTTGAGAAGTAGAGTGTCTGGATATTCTCAAGGCTACTACATTCAAAGAGAAATACAATTATCATTGATATCCACCCAACCATATGCGCTTCCACCGAACAACACATGGAGCTTTCATCCAAGCACAGTTTGTTGTTGTATACAACAAGTTTTATACCAACACTAGGTGGGGAGCAGTAGTGGTTGGTACCAAGGGAAAGGGAGAGGAGGGGTGGGGGCAGTAGTGGTTGGTATCAAGCGGAAGGGAGAGGAGGGGTGGGGGCAGTAGTGGTTGGTATCAAGGGGAAGGGAGAGGAGAGGTGGGGGCAGTAGTGGTTGGTATCAAGGGGAAGGGAGAGGAGAGGTGGGGGGCAGTAGTGGTTGGTATCAAGGGGAAGGGAGAGGAGGGGTGGGGACAGTAGTGGTTGGTATCAAGGGGGGAAGGGAGAGGAGAGGTGGGGGCAGTAGTGGTTGGTATCAAGGGGGAGGGAGAGGAGAGGTGGGGGCAGTAGTGGTTGGTATCAAGGGGAAGGGAGAGGAGAGGTGGGGGCAGTAGTGGTTGGTATCAAGGGGAAGGGAGAGGAGGGGTGGGGGCAGTAGTGGTTGGTATCAAGGGGAAGGGAGAGGAGAGGTGGGGGCAGTAGTGGTTGGTATCAAGGGGGAGGGAGAGGAGAGGTGGGGGCAGTAGTGGTTGGTATCAAGGGGGAGGGAGAGGAGAGGTGGGGGCAGTAGTGGTTGGTATCAAGGGGGAGGGAGAGGAGAGGTGGGGGCAGTAGTGGTTGGTATCAAGGGGAAGGGAGAGGAGAGGTGGGGGCAGTAGTGGTTGGTATCAAGGGGGAGGGAGAGGAGAGGTGGGGGCAGTAGTGGTTGGTATCAAGGGGAAGGGAGAGGAGAGGTGGGGGCAGTAGTGGTTGGTATCAAGGGGGAGGGAGAGGAGAGGTGGGGACAGTAGTGGTTGGTATCAAGGGGGAGGGAGAGGAGAGGTGGGGGCAGTAGTGGTTGGTATCAAGGGGGAGGGAGAGGAGAGGTGGGGGCAGTAGTGGTTGGTATCAAGGGGGAGGGAGAGGAGAGGTGGGGGCAGTAGTGGTTGGTATCAAGGGGAAGGGAGAGGAGAGGTGGGGGCAGTAGTGGTTGGTATCAAGGGGAAGGGAGAGGAGGGGTGGGGAGCAATGGTTACAGTGAGATCTCTAATCTGAACTTCCATCCCAAGAGTGATAGGCCTCACCCTCTGTATTCCCATTGTGGTGCCGGGTGTCCCTGTCAGCAAGTCCCTGTTTCATCTACAGACACCAAATCATGGATCTCACAGCAGATACAATACTTCATATGTTTATTAGAACACAGACGTTTATTAGCAGAGCTCTGTGCAATGTTCCTTCCAAGTACACTGGGATACTCAGCATTACTATATGCAAGTGAGTGGCCTCAAATAAAGCGACATTTTGTATCCATTTTGCCGTGTCCCCACTTGCGGCTGGGTTTCTGGGCTCCTCTATGTCCCGTAGGACTGGGACTGTACAAAGGGCTGATATAACTTGCTACTGTGCGCTAATTGGGGTGCTATAAACGAATCATTACTGAAACTATATAGAGAAAGGGGTAGTTTGACCTGTAGAAGCCTCTGTGCACAATTTATTGCCCACTATCAGATGGCAAACTGCCACCAAAGACAGGCAGCAGAGCCAAGGACTCCATGACTGCCCATGTCAGCAGAAGAGAGAGTAGGCGGGACATTCTGTAGCTATGGCATCAGGAGAACCAATGGGACTCCAGGAATGGACTAGCTAGGAATAAGCCCCTGAGTATGGGATTCCTTTATTGTACCTACGACACAGGGCACACACAGGCGTTCTAAAGTGACCTTCTTTGGTTTCAAGTAGGAGAGGGCGGAACGTTTATCTGACAATACGAGTATGATGAAATGTTTGTTTTCAAATCACATTTCACTTGGCACACGTATAGGGAAATGAATTTGAGTTAAAAAGTTCAAGAACACTCAGAAGATATTGTGTGTGTCTGTATGTGTGTGTGTGTGTATTTGACAATAGTGACAGTTGAGGAGAAGTAAGTATTGCTGTTATAAGCAACTCTAGGACTACCATGGGCTTGTGTGAGAATGCAGTCCTGACCAGCAGAAAGAAAGCCCAGTACTTTAAAGAGAATGAAAGGTATAAACTAAGTAAGCTTTATCAGAAAAGTGGTGCCTATAGTAGCAGTGGGGGGATAATAAATTGATTAAGGTGTGCTACACAATGGACAAACCGGCTAGTTGTAGCCCCAGGTGCAAGCTGAACCCTCAGCCAGGGTAAAACAATATCCAGGATAAAATGAAAAAACAGCAGCACTCCGGAAATGTTGTAGAAAAAAGTGACTTTACTCAAGTGCACACAGGATAGCAGGTATAGTAGGGAGAGATGGTGCCTATAGTAGCAGTGGGGGGATAATAGCCTCTGGGAAGGGACTGGGGCTGTGGGATAGCAGGTATAGTAGGGAGAGATGGTGCCTATAGTAACAGTGGGGGGATAATAGCCTCTGGGAAGGGACTGGGGCTGTGGGATAGCAGGTATAGTAGGGAGAGATGGTGCCTATAGTAGCAGTGGGGGGATAATAGCCTCTGGGAAGGGACTGGGGCTGTGGGATAGCAGGTATAGTAGGGAGAGATGGTGCCTATAGTAGCAGTGGGGGGATAATAGCCTCTGGGAAGGGACTGGGGCTGTGGGATAGCAGGTATAGTAGGGAGAGATGGTGCCTATAGTAACAGTGGGGGGATAATAGCCTCTGGGAAGGGACTGGGGCTGTGGGATAGCAGGTATAGTAGGGAGAGATGGTGCCTATAGTAGCAGTGGGGGGATAATAGCCTCTGGGAAGGGACTGGGGCTGTGGGATAGCAGGTATAGTAGGGAGAGATGGTGCCTATAGTAGCAGTGGGGGGGATAATAGCCTCTGGGAAGGGACTGGGGCTGTGGGATAGCAGGTATAGTAGGGAGAGATGGTGCCTATAGTAGCAGTGGGGGGATAATAGCCTCTGGGAAGGGACTGGGGCTGTGGGATAGCAGGTATAGTAGGGAGAGATGGTGCCTATAGTAGCAGTGGGGGGATAATAGCCTCTGGGAAGGGACTGGGGCTGTGGGATAGCAGGTATAGTAGGGAGAGATGGTGCCTATAGTAGCAGTGGGGGGATAATAGCCTCTGGGAAGGGACTGGGGCTGTGGGATAGCAGGTATAGTAGGGAGAGATGGTGCCTTTAGTAACAGTGGGGGGATAATAGCCTCTGGGAAGGGACTGGGGCTGTGGGATAGCAGGTATAGTAGGGAGAGATGGTGCCTTTAGTAACAGTGGGGGGATAATAGCCTCTGGGAAGGGACTGGGGCTGTGGGATATAAGGTACAATACATGAGTGATACTCAGAGTTCCCTGTATAACTCAGCCTGCAGCCTTGTGCCTTTATATGGGCACAGAACCCCTCAGTGACTGCTAATATCCTTATCATTTACAGTAGGGGGTACATTATCCCTTATAATACATGAGTGATACTCAGAGTTCCCTGTATAACTCAGCCTGCAGCCTTGTGCCTTTATATGGGCACAGAACCCCTCAGTGACTGCTAATATCCTTATCATTTACAGTAGGGGGTACATTATCCCTTATAATACATGAGTGATACTCAGAGTTCCCTGTATAACTCAGCCTGCAGCCTTGTGCCTTTATATGGGCACAGAACCCCTCAGTGACTGCAAATATCTTTATCATTTACAGTAGGGGGTACATTATCCCTTATAATACATGAGTGATACTCAGAGTTGTACATAAGCCCTTATATTGGGATTAGTTAGACAATATTACTCACTTATTCAAATCTCTCATTGTATTATTTAGGATAAAGCTGTGAATAAAAATACAAAACTTTACACGTGATCTTACACGAAGCTATAAAATGACATATCCGGGGATTAGGCAGTAGCTACAAGCTGTATTACACAGTTCTTGGCATTGGGGAGCCATGCGGTGCAGATATACGGTATTTGCCACTGCAGGTGTGAGACTCGGTATCTGTCATTGCTTAAGGGCATAAAAACTGGATCAAAGAAAGTGGGAGGTTTGTGGTTTTTAACAGAAAGACTAAATGTGTGGAGGAATATTATACAGACATACCAGGTAATTAATAAAACATACCACATCCACCCAGTGCGATCAGCCAATCCTGTGTTCTACTTACCGCCAGCTACAAGTGTCATCCCATGTAATCTAAACATTCTACACACCCGGATACACAAGGGCAACGGAAACAAAAAACCATGGATAAACAATGGTAACACAACAGGGCATCTCTGAGACTGGAGGTTGTTATGATATCGGCCGGGGCAGATGGAAAATTCAGTTGGCCGATAACTGCATTGGGCCATGGATGAGAATTACAGTGGACTGAGTCCCTTGTGATCTGATTGGCCCATTATTTTGGACTAATTATGTTTCCCAAAAAAGTCGAGTTCCAGTGCTGGTTGGTCTCCCTTCCCCCTGCTCAAGGCGTGGCCTAAAGCTCCCACAGACCCCATTACTATTTACATCTCTACTAATTATCACAGCTTTGCCCTCTCCACCCCAAAGACCAGCACACTGGAAAAACACACAGTGCAAGCTAAATACATATTTCTTTGCATTTTGTTCCAAAGGCTTCAATGGGATCATATATCAGATTTACCAACAGTCGTGAAGTTCGTTTTTCATATTATTAGCCAGGTGTTGAAACATCTAGAAACTGCACTCATACTCAGAGCGAGGCCTTACCAGGGACCTATAAAGAGTTAATACCCTTTTTTAAGCAAGACAGTACTTTATTTCCTTTAATGTAACCACCGGGTGACACTCCCTAGAGTTACACAGATTGTTATCCATGAAAATCCCCAAAGCCTTGTTGTTTATGGAGGCCCCCTATACGCTACCATTTCTTATATAAAGCATTATGTCATTCCTACCATTCCTTATGTCAAATCACTCTGGCAGCATCCTGCACAGAACTTACAGTTTTGCACAATTTTGCATCATCAGCAAAAACAGAGACAGTAGCTACATTGCCCACCTCCAGGTCATTAATAAAAAATCATAAGGGCCAAGGACAGACCCCTGTGGAACTCCACCAACAACAACACTCTTTCAGTTAGAAAATGTTCTGTTTACCAGCACTCCTCCAGTTACAAGGGAGTAGGAGAAACAATAGGTTAGCTGAAAGCAGTTCTCATGTGTAGTGAAAGCTCAGACTCAGGCACACTTTACTGCTGCGCTGCAAGTTGAAGTGATATCTCCCCCTCCCCCCCAGCAGCCGATCAGTAGAACAATGGGAAGGGAGCAAGATAGCAGCTCCCAGTAGGTATCAGAATAGCACTCAATAGTAAGAAATCCAAGTCCGGCTTGGGACTCCTCCAGTTACATGGGAGTAGGAGAAACAATAGGTTAGCTGAAAGCAGTTCTAATGTGTAGCGCTGGCTGAAAGCTCAGACTCAGGCACAATGCACTGAGATGGCACCTACACACCGATATTACAGCTACAAATACATTTGATGGTTCAAGAATACAATTACAGTGTCATGACAATACAGTGTCATTTAGAAAAAAAAATACACCATAAAAATCATGACAGTATCCCTTTAATTTAACCAATAACCTTGGTTACTGTGCTACTGTATCAAATGCTAAAATCTAAGTAGATCACATCCACTGCCATCCTACAGTCTAGGTTTCAGCTCACATCCTTTATAGAAGGCAAATAGTCTGGCAAGATCTGTTACACATACAGCCATGCTGGCACAAACTCATATTTAGAATTGCAATGTATTCAAGTATCTTATCCCTTATTAACCTCTTCAACCACCGATGTCTGACTAACAGGTCTATAGTTCTCAGGCTGAGAATGTTATCCCTTTTTGCACAATAGCATTACATTAGCAATTTGCCAATTGCTCGCCATGCCTGACCTCAAAGAATCATGAAAAATTCCTCACCTACAATACCACCTATTGCGAGAGCAGAGTACTACCCACAGGGCAGTAGAGTTAAGACGTAAAAGAGAAAGACTTGCCCTAGGCATTGCCAGAAGCAAATGATAATACAAAGATGAGAAAGTTGCAGTCTTCATTCTATCTCAGGGCTGGTAGCAATGGCTTGAATCTGAGTTATGGCAATCTGACTCTAATGGTCACACCCAAAAAACCCATAAAAATGAGATGTCTGATTTTTAGCAATTTAGTATCTCCGCCCCCATATCTGCCATTTGTATTATTTGGGATGTATTTTTGTACTGTCTTTTATTTTTCCATGGGAGATAACCTGAGGCCCCGTAACCCTCTCTTTAATTCCCACACATGGAAGGAAACTTCAAAGAACCAGGAATACAAAAAGTGCACATTAGATAAGCCAGTGCTTCATAGGACCCTAATCCATATAGTGTGCTTACATCAAACACTGTGTAATATTTAAAGATATCAGGAGAGCCTTGAAGCATAGAATGTTTGCCTCTGTGGGCCATACTGTATCTTCAATCTTCCAGCCAACAGAGCGTCAACAAAGACACGATGCCCAATAATCACATCATGATCTTATTGAGCTTAGTTACTTCTGTACAGAGACATCCCTAGCTGTGATGGAGATTCTGGGTTGGCAGGGGTAAATAGCTCAAACCAAGAAGCCCTTATGTATGTGGAGAAGCAGGTTATGCCCTGAAGGCCTGGGAGCCTGGGCTCTAGTGCAGTCACATGTTGTGTTGTTATTGTTTGCAAAGTTCAAACTATTTCACAGAAGAGGCAGTTTGTTACTAATATATTTGGAATAATGTAGACCCTGCTATAAAGTATTACAGTCTTGTAACTATACATTAAAAGCAACTGGACCTACTGAGTAATCTTCAGAATGTCTCACTGCTCCCTCAAGTGGCGAGTTGGTTAGTTAGCTTCTTCAGTTCAACACTCATGCAGCTGGCTTCTTCAGTTCAACACTTGTCCAAGTGACTTCTTCAGTCCAACACTCATCCAGCTGGCTTCTTCAGTTCAACACTTGTCCAAGAGACTTCTTCAGTCCAACACTCATCCAGCTGGCTTCTTCAGTTTAACACTAGTCCAAGAGACTTCTTCAGTTCATCACTCATCAGAGAGGCTGTTTCAGTTCGACACTCATCAGAGTTTCTTCTTCAGTTTAACCCTTGTTAGAGATACATCTACACTTCAACATTCATTACAGTGACTTCTTCAGTTCTACTCTTACCAGGATATGTTTTTTTTTTTCAGTTCGACACTTGTCCAAGAGACTTCTTCAGTTCAACACTTGTTAGAGATACATGTACTTCTGCGGTTTAACATTATAGTCAATTATTCAGTTCTACACTCATAAGGATGTTTTATTTTTCAATTCAACTCTCATCCAGCTGGCTTCTTCAGTTCAACACTTGTCCAAGAGACTTCTTCAGTTCAACACTCATCAGAGAGGCTGTTTCAGTTCGACACTCATTAGAGTTTTTTCTTCAGTTCAACCCTTGTTAGAGATACTTCTACAGTTCTACACTCATTACAGTGACTTCTTCAGTTCTACACTCACCAGAATATGTTTTTTTCAGTTCAACACTTGTCCAAGAGACTTCTTCAGTTCAACACTTGTTAGAGATACATGTACTTCTACAGTTCAACATTATAGTCAATTACTCAGTTCTATACTCATAAGGATGTTTTATTTTTCAGTTTAACACTCATCCAACTGGCTTATTCACTTGTCTAAGGCAGTTCTTCAGTTCAACACTTGTCTGAGAGGCTCCTGCAGATTAACACTCATGATAGCTCCAGTTCAACATTCATCAGTTCAATACAGTTTAGTATTTATTAGAGTGGCTTCTTCACTTTTACATTCTTTAGAATGATTTCTTCAGCTCAACATTCATCAGCTTAAACTGAAGAAGCCACTTGGATACAGGCTGATACATTTTCAAGACGACTAAGCAAGTTCAGTTGCTTTGGACTGAACATTACAAGATAGCGAATACCATGAGATGGATAATGAAAAACCTTCATAGACATAAGGATATTATAGTTACATGACCATCCTCATATCTTACAACTAATAACCTGGCACTCATTGGCTGGATAAAACCACTTTTGATGCCAGAAATACTTGAATCTTTCTATACACTGGTGTAAAATAATGGTGTACTTATAGGCATTAGACTTTGCTGGTAGTTAAACCCGGAGCAGGTGAAGTTAGGGGTGGAGTTTTGATGTAGGGGGCGTGGTTATTACATCCCTTAGAAATTGAATGGACAACACTTAAAAACCCAACCAACTTTACACATTTACAAAGCGTTATAAAAATGTCCCCCAGTTAATAGTACAGGTATGGGATCCCTTATTCGGAAACCCGTTATCCAGAAAGCTCCGAATTACAGAAAGCCTGACTCCATTTTAATCAAATAATTCAGAATTTTAAAACTGATTTCCTTTTTCTCTTTAATAATAAAACAGTACCTTGTAATTGATCCCAACAAAGATCTAAATAATCCTTATTGGATACAAAACAATCCTGTTGGGTTTAATTAACGTTTTATTGATTTTTTAGCAGACTTAAGGTATGGAGATCGAAATTACGGAAAGATCCCTTATCCAGAATACCCTTGGTCCCGAGCATTCTGGATAATGGGTCCCATACCTGAATCAGAGGAGCCAGTATTTCTTTTGGGTAAAAGGGTCAGGACTGTCTATGTGAAAGGGGGCTGCATGGTCTTTCAGCTATATCCCCCTCTTCTGTATATATATACATTTTGTATGATATGTGCGTGCAATATAATAATAAAATAATCCCAGCTATATGTGTGTGTGTGTCTAAGACACTGTCAAAACCACTTTCTTGTGTGTGTAATAGAAATGCCTAATAGCACCGTCTCCATTTAACAATAGATGTTCCAGCCAATTGATTCTGACAAGATTTATTTTTGTGCAGAGTATGGAATTTGGTTCCAGTTACAGCCCAGCTCAGAAAGCCTGAGTAATTCCCTTTTAACTGAGAAGCTTAGAAACTCTCTGAGATTAATGTGCTGTGGGATTCTGTGGGGCACACAAAGAAAGGAAGGAATATATACTGTATATAGAGAGAGAGAGAGAGAGAGAGAGAGAGAGAGCGAGAGAGAGAGAGAGAGAGAGAGAGAGATAGATAGATAGATAGATAGATAGATAGATAGATAGACAGATGATAGATAGATAGATAGATAGATAGATAGATAGAGAGACAGATAGATAGATGATAGATAGATAGATAGATAGATAGATAGATAGATAGAGAGAGAGATAGATAGATAGATGATAGATATATATATATATATATATATAGAGAGAGAGAGAGAGAGAGAGAGATATAGATAGATGATAGATAGATAGATAGATAGATAGATAGATAGATAGATAGATAGACTAGTGTGAATGGAAGTGTGAAAGAGGGCCATAGCATGATAGCATGATTACAGATTTATATTAATAGGGTTGTATTGGGCATTCAGCCACAGTTCCAAGAAAATCCCATATTTCACCATAACTGGCCTTCAGGCGTTGGTTTCTGTAACTAGGCCACAATAGCCTTCCAGCTCTCAATACTCTCTATACCTGCTATCCCACAGCCCCAGTCCCTTCCCAGAGGCTATTATCCCCCCACTGCTACTATAGGCACCATCTCTTCATACTATACCTGCTATCCCACAGCCCCAGTCCCTTCCCAGAGGCTATTATCCCCCCACTGCTACTATAGGCCCCATCTCTCCCTACTATACCTGCTATCCCACAGCCCCAGTCCCTTCCCAGAGGCTATTATCCCCCCCACTGCTACTATAGGCACCATCTCTCCCTACTATACCTGCTATCCCACAGCCCCAGTCCCTTCCCAGAGGCTATTATCCCCCCACTGCTACTATAGGCACCATCTCTCCCTACTATACCTGCTATCCCACAGCCCCAGTCCCTTCCCAGAGGCTATTATCCCACTGCTACTATAGGCACCATCTCTCCCTACTATACCTGCTATCCCACAGCCCCAGTCCCTTCCCAGAGGCTATTATCCCCCCCCCACTGCTACTATAGGCACCATCTCTCCCTACTATACCTGCTATCCCACAGCCCCAGTCCCTTCCCAGAGGCTATTATCCCCCCACTGCTACTATAGGTACCATCTCTCCCTACTATACCTGCTATCCCACAGCCCCAGTCCCTTCCCAGAGCCTATTATCCCCCCACTGCTACTATAGGCACCATCTCTCCCTACTATACCTGCTATCCCACAGCCCCAGTCCCTTCCCAGAGGCTATTATCCCCCCACTGTTACTATAGGCACCATCTCTCCCTACTATACCTGCTATCCCACAGCCCCAGTCCCTTCCCAGAGCCTATTATCCCCCCACTGCTACTATAGGCACCATCTCTCCCTACTATACCTGCTATCCCACAGCCCCAGTCCCTTCCCAGAGGCTATTATCCCCCCACTGTTACTATAGGTACCATCTCTCCCTACTATACCTGCTATCCCACAGCCCCAGTCCCTTCCCAGAGCCTATTATCCCCCCACTGCTACTATAGGCACCATCTCTCCCTACTATACCTGCTATCCCACAGCCCCAGTCCCTTCCCAGAGGCTATTATCCCACTGCTACTATAGGCACCATCTCTCCCTACTATACCTGCTATCCCTTCCTAGAGGGTATTATCCATGCTGCAATATGAATATGACAGTTATTTGTGTTGGTATCTTGAGATCTCTGTTCCTGCCTGTGTGAGGGCAATGCTGGGAATAGTTAATTATAACAGACAAGTGCTAACAAGATGTGTGTATTCAGCAGTAGAACTAGTCATGCTCGGTGCATAAGGAAACTGCTGAGGTATCAGAAAATCTCTAGGTTACACAGAAAGCTTCAGTTGTGCTTTTAGATGAATCTTCATGTGATCTGAACAAATCCTTCTTTATTTCTATATTTGAATAATCACTGCAGGGATAGATGAGCAGAGTCTGACCCGATGTGATTGCCCCATTTGTTCTCCCAGTTACCAAGGACATTGTGCCTGTCGCCTGTTCTGGTTAAACAGCTGGAGCCATTATGTGACTGCACTGGACTGTACCAACACCCGTCCTGCCCGTCACACTGACGTCGGTGAGGTTTTAGCTGAAACCCCAAAGCCCAGAAAAGCTCTAATTTCCCCTTAGCTTAACCCTAATTTGGCTAGCCCCATAATTAGCCATAATTGTGGCAAACATTTCTGATTTTCCAAGGTGTTGATGTAGGGACTTTTAGGAGAAGCAAGATCACAGTAATAAATATATTACATAGCATGTAATAAATACCAATAGATTACATATGCAGTATGTACATATATACTATTCATTATAGTTAAACCAAGTATATATATATATATATATATATACAGTATATGCAGAAATGTGGCTTCGTACCCTTTTCCCCCCAATTAAACTGAATAACAGCGGTAATATAAGGGGATGGTATCTTTCAGAGATGTTGCCTGCGATAGCAAGGATTTAACCACGGGCGACAAATCATAAAGCCTAAAGGTCCCCATACACCGGCCGATTATAGCTGCCGATATCAGTCCCTTGGACCAATTCGGCAGCTAATCGGCCCGTGTATGGGCAGAACTGAGCAGCCTGGCCGACCGGATATTTGCCAGATCTCGATCGGCCAGGTTAGAAAATCCAGTCGGAGTGGGGGCCGCATCGGCTCGTAACTATCCTTTTAAAATGTGTTGGAATGAGCACTTCTTAGGCAACTGCAATGTGAATCTCCGGGGGATGTTTAACACTTTAATGCCCCCACACAGTTTGTCTGTTTCGGAGCTCTTTGAACGGTTGTACGGCCTGCGTTAGGCCACCCTAGATTCAAAGTGGGAGGGTTAGAGAGGCTAGGGTTGCCCCCTGTCTGGTTTTGACCCGTACAGCCTGGTTTTCGGAAGGGCTGTCCGAGTTAAAACCTCCTGCCCGGCTTTCCGAATTAGGCCCTGGGGCCAAACCATCGAATTAGAACAGTGGGTATAGGGGCCCGTCAGTTCGGTTATCAACGAGCTAATGCGGTCCCCATCCGGCGAAAAAATCAAACCAGCCCGATCGG
The DNA here is from genome assembly GCF_000004195.4 of Xenopus tropicalis. Taxonomy (NCBI): domain Eukaryota; kingdom Metazoa; phylum Chordata; class Amphibia; order Anura; family Pipidae; genus Xenopus; species Xenopus tropicalis. The sequence goes on from NC_030683.2 coordinate 16,768,510, forward strand.
TATCTGCCCAATTTCAGGCTAGATGTCAGTCGGGCAGGCCAGTCGTTAGTGCCCCTACACGGGCCGATTATCTGCCGAATCAATCTAAGGGACCGATATCGACAGATAGAATGGGGCTGTACGTGGCCAACTTAAGAGAGGCACGTGGGCCCCCAAGGGCAGGCAGTAAGGACAGGGCCTGCATCGATTTTTCAATCCAGCAACAACCCCATGGGACACAAGTCCTATAGTTTTCTTTTAATAGTCCACAGTGTATAAATATTCAGGTTATTGCCATATTGCATACAAAAGCTTACTGGAAAGGCCTTTGAGTGTTCTTGCTGCTTTGTTCCCTACACCAGGCAGCATTCCAGAAATATCTCAATGCCTCTCACCAACGAATATTTCCATAGCCCCAAGTGACGGCCTCTTTACTACAGGTTGGAGTCTGTGCATACAAGTAGTGATGGCAGCCCTTACACAATGCACAATGCAGCAAACACGTGGAGCAAACAGTTTCATTTGTTCTCTTTCAACTGCTTTTATCCAGTGAAAAAACCCCTACACTGTGCAGCACAATTGTGAAGGATTCATACCCATATAACCAGGTTAGTTGGCACCCCTCCATCCAGTTATTTTACCTTTAGCTTTGTGTTCAGCGGATCTTCAATTTGGCATTGAAGCAGCTATGCAGTTGCTATGATCTTATTTACCTTAGCAACCAGCCAGTTGTTTGAATGAGAGGCTGGAATATAAGGGTGAAGACATATGGAGAGATTAGTCTCCACGACTCTTATAACATATGATCAGTGCGTAGTTGGCATTGGGCTGATTAGTCGTCGCGACTTTTTAAAAAGTTTTGCGACTTATTGCCCCATGTGTCTTTGCCATAAATAGGTGAGGGATTCAATGGAAAGATAATTGATATAAATTAACAATAACTGTAAAACTGGAGCCTCACAGAGCAATAGTTTATGGCTGCCAGGGTCAGTGACCCCCATTTCAAAGCTGGAAAGAGGCAGAAGAGGAAGGCAAATAGTTCAAAAACTATAAAAAATAATAATAAAGATAATAATAAAAATAAAGACCATTTGCAAAGTAGCTAGGAATAGGACATTCTGTAACATACTAAAAGTTAATATAATATAATAACAATATAAAGAGTTCTAGTTATTGCTTTGGATTGCCATTTTTCGGCAATACTTTATATCTTTGTTGCCATGCAGCTGGTATTTCACTGACCTATTTAAAAAAACTATGGCTGGTATTAAAATCCTTTATTTATATAACATTGTCCGTCTCTGCCCCAGTGGAGCTTACAATCTAAAGTTTCAATCACAGTCATATACACTAGGGTCACTTTTATCAGGGGCCAATTGGAGGAAACCAGAGTACCTGCTGGAAACCTACACAGACATAGGGAAAACACACAAACTCCTTGCAGATAGTGCCCTGGCTGGAATTGAACCCGGGGCTCCAGTGATGCATGGAGGTATTGCTAATGACTGAGCTAGTGATAGTATTAAAACATTTCAGGTAAATGTATGCACTCATATTATTACAACATCAATCAAACTGAATGCCCATCCGCTTCCCCTGAGCCACACCCTCACTCCACCCCAATCCCCGCCCCCTTATACCACCACCACACCCACTTTACCTAATCACTGGTCATTTTATTTCTTATAGAACAGTTGGTGACCTTATTTGCAGTGATAAAATGCCTGCCAGTGTTTACTATACATCGTTTAGGGCACACAGGGGAACTGAGGGTTGCGCCATTGTAAATCTTCCCCTGTGCCGCTGCCATTAGTACAATGTCTTTCTCAGATACATTTGCTTTCACTTACTGCTTTCTATTTTCCACTTAAGTAAAGGTTTGTTTTTATGAGCCCCCCTGCAGACAATCTGTGAGCATTCCCACCCCTTCACACACCCATATTCAGGTTCCGGGAATTCATGTTTATTCACCCCCCAGGAGTCCCGTATGGAGCGTAGCACAAACCCACCCACTTTCTTCCTCTTGTGACTGGTCTGTGTAAAGATGGCAAACAGTAGTGTTGGTTATCCTGTTTGTGCCTGAGCAAGTTTGCATAAGGAGCTGAGCATTATATTACTTTGCCTTTGCTTATTGTAAGGCTTCTTGTTCCACTGTATAAATACACTGATCGGCTGAATGATTTTAGACAAAAATTAATGAATTTCACTAAATCTTGCTTGTTTTGGGTTTGGAAATCAAGTGGAGTTTATATTTAAAGGAGAATGTAAGTCATTTTACTGCCAGTAGATTTGCCACATTAGTGCCACCTAGAACACTATATTTATTTAGCAGAAAGCTTTACCATACCTGAGTAAACAGCCCTAGAAGCTCCCTCTGTTTGTTTAATATAGCAGCTGCCATTTTAGCTTGGTCTCAGTAGGTTCCATGCTGTAGCTCTAGCCAATGTTATCTCAGATTACACATTCTGATGGTAGGGGGAGTGAATTCTTATCAATTCTTATGGGGGGGGAGAAGGGGAAGGGAGAGAGGAGAGAGCTGCGCAGACTCTGGCCCCTAAAATGAAGGATTTTTCTGAGAGAGGAAGTCTGATATGGAAGAACATGTTTACAAAAAAGGAGACAAGAAATCCTGTGTTTCTTTTGATAGAGGACTCTCACTCTTCTGTGAGTGCTTATGGCTGTATTTACATTGAACTTTCTGATAAAGCTTACTTAGTTTTTACCTTTCTTTTTCCTTTAATGTCCTAGGAGGCTCAAAGGAGGACTTGTTGAGCACAACACAGAGTTACAGCAGGGATTCAAACCTGATACTTTACCTTGCGAATATAAAGCCCACAGAGGCCACAATAGATGGGAAAAAAACATTTCCATGACGGTGTTAGTATTATTTATCTAATTAGTAGCTCGAGGCTCTTCTCTCTTTTCTCAGTGTTCTGTTGGCACGGGGAGCCTCTTCCCAGGCCAAATAAGAAAATCCCCTAAAATATACAAATCATTTTATCACAGCACATGGAGTCATACATTGCACTTTCCCATAACTGGAATTCGGCACCGGCAAGGATTGGTTTCTGCATCACCAAACTGACAGCCCCTCTGTCCCACAGAGCAACAATACACAATGGGAACTGATAGAGGGGAGGTTTATATCACACTGTGAGAGAAATTATACCCACTTGTCAATCCTCTTCTAATTAAAAGATATGGGATGCTGGTGTTGGCCTATATTGTGTTTATAGGGTGACAGAGATCAGGACTTGACTGAGCCATCGCCATTTTGTCCTTGACAATAGTGTTACTTTGGGCTTGTATTTAGCTATTTGTTGGCGTTTTACAAGGTTTTGTTATTTAGCAGATTGAGACAGGTTCTCTTGTAGTTCTGTATTTATTATTATTATTAACATTTTCCGCAGCGCTGTACAATAAGTGGGTTTCATACATTGGACATACAGGCAGGGTCGGACTGGGCACTAGTGGGCCCCGGCGGCCCAGACCCGGCCCTTGCGGTGCTCCCCCTGCCCGACCGCTCCTCCCCTGACGCGTTAAATTTACGCGCTCGGGGTAGGATGTAGGGTGGGGGCCCCTGCGGAGGGGGGTAAGGGTGCGCAGCCGGCGGGGGCACCTGCAGGGCCCCTGGGGTGTGAGCCCCGGTGGGCCCTTCACCCCCCAGTCCGACCCTGCATACAGGGTAACATATAAAGCAATCAATAACCCATACAAGAGGTGAAGAGAGCCCTGCCCAAAAGAGCTTACAATCTTCAAGGTCCATACCATTCATTCATCTTTCTGCTTTACCAAGTCAAGAGTCTGGTTCCCATATGTAATAAAAGGCACTAAGTTTACCCAGTTTGCCAGTATTACATATGGGGTTAGCCTCTGCTGATGAAAGGCAGTCCGACAGTATGACGTTCCCACAAGCAATGCAAGGATCAACAAATTGTCTACCTATGGTGACTCTACCCTGCCCATTGGTAACCTGGCCGTAACCTGTATGATCCAACAATGTTTTTATACCAGCACCCACCTTCCCCCCCCCACCAGTGATGTCATGGATGGGTGCAACACAACAATCGCATCACTAAAGGGGCCAGCAAAAGGAGGATGGGGGTTGATGGAGGGAATGGGACACAACAGTGACATCAACCGCAACCACAGATCTCATAATGGTCCATGCAATACCGGTTTCCACCAAAAACATTACTATATCTATGGGTTAATCTGTTCTTCAAAACACTGACCAGCGTGGGAGGGGGGGGCAGATAAAAGGTCATTACACAACAAGAACCACTGGAAATCTAGAGTTTTCAAGATGACACCAAGATGAAGCTTTCTGGACAAAGTTTAAACTTGTTCATATACCGAGGCCTGGGTGAAAGATGATTTTTCAGGACAATGACCCAAACCCAATACCAAAGGAACAGGTGAGTGGCACAGGGACAAAAAAGCCAGTGCCCTACAATGGTCCAGTTACAGCCCAGATTATGGTTGCCATCTGGTTATTAAATGGATTGTCTGTTTTTAATTCAGGCTTCAACATTGCCTGCCCATAGTTTCACCAATATAAAATCCACTCCAAACCCATCCAGGAGATCACCACTCGCCCCTACGTCACCTCTTTGCCCCATATGTCGCAGCCCATGCCTACATATCATTTTACCTACCCCAACATTTTACTTACCCTGCCCCTCTCCCTCCCCCCCCTTGTCTAATTTCTGCCAACGGCAAAGCAACTGTATCAGAGATGTTTCCCACTCTGCCAGAAGCAGGGGATTATAATAAACTCTATATTATTCGATTTCTGTTAAATTAATAAAACAACGCCTGGGACTGATGAGGGAATGTCTCCAAGCTGCATCATTCTGTTAGGCTCCTGTTTGTGTTTGATTCTATTATATACAGACATAACTCCAGAATAGCCCAGTGCAAATGATGGCAACTCTGAGTGCTTTGCTAATGTAGCTTTTTGTCTTCTTTCCCAGGAAAATTATCTCCCGCTTACTGAGCAAACAGAAATCTATATTTATATTATAGAGATTTCTACAGTCAGGTGGCATTAGCTGCTACTATCTTAGCTCAATGCGTAAAAACGTGGGTCATTTTAGGCCACTACTGCAATCTGCCTGAAATCCCACCCAAGCTGAAATAAGCCCCACCCATGCTGAGATAAGCCCCACCCCTGCAGAGCCATGAATTGGGAGAGTTGATAGTTGGATTTGACAATGTCATACCAGGTTACTGGTATGACATTGTGCTTTGTTAGCCAGGCACATTGTTTCAACTGCCTACTCAGATGACAGTTATATTTAATTTAATATTTGCAATGTATCATTTGGATATATTCACACCAATTTTTAATGATAAGGTATGAGAAATATTTTATACATATGGTGATTGCTATTCGAGTGCCAAATGGGCATTACCAATACAGTTGAGCTGCTGGTCAGTATAATGCCCCTCTGTGTAGGATTATGAAACTACTCTTCAGTTCTGTGTAATGAAAATGCCACCATGCTGTTGTATATGAGATTAGATGACATTGTGCTGATACTCTATGAAGTAATAATAAAACAAGAAATACGTGCAATGCATTAAATATGCTTAGGTAACATGCCCTGTCGGTAATCCCCAACACCGCAGCTTAGAGATAGATCAAACCCTGATAACTCGCAGTTAGAAGCTAGCCGGGTAATAAACCAGCTATATATTAACTACTCTTCACAGAGAAAGCCGCACTTCCATAGAACCCAGCCAATCAGCCTTCCCTCCAATTTATAATCACTGGAATATAACATTTTGCTCAAGGCCAAAGTCCAAAAAGCCCACTGAGACCTGATGGAAATCATTAGAGATTATCTATAATCATGAACAAACAAGCTCCACATCTAGTGCAGAACTTTCCATGCATTTTGGCTCTATAAAAACCAATAAACACACCTTGGCAAGGTCACCACAAGAAGGTTGATCCAAACATTTCACCAATTTACCTTTAAAAGATTTTGCTAGGGGACCCAGTAAGGGATCAAACAATTGGATCATAATGGGGGGGGGTCTATGGATATTTTTATAATTTGTCACTTGAATATAAAGGCACAAGGCTGTAGGCTGAGTTATACAGGGAACTCTGAGTATCACTCATGTATTATAAGGGATAATGTACCCCCTACTGTAAATGATAAGGATATTAGCAGTCACTGAGGGGTTCTGTGCCCATATAAAGGCACAAGGCTGCAGGCTGAGTTATACAGGGAACTCTGAGTATCACTCATGTATTATAAGGGATAATGTACCCCCTACTGTAAATGATAAGGATATTATCAGTCACTGAGGGGTTCTGTACCCATATAAAGGCACAAGGCTGCAGGCTGAGTTATACAGGGAACTCTGAGTATCACTCATGTATTATAAGGGATAATGTACCCCCTACTGTAAATGATAAGGATATTAGCAGTCACTGAGGGGTTCTGTGCCCATATAAAGGCACAAGGCTGCAGGCTGAGTTATACAGGGAACTCTGAGTATCACTCATGTATTATAAGGGATAATGTACCCCCTACTGTAAATGATAAGGATATTAGCAGTCACTGAGGGGTTCTGTGCCCATATAAAGGCACAAGGCTGAAGGCTGAGTTATACAGGGAACTCTGAGTATCACTCATGTATTATAAGGGATAAATATACCCCCTACTGTAAATGATAAGGATATTAGCAGTCACTGAGGGGTTCTGTGCCCATATAAAGGCACAAGGCTGCAGGCTGAGTTATACAGGGAACTCTGAGTATCACTCATGTATTATAAGGGATAATGTACCCCCTACTGTAAATGATAAGGATATTAGCAGTCACTGAGGGGTTCTGTGCCCATATAAAGGCACAAGGCTGCAGGCTGAGTTATACAGGGAACTCTGAGTATCACTCATGTATTATAAGGGATAATGTACCCCCTACTGTAAATGATGAGGATATTAGCAGTCACTGAGGGGTTCTATACCCATATAAAGGCACAAGGCTGCAGGCTGAGTTATACAGGGAACTCTGAGTATCACTCATGTATTATAAGGGATAATGTACCCCCTACTGTAAATGATAAGGATATTAGCAGTCACTGAGGGGTTCTGTGCCCATATAAAGGCACAAGGCTGAAGGCTGAGTTATACAGTGAACTCTGAGTATCACTCATGTATTATAAGGGATAAATATACCCCCTACTGTAAATGATAAGGATATTAGCAGTCACTGAGGGGTTCTGTGCCCATATAAAGGCACAAGGCTGCAGGCTGAGTTATACAGGGAACTCTGAGTATCACTCATGTATTATAAGGGATAATGTACCCCCTACTGTAAATGATAAGGATATTAGCAATCACTGAGGGGTTCTGTGCCCATATAAAGGCACAAGGCTGCAGGCTGAGTTATACAGGGAACTCTGTGTATCACTCATGTATTATAAGGGATGATGTACCCCCTACTGTAAATGATAAGGATATTAGCAGTCACTGAGGGGTTCTGTGCCCATATAAAGGCACAAGGCTGCAGGCTGAGTTATACAGGGAACTCTGAGTATCACTCATGTATTATAAGGGATAATGTACCCCCTACTGTAAATGATAAGGATATTAGCAGTCACTGAGGGGTTCTGTGCCCATATAAAGGCACAAGGCTGCAGGCTGAGTTATACAGGGAACTCTGAGTATCACTCATATATTATCTTGCCTAATTGCCATTGTCTCAGACTGACTGGCCACAACCATCCCTATCATCATCCAAATCCCTCCTATTGTCTTATAATTCTCTTATGGGCATGCTCTACCATAATGGAATACCCAAGGTATAGCAGTATTATTATCCTTGCACCTTTAGGTGCTAACAGCGGGGCACCCTGTCCTGCCAATCCAAATGAGCCCCCTGTCCCAGTGCCTGGCACAGCTACAGAAGACTTTAAATCCTTTATTAGAATAGGATACAAATATGAGAGCAAAGGGGTCACACACCCAACTGCACATCCCCCGGGTGCAATAAAGTATCAATATTGCGATTGTTGCATTGTTTACATGTATGCGCCCGCAGCTGACAGCTGCTTCTGCATTCTGAATAGTTTCCTTGATAACAGGCTGCAAAATAAGATAAATGGACAATCCTGTGAATCAGTGTTATTTTAGCAATGACATACCGCTTCTAATAAATCCACGGGAATTCATACGAAAAATATTTATTGCAGAGATTTTCCTCGGAGGATCAAGCTAAACCTTCCCATTTTACATGCAGATTTGCCAACGGGGGAGAAAAAGAAAAATGTTCTTTTAAGCTAATTAAATGGGACGTGTATTTTAGAACTCAGTCATAATAAAATAGCATTTAAAAGATAAATTCTAACGAGGCTTAAACAATTGCGCCCGTGGGTCGTTCAAACACGAGATTAATAGGAAAAAATAATACAATGATTCTGGGCCAGAAGCCAACTGTTCTGTACGTTCTGCTTTTATAGGAACTATTGTGTTTAACTAGGGGGAAAAGTTTTATGTACTTCTTGTGAATGAAGGAATGATTTACTTCAGGGATGTCGAAAAAGTACAACTGCCCTGGGACCACACATCTCAGGCCCCACAGAACTGCAGGAATAGGAAAGAACAGTGTAAATGCAAAGATACACCTGTGGCTGAGGGATAGCAGGTATAGTAGGGAGAGATGGTGCCTATAGTAGCAGTGGGGGGATAATAGCCTCTGGGAAGGGACTGGGGCTGTGGGATAGCAGGTATAGTAGGGAGAGATGGTGCCTATAGTAGCAGTGGGGGGATAATAGCCTCTGGGAAGGGACTGGGGCTGTGGGATAGCAGGTATAGTAGGGAGAGATGGTGCCTATAGTAGCAGTGGGGGGATAACAGCCTCTGGGAAGGGACTGGGGCTGTGGGATAGCAGGTATAGTAGGGAGAGATGGTGCCTATAGTAGCAGTGGGGGGATAATAGCCTCTGGGAAGGGACTGTGGCTGTGGGATAGCAGGTATAGTAGGGAGAGATGGTGCCTATAGTAGCAGTGGGGGGATAATAGCCTCTGGGAAGGGACTGTGGCTGTGGGATAGCAGGTATAATAGGGAGAGATGGTGCCTATAGTAGCAGTGGGATAATAGCCTCTGGGAAGGGACTGGGGCTGTGGGATAGCAGGTATAGTAGGGAGAGATGGTGCCTATAGTAGCAGTGGGGGGATAATAGCCTCTGGGAAGGGACTGGGGCTGTGGGATAGCAGGTATAGTAGGGAGAGATGGTGCCTATAGTAGCAGTGGGGGGATAATAGCCTCTGGGAAGGGACTGTGGGATAGCAGGTATAGTAGGGAGAGATGGTGCCTATAGTAGCAGTGGGGGGATAATAGCCTCTGGGAAGGGACTGGGGCTGTGGGATAGCAGGTATAGTAGGGAGAGATGGTGCCTATAGTAGCAGTGGGGGGATAATAGCCTCTGGGAAGGGACTGGGGCTGTGGGATAGCAGGTATAGTAGGGAGAGATGGTGCCTATAGTAGCAGTGGGGGATAATAGCCTCTGGGAAGGGACTGGGGCTGTGGGATAGCAGGTATAGTAGGGAGAGATGGTGCCTATAGTAGCAGTGGGGGGATAATAGCCTCTGGGAAGGGACTGGGGCTGTGGGATAGCAGGTATAGTAGGGAGAGATGGTGCCTATAGTAGCAGTGGGGGGATAATAGCCTCTGGGAAGGGACTGTGGGATAGCAGGTATAGTCTGGGTACTCCATTCTTCTTCCACAATCCAAAAACATACAAGCAGATGAATTGTGTCCAACTAAATGCTCTCATCTGGGGCCCATTCAAGCGTATCTGTTGTACAAAGCAGTACAATCACAGCACACAATTCTATACTACACGTGATTACAAGGGTGGAACATAGTATGAACACAAATACTCTTACAATACTCAAAGACACAGAGAGGGTACAGCTCTGGCTTTACTACAGGCCTAATGATATAATATTAAAGTAGGGATGAGCCAAGCCTATAAGAGGCAACACAAAGCCACACTGTCATTGCATACATTCTATTATTAGCAGTGCAAATGTTTCCATTCTACTAAACAGGTTTAGAAAAAATATAGGAAATGTAAATACAGCACGGCCTAAAGACCCACGTTGTGTGTTTGTGATGTATCTCAAATGGTATTTACTTAAATGAAAAAAATGCGCAAAAAACCTTTGTTTACAACACACCATAGAACAGCATGCTTATATTATAAGGATATTAGACGTCACTGAGGGGTTCTGTGCCCATATAAAGGCACAAGGCTGCAGGCTGAGTTATACAGGGAACTCTGAGTATCACTCATGTATTATAAGGGATAATGTACCCCCTACTGTAAATGATAAGGATATTAGCAGTCACTGAGGGGTTCTGTGCCCATATAAAGGCACAAGGCTGCAGGCTGAGTTATACAGGGAACTCTGAGTATCACTCATGTATTATAAGGGATAATGTACCCCCTACTGTAAATGATAAGGATATTAGCAGTCACTGAGGGGTTCTGTGCCCATATAAAGGCACAAGGCTGCAGGCTGAGTTATACAGGGAACTCTGAGTATCACTCATGTATTATAAGGGATAATGTACCCCCTACTGTAAATGATAAGGATATTAGCAGTCACTGAGGGGTTCTGTGCCCATATAAAGGCACAAGGCTGCAGGCTGAGTTATACAGGGAACTCTGAGTATCACTCATGTATTATAAGGGATAATGTACCCCCTACTGTAAATGATAAGGATATTAGAAGCCACTGATGAATTTTGTAAACATATAAAGGTACAGAGTCAAGGCAGGTCATGTAATTCTGAGGTGCCTTCTAATATCCTAATAATTTGCAACAGGGGTTACATTATTTTTATCATGTGATAACTGATGACATCACTAAGCATAATTTACATAGTGAAAATTGTACAGCCTCTTGTAAAATATAAGGATATTATGTCAAAAAGGAGTCCCATGACCATATAAAAGCACAAGGCTGAAGGCCGAGTACTTTTACACAGGTCATGGACCTCTGAGATACCTTATAATATCTTCAGATTTTTCAACAGGGGGTAGGTTATTTATTATAATACACACGTTTCAGTGAGTCTTTGACAGGAATTACATCACTAAGCACCAATTATATCTGATGACATCACTAAGCCCATTTATAAGGGTATAATTTACAGGATTTTCATGGCTCTTGTGTATTATACACATACACACAAAACTCTAAGGAGCTGGAATTCTGGGAAATATTAAACACAGTTCAGGCAGAATAAAGATCAGCAGAACAATTGGAAGGGAGCAAGATAGCAGCTCCCAGTAGGTATCAGAATAGCACTCAATAGTAAGAAATCCAAGTCCGGCTTGGGACTCCTCCAGTTACATGGGAGTAGGAGAAACAATCGTTTAGCTGAAAGCAGTTCTAATGTGTAGCGCTGGGTCCTTCTAAAAAGCTCAGACTCAGGCACACTTTACTGCTGCGCTGCAAGTTGGAGTGATATCCCCCCCCCTCACCCCCAGCAGCCGATCAGCAGAACAATGGGAAGGGAGCAAGATAGCAGCTCCCAGTAGGTATCAGAATAGCACTCAATAGTAAGAAATCCAAGTCCGGCTTGGGACTCCTCCAGTTACATGGGAGTAGGAGAAACAATCGTTTAGCTGAAAGCAGTTCTAATGTGTAGCGCTGGCTCCTTCTAAAAAGCTCAGACTCAGGCACACTTTACTGCTGCGCTGCAAGTTGGAGTGATATCCCCCCCCCTCACCCCCAGCAGCCGATCAGCAGAACAATGGGAAGGGAGCAAGATAGCAGCTCCCAGTAGGTATCAGAATAGCACTCAATAGTAAGAAATCCAAGTCCGGCTTGGGACTCCTCCAGTTACATGGGAGTAGGAGAAACAATAGGTTAGCTGAAAGCAGTTCTAATGTGTAGCGCTGGCTGAAAGCTCAGACTCAGGCACAATGCACTGAGATGGCGCCTACACACCAATATTACAGCTACAAATACATTTGTTGGTTCAAGAATAAAAGTTTAAATGGCAGAGGGAATTATTTGCTGTGTAAACAGTGTCATTTAGTAATAAAAAGCCAAACTCCTAAAATCAACTCTCAACAAAGGAGATATTTCTTTAAGAAGAAAAGAAAGTCATTAAGGAATTATGAAGCATAACATTAGAGTCTGTAAATGCAACACAGCACTTACTGGCAACAGTCACACTGGTCAAACCACAGCAGCAGAGAGACATTTCTAATGGCAGTAAGGCAGCTCCCGCCTGCAGCGCTTTCTCTCTAGGTGATTCTGGCTCCAGTATAAACTAAAATGCAACCACTCTGCTCAGCAAACCAGTAATTGGTCCGTGTCTACTCTCTGACTCCAGGGAAAGTAATAGGAAAAAAAATACATTAGGCTGTTTAATGATGAATTCAGAAAACAAAGGCACCCCCATATCTGTAAGATAGAGATAATTCTTTGATAAAGTGTCACCATGAGTCATGATAATCTGGCCAACAGGGGTCACTCTTCTGAATAATTATGGCTTCTCGCTCTCATAGAAACACCCAGGCCAATAAGGTTCACTGAGCATTTTCAGCAAACTAAAATGAACAACAAACCAGGCGTACTTCCCCTTCGAATAGCTTCTTTAACACTGAGTAACTTCTCTTTTTCTGGGTTTTCTTCTAGTTCTCCCACTGGTTTTATTTCAATATCCTTTAGTCCTAGAAGGTATAAAACCACGCTCATACCAACGCTCTTTACCAAAAACACCGGATGATTAAAATCTTTAAATAGGCACCATACTCATTTTCATGCCGGGGGCAAATTAAAAGCCCCAGGCAGGGTATAAGAAACATCTATAAGGTTTTCTCTTGGTATTTAAGTGTTACAATTGGCAAATGAAATACCATTTGTTTTCCCACCGGCAATTTATATGATCGCCAGTGGGAGGGAGATTGGTTGCCAGTGGTACAGGAGATTTATTGTGACTAATCTCCTTGTGTATCAGGGCCCTAAGGCCAGTTGGCACACAGGGAGATTAGTCGCCCATGATAAATCGTTGCTACCGAAGGCGACTAGTCTTCTCCGAAATGCCTTCCCACCGGCAATAATATGAATCGCTGGTGGGGTGGCACGCATGACGCTCACGAGGAAACTTCGAAGCGACATTTATGCCATCCCACCGACGATTCACATTCGTGCCAGTGGGATGGCATTTTGGGAAGATTTGTCACTCACAATAGCGAAGATTTATCCCGCGACTTAAGGTCCCTTAGACCAATACGGCAGCTAATCAGCCCGTGTATGGCCTGCCCGACCGATATCTGTCCTGAAATCGTCCAGGTCTCGATTGGGCAGGTTAGAAAATCTAGTCGGATCGGGGACCACATCAAGGAGCCGATGTGGTCCCCAATCCGACTAGATTTTCTAACCTGCCCAATCGAGATCTGGACGATTTCAGGACATCTCGATTGGGCAGGTTAGAAAATCTAGTCGGATCGGGGACCACATCGGCTCCTTGATGTGGTCCCCGGACCGACTTTTCCTATGCCCATCGTTATAATTCGATCGTTTGGCCCCCAAGGTCAAAGTGATGTGTGGGCTGGCCCGAAACCCGTGGGACCCACAGGTATATCCGTGGGTTGGGCGGATTTGGACCCACATTCGCACATCAGAAGTGGGTCGCAGCCTGGTTCAGACCCAGTCTTTATATACGTGTGTGCCTGCCCTGTGATGTCAGAGATGGGGCAGGGGGGACGCAGGTCTATGAATAGGTGTCGGGTCATATACGGTTTGGGAGGGGCTGGTTAGGATCGAGTGCGGGTTGACTACTAGTTGACCCACACATCACTAGCAGGTTAGCGTCACTTCTGCGTCACTTCTGGCGCATTCTTTGGGTGCAAGTCTGCTGTGCCTATCGACATAACCTGCTGTTGCCTAGTGTCAGTGGGCGCAATGGGCATGATTCCAATTCCACGGTAGAGGGAGGACTGAGGCAATGGCAGTTGGTGCAACTATACCAAAGTGCAAGTAACCATAATAAATATCATCAACAACCGCAACATCTGACGCACTTACGACTGCATTCAGAAATTACCTTTATTGCATCCACCTGTGTAAAGAATAGACCTCCCATAGGGTGTGTGCCCTCAGGATGTGCTTGAATGCATGGAAAGCACTTATAATAATTATTATTATTATTATTAACATTTATTTATAAAGCGCCAACATATCCCGCAGCGCTGTACAATAAGTGGGTTCCATACATTGGACATACAGAGTAACATATAAAGCAATCAATAACCGATACAAGAGGTAAAGAGAGCCCTGCCCAAAAGAGCTTACAATCTACCATACAGACCGTCAGAGGCACCATTGATGCTCTACTAGCCCCCGAAGTATTTATTATTATTATTATTATTATTAACATTTATTTATAAAGCGCCAACATATCCCGCAGCGCTGTACAATAAGTGGGTTCCATACATTGGACATACAGAGTAACATATAAAGCAATCAATAACCGATACAAGAGGTGAAGAGAGCCCTGCCCAAAAGAGCTTACACTCTACTATAACGTCAGTTTTTGCGCCACTTTATACAGTATATCCCCGGTATTACGTACCCATGAACATTCCCAAAGAGAACGTGACCACGTACAATGCCGAACAAGAAACATAACTGTATAAAGATAACTGAGAGACAGAGGGCAGAACATACATTGCATGGGGAAGTGTACAGCAGTCCTAAGATTTAATCGAAAAGTCAAAAACAGGCTTCAGTTGCCCTTTATTTTGCAAATGTGATGTTTTATAGGAACTTTCTATTTCTATTGCGCCCACAGGGATCTAATTCTGTTACTCAGCAATGTCCCTACAGTTGTTCTATACAGTGACCTAGAACTCCCACCTACACACAGGGGTCAGGAACCTACTGAGTACCTGCAGCAGCACTGGCCACCCCCAGTGAGAGTACAGTAAGGATTCCCTGCTTACCTGGTTCCTTCCTCCGGACGGTGAGGCCATGCTGAGCTCCTACAGAGAACTTTCCCTATCTCAGTACAGTGCAATCCCAGAGAAGCGCAGTCAGCCGAATTCCCAGGGGGGCAGACGCCTTGCAAAGCCCCAACACTCGCCCCGACACTGCCCCGATCGCCCAATATCCCGGATCGCCCTTTGCAGCAGCGCTCAAGCAACTTTCTCCAGCAGCGACCAGTGAGCTCTAACTGCCAGCTGCACAGAGCGGGAGGGCGGGGCCAGCCAGGTACTGGGCGCTTCTCTGCGATCCGGCTCCGGGAAAGTGCAATAATAATCATAATAATAATAATAGTGTTCCATTCTCTTTGCATTTACTTGGATCCTGTGTGTCTCCATGTGTGTGGCTGGAGTTGTCCTGGCAGTTCAGGCGCAATAACGCAACTAAACTCCTTGTTTTATTTTAAAGGGCCACTTGTATAGGGAGTCCCCATTCACTGATATTTTCTAGTGATGGGCGAAAAAATCTGCCAGGAATTTTGGTGTTCCGGTATTGGCGAATTTTTTCGCAGAAACGGCGGACAAAATTCACTGCACGTCCAAAAATTGTCACCCGCGTCAAAAAGAATTGTCTCGCTCGTCAAAAGAGTCGTATCTTGTGTCAAAAAGAATTGTCTCGCTCGTCAAAAGAGTCATATCTTGTGTCAAAAAGAATTGTCTCGCTCGTCAAAAGAGTCATATCTTGCATCAAAAAGAATTGTCTCTTGCGGCAAAAAGAATTGTCTTGTGCCAAAAATAATTGTCTCTTGAGGCAAAAAGAATTGTCTCTTGCGGCAAAAAGAATTGTCTCTTGCGGCAAAAAGAATTGTCTTGTGCCAAAAATAATTGTCTCTTGAGGCAAAAAGAATTGTCTCTTGCGGCAAAAAGAATTGTCTCTTGCGGCAAAAAGAATTGTCTCTTGCGGCAAAAAGAATTGTCTCTTGCGGCAAAAAGAATTGTCTTGTGCCAAAAAGAATTGTCTCTTGCGGCAAAA
This sequence comes from Xenopus tropicalis, assembly GCF_000004195.4. Lineage (NCBI taxonomy): Eukaryota > Metazoa > Chordata > Amphibia > Anura > Pipidae > Xenopus > Xenopus tropicalis. Next base: position 16,784,489 of record NC_030683.2, read on the forward strand.
AGAATTGTCTTGTGCCAAAAAGAATTGTCTCTTGCAGCAAAAAGAATTGTCTTGTGCCAAAAAGAATTGTCTCTTGCGGCAAAAAGAATTGTCTTGTGCCAAAAAGAATTGTTTCTTGCGGCAAAAAGAATTGTCTCTTGCGGCAAAAAGAATTGTCTTGTGCCAAAAAGAATTATCTCTTGCGGCAAAAAGAATTGTCTTGTGCCAAAAGAATTGTCTCTTGCGGCAAAAAGAATTGTCTCTTGCGGCAAAAAGAATTGTCTTGTGCCAAAAAGAATTGTCTCTTGCGGCAAAAAGAATTGTCTTGTGCCAAAAAGAATTGTTTCTTGCGGCAAAAAGAATTGTCCCTTGCGGCAAAAAGAATTGTCTTGTGCCAAAAAGAATTGTCTCTTGCGGCAAAAAGAATTGTCTTGTGCCAAAAAGAATTGTCTCTTGCGGCAAAAAGAATTGTCTTGTGCCAAAAAGAATTGTCTCTCATTAAAAGAATTGTTGCTCATCAAAAGAATTGTAGAACCACAAATTTTTTTACAGGCACAACATTTTTCCCGTTTTGCAAATTTTTCCCCATTTTGGGAATCTTTTAAAAGATTCGCGGATTTTTCATTGCACGTCCAAAAATTGTCACCCGCATCAAAAAGAATTGTCTCGCTCGTCAAAAGAATCGTATCTTGTGTCAAAAAAAATTGTCTCTTGCGGCAAAAAGAATCATATCTTGCGTCAAAAAGAATTGTCTCTTGTGGCAAAAAGAATTGTCTTGCGCCAAAAAGAATTGTCTCTTGCGGCAAAAAGAATCATATCTTGCGCCAAAAAGAATTGTCTCTTGCGGCAAAAAGAATTGTCTTGCGCCAAAAAGAATTGTCTCTTGCGGCAAAAAGAATTGTCTCTCATCAAAAGAACTGTCTCTGTCATCAAACGAACGGGCGACAAAAATTCACAGCGGCAAAATTCGATGCGCGTCCAAAAATCATCCACGTCAAAAGAATTGTCTCTCATTAAAAGAATTGCTGCGCTTTAAAAGTATTGTAGAGTGACAATTTTTTTTAGAGGCACAACATTTTTCCCGTTTTGCAAATTTTTCGCCGTTTTGGGAATCTTTTAAAAGATTCATGGATTTTCTGGCGAAGCGAAATGGGACAGATTCCCTCATCACTAATATATTCTTATTTTGTCCCAAAATTCCAGATACATTGAAAAATAAAAACAGATGATGTATTAAAGGGAGACCCTATGTGTGTAGTAACTGCTGTCTTTAAGGGGTTAAAATAGGGGCAGCTACTCAGAACTAAAGGTGTAGGTAGAAAAGCCGTTTGTAGGACCCTCCCAAAGCTTAAGCTTAAAGCTTAAGGGGCACATGGGGCATTTTGTACCCTGCTGCCAATGCCATTCAGTGATATAAACGGGAAGATAAAATACCCTGTGTCGCTGCTCAGCCCTCACTCACTCACTCACTGAACAAAAAATGATAGATGGGACGTTTGTTGGCCTATAATATTATTTATCTTGGTGATGATGGGTGACAAGTGATGAGTAAATTTTTTCGCCAGGCATGGATTCGCAGTGAATTTTCACATTTTGCCATGGGCAATTTGTTTCCCGAAATGCCAGTGAAAATTTGCAGCGGAAAAATTTGTCACGCACTAAAAAAAGTTGCGGTCGCGTCAAATTGGCTGCTGTTGCGGCTAAATAGGCTCAGTCATGTAAAGAAACAGACGTGGGTGACAAAAAAATGTGGGCGACAAAAAAAAGACACAGGCCGCAACAAAATCTTGCGACAAACACGTTTCGCAAATTTTCTGGTTGTTTCGCGGTTGCGGCAAAATAGTCGAGGTCACGTCAAATTGCCCACGGTCAAGTCAAAATGGGCGCTGGCGTGACAAAATAGACGAAGTCACAGAAAAAAACCAGACGTGCGCGACAAAAACATGCGGGCAGCAAAAAGACGCAGTCGGCCAAAAAATTGTGCGACAAACACGTTTCGCAGATTTTTCGCCATTTTACAGACTTTCTGGTCACTTTGCGAATTTTACAGCGAAGTGAAACGGGACAGATTCACTCATCACTATGGGTGACAAAACATCCCTCCGGGCCCGACCATGCCGCTATATTTAAGGTAGGAGAGGGGCCAAGGAGGGGGGAACTAAGGTTAGGTGGCGATTCACATAAATATATATACCACAGACCCTGCGGTCTGGGCCCCCCCCCCTATTACTGCGGGGTCTGCTGTATATATATAGTTATGCCACTGCTAACATGCGAATCGCCAATGTGGAAACATGCACACCGCAAACTTGCCTGAAGTTTCCCAGTGAGATAACATAGAGCTACTTCGGAAAGTAGCTGTGCCGTGTATATTCCCCACCGGCTATTGGCATGTTAGCCTTGGAGAAGGAACAATGGACATCCCGTTTGTGTTTGCCCTAAACGATTTGTTCAAATTAATTTTCAGTAAACTGTAATGTAGAGACAAAACTGTATTTTGAGATAATTTGCAGTTGGTCTTCTTTTTTTTTTTTAATGTTTGCCATTTTTGAATTGTATAGCTTTTTGTTCAGCAGCTGTAACTGGTACCCCCTGCGAGAGAGGGGTCTGTTACCTTATAACTGATGTTAGTGAGGGTGGCACTGTGCACAGCAGAGTAATTTCTACCCCAAGCCAACACTAGGGACACTTGTTAGCCTCAATCAAAATGGCACCACAGTGCTCCGCTGCAAAGTTCTCCCCGAGTTAGTACATTTTTCATACACAGGCAACCTGGCCCGGGGGAAAAGGAATAGTGATTTTACTCTCTCAAGGGTTGCTATACAAACTGGCTTCCCCCAGAATGATTAACTGGGAGTCTGGCACCCCAAGAGAGAAAGAGAGAGAGTGCAACTGTTGCGCAACTGTTGGTCATGCCTGGCTCTGCCACCTCTGGAAATAGAACGGTCCGAATTTCCCTTGTTCTGACTGCTAGTATGGCTGCCAACTCAGAGTGATCCATCACTAAGTGCTTTCAACTACTGGCCACTAGCAATGGGGATCAGCTTATCAGCATTCCCTTAGCCTTTAACCCTTCCCTTAGCCTTCCCCAGTGATTGCCTTCCCGGACAGTAGCCCGTTGTGCCGCAGCATTTGGGAGCCCTTCAGGGCACTTTCTGCAGACTTATTAGAATGGCTCCTGTCTGCCTCTGGTCTTAAAAACAGGATGGACAAGATTCTATAAGCAAATGCCTTATAATGTGTTTACTTGAGTTTAGGGATAATCCAAGGATCTCTATTTCCAGTGTGGGGGGATAGCAAGGAAGTCCTGGTAATTACTGTCATTCCATAATTGTGCCAGTATCCTTAGCAATGACATCACATTATTATTTCTATTTGGAAGTGGGTAGATAAAGATCCATGAGAAGTACAGGTATCGGACCCCTTATCCAGAAACCCATTACAGGTATCGGACCCCTCATCCGGAAACCCGTTATCCAGAAAGCTCCGAATTACGGAAAGCCCGTCTCCCATAGACTCCATTATAAGCAAATAATTCAGAATTTTAAAACTGATTTCCTTTTTTTATGTAGAAATAAAACAGCACCTTGTAATTGATCCCAACTAAGATATAAATAATCCTTATTGGATGCAAAACAATCCTATTGGGTTTAATTAATGTTTTATTAATTTTTTAGTAGACTTAAGGTATGGAGATCCAAATTACGGAAAGACCCCTTATCCGGAATACCCTTGGTCCCGAGCATTCTGGATAATGGGTCCCATACCTGTATCCGAATTATGGAAAGGCCATCTCCCATAGATTCCATTTTAATCAAATAATTCACATTTTTAAAAATGATTTCCTTTTTTCTCTGTAATAATAAAACAGTACCTGTACTTGATCCCAACTAAGATATAATTACCCCTTATTGGGGGCAGAACAGCCCTATTGGGTTTATTTAATGGTTAAATGATTCCCTTTTCTCTGTAATAATAAAACAGTACCTGTACTTGATCCCAACTAAGATATAATTACCCCTTATTGGGGGGCAGAACAGCCCTATTGGGTTTATTTCATGGTTAAATGATTCCCTTTTCTCTGTAATAATAAAACAGTACCTGTACTTGATCCCAACTAAGATATAATTACCCCTTATTGGGGGCAGAACAGCCCTATTGGGTTTATTTCATGGTTAAATGATTCCCTTTTCTCTGTAATAATAAAACAGTACGTGTACTTGATCCCAACTAAGATATAATTACCCCTTATTGGGGGCAGAACAGCCCTATTGGGTTTATTTAATGGTTAAATGATTCCCTTTTTCTCTGTAATAATAAAACAGTACGTGTACTTGATCCCAACTAAGATATAATGAATCCTTATTGGAGCCAAAATAATCCTTTTGGGTTTAATTACTGTTTAAATATTTTTTTTAGTAGACTTAAGGTAGGAGATCCAAATTACGGAAAGACTCCTTATCCAGAAAACCCCAGGTCCCAAGCATTCTGGATAATGGGTCCCATACCTGTACTATGGGATATGGCAGCGACATTTCATACAGAAACACATCCCTAATTGGTTGCATAACCTGCAGCCCCATTTGTTAGTTCATGCCCCAAGTGCTGTTTAGGGGGTCCAAATAAGGGGGAACTGCCTATGTGCCTGCCAACATAGTGGGGTCACAGGGCCATATTTGTATATGACACCTGAGGGCCTATGCCTAGTGAAACAGCTTTTGAAGTATATTTATAGTTATATATTGTATAAATTGTTATATATTGTCATATATGATATATAGTGAATAATGTACCCCCTGTTGTAAAGCATAAGGATAGTATAAGTCACCAAGGAATTCCACGACCATTGAAAGGCTCCGAGGTGACTGAAAATATTATTTATTAAAAAAAGTTTCAGTGAGTCACGTGACACAAATTACATCACTAAGCGCCAATTATAACTAATGACATCACTAAGCACCATTTATAAGGATAATTTACAGGATATTCACGGCTCTTGTTGATTATAATAAGGGGATATTAGAAAGACACGAGAAAGCATGTATATACTTGTGTTTCCGTTAGAATATACTATTTAACTGTATTTGTTAGGTATTACTATAGTCCTTCAGACCGGAATATAGTGTTGTGTGGAGAGATGTTTCCGATAACCATCGTGCTACAAATTAGAATTTGAGTTTTCTAATATCTATATATATCTAAGGTGTGCACAATTCATAGGGCCTTGTGACTCTGCCAGATTCAGTGGCTCCATAGAGACAATTACACTGATTATTTCAGGGAGTGGAGTCGTTGGTGGACTCTCTGCCTCACTAATGTTAAAATTTCTCATAGTGTACAACACAAAACTTATGTTTTCACGTTATGCATGTCTTGTTTGAAAGTGCATCCAAACTGTCAGATGCTGTTTGTCTTCTAATATATGAGGGAAAGGTATAGTTTATATTATATCGATTTATAGTTGAATAAGGAACTGCCTTTACAGAGTAAGGTGCAAAAACATAGTTGTAGGAAATGCTGTTGTCTGCGGCTTGACACAAGCCATTTGGTTTTTAACGTAGGTGCCTTCTGTCAAAGTCACATTAGGCAAAATTCGTGCCTATACTACCAAATTTAAATAAAAACCCTAAAGCAATGTAAAGGCATTTTTATTTTTGTATATGAAAAAACATAAAGATAAGCTCATGTTAATTTAATCTGGCGGCTGGGGATTAGATGATTGAAAGCAGGCATTTCAGTCTCTATTGGGTTATTTACAGGGGTTAAGGGCATTGGGAAAAGGCAGAAGACTGGCAGAGATCCGCTTTGAAAGGCCCACTTTTATTGAACATTAGTCATCTTCTATTGACTTAAAATCTAATATTCCAGTTTTGGAGGTGGGGCATACAGATTTCAACATTAACATCACACAAAAGCCTTTCAGAGGAAAGCTGTTGCAATATGAAGTGTGTAGAACAAATCCTAGGGGAAAGCTAAACAGATTTATCGGATATGTTGGGTGAAAAAAGTATAAGAAATTCTATTTAATCTGGAACAAACTCGCAAATTTTATTTTTTACTTTAATTTTTGGCCTTTAGGTAGTAACAGGAAAAGGAACTGACGTGTAAATTTAGAAGATCTTGGCCAAAAATGAGTGCAGGATATTATCACGTTTTCTTTGTGGAAGCACTGTCCTAGCTAATGCCACATGGTAGGCGTAATGAGCGTATTCTTGCAAGCCGAAAAACCATTGGCTGGCAATACACTCCAAGTCGGCATAAAATGCCCCTACCTGTGAATATGTTTGGTGCTGGCACATGTAGCTGATCATTACGCATAAGGACCGGCAAGAAAAGGTCTCAGCAGCGTTTTTCTGTGGATATCAGCTACATGTGCCAGCACCCAAAATACATTCACTTTGAGATAATGCTAACAGAGACAGCTCTAATAAGGGAGTAAACTAGAAACGCTCATTTAGACGTGCAGTACTTTGCAGTCTTTAAGGGCCATCTCTGCATGTGTCAACTGGGGAAAGGCTTTCTTCAATGGGGTTAGACACAGAAGGGAAAATGCGCAACTATCTTTAAAAATCATTGCTTTTGCATTGTATATTCTCCACCAACATGGGTTAGATAATTCTCCGGTCTTGTATTTATGAGGGTCTGCGAAGGGGAGAGCGCATCAGCACTTATAGCACAACACCCTTATGGGTGAATAAAGAGGCCAGTATAATCAGAGAGTGGGAGGTAGGTGGTCAGGATAGGATCCTTGCAAGGTACAAGCTTGTTCTTTCAATTTATAATGAGCGCCAGTGTGTTATGGGCCCCATCCGGGAGTATATGTGCTAGAAACTGGGATATCTTAAGGCAGAGCAACTAATGAGTCAGTCAGTGAGGATTTAGTTTGCTATTTGGTAGTGTCTCTGGAGAATATCAATATTGTGGATTTCTTCAGCTGAATCAGGGTGTTACCAAAGAAGTTTTAGTCATGGATGTGAGATTCATCGCAAACTAAGAGTTCCAGTTGTGAATACGGAGAGATATTACTTTGGCTGATGGGTGGGACGCGTAGTTATACATATAGAACAATCCCTCAGAATGATAATGTCATTTAGGTTTATTTAATTTATGGGGTGAACTAAGGGTCTACAAGAAATATGAAAACTATGAAAGAACTCACACAATTCAGAGACACAGAGGGTGGAGAGACCCTTAAATAAATATATGCATATATGAGGGCGAAGGTGAACGGAGGTCGTGAGTTTAGCATGAAGATACACAGGGAAAATAAAGGCTAGAGAGTGGCTATGGGTGGATAAAGAGCGGTTGCATTCCTTTAGTCTATAATTAGCACAATTTCAAGTATGGTTCTAGATACTCGAGTCCTGAAGTTAGTGCCAAGTTTACTCATACTCATGAATCGTAGCTCTCTCGTTATCTAATAGTAGGATGATAACCCACATATGATGCTAAGTAAGTACTTTATGGCTTAGATCATGGTAAGCTGGCTCGCAATATCGGGCTAATCTGTTCAGCGTAGGGACAAATAATTTTCCTATGACAGAAACTTTGAGGACATGTAGGGAGGGTGGATATTGAGCTGACTCAGATCAAAGGGCCATTACGGATATGAGATATTTCCATATTCTATCAGGCTGTTAGGGAGCTTCATAAGAGATAGTAGCTGCAGCGCTGGGTACCGTTCTAGGTGCATTGCTCTCAGACCGCTACCTTAGATCCATAATTAAGGTTTGGCTTCATATATAGTCTTTTTACAGATGAGACTAACCTTATATTTTTTATAACTCATGGGCATTGTGGGATGGGAGGTATCGCCTTGGCAGTCAGATATTATTGAGACAATACTGCGTGCGGAGAGAGAGGCAACTCGCGCGCCGATATAGAACTTATAGTGTGTCGGCCATAGATTCGAGCGCTTTTTATCTGATAGTGATGAAGTACACGCGAGAAATATCTCGTAACTCTCATCTCGAGTACGGGTAGAATTGCAAAATAGCTATTAAAGGCGCAAATTCCTGCTAGGAAATCATCGGACCATCATTCTTAGGATCATGTTAGACGTTGGTAATATAGACATAGTAGATATGCGACAGCGCGGGTAATAAGAAAAGGGGACTAAGGCATAGATGGGATTTCTGTTGATACATTGCAGCTCTCTCACAATGCATGATATATTATATGCAGGACAGAGATCACTCATCTTAGTATGCTCGGGCTTCACAGTCAATGCCGTGTTATGTAGGTTTAGTGCGTTATGTACATTAGCTATATATGGCTCATGTATTTCAGACGGGTACCATTAGTGTGTGTATGCTCTTGCGTTCATCTTTATAGGAAGGTTGGACCAGCTCTATATGTTCGAGAGGAAAACAAAAAGGAGATCAGTTTAGCATCTTAAGCTGGAAGTTTTTATCTGTTCATGGAGATGGACTTTACGAAAAGTGTCATAGACGCATAACCCATATAATTGGGGAATTAAATTAGTCATATGGGAGCATAGGGGGATCTTGCTTTGCACTACAGTGTACCCCTGGGTCACACTTAAAACAAATTCAGCAGGGTAATGGGCTACCTAAATTTTAGACTGTAATGAGCACTTAATGATCACAAGAAGTTAGGATGAACATAGACTTCAGAACAATTAAATAACTATTGGCACTTAGGGATAGTTATATCTCGGCACTGATAATAAGTCAGGATGATTTAGCGATAGTCATGCATACAAAAGAGGCTGGTACTAGAGGAGGGCTACTGGATATAAAAAAACTATGGGGTGCAAGCATATGGTGTACTTTAATTGGCGTACTATTAAACCAATTCAGCAGGGAAACAGCCCTCTACCAGTGTGTTGGCTATAGCTCTGATGTAAGAGAGATACGACTAGGGGAATAAAGTTGCGTATCAGTGTCTCGGGATTCCTTTTCTCGCTTGGGTTATCTTAAAGCTCTCGTATTTAAGTTACGTGGACACGCTCGCGATGTAGATGGGTTTGGCTCAATCAGATGTACAAGTGAGAGTAGCTATAGTTTCTATTTATTTATGCTGATGAACAACTCTTGGCAGAATGTTGATTGCTGCTGGCTTCACTAAAAAAGTCAGCTAAATTTAAAGCGTCTCACAACAGACCTTTAAGATAGCAGAGATGCGTTTTCTCACTACGCCTGGTAAGCACCGAGGAGCATACGGCATAAAACTAGGGCTAGTCTAGATCACAGATTGCCCTTGTGTGTATACTGAATATGCCTATAAAATTTCAGGTCGGAAGAACACAGCGCCGCGTTCAAAGGTTTAGGGCGTCATCAAAGCCTGTACAGAAGTGGTAACAAATAAAAACTGACGGATGGCATGCATAAGGTGGTATTTCGCCCGACTTGTCTAACAATAGAGCATCATTGTACTCTCAGAAGGGACAGACACCGATATATTGGCTCAAATTATGTGTTAGAGAGACAGAGATGAGAGCTGCTGAATATGATATACACAATGGGATGTCAAGTATAGGAGAGATATACTATCTACTGCAACTGCGGGTAGTTATAAGAACAATTCAGCAGGGAAAGCCCCTAAGTTGATGTAGTCTTGGTAGAGAGGACGATGGATCCTACTATGGAAGATAGATGGTACTATGTGGAGGGAGTTTCTCTCTGATAGATCTACAGCAAATGATTCTAGGGCTACATAATTCCTCAATTTGCATGTTAATGTTTCTCAATTCTAGTCGTTGGACTAAGGGTAAGCAAGATCCTAAGTTTTATTCAAGCATAAGGGTGCACGAATAGAATAGACTGGTTTCTCTTCGTGTGGGTTTAAAAACAGACGGAAGAGCAGGATACGAAATTCTGGGCAGCATACCCAAGGATAAGTGATCGATGCAGATGAGATTGCTACATCAGTTGCTTTGTTTATTTCAAGGGCACGGATGCTTCTCGCAAATATTAGGTTCCCCTGAGATACTAATGGCAGCCATAGGATTGCCTGTATCTACGTTGGAACATAACAATATGTCAGCCACAGAGTTAGTCCAGACTCTCCTGAATATATGTTGGCTGCTATACGTTCTTACACAGTATCTGAGAGAGGAGACCTATATATAAATAGACTATGGGGGAGCTTAGACGAGATTGACCCACGTGCTATATGAGGAGCACAAGATTCAAGCGGTGAAGACCCTACGAGAGATTTGCTTTATCCATAGTCTTAACATGAGATCCATGCTCAAAATATGGCAGGCAATAGGGGATCCCCTGTACTAAGCATATAGGCAGAGAACAGCCCCCTAAGTTTGCTCATAGTCTGTACAGGGAGATACATGAAACTAGGCACACTAGGGATCCCTGACTAAGCACAGTCAGCAGAACAGACACCTCTAAGTGCTCATAGTCTGTACAGAGAGATATCCATAAACTATGGCACATATGGATTCCCCTGTACTAAGCAAATTCAGCAGGAACAGCCCCTAAGTTTGCTCATAGTCTGTACAGAGAGATACCATAAAACTATGGCACATAGGGATTCCCCTGTACTAAGCACAATTCAGCAGGAACAGCCCCTAAGTTTGCTCATAGTCTGTACAGAGAGATACCATAAAAACTATGGCACATAGGGATTCCCGCTGTACTAAGCACAATTCAGCAGGAACAGCCCCTAAGTTTGCTCATAGTCTGTACAGAGAGATACCATAAAAACTATGGCACATAGGGATTCCCTGTACTAAGCAAAATTCAGCAGGAAACAGCCCCCTAAGTTTGCTCATAGTCTGTACGAGAGATACCATAAAACTATGGCACATAGGGATTCCCCTGTACTAAGCATAATTCAGCAGGAACAGCCCCCTAAGTTTGCTCATAGTCTGTACAGAGAGATACCATAAAACTATGGCACATAGGGATTCCCCTGTACTAAGCATAATTCAGCAGGAACAGCCCCCTAAGTTTGCTCATAGTCTGTACAGAGAGATACCATAAAACTATGGCACATAGGGATTCCCCTGTACTAAGCATCAATTCAGCAGGAACAGCCCCCTAAGTTTGCTCATAGTCTGTACAGAGAGATACCATAAAACTAGGCACATAGGGATTCCCCTGTACTAAGCACAATTCAGCAGGAACAGCCCCTAAGTTTGCTCATAGTCTGTACAGAGAGATACCATAAAAACTATGGCACATAGGGATTCCCCTGTACTAAGCACAATTCAGCAGGAACAGCCCCCTAAGTTTGCTCATAGTCTGTACAGAGAGATACCATAAACTATGGCACATAGGGATTCCCCTGTACTAAGCATAATTCAGCAGGAACAGCCCCTAAGTTGCTCATAGTCTGTACAGAGAGATACCCATAAAACTATGGCACATAAGGGATTCCCCTGTACTAAGCATAAATTCAGCAGGAACAGCCCCCTAAGTTTGCTCATAGTCTGTACAGAGAGATACCATAAAACTATGGCACATAGGGATTCCCCTGTACTAAGCATAATTCAGCAGGAACAGCCCCCTAAGTTTGCTCATAGTCTGTACAGAGAGATACCATAAAACTATGGCACATAGGGATTCCCCTGTACTAAGCACAATTCAGCAGACAAGGAAGATTTGAAGGTACAGTAGTCTTTTATACTACAGTTCAGAAGCCCGTGCCTCTTGTGATTTTACAAATAAATGCCTCAAAGTAACAACTTAGTAACCAACTGCTAAATAGATTAATTTGGGGGGTTATGCAACATAATTGCTGCCCCCCCCCTCTCTCCAATATAAAAAAGGGTCAACATTTCTGTTTAAGTAATCCTCAGAATTCCCCTCCAGCTCATTGGGATAAGGTGGGTACTTTATGGGATTCTGGGTTAAACCCCTATGCAATCTCCTTGTAGCTTTGGGCCTGTTGCTTAATCTTTCTGTGGTTAAAGCACAACAAGCAAGTGTGTCTGACAATCTCTGTAGAGTTCTGTGTTAACAGTTTGCAGTGTCTAAGATGGATATTTTGAGGTCCAGAGCCTCTAAAAATGCAGACCCAAAAATAAAAGGGCATTATAAATACTGGTTCTGTGGCACAAGGCTGCAGGCTGAGTTATACTGGGAACTCTGAGTATCACTCATGTATTATAAGGGATAATGTACCCCCTACTGTAAATGATAAGGATATTAGCAGTCACTGAGGGGTTCTGTGACCATATAAAGGCACAAGGCTGCAGGCTGAGTTATACAGGGAACTCTGAGTATCACTCATGTATTATAAGGGATAATGTACCCCCTACTGTAAATGATAAGGATATTAGCAGTCACTGAGGGGTTCTGTGCCCATATAAAGGCACAAGGCTGCAGGCTGAGTTATACTGGGAACTCTGAGTATCACTCATGTATTATAAGGGATAATGTACCCCCTACTGTAAATGATAAGGATATTAGCAGTCACTGAGGGGTTCTGTGCCCATATAAAGGCACAAGGCTGCAGGCTGAGTTATACAGGGAACTCTGAGTATCACTCATGTATTATAAGGGATAATGTACCCCCTACTGTAAATGATAAGGATATTAGCAGTCACTGAGGGGTTCTGTGCCCATATAAAGGCACAAGGCTGCAGGCTGAGTTATACAGGGAACTCTGAGTATCACTCATGTATTATAAGGGATAATGTACCCCCTACTGTAAATGATAAGGATATTAGCAGTCACTGAGGGGTTCTGTGCCCATATAAAGGCACAAGGCTGCATGCTGAGTTATACTGGGAACTCTGAGTATCACTCATGTATTATAAGGGATAATGTACCCCCTACTGTAAATGATAAGGATATTAGCAGTCACTGAGGGGTTCTGTGCCCATATAAAGGCACAAGGCTGCAGGCTGAGTTATACTGGGAACTCTGAGTATCACTCATGTATTATAAGGGATAATGTACCCCCTACTGTAAATGATAAGGATATTAGCAGTCACTGAGGGGTTCTGTGCCCATATAAAGGCACAAGGCTGCAGGCTGAGTTATACAGGGAACTCTGAGTATCACTCATGTATTATAAGGGATAATGTACCCCCTACTGTAAATGATAAGGATATTAGCAGTCACTGAGGGGTTCTGTGCCCATATAAAGGCACAAGGCTGCAGGCTGAGTTATACAGGGAACTCTGAGTATCACTCATGTATTATAAGGGATAATGTACCCCCTACTGTAAATGATAAGGATATTAGAAGTCACTGAGGGGTTCTGTGCCCATATAAAGGCACAAGGTTGCAGGCTGAGTTATACAGGGAACTCTGAGTATCACTCATGTATTATAAGGGATAATGTACCCCCTACTGTAAATGATAAGGATATTAGAAGTCATTGTAATTTTGGAAACCACTCTACTGACCCAGGGGACTTTTTAAAGAGGTGCGGCTGTCATCTCCTCCAGGTGTTGCCTTAGAAGAATTAGGCTTGCAGTAGGATGGCCGACAGCTCTAGGAAGTTCCCCAAGGAAAAAAAAAATCCCAGTGAATTAGGCTTTCCTAGTTCTTAAATTAATCACATGACACTTGTGACTGCACTAAGCATTGTCTGTAACTGATGGGATCACTAAGCAACTTTTGACTCAGCGATCGGTCATAGCCCCATCCCAGTGACATCACCATCTCGCTCACATGACATCACTGACCCGTCCAGTGACATCAGTTCCCACCCCTGCCCGGAGTTATGTGCAGCAAAAGGTGGCAACCCTACATTAGACTGCAAGCCAAGCATGTTTGTACTGGTCATGGCATTGCAAGGTCACTTCTTATAATCCCTTATAATACATGAGTGATACTCAGAGTTCCCTGTATAACTCAGCCTGCAGCCTTGTGCCTTTATATGGGGGGCACAGAACCCCTCAGTGACTGCTAATATCCTTATCATTTACAGTAGGGGGTACATTATCCCTTATAATACATGAGTGATACTCAGAGTTCCCTGTATAACTCAGCCTGCAGCCTTGTGCCTTTATATGGGCACAGAACCCCTCAGTGACTGCTAATATCCTTATCATTTACAGTAGGGGGTACATTATCCCTTATAATACATGAGTGATACTCAGAGTTCCCTGTATAACTCAGCTGCAGCCTTGTGCTTTATATGGGCACAGAACTCAGTGACTGCTAATATCCTTATCATTTACAGTAGGGGGTACATTTCCCTTATAATACCGAGTGATACTCAGAGTTCTGTATAAACTCAGCCTGCAGCTTGTGCCTTTATATGGGCACAGAACTCAGTGACTGCTAATATCTTATCATTTACAGTAGGGGGTACATTATTCTTATATACATGAGTGATACTCAGAGTTCCTGTATAACTCACCCTGCAGCCTTGTGCCTTTATATGGGCACAGAACCCTCAGTGACTGCTAATATCCTTATCATTTACAGTAGGGGGTACATTATCTTATAATACATGAGTGATAACTCAGAGTCCTGTTAATCAGCTGCAGGCCTTGTGCTTTTTATGGGACAGAACTCAGTGATGCTAATATTTATGATTTACGTAGGGGTACATTATGCTTATAATAATTGAGTGATATCTCAGGGTTCTGTATAACTCAGCCTGCAGCCTTGTGCTTTATATGGGCCACAGCCCCTCAGTGACTGCTATATCCTTATCATTTACAGTAGGGGGTACATTATCCTTATAATACATGAGTGATACTCAGAGTTCTGTATAACTCAGGCTGCAGCTTGTGTTTATATGGGCACAGACCTCATGTGACTTCTAATATTTATCATTACAGTAGGGGGTACATTATCCCTTATATAACGGTGGTTACTCAGAGGTTTCCCTGTATAATTCAGCCTGCAGCTTGTGCCTTTATATGGGCACAGAACCCTCAGGTGACTGCTATAGATTTTATCATTTACAGTAGGGGTACATTATTCTTAATTAATAGCGAGGCGAGTGTACTACAGAGTTCTGTATGATAACTCAGTCTGCAGCCTTGTGCTTTATATTGGCACAGAACCCCTCAGTGACTGCTAATATCCTTATCATTTACAGTAGGGGGTACAGTTATCCCTTATAATACATGAGTGATACTCAGAGTTCCCTGTATAACTCAGCCTGCAGCCTTGTGCCTTTATATGGGCACAGAACCCCTCAGTGACTGCTAATATCCTTATCATTTACAGTAGGGGGTACATTATTCCTTATAATACATGAGTGATACTCAGAGTTCCCTGTATAACTCAGCCTGCAGCCTTGTGCCTTTATATGGGCACAGAACCCCTCAGTGACTGCTAATATCCTTATCATTTACAGTAGGGGGTACATTATCCCTTATAATACATGAGTGATACTCAGAGTTCCCTGTATAACTCAGCCTGCAGCCTTGTGCCTTTATATGGGCACAGAACCCCTCAGTGACTGCTAATATCCTTATCATTTACAGTAGGGGGTACATTATTCCTTATATATACATGAGTGATACTCAGAGTTCCCTGTATAACTCAGCCTGCAGCCTTGTGCCTTTATATGGGCACAGAACCCCTCAGTGACTGCTAATATCCTTATCATTTACAGTAGGGGGTACATTATCCCTTATAATACATGTGTGATACTCAGAGTTCCCTGTATAACTCAGCCTGCAGCCTTGTGCCTTTATATGGTGACAGAACCCCTCAGTGACTTCTAATATCCTTATCATTTATATTAGGGGGTGCATTATCCCTTATAATACTGTAGATGAGTGATAATACTGTACATGAGTTCCCTGTATAAGATTTTGACACTAGGGGGCAGGGTCTTCCAGTTAAATAATTATGTACAGAGATTTTCAATTCATATAGTGTCATAAGTGCATAATGTTGCTAATAAATATGGAATGTAATTAATTACTGACCCTGTAAAGATTCTCCAATCATTTAATGGCATCTACTTAAATGAACGACTCCATTATCTTTTCTATTTGAAGAACATATACTGTCCATACAGTGCATTGGGCTTTTCTAAAGAGAGAAACCTGCCCCCTAGTGTTTAAATAGTGTTGGTCATGTCTAGAGTGTAAATATGTCAGTATTATTCTGTCCCTTTCTGTTCTCTGCACTGCTGCAAGTAAGTAGTAGAAGGCAATTTTTCAAGAGTCAGAACAGGCAGTGCAGAAAGGGACAACCAATGGATTTAATTTGCAATTATATTTACAAATACCTTTTAAACTGTTTAACTGATGTAATGACTATATATTGGGCTGTTGCTTAGAATGACATTTTCTTTTATTATGCCAATATATAAATATTTTGGGTGCTGAACTCTTTTAAAAAGAACCTCCATTCCTCCAATCAAAATGGATACCTTTGTGTCTGCTGAAAGGAGCTATTGGTAAATAAAGGGACAGGGAGTTTGTTGTATGGTTGTATGGTTCCGTACCAATTCCAACTTGATCATATAAAAATAATGACTGATGACCTATCCCCCTGTACTAAGCACAATTCAGCAGGAACAGTCCCCTAAGTTTGCTCATAGCCTGTACAGAGAGATACCATAAAAATATGGCACAATTCAGCAGGAACAGCCCCCCTAAGTTTGCTCATAGCCTGTACAGAGAGATACTATAAAACTATGGCAGCATAGGGATTCCCCTGTACTAAGCACAATTCAGCAGGAGCCGCCCCATAAGTTTGCTCATAGCCTGTACAGAGAGATACTATAAAGCTATGGCAGCATAGGGATTCCCCTGTACTAAGCACAATTCAGCAGGAACCGCCCCCTAAGTTTGCTCATAGCCTGTACAGAGAGATACTATAAAACTATGCAGCATAGGGATTACCCTGTACTAAGCACAATTCAGCAGGAACAGCCCCTTAAATTTGCTCAAAGCCTATACAGAGAGATACCATAAAACTATGGCAGCATAGGGATTCCCCTGTACTAAGCACAATTCAGCAGGAACAGCCCCCTAAGTTTGCTCATAGCCTGTACAGAGAGATACCATAAAACTATGGCAGCATAGGGATTCCCCTGTACTAAGCACAATTCAGCAGGAACAGCCCCCTAAGTTTGCTCATAGCCTGTACAGAGAGATACCATAAAACTATGGCAGCATAGGGATTCCCCTGTACTAAGCACAATTCAGCAGGAACAGCCCCTGCTGTTGTTAGTGTGAATTCCTGTGGTCCTCTTTACAGCTAATAAAGTGATATTCACTGGAGCCCACCAGTGCTCCAGTGAATGGCCAGATGGAAACCCTAGCTACTATTTCTTGAGTACAGTGACGCTATTGTATCCCACAGCCCTGGAGATCTTTAGCACTGTCCCATATAGGGTGAATTGGCCCTAACCTGCAAAATGTTGACCTGCACCCACATCTCGCCCTGCCCACGACCTGCACCCAACCCAGCAATGTTCTCCCAACCCATGGGAGAACCCTGATCACTAATCAGAATGGCCAAGGGGGTGCATGTGGGCACACAGGAATTATATTTTGTAACACATATGCCTACTCTGCTGCCCTCCGGCTCTTGCTGAAGCCCTCTAATAGCCAAATGCTTTGTGGGGGTTGCTGGGAGTTGTAGTTTACTGAGGTTTCAGGTCAGACACACAGAGCTACTAGTAGCAGCTACTTGCCACAGCTACTAAAATAGACAATGCAGATCATTTATTGATAATTATTTCTATATATATATATATATATATATATATATGTGTGTGTGTGTTTTAGCAGAGGCAATTCTCAGTATTGTCTATGGCAGTGTATTTTCTGGTATATAGTACCCATGACAAAGTAGCTCCTACTAGTAGCTCTGTGTGTCTCCACCCTAAGGGACCCCCTTTTACCTTATGTTTTACTACTTTATTTGTTATTGAGTGAAATCCCTGTGCCGCTATAGACACTGCACTTCCCGGATATTAGATTAAATCAGTATACAAAGCTAGCCGCCCGACCACTTCTGTTCCTAGCCGAGTCACGCAAACAGGTCTCTAGGATTTTATCCACATCACGTCCCCGCCCGCTGCTGTTTTAGCTACCCGCCCTTCCCAGCTTCCTTCGCGCCGTCACCGCTGCCTGATTCTTATTGGCCGCTTTGAATATCCACGGCCGCAGTGATTGGGTTAGGCTTGGACAGCGCTTTGCGCGGTTGGTTTGAAATCTCTCTGTTAGGCAAGCTGCAGCTTTAGCAGAAGGAAGCTGAGGTAGGCGAGGGGGAAAGGCCTCTTGGGCTCTGGGAGTTAAACGGGGGGCTTTGTTCTGCCGGAGGGTTTGCTGGGTAAGCTGCTGGGGCAGGTAAGGGGGGAAAGGGCTGTAGGGGGTACTTTTCTGCATTTTGCTTGCCCTGGCTGCAGAGTACGTGCTATGGGTGCCGAGTATCACCCTACACAGGGACTCAGGGGTCGGAGATGGACGCACCTGTCTGATTACAGCCATTTAATTGCCCCCTGTGTAATCATGCAGGGGCTGTCACTCATTAGATCTGCCCCCTCAGGCCCTTTAAATCTCCAGACATTTCAATTCCATCGGCTGAGCTTGCAGACTGCATTGATTGTGTTTGTGGGGGATGCTGGGACTTGTAGTCCATATCTGGGCACCTAAGCTTAAGTGCTATTGCTGTAGGGCTGGCTAGTAACTAGTTAAGGTGCAGAAAAGGGCTGGGGGAGTCACAACTGCCAGCCATAGACTTACAGAGCTGCTAGTTATAGTTCAACAACAGCAGGATTATGAGACTCTAACTGCAACTGCTTAATCATATCTGGGGATAGAGGTGCAGTTCAGCAGCAGGTTTGACAGCTTTATATTAGGCACCCAGCATAGGGCTGTTCTGCTGCCTGTTACTATGGGGTTGGTGCCATAATGTATATTGGGTTACTAAGGCGGCAGGGGGGTAGGAAGCCAGGGTCCCATTGTAATGTGATGGGGACAGGGCATAATAGTGACCAGACTGGAAACAAACAGAGGTGCAGTGTAAGGCAAGGCTGCCGGGGATTGGTCACGATGAAACGTTCGAATGATGCACCGAACAGCAGTATGGCAGCTGCCGCAGCTTAAAGGGCTATTGTACAGTAGCAGATGTATATTATACTGTATAAAGCACAGGGGCAGCTGTCACGTATGTGTAGGGCACCAGAAATGCTGCTTATTCTGATTAGAACCCAGCCACCGAGGGGCGCCGCTTAACTACAGTTTGTATATCACTAGGACTGTAATGGCTGCTTCTGTTTGTTTTACTAGTACAAATATATATCTATAGGCTCAGACAGCGCTTTAGTTATGTGTTTGTTTTTCTGATATCCCTGAAACGAGTGATCTCTATTTCTCCTCTGTGCAGGAATCCAGCCTTGAGGAACCAGCCATGGACGAGTACACTAAAATAGAAAAGATCGGAGAGGGTAAGTACAGGGGAATTCTGTTATGATTGTTGTGCTGCACTTTTCTCCTTGGGGGGGGGGGAACTCTGTTAATTATTCTTCTGCAGTTCGGACAGTTAAAGGGACAGTTAAAGCCTTGATGTGCGAGGCTGGGGGTCCTCAAACCAGTTTGCCTATTGATGTGCTTTACAATCTGCAAGGGGCACAGCTCTGTAGTTATGTAGGGAATTTGGCATATACATGGCCAGTCTATACCAGATTTACTCAGTGTCAGGGAGATCAATGGCATTAAAGGGAAACTAAAGCCACATTAGTTTGTACTAAAGCAGAGGCCTGCAGTGCCCTTACTCAGCTATAGAACTGCAGCCCCCTGCTCTAGTTTCTCTATCTCTGCACTAGTACAATCCAACAAAGGCCCCTGTTCATCCCCTTATTACCCTCTTTGTCTAGATTGCCTAGCTATAAAGAGAAGAATCGCCCAATATCCTGATGCACTCAATATGTACTAAGCTATATACCGGGTCAACCCAAAAGGTGTGGGAACCTCCCAGGGTCATATACAGAAAATGGATATAAATGGGCATTTTCCTTGCCCATTTCTCAAAGTGCTGCCAAGGAAGCCTGAAAGGGCGAAATACACACTGGGCTTTTTTCATGGGACATATGGAATCTAAATTTATTTTGCCAATGATGTTGGTGAGAAATAATTAGGGATCTATGTCCAGCCTGAACAACATGCATTCTGAGCATATTTGGTGCCAACCAGGGTGCCCAGCTGGCTCATTTTTTACATTCGGGGGTTGTGACGTGATCTCTAACTATGTAGTCCATGATTTATTTTAATTGTAGGTGTGTGTTTTTTGTATATTCCTTGCCTTGTCTGGGTAAAGCTCCTACAGTTCATGGGTTTCTGTCCCCCCCACTCTCCATTTTCTGCATTGCCTTGTATCTGTACTTGGCTTGAAAGCGTACTGGCACTTCAGGCCCAAAGGAAGGGCGCTGGGCTAGGGGGCTTACACAGCAGGAAGTGTAGGAACAGCAGTTGCCCTTTACTTCCTAATCTCCTGATGCACCATAGCAGCTTGCCCTGTTCCCCCAAATTGAATGCTAACCATAGTTAGGGTATGGGACCTGTTATCCAGAATGCTCGGGACCTGAGGTTTTCCGGATAAGGGCCTATCCATGACTTAAATCTGCTAAAAATCATTTAAATATTAAATAAACCCAATACTAGATACTGTTTTATTATTATTACAGAGAAAAGGGAATCATTTAACCATGAAATAAACCCAATAGGGATGTTCTGCCCCCAATAAGGGGTAATTATATCTTAGTTGGGATCAAGTACAGGTACTGTTTTATTATTACAGAGAAAAGGGAATCATTTAACCATTAAATAAACCCAATAGGGCTGTTCTGCCCCCAATAAGGGGTAATTATATCTTAGTTGGGATCAAGTACAGGTACTGTTTTATTATTACAGAGAAAAAGGAATCATTTAACCATGAAATAAACCCAATAGGGCTGTTCTGCCCCCAATAAGGGGTAATTATATCTTAGTTGGGATCAAGTACAGGTACTGTTTTCTTATTACAGAGAAAAGGGAATCATTTAACCATGAAATAAACCCAATAGGGCTGTTCTGCCCCCAATAAGGGGTAATTATATCTTAGTTGGGATCAAGTACAGGTACTGTTTTATTATTACAGAGAAAAGGGAATCATTTAACCATGAAATAAACCCAATAGGGCTGTTCTGCCCCCAATAAGGGGTAATTATATCTTAGTTGGGATCAAGTACAGGTACTGTTTTATTATTACAGAGAAAAGGGAATCATTTAACCATTAAATAAACCCAATAGGGTTGTTCTGCCCCAATAAGGGGTAATTATATCTTAGTTGGGATCAAGTACAGGTACTGTTTTATTATTATTACAGAGAACAGGGAATCCTTTTTAAAAATTAGAATTATTTGCTTATAATGGAGTTTATAGGAGATAGCCTTCCCGTAATTCAGACCTTTCTGGATAACTGGTTTCCAGATAAGGGATCCCATACCTGCACATGCATATTGGCTGGGATCAGTTTTCCACTGAAAATGGTACAAAGGTTCATACGATGTTATCTATACAAGTACGGAGAGGCAACTTATACAGACTGTCAGATATTCTGAGCAATGGGGGTGTATAAGGGCCTGTGTATAGTAACCAAGCACATCTCATGACCTCAAGGGATGGATAGGGGCTTTATTTCTGCACCCTACAGACAAGGCCTATTGGAATCTGGGGGGCCTCATCCTATCTTTCTGTTCCTCCCAGGCACATACGGGGTTGTGTACAAGGGTCGCCATAAAGCAACAGGCCAGGTGGTTGCAATGAAGAAAATTCGGTTGGAAAACGAAGAGGAGGGCGTCCCAAGCACAGCGATTAGAGAAATATCACTACTGAAAGAACTTCAGCACCCCAACATAGTTTGGTAAGTGATACCCTGCTTCCCCCTACAGAGTTTAAGCATTGGTTATTTATAAAGCTGCTGATTGGCTATAGGTTGAAGGGGGAAATAATTCCAGGAAACAGCCGTGGCGCTGACGCGTTTCTTTTTTCTTTCCAGCCTTCTAGATGTCCTGATGCAAGACTCAAGGTTGTACCTCATCTTTGAGTTTCTCTCCATGGATCTGAAGAAGTATTTAGACTCAATACCCAGCGGCCAGTATATAGATACAATGCTTGTTAAGGTAATCAGCAGTTTCTTTCTTAGGAATATTGCCTAATGGTGCAGCCATGCATGTTACGCAATGGGGCTGTGTATCTCCAGAAAATGCCCGCCTCCCATTTAGGGAAATGGTGCCATGATGGGGGCCAGTGGCATCCAGTCAGAACAGCACTTGCTGTATATCTCCTTGTTGTAGCCTGGGGAAGTGTGGAGGGGGGTGAACTGTTATGGATTTAGCAAACAATTACTAGCAGCAAGCAGGTACCTGGTTACTCTGTAGTCAACTAGTTCTGTAATTCCGGGCCACTGTAGCTCCAAAAATAAATAATTCTGGACAGCTGCCATCATCAGGATCTCTCGTCAAGGGCATGGCGCTGCTGCATAATCCAAAGTTTTGGTTTTGGTATTTTTTAAAGGGGCAGTATCCTCCCTTGTTTAAAGGGGAACTCCGGCTTCTGAACCAAAATAGGTTAAAGAGCCCCACACAATACAAGCCCCTAATATACCTACTGTTATGTTCCTTCAAACAGTCTGAATAAATCCCATATTTATATGCTGAAATCCAGCTGCAAAACAGTTCTTCCCTGTTTGCATCACTGGAAATCCTGGCAGGGGAGGAGGGACTAAAACATTACAAATTGTAACAACTTCTCCACAGCTTACAGATGACATGCAGGGACTACATAACCCACAATGCATTGCACTGGGATGTTCCCCTCCTTATTGACATCACGTGTGCAGGGAATTGTGGGATTGGGAGGATGCAGGCTGAGGACAGGCAACTACTGTTACATTTTATTTGAGTCACAAAGTAGCCAGCCAGATCAGCAGGGGAACAGGGGGCGGGGCTCAGGGAACTGTTCCAAACCATATTACATTAAAAAGCAACCAGGCAGTGGAGTGAATGAAAAGATGAACAGGAGAGGGGCTGAACAGAAAGATACGTCATTAAAAGTAACAAAATTGTAGCAGCTTGAAAGCCAATTGGAATGAAACATTCCACTGTACCATACTGTTAGTATACCCATGGATGACAATGGGGCCCCTACAAACCAAATGCACTGCCCATATTTGTCATGAAAGCCCCACAGACATTATGTTTAATCATCTTATTCTGAAGTAAATGTACCTTAAACATTAAACTGCAAGTCTTTAACTTTTTTTTAATATCCTAGAACTACAGAATAGCAATTTGCAACCAGGCTTTCATATATTTGAACTGAAAAATGTTGACTGCAGAGTCGGGGCCTAAACTATTAGTTGCCCGATTAGTCGCTTGCGGTTGCAAAGAGATAACCGCGGGCAACTAATCTCCCCATGGGCCATTGCCCTTGGACTACAAAGGGAAGTCTCTTCTCTAAAGATCTATGAATTCACAGCCACAGTTTTGTCAGGCATTCAGCCATATATTATCCTAAAATATACATATACAATATATATATATATATATATATATATATATATATATATATATATATATATATATATATATATATATATATATAATATATATATGCTTTTTAACGGTTCTGGTTTGTTTCCCTTCCCCCAGAGTTACCTCTACCAGATCCTACAAGGGATTGTATTTTGCCACTCCAGAAGAGTGTTACACAGGGATCTGAAGCCTCAAAACCTGCTGATCGACAGCAAAGGAGTGATAAAGTTGGCAGATTTTGGCCTTGCCAGAGCTTTTGGCATTCCGGTTCGGGTTTACACACATGAGGTGAGTTATCGGTATTATTCCTCCATCTGAAACCCCCCCCCCCCCCCCCCCCCCATCCTTCACACTGCTTTTCTCTGCAACCAGTTGAGGTCCAACAAACTGGCTGTAGGGGAGAGCCTTTCCTCAGGGTCAATTACTGGGTCTCTTTGTGCAGGTTTTACATCCCCCCCCCCCCATTGCACCCAGTTATCCTGTAATTCAGGGATCCCCAACCTTATACCTGTGAGCCACATTCAAATGGGAAAAGTTTTGGGGAGCAAAACAAGCATGGAAAAAAGTTCCTGAAGGTGCCACTGAGAACTATAATTGGCTATTTGGTAGCCCCTATGTTGACTGGAAGCCTACAAAAGGCTGTCTGGCGATTACACTGGGGTTTTATTCAATCAAAACTTGCCTGCTTACCAGAAATTCAAAATAAGCACTGGCTTTGGGGACACTGGGAGCAACATCCAAGGGGTTGAGGAGCAACAAGTTCCTCACAAGCCACTGGTTGGGGATCATTGCTGTAATTTATAGCTGTAAAAACTGCCTTAAAGAGAAGGAAAGACTTCATCATGGGGGAGTGGGGGGCAACTTGCTAGGCAGCCTCCAGTGCTTATAATTGCTGGGGCTCCTCTCCAATGAAAACTGCACACACAGTGCCACGCCGCCATCTTGCTTTCTGTACAATTGAGCAGAAGTTTGGATTTTGTCTATTACACTTGCATGCCACCCAGCGGAGTAGCTAGGATTATTGGGACTTTTATGCAATATTACCCTAGGCTGGTGCAGTTTTCACCACTTCCTACCCCTGGTGATAAAGCCTTTATTATACTGTTGCTATAAAGCAATAGTTGATGAGAATGGGTTTATATGGGGGGGGGGGCTGCTGACTGTGACGGGAATATCAGAATAACCCAGTGTCTGGTTACAGGTAGTGACGTTATGGTACAGAGCCCCAGAAGTGCTGTTGGGGTCAGTCCGATATTCCACACCGGTCGACGTATGGAGCATAGGAACCATTTTCGCTGAGATTGCCACAAAGAAACCCCTCTTCCATGGCGACTCTGAAATTGACCAGCTCTTCAGGATATTCAGGTACCTTTCTATCTTTAAATAAGACGTATTGGATAAATAGAAAAAACCCCTATAATTTTGTAGGCAATTATGAATAATATACGGTGCTGGTTTCACTTTGGGCTAAACATTAATCCTATCTGTAACAATGGCCCCTTTATTGGAGCTCCCTATAGATCCTATAGGTTCTCTGTCCATGTTTCAAATGTAAGGTGGGCGTGTCCTAACGGTCTCCGTCTGAAGCACAGTAGGACGGGGAGAGCCAATCACAGCCCAGGCTTCAATTCCCTATCGGGTCAGTCTAGCTGCTGATTGGTTCCTATCCTACAGTGCGGTGAAATGAGAGCTGTTGGCTCTCCTCCCCAGCAGGAAGTGGAACAGATGGGCGGGACTAGTGGGGTTTATGTGGAATTTCTCAATAAATTAGTCCGAAACACACTTTTTTTTTTTTTTTTTTTTTTTTTTAAAGCACAATTCTTCTATATCTAGAGGAGTATAATTCACTGATACAGGACTTTGAACGCTCAGTTTTAATTGGTGGGCAGCATTTCACTGAAACCCTTATATGAAGAACATTTTTTTTTTTTTTTTTTTTAAAGTAAAACTTGTTTATACACTGCAGTCCGAGAATTTACAGCTGGAAAATGGCCTTTACGCTTGTGTGGCTGAAGCCGTTAATGGATCGTGATGTAGAGTGATGTTGAGTAATTGGTCTTTGCTGAATTTCAAACTAGAGAGTTCTAAATGATAAAGTTAAATAATCCAAAAGCCGCAAATTAAACAAAGACCAATTAGTCTTATAACATCACTCTACGTCATGATCGGTTATTTTTAAGGTTAACTACCTTAAATGTACTTGTAGCGCTATCTGGTCAGTTACCCTAGCAACCATGCACTGAATACTTTCGCCCTTGTTCGGGCAGGTTTGATTTACCGTTGGATCAGGAGCCACATTGGCTTGTTGATGTGGTCTGACGGTGCTAATGCCTTCTGGGTGGGCATCACAGTAGCTTTAGAGCAGGGGTGGCCAAAAAGTTGATCGCGGTCCACCAGTCGATCCCCCACGAACTTCTGGTGGACCGCACCCCTGCTTTAGAGCAATATGTTGGGGCCACTGACCAAATCAGCTAAAAACCTAAAGGCTTGAGAGAGTCCAAAAGTTGCTAATTGGCCATTCGCTAGCATTCTGAAACGTGAACACCTTTCCACAGGCAGAGGATATGCTTGTGCACTTTAGCCCTATATATTTCTGATGCATCTGCTGTCCTGAACCATTAGGAGCCCAATATGAGATTTATAATCTTCTGAAACCCCAAAAACAAATATGCAACTAAAATATTAGCTTTATTTTAAGTGCGGGGATGTGGTCAGTGGGAGTCTCTACCTAGTCTGGGCCAGGACCCATCTAAATGCAATAAAAACCCCTTCAGAATCACAGAAACCCCTAATTGCTGCAATTAAAGCAACTGATTGGCATTTTGCAGAGCTCTGGGAACGCCCAACAATGAAGTGTGGCCTGAAGTGGAGTCTTTACAAGATTACAAGAACACATTCCCCAAATGGAAAGGCGGAAATCTGTCGGCGAATGTGAAAAATATCGATAAGGATGGGCTGGACCTGCTGTCTGTGAGTATGGGGGGATATCTAATGGCGATTGGGTTATAGGCGACTGTGGGGCTGTATTCAGGGGACGGAGAGCAGCGCTTTATAAAGGGGTGTGTTGGGGGGGGCTTACCTTGTATAAGATGGGGATAAAAGTGGGTTTGCTCTGAGACTGACTCCTTTTTTCTTGCTACTTTTACAGAAAATGCTAATCTACGATCCCGCCAAGAGAATTTCTGCGCGTAAAGCGTTGCTGCACCCCTACTTTGATGACTTGGATAAGTCCAGCCTTCCTGCCAATCAGATTAGAAATTAACACACTGAGCGTCT
Organism: Xenopus tropicalis; assembly: GCF_000004195.4. Taxonomy (NCBI): domain Eukaryota; kingdom Metazoa; phylum Chordata; class Amphibia; order Anura; family Pipidae; genus Xenopus; species Xenopus tropicalis. The sequence goes on from NC_030683.2 coordinate 16,811,180, forward strand.
CTTCTCTTGGGTTTCTGGGTGGGAATCTGATGTAAATCACTTTCGTTTTTTTTACTGTCTGTACGTTGATGTATATGTGTGTATGTGTCTCGGCGCCCGAAGTACTTACCTTAAAGCACCACACTCTAAATGTAAATATGGACTGACCAAACCTGTGTATAAATGCATTTCCCACACAGACATTTCATTTCCAATAAAGCTTTATTATATATTCCTGATACGGTCAGCTTGCTTTATTATTTTTTTATTGGGGTGGGGGTTATTGTCTGTCCTATGCCACATTAAGTGGGTAGTTCACCATTAAATAAACATTTAGTATTGTGTATACCGGTATTCTAAGACAGTTTGCAATTGGTCTTCATATTTTATTTTTGGTGGTTTTTCATTTAGCTTTGTTTAGCAGTTTTGGTTTTAAACAGCTATCTGGTTGCTTTAGTGTCTTTACCATAGCAACCAGGCAGCAGTTTGAATGAGAGACTGGAATATAAATAGGCGAGTAATAAATGAATAGAAAGTTAGGTAATGAAAATTAAGAATAACCGTAAAATTGTAGCCTCACAGAGCAATAGTTTTTTGGATGCCGGGGTCAGTGATCTTCATTTGAAAGCTGAAAAGAGTCAAAAGAGGACTATTTGCAATTAGTCTTAAAAATGAAGGTTTTTCTGTTTAGCTTTTGTTTGCAGCTTTCTATTTTGGTATTTTAGCAGCTATATGGTTGCTAGGGTCTTAACCTAGCAACCAGGCAGTGGTTTAAATATGGGCATATGAATTGTAGAAGGCCTGCATAGAAAGATATTTACTAAAAAGTAATAAAATTGTAGCCTCAGAGCAATAGTTTTTTTTTTTTTTTTTATATTGCGACTGCCTGGTTATGATTCTTTTTCGTCTGTGTATAGATAAATAGTATTGAGGTGATGCCAACGTAAGATATATTAAGGTGGCTTCTATATTTGGGGGGCTTAGAAGTATCTAAATTGGGTTTTATATTGAATTGGTTAAATGATTCCGAAGGCTTCTTTGGTATGTCTGTGGTGGTAGATATTGAATTGGTGATTGGGTTGCCTTTGTTTGTGGGGGAGGTGGGTAGACGTGGTTGTAGTGAGATGTGTAGGAATGTGATGTGTGGTGATGTGGGCTGAGTTGGTGCTGCCAACTAAGATTAATAAGTTTGGACTTTCTGTATTGTTGGAGGTATTCAGGGGGGACAGGTGAGAGGGCTATAGTGGGGGTGGTAGGGTATTAGGAGTTGGGTATGTTAGGGGTAGGAGGTGGATTCCTAGTTATATGTCTTAGTGGAGGAGGGCGAGTGTGTGCGTGTACTGTTGATCCAAGGTGAGTGGAGGTATGAGGTAGAGCGGAGGGGTGTGGGGTAGGGCTTTCGTGGGGGGGGTTGAGGGGCCTTATTTGGGGAGGTAAGGGTGTATGTGGGGTGAGAATGTGGTTAAGGTAGTGAGATGAGGGTTGGAAGGTGGGTGCGGGGCGCGTATTTGTGGTGGGTGGGGTGAGTGGAAGAGGTGAGAGGAGATGTACTGTGAGTTGATGTTCTGAGGATGGGTTTATTTGGTATAAGATAATGGATGAGTGTAGTGGCGGTGTGCGGCTTATCTGTGGGAGAGAAACAGTTCTATTGGTTTAGGTTTAGAGTTGGTGTAAGGGGAGAGGGTGAGTTCGGCCTGTTCTGTGTATGGGTAAGAACTGGGATAATTTATTTATAAGTAGGGGATGACAGATTTTACGGTTATAAGTGAGGGGTTGGGTGCTGTTTATGATCAGCTCTTGCGATTACTGAGTGATAGTTATCGGATGTAGGAACTTTGGTGTGTGGTGTGAGGAGAGTGGGGAGATGGGGTCTTGGATTGTGGTGGGTTTTAGTGTGGCAGTGAGAAGTGGGTGCTGATTGTTGTTGTTTGTTTTGATCTGTGTGCCGGGTGTGTGTGGTGGGAAGTGTGTTTGTATATATTAGCGTAGGAAGATTAATGTAAAAATGTCATCTTATAAACAAAAGTGAGTGGAGATACTATGGTGATATAATATTCCTTTTCTTGTGATATTAGAATCAGGGTCAGTTCGGGTATTTGATAGCTACTTAAGAGGTATGGGGAGCGGAACTTCAAGTGCATGAGTAGTTAATTAAGTCTCGGGTCTTAGTTTATAAAGTGAAGGTTGGGACATCGCAGTTGTATAGTGGTTGTCCTTTATATGGTAGTCGTTGATTAATATATATTTAGTACCGTTAGGTGGGTGGGGGGAGATATATGAGGTCGTGTAAGAGTTGGGGGTTTAATTTTGAGCGATGGAGTTGATTTAAGATGATTTCCAGTTTTATTTCTTCTGTAGGGATTATTGTGTTTAAATGAGACGGGATTGTGACATGTTGATAATTTTTGTAGAGGGGGTACTTTATAATTAAGTGTTGAGTTTCCCGTAGCGAACTTGCGTTGGTGTTAAATTTGATGAGTTAATGAATTTACAATACATGTGAATCCTTTATTTAATAGGGTTACTGCTCATATAATATGGTGGTGGAGCATGAACGCGCTTTATTTCGAGGTGATGCTGGGTTGTTCTATGTATAAAGTATTTTGGTTTAAATGTAATGCTCTTGCTATTTTTTTCTTCTGTTTATTTAATTGAGGATTACTCATTTTTGAGAGAGTCTGGCGTACTATGTATCTTCCAACTTAGAATGATAGTGAGTGTATGATCTGGAGCATAAACTAAGTGATTGTGTTTGGATTTAATTATCTGTTGTTGTATTAGCTTTAAATTATAATATTCTAGGTTAGCAGAGACTATAGAGGGTTTGCGTAGAAGGTGTTAAGCAGCCCATATTTCGTTCATGCTTAGGAAATACTAGAGTGAGGACATGTGGGATTCAAAGACATGTTATCCGCGGAATATATCTCTCTTTGGTGCCGAATTGTGGGGATAGGGGGGGGTGCCAGCTTGTGTTGTTGTGGGAGTTCGATCGAGGGTTTTGCTGTATGTGTACTAGGGATGTTGTTCTTAATTTATTGTATGTGGCCATTGTTGGCTTCTGGCGTTAGTGGAAATGGATTTATGTGTTATTCGTGTTGTGATTCATGCGATTTCTTAAGATTTCTGCTTTTTTTTGAATGGTGTAATTTCTGTAACTAAAACACAATACTATTTATAGAGGGGTGAGTATAGATTACTGGGATCGATACTAATATATGTGGCTTTGCGATTGATGTGAGGGAAAATTATTCCTGAATTGTTGTGACCTTATTGTTGTTTTCATCTATGGTTCGTCTGCCGTTTTTATCGTAGTCCTGTCTTCTTGGTTATTTAGTGAATTGTACTACTTTTTGTGGGTGTGGTTGTTTATTTAGTACTGGTTAAAGAGAGGATTTTCCAGGTTGCTAGGACAGAGTGGAACGGCAAGACGGGATTGGGGCAGATCAAAAGAGTAAGCAAATTAGAAACATATTAATTATTAGTTGTAAGTGATGGGGCATTCTTAAGAATATTGTTTTCACTGTTGTGAAGACTTGTATGTGTTTCACTTGTATTTTGGTGAGTGTTGTGTTTAGTGCAGTTGTGATTAGTGTGTTATTAAGAATTGTGCCAACTTATGATATCAATGTGACCACTGATACTGCGTTTATGTTGCATTGGTCGTTGTCGGCCCTTTGTTGGGTGTGGGACGTTCAATGAAACATTTTGCATAGGAATTCGTATTGAATTGTCAGCCTTGGTGCGTGTCAGTCATAAGTTATTTTCATCTTGCACACGTTTTTAATATTGGGCTGTTGGCGTGTATCTTTGAGTCTGTTTTAGTTGTAAAGGGATTCACGGGCCTTGTGAATAGAGTTCGGCTGGGGAGTGAGCTGGCTGATTCTACATTGTATCATGTATGTGCAGGACGGCAGGTGAATGCGAGAAGAAGTAGTTACAGGTCAACCAACGGTGGGGTCAATAGAGCTGTAGTTTATCTGTAACTTAACTTACGTTAAATGATGAAGGGTAGGTTCATGGTAGAGAGTTATGATGTGTTAGTCTGAAGGTGTGCTCTATTGCGTGATCTTCCTATGTTTGGATTAGTTTGTAGTTGCTTGGTGCCGGAGTGGTCGTGAGGTGTGATTGGAGAAATGATTGGTAATAAGGGCGCTTTTGCGCCGAAGGTGTTGTTTCTATTAGTGGCGGCTAGGGGGCATGTGGTTAACCTTTGTTATGGGTCTAAGGGATCTCAGTGCTTGGTATTCGGTCCCCGTGTCTTAGGGGATACTTGCGATTGTGGGGGGGTGAGGTGTGTGTTCGATTGCTATATTTGTCTTCTGCGGTGGGGGAATTACTCTGTCCTGGAAATATTGTTGTGCGGTTGGGTGACTTTCTGTTGTTAAAGATATGAGACTTAGGGGTGTCTGCTGAATTGTGATTTCTATATAGTTAGTGGCGGGTGCTTTTGGGTTGATGGCTGGTTGACAGAGGGAGCGCAGCCTGATGGGTCACAGTTGGGGTAGATTTTTAATGGGAGTGAAGTGACTATTTGTGCAGTCGATAACTTAGGGGGTTGTATTGCTTAGTACGCGGGAGACGTTAAGTAGTGTGTGACTGTTACTATTTTTGGTTTTTGTAGATAGCCAATGTTATCTAATATACTCTTTGGTGAGGGCTTGGTTTTATGTGGCTGTAGTTTTGGTGGGGGGCCCTGTGTAATGTTAGTCTGAGTAGGTCAGTTAGGGGGGATATTGGGGTGAGTGCCTTATTTGGTTGGGCGCGCGGGTAGCTTCGGGGGATGAATATTGTGCGGTGGTGGTAAGTGGAGCGATAGCTACTCCGTGTATTCTGGGTTTCAATGTTTCTTATTATAAGCATGTTATGCGGGGCCTTAGTTCTTTGTTATGGGGCTTAAGGGGGCGGCAGCTAGATGGCAATTGTGGTGTAGTAATAAAGGGGGGAATTTGGGGTGTATGTGGCTATAATGGTTTTCGTTGGGCTCTCTGTGGTATCCTCGTGCACACTGGAACTACTAATAGAGCATAGCGGGGGTGACTGTTACCGGGTTGGCTCAGATTTTTCTTATTATATCTGGTAACTAGTTGTATATGGGGCTATACCTATTAGGAGGGGCTATCTAAGCATTCTGATATGTAGGCGTTAGTCGGGGTTTAGATCGATACTATGGAGGTGAGGAATTGGGTGCTGATTGTTTCTTGGCTTGATTTGGTGCTCGCTCGTAAGTGGGGGAATTAATGCCGCTATGAGGAACTATTTTAGGTGTGGGGTAATCTGGTGGAATGGCAGATAGAGAATGTTTTTAGGGGTGTTTGCTGATTGGTTAGTAAGGGAGATTGTGATGTTTTATGGTATTTCTGTAGATATGGCGGCCTTGGGGTGTTTCTGGCTGATTGGTTAGTAAGGGAATCTTTGTAGTTATTATGTATTCTTGACAGATATGAACTTAGGGCTGTTTTGTGTTGCTAGAGGTCTATGTTTTGTTAGATCTCTGTGTTAAGCATGAGTTGGGGTGTTTTGGTGTGTGCTAGTAAGGGGATATGGTAGTTTCGTGATTCTGGTAGATGAATGGTGTTGATTGTGTTAGTAGGATCCTAGGATAGGGTTTGTTTACTGTAGGCATTGAGCACTTAGGGGTTGTTCTGTTTGTGCTTTAGGGGAATATGTGAAGTTTTAATGGTCTAAATGTTTTTGTATAGGTATGAATCCTGAATTAAGGGGGCTAGCTATTTGTCTATGGCGAGCATTGTGCTTAAAGATGGGGGGGTCAATGCTGCTCGGAATTGGACAGTTAGTGGGGTGGGATTTGGGTATGTGAGGGGTGTTTTATTTGTTAGGTGTGGATCTGAGACTTAGCTGGAGCGTTATGATTCCTGAGGGAATGTCTGGTTACTGCTTGTACAGGGGAATTTATTTGGTGTATGTTTTATGGGTTTTCTGTCAGGTATGAGGTATGTAGGGGGCTGGTTGTGTTCTGTTTAGTAAGGGGAATCTATGTATTAGTTGATGGTTCTCATATTGGCTTGGTCTCTATATGCTAGTATCGTTATAGGCTGTGCCCGATTTATTCGGTCGCTAGAAGAGTGGTGCCTGAGATGAGGGGAAATTCATTGGACTGGCGATGACGTATGTTTATGGGTATCTCTGTATGGGGGTATGAAATGTAGGGGGTGTATTCTTGGGTGGATGGTGTGTGCTTAGTATAAGGGAACTTATGTTGTGGCGCCATATCTTTCTGGGTGAGTGTTTCTTGTAAGGTATGAAACTTAGGGGGCTGTTCTGTGATTGGTGCCTTTGGTTGAAGTGAGAGAGATCCTAGCGCGATGTGATCTGTTATCTATGGTTCTCTTGTAAGGACTATAGAAACCAATCTTGGGTTTCGTGAGTACTTGTTTGTTAATCTGTGAATCTTGTGGTTATTTGAGTAGGGGGGGATATCATAGCCACGTGGGGCACAGTTTTATGGTATCGCTGATAGTGCTCGTAAGGAGTTAAGGTGAGGGGGACTTGAATTTGGGGGGTGGTGAGTGTTTATTTGTTGTCCGGAACTTGGGGTGACCTTAGGTCAGGGGAATCCTTATGGGAATGCTATAAGACGGGTGTTATGGTGTTTGTTACTCTTTAGGTATGGGACTAGGGGCCGTTTTGCTGAATGTTGTTTGCTTCTTAGGTTATTATCTTAAGGTGTGTGTATTCGGTGCCTACAAGGGGTTTGTGGTATTTCTGTAAGGCATCGAGCAATGGGGGCTAGAGTTCGCTGAATCTGTGTCTTGAGAGTATAGTATGGGGAGGATTGGGTAATGGGTATCTTGGATAGGGGTTGATGTTTGCTATTTGGATATTGTTTTGTGGTACGGGTTATTGACATGGTTAGGGGTTGTTCCTTGTCTGAGTTTGTGTTATTGTGGGGAGATGTATTCTGCTGCAATTTAGTTTTATGGAGTCTAATCTTGTAAGAGATAAGAGTTTACGGAATGGCAGTCTGCTGGTTTGGAATTTGATATGGGGTATGCGTTGATAGTTTTATTATGTTCACTTTAGGTAAGTGAGATGAAAATTGGTGTTGCTGATGTGATTAGTAATGATTTTGTAAATTGTTATGGGGAGGACATAAGATATCTTATACGGGAAACTAGTGGAGGAACCACAGTAACTGTAATGATTTCAGGCTGAAATAAGAATATAACAAGAACAAGAGGAAGCATCCCAGGTTTAAGATATTTGGTAAGTTCGAGGGTATAGCCATAACGGATAAGCAGCTGAAATTGGTCTGAAGGACTACAAATGCGCTGCCTGTATGGCCATTAATTAGGCAGTCATAAATATAATGGGTTTATATAAAAGCTTTCCTTATGATTGAACACCGCCTGACAGTTGATTTAAACAGACATGCAAATGAAAGAGTTTTGGTTGGCCATGGAGATTTTCACATTGGGAGTCAGCATCTTTGAATAAGTGTATTGTTCTGGTGCTGATGGGGCGAGAGGGTTTGTGTGGCATTAGTGAGATAGAAGAAATTTATTGTAGATGGTTTCGTACATCTCATACTTTCGTGGTCTGAAGAGATGTGATATTACGTTATGATTAGTTGAGGGACGAATAGTGGCTTATGGATTATTTTTATCCTTATATACAAGAGCCGTGTATACTGTAATTAATCCTTATAATGGTGGGTTAGTATGTCATTGTTTGGCTAGTGATGTAACTTTGTGTACGTGATCCCTGAACTTTTTGTTAATAATAATATTTCAGTCATCGGGCCTTCAATGTGTGGAATTTGTGTTAAACTATCCTTATGCTTACACGGGGGTACATTATTCACTAATAAATTGCAATATATTAACATTTTAATATAATAATATAAATATACTTCAAAGTGTCCACTAGGCATAGGCAGTGTATATACAAATACGGCAGTGGCCTGTGACACTATGTTGGCAGTGCCACCATAGGAGTTCTATTGCTAAAGTTGGGGCATGACTCAAATGGGGCTGAGGTTATGACAATTTAGGGATGTGTGTTTTGTATGATGTGCTGCGATTCATGTGTATGGTGCTGTTATCGAAGTGTTGGGACTGGGGTTTTCTGATAAGGAGTTTTCGTAATTTTGGATTTCTACTTAAGTCTATAAAAAAGAATAATTAAACAGAATTAGACAAAAAGGATTAAGTTGGCTCAATAGGTATTCATTATATCTTAGTTTGGGATAGTAACCCGTTAACTGTTTTATTATTACAGAGAGAAGAGGGGAATCATTTATTAATAAACAAAGGGCTGTTTGCCCAATGTGGGTATTATATTGTTGGGAGATAAGTCACGTCTGTTTATTATTACAGAGGAAAGGGAATCATTTACCCATGAGAGGAGGTAAACCCAATAGGTTTGGCTCGAATGAAGGGGTAATTTACTTGTGGTTGGGATGCAAGTACGGGGTTATGTTTTATTATTAAGGATGAAGGGAATATTTTTAAGAAAGTAAACCCATAGGAGCGCTGTTCTGCCTACGCCCATTAGGGGTAATCTTAAATTTTTATTGGGATAAGTAGGTACTGGGTTGTTATTATTAGAGAAGGGATTCTTTTAAGAGCCCATAATAAAAAAAGCCAAGTAGGGCTGTCTGCTGAAATAATAGGGTAAGTTCCGATATGTGGATCTCTAGCCTGAATTTATCCTTCGTAACAGTAGGACATTTTGAAGGATATTTGCTGGGGCCGAATTTGAGTAGCGTATGGACTTGAGTATAGTTGAAGTCATTTCGTTTTATTAAGGAAAAGGAAATTAACTGAATTAATTTTGATAATGAAGTGGGTGAGTAGAAGGTTAGTTATTGATTAAAACTGGCAATTAGAGCCGAACGTATATAGTTTATTGGTTATGAATTGGAGATGATGTTGTATCTTACCAACTAGCACTATAGGAGGTGGCGTAGATTTTTGGATGTGTTATTAAAGCCATTCTGTACTGTGCCAGCAGGGGGAGCTCCAAAACTTTTATTTGCAGGATCTGAGGAAAGTGATATTGTGCCACTGAGTGGGATTATTATTTGCCTTTTAGACATGAGTTGGGACCCATTCAGGCACATTCTTCTCCCGTCTCCCTTTCCCGGTGATACCTGTCCCTACAGATACAGACTCGCCCAATGTCAGAATCTGCTGAAATTCCTCTTCATGCATTTTTCATTCAAATAATAGTGTCCTTAGGTGCCCCCCCCCCCCCCCCCAGGCTGCCTGTGCTAGCTGCTTCCCTGATGGGGCTGATATAGTCATTTAAACAAGAAAATATTGACTTTCTAGATGCCCTTCTTTATGTGTCAGATATGTTTCCTTTTAATAGAAATTCCTGGCCTTGCTGCCTGGGTATCCCCACACAAAGAGAGTGCCTGGCAGTTACTGGAGCGAAGCAGGGAGAGCAGAGCGCTGGTTCCATGATAGAGATCAGGGCCTCCATCGGGGGCACAGGGGGGACAGTCATTCCGGGCCCGGAGAATTCCTACATAGCTGGGGCCCCGTTTAATCAACTACAGGCCGAGTCCACCTTAACATTGGGCATCTTAAATTTAATTGGTGGTCAGCGGCTAATACTATTGGTTGCGCCTCGTGCTTACGCGTGATCTCAGTACGCACAGGGCACAACCTTATAAAAGGGCCTGTTTCTTGGAGGAGTCTGAAGTCGCCGGAGCTGCCGCCGAAGGAGAAGACGCCGTCACCGCCGAAGAAGATGAAGAAGCCGCCGAAGCCAAAGAAGACCGTCTTCGGGGCAAATAGGGGCACTGTGTATGAGGGGCCCTGGCCAGCATAGCGTTACGGGAGCACTGTTAGGGGGGCCCTGATACTTTTTATGTCTGTGTGTCCTTTGTACTGGTGGGAGGGGGGCCCGTGATTTCTGATGGCGGCCCTGATAGAGATACAATGGGTTCCTCTGCTTCTCTGTGATTCTACATTAAAGACTTTAAAGCTGCTCCTGCTTAATGAATGAGTAATCTTTGCCCAATTCGGCAACCAAAATGGCCTAATCTGATTCAGTGGCCCCCTCTGGCGGCTCTCTTGTGTATTACCCTAAATGGCTTTATTAGGCCAGATTAAATAACCAATAGTAGCCTCAGTGGCCTATAGATTATGTTAAACACCTGAGGGCATGGTTGCACCTGTATATTTGGGATATACAAGGAAAGGTATTGTAGGTTCTTACTGGCACCCCCACACTCACCAAATGCTCTGCCATTATAGTTACAGCCCTACTAGACATAGATTGCCAATTACATGCTTCAGATGAAGATATAATTACCCCTTATTGGGGGCAGAACAGCCCTATTGGGTTTATTTCATGTTTAAATGATTCCCTTTTCTCTGTAATAATAAAACAGTACCTGTACTTGATCCCAACTAAGATATAATTACCCCTTATTGGGGGGCAAAACAGTCCTATTGGGTTTATTCAATATTTAATTTTTTTTAGCAGACTTAAGTTATGGAGATCCAAATTACGGAAAGATCCCTTATCCGGAAAAGCCCAGGTCCCAAGCATTTTGGATAACAGGTCCCATGCCTGTAATTTTAATATTTATAGTAAAATGTTCATGTTTGTACACCCCTGATGTTTAAATTAAGATGGCCGTACAAGGGCAGAGGTGTGTAGGAGGTGTGTAGGCAGCTTATGGGCCCATGTATGGGGTGATTAGGCCAGATATCTAGGTGGGGAAATCCTGTTGGGTGAGGACCACATAGACATAGTGGTCAGTATTCACCCAACTAGTTCCCGTAGGCCCACAATATGATATGAACAATGGCCCCTTGGTCAACCATTGGACCAGCTCAATGTAGCCCTGCACATGGGTGGCCCATAGGCCCAGTATAGCATGGGGGGGGGGGGGGGTACAGTATAGTTAGTTACAATGGCCAAACCTTCCCATCTATTCAGCTTCCCCAAGGCTTGTGTCTGGGGCCCAGGACAGTGCAATTATCCTGCAATAATAAAACAGAAAGATCCCGTAATGGTGCGAGTGTGCAGCAGACTGTGCAAAGCAGCTTTGTATTTATTTCTTTTCAAGGTCAGGATCCGGCACCACGCGCTACAGCAAGACCCAGCAAGCCGGGAGAAGGGAGCGTTAATTGGAAGGACTCACCCTGGGATATGGCCCATAGGCAGGCAGATAGCAATTCTCACTTCCTTGTCAGAGAGATGTAACATGAGGGGGGGCCCAGCAGGCACTGGGACATATCTTTAATTCAATAAAAACCAGCCACAAATAATGTTTTCCACCCCCTTTGCAGCACCCAGGGCTGTGAGCTTCATTGCACCCCCTGCATGGAGCACCCATAGTTCCACCTGACAGCCATGGGCATCAATATGGCCCCTAATTGTGTTGTTCATTACAGGCACATAGAGCCTTGCGCTCTAGAACTTTCTATTTTGATGAAACAGTGAATAGTGGATCAACAGGTGCTTTAGCTTCAGTTCTCCTTTAATGGGTCAGAACGTCCCATTCGATTAAATCCATTCTTAGATTTCCAAGTGGCTCAGTGCATGGTCTGTCTCTTTATTGTGCTGAGAGCTCATTACAGTGCAGTTTGATACATTACCCCCCCAACTACCATTAGTTGGGGGGGGGGGTATTCCTTAGTTCCTTAGTTCATGGCCCTTTCTCAGTGAGCAACTGCATGGCTAAGTCTGAGCAATTAGATGTAGGTCCGTTGACAAGCGCTTGAGGCTGCCATTAGTAAGTTCTCTAGCCAGCAAATCGCTCACTAGGGCCAGTCCCGGTATTACAACCCTTCCTATACATCCCTCCCTCCACTGATCCTCTCCATGGCGATCACTCCCCTTTTAAGAAGATGTCTGCCTCTGCCCCTCCCATTTTACCTCCCAGTCCACCCATTTGCCTACCCCAAGTGATGTCACTGCCCATCCTCCATCCTAAAGGCCAGTATTAATGCTAGCAGAAAGGTGGCAACCCTAGTGTCAAGCCAAGGTCCAAGTAGGATCTACCTATCTATTACCCATTTGCTCCTATCAAATTCTTTCTTTGTAGTGGGTCATTTACCTACCAAAGAACATATCTGGGGCTTATAGAGAGGGGATAGGAAATAATGTTCCACCTTTTGTCAAATATTAGAAGTTACCATGACCATATAAAAGCATGAAGAAGGGTAGACAGTATTCCCATAAGATGCATGAAGACACTTTCTGTAGAACAGTGCAGGTTCCTTCTAACAAGGGTCAGGATGGCCTACTAGGATCTGGCAGAGGACCTCCTGGTGGGCTAGGGCCCAGCCTAGGAAAATACCCATTGGCCCATTATGGGCCTATATAAAACCTCTACCATTTGGAACTATCTATATGGTAAGATTGGGCCTCAGGTGTCTAGGTTCTAGGGTTATGAGATTAGAGAGGGGATAGGAAATAATGTTCCCCCTTTTGTATGCCCATAAGACACATGAAAACACTTTCTATAGGCCAGTGCAGGTTCCTTCTAACAAGGGTCAGGATGGCCTACTAAGATCTGGCAGAGAATCTCCTGGTGGACTAGGGCCCAGTCTAGGACAATGCCCATTAGGCCATTATGGGCCTATATTAAAAACCTCTACCATTTGGAGCTATCTATATGGTAAGATTGGGCCCCAGGTGTCTAGGTTCTAGGGTGGGCACTAGGATACCCAGTCTGAGGCTGCTTCTAACACCATCCAACAGCAGTAGAACAAGAACGAGCAGTGGGGCCTAGTGATATATGTTCCATGCTGATTCTTTGTCCGCACATCAATGAATGTGGAAGAGGAGGGTGGAATAGGCTTGGGCCACTTGCCTTGGGCCTCCAGCATCACATGGCTCCCATGGGCGGCACCTTAAGGTTGTCCAACTTGCAGTCCTCCAGGCTTCTCTATAGATCCAGCAGAGGAAATGCTGCTGCCCCAACATTTGTATCAGGGTCAAAGGCGAGGCCCCCACTAAGTAGTTTTTCCCATGTCTGATGAGCTTAAAGTGGCCAGAAAGAATAAAAACATTAATATTAAATGTTGTTTTCCAAGGTCAGGATAAAGGAGAACAGATTTATTAGAACGGATTCCAAATATCTCCCTTCTTCTATCTGCAAGGAGATCGAGCATCGCGCAGGAATGATGCATGGGCGCAGCTTAATGTATGGCCGCCCCGCTGCATGCTGGGAGCCTCCATCTGCTGACATCCTCTGCTTTACAGACACGTTGGCAGGTGCTTTAACAAAGAGCTTATGTGTCAGTCATGAAGCCACATAAAATGGAAAAAAAGGCTGAAGATTTACAGTCGAGCTATAAATACATTCTGCGAGGAGACACGAGACAAATTGCTCGCTGAAGGTGATATCTTCATTGGCGCCGGCCCAGTTAAATGAAGGATCATGCAAGTTGGCTGCCAAAGGACAAAAAAATACAACGGGGCAGGATATGTTTACAATGTTTCAGCTTGCACATTAAAGGGGACATAAACCTCCATGATTACTCTCCCATCACTATCCTACAGCACTCTAAAGAGCTGATGGCCCAAACGTTACAGTGCAAGAGATTGTCCAATGCCTCCCATGGCGGTCCCTCTCCAATTTAGCAAATATTGGTACAAGGTGCAAGTGGGAGCTCTGCTCTTTTGCCTGCTTTGTGGCACTTTGTTTACATTAATAGGTGCACCATGGCGCTAGGCTCAAAAACATATTGTGTGTGGTGACTTAGTGCCCTCAAACACCTTTAGGGGACTATCTCAAGCAGATAAACTCTTCTTCACATAGTGGATATCATAGATGTGCCAACTTCACTCTCCTCAATGGGGCTGCAGGCTCCTCAATACATAACCCTGGTACTGCTAGAGTTCTAGGCTCTGGTACTCCTAGAGTTCTAGGCTCTGGTACTCCTAGAGTTCTAGGCTCTGGTACTCCTAGAGTTCCTCATCAAACTATCTAGCCCTAGCATTGACTATATCTTGCCCACATCTTGACTTGAAATTAACTGAGGTCTTATGCCTTTAGCCCTTGAGGTACATAATCCCTTCTTGTAGGACTCATTTTCTCCAATTTAGCAAGTATTGGTCTTTTGTCTGCTTTGTGGCACTTCATGTGTGTGGTGGTTTAGTGCCCCCAAACACCTTCAGGGGACTATCTCAAGCAGATAAACTCTTCTTCACATAGTGGATATCATAGATGTGCCAACTTCACTCTCCTCATTGGGGCTGCAGGCTCCTCAATACATAACCCTGGTACTCCTAGAGTTCTAGGCTCTGGTACTCCTAGAGTTCCTCATCAAACTATCTAGCCCTAGCATTGACTATATCTTGCCCACACCTTGACTTGAAATTAACTAAGGTCTTATGCCTTTAGCCCTTGAGGTACATAATCCCTTCTTGTAGGACTCATTTTCTCCAATTTAGCAAGTATTGGTCTTTTGCCTGCTTTGTGGCACTTCATGTGTGTGGTGGTTTAGTGCCCCCAAACACCTTCAGGGGATTTTCTCAAGCAGATAAACTCTTTTTCAGTAGTGGATATCATAGGGGTACCAACTTCACTCTCCTCACTGAGGCTACAGGCTCCTCAATACATAATCCTAGTACTCCTAGAGTTCTAGGCTCTAGTACTCCTCATCAAACTATCTAGCCTTAGCTATTGACTATATCTTGCCCACACGTTGACTTGAAATTAACTGAGGTCTTATGCCTTTAGCCCTTGAGATGCCTACTCCCTTCTTGTAGGACTCATTTTCTCCATTTAAGACAGTTCTGGTGCTCTTAGGACTCAATGGGAGCACCCGTGTCCTAAGCATTGGTGGGCACAGGCTGCATTCTGCTGTTAAGTAAAGAGGTCTTATGCCTTTAGCCCTTGAGGTACATACTCCCTTCTTGTAGGACTCACTTTCTCCATTCTAGCAAGTTTTGGTGCAATTAGGACTCAATGGGAGCATCCGTGTCCTAAGCATTGGTGGGCACAGACTGCATTCTGCTGTTAAGTAAAGGGCTCCCCTAGTGGCCTCTGGTAGAGGGTTGGCAAAATAGAGCAAAGTATTGCACCTAGAGGCACACATTGGAAATAGCATAGGGGCAAGATGAAAAGGTGCCATGTTCTCAAAAACCAAAGGTTCCCTCAAAGACCAAAGGTGTCATACTCTCAAAATGTCTAAGAAGTCTCATCTCTGGACATCTCTGGTCAAAGATCTACCTAAGGAAAAATGTAGAATCTAGGGGTATATTTATGGCAGGGATCCAATTCTATCATTCATTAGGAAGTGCTATGGGCCCTGCCCAGCAAATATGCTGTTCATGAGGACCAGTATTGAGGTCATTGGGACATTCAGAAGGTTATTCTGTCACTTGTTTAATTTAAAATATATTACCTGCCTGAGATAAAATATTAACTAGATCACAAACACGTTACTGGCAGCCCAGTATGATCCCAAAACAAGGCATGTCCCGTGTTTGATAAACACCAACCTCCCCCTCTGTCAGGTGATGTTATTTATCCACAGTCTATGAATAGGAATTGCAAAACAGGGAGTCGGCTACATGTTCCTATATATCTGTAACCTTGTTATGGGCTAAGGGGGCCCAGCCTGAAGGCCAGTTAGGGGGGGATTTGGGGTGAGTGCTTATTTGTGCCCTGGGTACCCCTGGAACTATAGCAGGGTGACTGTTACCCCAATGTTTCTATATATCTGTAACCTTGTTATAAGCTAAGGGGGCCCAGCCTGAAGGCCAGTTAGGGGGGGATTTGGGGTGAGTGCTTATTTGTGCCCTGGGTACCCCTGGAACTATAGCGGGGTGACTGTTACCCCAATGTTTCTATATATCTGTAACCTTGTTATGGGCTAAGGGGGCCCAGCCTGAAGGCCAGTTAGGGGGGGATTTGGGGTGAGTGCTTATTTGTGCCCTGGGTACCCCTGGAACTATAGCGGGGTGACTGTTACCCCAATGTTTCTATATATCTGTAACCTTGTTATAAGCTAAGGGGGCCCAGCCTGAAGGCCAGTTAGGGGGGGATTTGGGGTGAGTGCTTATTTGTGCCCTGGGTACCCCTGGAACTATAGCGGGGTGACTGTTACCCCAATGTTTCTATATATCTGTAACCTTGTTATGGGCTAAGGGGGCCCAGCCTGAAGGCCAGTTAGGGGGGGATTTGGGGTGAGTGCTTATTTGTGCCCTGGGTACCCCTGGAACTATAGCGGGGTGACTGTTACCCCAATGTTTCTATATATCTGTAACCTTGTTATGGGCTAAGGGGGCCCAGCCTGAAGGCCAGTTAGGGGGGATTTGGGGTGAGTGCTTATTTGTGCCCTGGGTACCCCTGGAACTATAGCGGGGTGACTGTTACCCCAATGTTTCTATATATCTGTAACCTTGTTATGGGCTAAGGGGGCCCAGCCTGAAGGCCAGTTAGGGGGGGATTTGGGGTGAGTGCTTATTTGTGCCCTGGGTACCCCTGGAACTATAGCAGGGTGACTGTTACCCCAATGTTTCTATATATCTGTAACCTTGTTATGAGCTAAGGGGCCCAGCCTGAAGGCCAGTTAGGGGGAGATTTGGGGTGAGTGCTTATTTGTGCCCTGGGTACCCCTGAAACTATAGCAGGGTGTCTGTTACCCCAATGTTTCTATATATCTGTAACCTTGTTATGGGCTAAGGGGGCCCAGCCTGAAGGCCAGTTAGGGGGGGATTTGGGGTGAGTGCTTATTTGTGCCCTGGGTACCCCTGGAACTATAGCAGGGTGACTGTTACCCCAATGTTTCTATATATCTGTAACCTTGTTATGGGCTAAGGGGGCCCAGCCTGAAGGCCAGTTAGGGGGGGGATTTGGGGTGAGTGCTTATTTGTGCCCTGGGTACCCCTGGAACTATAGCGGGGTGACTGTTACCCCAATGTTTCTATATATCTGTAACCTTGTTATGGGCTAAGGGGGCCCAGCCTGAAGGCCAGTTAGGGGGGGATTTGGGGTGAGTGCTTATTTGTGCCCTGGGTACCCCTGGAACTATAGCAGGGTGACTGTTACCCCAATGTTTCTATATATCTGTAACCTTGTTATGGGCTAAGGGGGCCCAGCCTGAAGGCCAGTTAGGGGGGGGATTTGGGGTGAGTGCTTATTTGTGCCCTGGGTACCCCTGGAACTATAGCGGGGTGACTGTTACCCCAATGTTTCTATATATCTGTAACCTTGTTATGGGCTAAGGGGGCCCAGCCTGAAGGCCAGTTAGGGGGGGATTTGGGGTGAGTGCTTATTTGTGCCCTGGGTACCCCTGAAACTATAGCAGGGTGACTGTTACCCCAATGTTTCTATATATCTGTAACCTTGTTATGGGCTAAGGGGGCCCAGCCTGAAGGCCAGTTAGGGGGGGGATTTGGGGTGAGTGCTTATTTGTGCCCTGGGTACCCCTGAAACTATAGCAGGGTGTCTGTTACCCCAATGTTTCTATATATCTGTAACCTTGTTATGGGCTAAGGGGGCCCAGCCTGAAGGCCAGTTAGGGGGGGATTTGGGGTGAGTGCTTATTTGTGCCCTGGGTACCCCTGGAACTATAGCAGGGTGACTGTTACCCCAATGTTTCTATATATCTGTAACCTTGTTATGGGCTAAGGGGGCCCAGCCTGAAGGCCAGTTAGGGGGGGGATTTGGGGTGAGTGCTTATTTGTGCCCTGGGTACCCCTGGAACTATAGCGGGGTGACTGTTACCCCAATGTTTCTATATATCTGTAACCTTGTTATGGGCTAAGGGGGCCCAGCCTGAAGGCCAGTTAGGGGGGGATTTGGGGTGAGTGCTTATTTGTGCCCTGGGTACCCCTGGAACTATAGCAGGGTGACTGTTACCCCAATGTTTCTATATATCTGTAACCTTGTTATGGGCTAAGGGGGCCCAGCCTGAAGGCCAGTTAGGGGGGGGATTTGGGGTGAGTGCTTATTTGTGCCCTGGGTACCCCTGGAACTATAGCAGGGTGACTGTTACCCCAATGTTTCTATATATCTGTAACCTTGTTATGGGCTAAGGGGGCCCAGCCTGAAGGCCAGTTAGGGGGGGATTTGGGGTGAGTGCTTATTTGTGCCCTGGGTACCCCTGGAACTATAGCAGGGTGACTGTTACCCCAATGTTTCTATATATCTGTAACCTTTTTATAAGCTAAGGGGGCCCAGCCTGAAGGCCAGTTAGGGGGGGATTTGGGGTGAGTGCTTATTTGTGCCCTGGGTACCCCTGGAACTATAGCGGGGTGACTGTTACCCCAATGTTTCTATATATCTGTAACCTTGTTATGGGCTAAGGGGGCCCAGCCTGAAGGCCAGTTAGGGGGGGATTTGGGGTGAGTGCTTATTTGTGCCCTGGGTACCCCTGGAACTATAGCAGGGTGACTGTTACCCCAATGTTTCTATATATCTGTAACCTTGTTATGGGCTAAGGGGGCCCAGCCTGAAGGCCAGTTAGGGGGAGATTTGGGGTGAGTGCTTATTTGTGCCCTGGGTACCCCTGAAACTATAGCAGGGTGTCTGTTACCCCAATGTTTCTATATATCTGTAACCTTGTTATGGGCTAAGGGGGCCCAGCCTGAAGGCCAGTTAGGGGGGGGATTTGGGGTGAGTGCTTATTTGTGCCCTGGGTACCCCTGGAACTATAGCGGGGTGACTGTTACCCCAATGTTTCTATATATCTGTAACCTTGTTATGGGCTAAGGGGGCCCAGCCTGAAGGCCAGTTAGGGGGGATTTGGGGTGAGTGCTTATTTGTGCCCTGGGTACCCCTGGAACTATAGCAGGGTGACTGTTACCCCAATGTTTCTATATATCTGTAACCTTGTTATATGCTGAGAGGGAAGTGTGTCACACTTGAATAAAAAAAAAAGTCTGACTGGTCTTATCCTGACCCCCTGCCTTTGACTCTCACAGACAAAATAATGACGACACTAATAATTAAAAAGAGGTTTATTGACATTTTCTTTCATTTTTTTTGCAAAATAAAAAACATAAAATAACCACAAAGATAAAGGCCATAGGCTGAAGGAACCAAATGAACCAGCCACTTGGTTACTGACATTAATATTACAACTGGTTATTATTGCATATACCCCAGGTGCATCTGTATATGTGGTAACAGTTTGGCAAGTTTGCGATCAGAACTTTGGTTGTGTTAAAGTGACAGTTGTTCCATTGCAGAAGGGCCATCGCTCCTGCCTAAAACACCATTTTGTTTAGTATTTATGCCACAGCGAACACCATCTACCTTTTTGAGTTGTTACATAGACTGGGTTATTGTTGCTGGTATGTTTGGTAGCACCGGTATCCACAATGCTAAATGTTACTGGCATTGCCAATAAGGAACCCTGCGGAGAACCTGAAGAACAGAAAAAGGTACATGGCCGTCGGCATGAACTCGCTCGGGATCTACCACACTGCGCGGGGGGGGGGGGGGGGTGGTTCTGAACAAATGACTGATTATTAGAACTAGGCTAGAAATGAGCTTTAGTACCGTCAGAATTTTCCTGCTGCAAATAAAGAGTTGTATTTATCCAAGAATGGGAATGTTCCTACTGATTCATTCTACTCCTACAGGTCCGGAATATGGGCCCCCACGTTGCTATGGGTGCTTCCTCTTGGTTATTTAAGACTCTGACTTCCTACAATATAAAATGGGGGGGAGGTATAGTTTATTCACAGACTAAATCGAAACCCCGCCCCCTTAATTAAGGATAAAGAAACCCCATTCTACAACATTTAGTCGTTGCTATGTCTTTCCTAGAAGTGTAACAACGGTCTGTGTAATCATTTAATCAAGGTTATTGCTTCAGACAGATATTTCCATTGAACCTTTAATAGCACACAAAATGGCAGCTCCCTGTGAGGGTCCAGTTGTATTGTTACTTTCTGTTACTTTTCTGTCCGTTCAGCACCTCTCCTATCCATTTTTCAGTCTCTAATTCCAACCACTGCCTGGTTGCTAGGTTAAATACAACCCTAGCGACCAAATAAAAATGGCTGAACTTCCAAAGTGGAGAACTGCTTTAAGAAAATGAAATAACTTAAAAACGGCAAACATTAAAAAATGAAGACCAATTGCAAATTCTCTCAGGATATCACTGTCTACATTATGCTACACGTTTTTTCTCATTGTGCGCTATCCCTTTAAAAGTTAACCATTTTTTGAGGATAATACATGCCTTACCATCCAACATCTTTGTTGCAGGAAGTGACCATTCCAGGCATTCTTTGATAAATACAGATCATTATGTTTAAAGGATGTCTGAGGTATTTAGAAAGGAATATATATATATAAACTATATTCCCACGACAACGTTAGCCTTAATTACCTTTAAATTACACAGGGGCTCTCATCTCAGCAAACCTTAATTTTTCAAGTGTGCAAAAGATTTTTTTTTATACATACATATACACGATAGCAGCAAATACATTACGATAGTGTATTCAAACAAACGACTTTCTGTTTAGCTTAATGAGACTCGTCGAGACCGGACACCATTAGGCATATTAATACGCTTACAACACCTCGCGTTAGAAAAAGCATCTGATAAGCAAAATCATGGAAAAATTGACCCTTTGATGAAAATAAAAAAACAAAAACTCAATATACCTTTAAAAATTCCCCATTTTTTTTGCTTTTTTTTTTTTTTTTTAAATCATGCTCAGATAGGAGACACTGTAGTTTAAGGCTAATTTGGGTTGGGGGGGATATTGTCCCTTTAATGGAACACTAAGGGGGTAAAATACAAATTGGTTCATATGAAATGACGGTAACATTCAGAAATATATGTGTAAAGGTTCATTAGAGCTAAGCATATCCAATATAAGGCTTTCAATATAGATAATGTCATTAAAACAAGGGCTATGGCTCAATTGCAACTCCCAGCACCCGTGACGGCCTTTGACTGAGGAAGGGTGCTGGGATTCGTATCCTGCCCAGTCCACCTAAGGTTCTACCAACATCAGTACCTTTGGGGGGGGAGCCAAAAAATGGCTGTTTCCAGTGGGGATCAGTGTGCAGGGAAGTAAGGTGGTTTGCTACGTATAATAAATATAGATTATAGATAGATAGATAGATGATAGATAGATAGATAGATGATAGATAGATGATAGATAGATAGATGATAGATAGGTAGATAGATAGGTAGATAGATAGATGATAGGTAGATAGATAGATAATTATATATAGAAAATATATTCATGGACTGTTTCTACGTGGGGCCCATTGGAGGTCCCAAGGGATTCCATCAGTTTCTAGATGCTGGAAACCTTTACATTGATAGATAGGTAGATAGATAGGTAGATGGGGAGATAGATAGATAGAGAGACAGATAGATAGATAGATAGATAATAGATAGATAATTATATATAAAAAATATATTCATGGTCTGTTTCTACATGGGGCCAATGTGGGGCCCATTGGAGGTCCCAAGGGATTCCATCAGTTTCTAGAGGCTGGAAACCTTTAAATTGATAGATAGATAGGTAGATGGGGAGATAGATAGATAGATAATTATATATAGAAAATATATTCATGGACTGTTTCTACGTGGGGCCCATTGGAGTTCCTAAGGGATTCCATCAGTTTCTAGAGGCTGGAAACCTTTACATTGATAGATATAGATAGATAGATAGATAGATAGATAGATAATTATATATAGAAAATATATTCATGGACTGTTTCTACGTGGGGCCAATGTGGGGCCCATTAGAGTTCCCAAGGGATGCCATCAGTTTCTAAAGGCTGGAAACCTTTACATATACGTTTGTGGATGTTACCAAATGCATATTCTGATTAGAGGGTTTATGTAATAAAAAGGTGCTAATTTTGCCCAAGAGCAGTAACCCATAGCAACCAATCAGCAGGTAGAATTTAGTGGTCTTATTGGCTGCTACGGTTTACTGCTCCTTAGTGTCTTTTATTTCACATGGGGGTTAGACTTGTTCTCTCTACGTGGAAAGCTATCTCCATATCTGTAGCCAACGCTCTACCTCGGCCAGAGGAGATCGTTAAACCTCACCCCCACTAATTACCCCACAGATAAACCAATATTCTAGAATGCATTCGCCGCTGCTCGCCCTCCCCGGAAAAGCCTTCTAAGAAACTGTACAGGTTTCTAATGAGAAATGACACGTGTCAAGCCGTTCGGCCCATGGAAGGAAGTTCTGTGGTCGCTTCAGAGAATAAGTGTGTAACACAAATAAAGGGGGGGGGGGTTCATTTGCACATTTTGTTAGATAGGAAGTTTATGTACTACAGCGCTGAACCTGAAACCATTGAGACCCCCATGAGTGTTTATACAGCGGGAACCTGGAGCACGAGACTATGCAGAACGCTAGTTACGGTGTTACACGGTGGAAGACAACAGCGTTACCAAGAGGCACAGACACCTGTATATATATATATATATATGTATCTGAGTGAGAAACACAGAAATAGCCTAGAAGTGGGGTCCGTTAGTTTGCCCTGAATACTGAATATCACTATGAATACAGCCCTTCGATGTGTATACGTCTGCTATCTACAGTAGGCATTGCGCGCAGAGGCCTGGGTTTGTATCTGGGAAATAATGTCGTAGAGCAAGAGTATTACTCCATTAAAGGGGCGCTATACACATGAGCAAGTGAGAAAATGTGCCTATTCTTTTGATGATAAAGCACTAACGGCTGGTTGTTTTGTTTTAACTCTCACTTCCACACCAGTGTTGGTTTAAGCAGAGATAGTGAGCTCTGTATAAACAAACCTCTTGCTTCCCCTAGCTGCAGCCTGGGTTTCAGGCTTACAGATAAGGAGGTGTTTATTATGCCAGGGGTTTATCTGTGGACTGGTATTTGAATAAACTGTCTTTCCTTCCTCTCACAATTGCTCGTAAGAACCAGGAAGTTGCAAAATGAAAGCACTTCCAGTTTGGCCTGTTTAGTGCAAGAAATAACAATGAAAACAACAGGTAAAAAGTATTTTCAGCACAAGCCCCTATTCATTAACCTCATACTAAACCATGGGGTATATTATTGCCCCTTTAAAGGGGAACTGCCACAGCTCTAATGATGCTCCATACACTCAAATAGATGTTGAATAAATCTGCTGTTTTGCAAATAAGCGAATCAGAGCAAATCTTAATGCAAGCAACTGTTCCCATCATCCGGGAATCACAGCAGAAGTCCCTTGTGTTTGGAACAGGAATAAAATGGTCATTAAATATGAAACGGATTCATTTAACCACCATTTTTTCTCACCATGACAGTTGCCCTTTAAAACAGTTGTGGGTACAGAGAGACATTTTTAGTTGCACCCACCATGCAGTTTCTCTCTCCGACCCAATGAAAAATCTATTTTTCTTTCCCCCTTATTAAATATTTGTATATCATTATTACTTATACTATGAAAACATGACAGATTGTGGATTATAGATTAGGAATAAATAAGATTTTTGAAGGGTGGCTTTGTAATACAAAGTAAGGAGTCAAACCTGCTGTAGTGAGCTATAAACTCCCAGCACCCTCTTACAGCCCTGGGCTAAGAATGCTGGGAGTGGTAGTTCTCAAGAATGCTGGAAGTTATAGCTGAATGGTTTGACACCCCCCGGTACAAAAGGTGCCCCCCCCCGATTTTCTGCATTGTGTTGCATCCCGACAGTGCAGAATAAAGTACCTGAATGTAACAATTTGCTGATTATTTACTCTGTAACACGACGCACACAGTTGTTAAACTTGATTGTCGACCTTTTTCATGGCTAAGACAATACTGTTGGACGTCACAATGGACTTCGACCCGTACTTGTAAGCACAGAGTCGGAACAGTTGCTGTAGCGTTTGCGCCCAATGGGGCAGAGAGCACGGGTTGCTGTATTGGCTTTTGTCGGAGGTTTATGGGAGCCCCTTCCTCCTGCGTTAGATATCCCTGTATTTAGTGTTGAGTATACGTTAAGTAGCGGCGAAACTTGCTCCTCGATGAATGCGAAAGTCCGCCGATTGGCCGAGCGGTTGCGATTCGTCGACTTGAAATTGTGCTTTGATCCGTAGACGATAAATGCACACGTGGGTTCAAATCAGTGCTTGAAACCGAATTATTGTACAGCGTCGTCTGAGTGTCTAAGACACGGGGGTTCGTTTGAAAAAAAAAAAACAAACATTCTCGCTCAGGCGAACGCAGCCGAAGAGGAATTCCAGAAGCACCACTTGCGTTTGGAGCGATGTTTATGCAGCGCGTGATCTTCTTTCTCCCTTTCTTTTTTCACCCGTTGGTAGTGGTCCTCTTCCTTCAGGTACCATACCGGTGGCCAGCGCTGTCTCTCGAAATATTCCTGATTTTCTATTAAAAAAAACAAGATATTGTAATACAGTTTGTAACCAGTCACAACGGTTTATAAGCAGCCTTTACTTTGATAGTTAGGGTAAGCTCTTGGCTTAAGGGAGAACTAAAGCCTAAAGGGGGCCATACACGGGCTGATTGTAGCTGCCGATATCGGTCCCTTGGACCGATTCGGCAGCTTATTGGTCCATGTAGGGGCAGAAACGCCAGCCATACCCGACCGATACCTGGCCTGAAATTGGGCATTAGCCTACATTTTCCCACCCGTAGGGGGATACCGGGAGAAGATCCGTTCGCTTGTCGACCTCGCCAAGTGAGCGGATCTTAACGTGTATTGGCACCTTAAAACTGAAATGGGCCTGAAATGCTGTATTTTATGTACTGAGTTTACTGTACCAGCCCAGAGGTTTAGCAGCCCCATAACAGTTATGATCCATGCCCTTAATGTTCCCCATCTTGGAGATCTTGTTGGGCCATCTCTTTGAGTGTCAGTGGCATTGCACATGCTCAGTGTGCTCTGGGCAGCAGTTGGGAGACTTAGAAGTCACCAGAAATCATCAAGATTTATTATGTCACAGAAGCTGATGCTACAGGGTTGTTTTTTTTATCAAATCTGATGCAGAATGCACTGATTTCTATGCTGCCATGTAATGTGAATCTGAATTAATTACCAAATTTTATATTCTATATATACAGTATATAATGAGTGGGCCCCTAAGCTCAGGTAAGTGCCAGCAGCACAGAGTATGTGCAGGGAATCAGCACAAAAGATAGTGGGGCATCTTTGGGGGCACAGATCTTCCCTGCTAAAGCGATGTGGTGGTCTTGGATTGGTATAGAAGCCCAAAACTAAAGGTGTAACATTTAAAAGCCTAATTTTTGATCAGCTTTGGTTCTCCTTTAATAAAAGACTACCTAGAACCATATCAATACTTGAGACTCTGTATCTCCAAATGATGCAATAGGTTCTCCCTAAAGCCAGTGGCACATGGGGTTTGCTGGACTAAATGCCCCTGTGGGCCTGTAACTGCTCCTAATATTACTAAATGTAAAGAGCCCTGTCTGACCTACATGGATAGGCTGATGGGTCCAGCTGGCACCACTCCTTGTGTGTCCAGGGGGACTGATTATTTAGATACTGAAGAGTATGAGCCACTTTTAATAAGTACAAGTAAACTGGCACAAAAGTGGAATTTAAATATTATCTGTACAAGAGACAGCACAAGTTGCTCGCCAACAGCAATGAGCAATTTCTCCCACTATTGGGACCTTTGAATCCATAAAACTGGAACGTTATTGTTCTGTTGTACATGAATCCCTATTTGATCTCAAAATCCAAATGATGTCTGATTGGCCAATTCTTTGAACCACATGACTATGCCCCTTCGCCTCGATGAGAATCCCTACACAAGTGGGTACGTACCTGGGGATTTCGCTTTAATCTCCTTGCGGAACTTGGCGCAAACGCTGTTGTAGTTGGTGCAGACGTGATGCAAACACCAGGCTGCCAGCTGATGCGCATTGTGGAACTGGGGGGGAAAAGTTGCAACTTATTAATTCAGATTGATTAAACTGCGATACATTAAACTATTAAGTGTTTCTCATTTTCCCCCCAAACTCTTTGAGTGCGACTTTGGCAGGTAAAGGATCAGTCCCAGTTTTGTCCCCTCTGCAGTCCAGGTGCTTTTTATTTTGCCTCAGGACAAGAGCTCACAGGGCAATTACCAGTGTTTTACCCCAATAGCCCTTCTATTGACCTCAATGGTAGTGGTCAGGACCCTGCTGGTTAATTTGAGGGTCAGGTGATTATCAGTCTGTGCCTGACCCATGAGTGTACCACCTAGAAATTTCCATTCAGGTCAAAGAGGCAGCTGTGAGCTTTTTTTTCTAGTTAATGGGGGGCCCAAATGCTGACAATCACTTGGGGTGCCGTTGCACTAAGAAACAGTCACCACATAGGGTAGGGATAAAACCCAATATGTAATGAAAGGCACTAAGTTTGCCCAGGAGCAGTAACCCATAGCAACCAATAAAGATGTTTGCTTTTAAACAGGTGACCCATAAATGCCACCTGCTGATTGGTTACTATAGGTTACTGCTCCTGGGTAAGCTTAGTGCCCCTTTATTACATAACCCCCAGTTTTTTAATCTCACTGAGAGTGGGTCTAAATTACTACCCTTCTTCCTACAGTGAATATGGGAGAAGAGAGGGTGGGGGCTGTAGAGGTTGGAACTTTAAGGGGGCTGTGTATTGTAGAATGCTGTAACATTGCTTGTACAGGTATAGCACTCGTTATCCAGAATGCTCGGGACCAAGGGTATTTGGATAATGGGGTCTTTCCGTAATTTGGATCTCTATACCTTAAGTCCACTAAAATATCAATAAAACATTAAACCCAATAGGATTGTTTTGCATCCAATAAGGATTATTTAAATCTTAGTTGGGATCAATTACAAGGTACTGTTTTATTATTACAGAGAAAAGGGAATCATTTAACCATGAAATAAACCCAATAGGGCTGTTCTGCCCCCAATAAGGGGTAATTATATCTTAGTTGGGATCAAGTACAGGTACTGTTTTATTATTACAGAGAAAAGGGAATCATTTAACCATTAAATAAACCCAATAGGGCTGTTCTGCCCCCAATAAGGGGTAATTATATCTTAGTTGGGATCAAGTACAGGTACTGTTTTATTGTTACAGAGAAAAGGGAATCATTTAACCATTAAATAAACCCAATAGGGCTGTTCTGCCCCCAATAAGGGGTAATTATATCATAGTTGGGATCAAGTACAGGTACTGTTTTATTATTACAGAGAAAAGGGAATCATTTAACCATTAAATAAACCCAATAGGGCTGTTCTGCCCCCAATAAGGGGTAATTATATCTTAGTTGGGATCAAGTACAGGTACTGTTTTATTATTACAGAGAAAAGGGAATCATTTAACCATGAAATAAACCCAATAGGGCTGTTCTGTCCCCAATAAGGGGTAATTATATCTTAGTTGGGATCAAGTACAGGTACTGTTTTATTATTACAGAGAAAAGGGAATCATTTAACCATTAAATAAACCCAATAGGGCTGTTCTGCCCCCAATAAGGGGTAATTATATCTTAGTTGGGATCAAGTACAGGTACTGTTTTATTATTACAGAGAAAAGGGAATCATTTAACCATTAAATAAACCCAATAGGGCTGTTCTGCCCCCAATAAGGGGTAATTATATCTTAGTTGGGATCAATTACAAGGTACTGTTTTATTATTACAGAGAAACAAGAAATCAGTTTTAAATTTCCGAATTATTTGATTAAAACAGAGTCTATGGGAGACAGGCTTTCTGTAATTCGAAGCTTTCTGGATAACGGGTTTCCGGATACCGGATCCCATAACTGTATTAACTTCCCTATGGGTTAGGGGTTAACATAGGAGATACTGACCTGAGCAAGTTCCAGGTAAGTGAGAACTTCATAGTCGATATCAGTGCCGCTGACCGCAGCCTTGGTCAGTTCCTGGACAGCATGATGTTCTATAGGACAAAGCAATACAGTCAGCGACCTGCCCACAGCCAATAGACATGTAACAGTCACTACGGGGTTAAGCTGACGCATGAATGAGCAACCGTGTCATTCTAATAACCCGCCATTAAAAATATTACTAAAATATTATTATAGAGACACTGACCCAGTTAATTATAACCTGGTTATACATATGAATGCCTTCTTCATGCCTCATAGCCCAACAGAAATGAATGATTAAACCAATACAGCTTTGATACACCGGGACGCTCCTTAGTAATTACATGACCACAATATGCAGGGTCTTTCTGAGGCTTAGGTTATATGCAGGCTTAGTAAGATATTGCACAATGGCAGCAGCACATTTATAGTTGAAGCTGCCATATAGCTAAGGCAAGTGTTACACATTCTCATTGGATGCTCGTGGGTTTAAAAAGACGTGGCTCTCTTGCTACCACAGTCTATGGAATTTACTTTATGAGCCAAAGACAAGGCATTTATGCTCCAGTGTATGAATGAACATACCCAGAGAATCCATGTAAATCCTATTAATAAATGAGGCATATTTACCCTTTAAACTAAGAAACTAATGGGAAAATCTGGGAAGGCTTTCCATGCCATAGTAAACCTGCTCTTACCTGTAAGTGCCACGAGGTGAGGAAGGCACATTCTGTTGGCAACTGCGATCAGCTCAAGGGGGTCCATTTCTGAAGTGCCTGCCAGCTGCTTGGTATATAGGTAATCGAGTATGGCTTGCATTGATGCTTTGCTCACATTGGGAAGAACAACCTACATGAAAGCAAGACAAATATCATTAATACAGCTCTCACCACTAGGGGTCACTATACTGATAAAATGATGCACCAATGATTGGTTGCTATGAGTTACTAGACCTGTGCAAACTTTGCTAATTTTTTTTTAAATTATCGCCAATTGTGTTGAGTCATTGCACCAGGCGGCAGTGTATTTCAGATAACAGGTTTGTAGCCATAACTGAACCGTACCTCATTACTTGCGCTCTCTATAAATGATCCCCCGAACATGGCCGACATCCATTCACAACTGCAGATTAGTAGTGGCTTATGGGCACTGATGCTTCCATCATCCAACTTAAACGTCACATCTAGAAAGGGAAAATATAGTGAATAAAACGGCACTAACCTGGCATTATACCCTGCCCGGCAGTCAGGTCATACAGTCCATAAACCCGGGGAATTCCAAATGCAAGTTAGGGAGAATATTTCTTTGAATTTAACATAATTACACTGTGTGTAGAATTATAGTATTTGTATCAGGATACCCAAGCTACAATTGGAATACAGTTTCAACATCCCCAAGCATCGCTACAGGCTGTATGGGGGTTCAGGGAGTTGCCGTTAAACATTAGCTGCTCGTTTACTGGCTGGAAATTCTGCACTTTCCATGGCTGGATGGTAAGTTCAGGCCACCCCTGCAATGAGTTTAGATAGGGCAATAGGGCTACAACTGCACTTTGGGTGGGTCAATGGGGATTCACAGGGGTATGACAGGAGCAGGGCTATGTTTAATAAGTCCTTAAAAAGTTATTGTTTACAATATGGAGTTATAAAAGGAATTTAAAGGTGCAGGGCAGGGTGCAAAGTGCAAAAAATGGGTGCAAACCACCTTGTTCTTTGCACACTTGTGTCCTGCACTTTTCTGAAGTGAACGTGTCCCGTGAATACAGTGTTGCCTGTGTTCAGCAATGCTGTATTCATGAAGGGAGGGAAGACGATGCCCCTACTCAACCCTAACTTGCAGAAATGAGGAGGCAATGGTGGGCACTATCTGCCACAATCTGCCCCAGGGCCAAACGACCGAATCAGCCTGAATTCACCCAATATAGCCCACCCGTAGGTGGGGGATATAGGGAGATGATCCGCTCGCTTGGCGACCTTGTGGAACGTATATGGCCACCTTAAGAGGCAGAAACAGCTCTGCACTACTATTTAACCCTGATCTCTTATGCAATAAACTAACGTATGAAAAACAATGCGCTAATCATAAGAGCGTGTTATTAAAATAACGCTAAATGGTACATTGTGGCCTGTCGGGTCAGTGCCTAAAGCCAAACATTAAATCAGGAATTGCAATTTCCCATTAAATTCACTTCAATCTGCCATAGAAAAAAAACTGTTGGTGCGGCATTAGCACCCTTTCTGCCTGCTTCATTAGCTTCATAGCACTCATAGCCTCATAGCACAGGCCTCACACTGCTATTAAAATGCAATCTGTCTTTTTAGATCTCGGGGGAGAGTATTTTTAGACTGACTCTTGATCGGGTTAATGATGAGCGTGAATCAAGGTGAAGGTGCCACCTTCCTCCAATCGGAAACAAAGGAGAGCATATTGCCGAGGCACACACACCAAGTGAGCAGCGCAGGAAGGCATTTTGTGCCCCAAATGGAGCATAGACACCTGATTTGTGCCATGAAACAGCTCTGCTGTCATTCGAGCTGAGGGGGCGGTGGTAGGCGCGTAGGCATCTCCCCTTTCATACCCTAACTTGCAAGGTGCAGAAGTAAGGGAGCACCCACAGATGCAGGCTGCAACAGGGCCCTGTCCTTACCACCCCTGCCTTACACCCGCTGGAGTGGATATTAAAATCACAAATAGAGTTAGTTGGCAGGCACATCCGGATATCAAGGAACAAAAAAGTTGTCAGGAAGCAGCGTTGTAAAATAAGAAGTTTATTTATCCGTACATAAAAAGCAAAAAAATAGGTAGCCTTACGCGTTTTGTACCAAAGGGTACTTAATTATCAGCCTATGATTAAGTACCCTTTGGTACGAAACGCGTAAGGCTACCTATTTTTTTGCTTTTTATGTACGGATAAATAAACTTTGTGAGTTCTTATTTTACAATACTGCTTCCTGACAACTTTTCTGTTCCTTGATATCCGGATGTGCCTGCCAACTAACTCTATTTGTGATTCTACTATTGGCTCCCTAAGCTGACGGTCTGGGGCATGAGCACCTGGACCCATCTAGATGAAGGGTAAGATTCTCATTTGAAAATAAGCTCTAACTGTGACCCATAAGTGTGATTTACCCACTGGAGCCGCACTCTGCATAGAGTGCAGAGCTCAACCAGTTTAATGCCAGAAAAAGGGTTTTATACCAGTACTGGAGATGACGTTTTAGTCATGTGATAAGTGACATAACTAAGAATTGTCTGAAATAGATGACATCATTAAGCATAGTCTATTAGGATATAATCTATTCTACAGTTTCATAGTTTGGAGCAGCCATAGTTTGGATTTATCAGAATGTATATTTCCATAAATATATGGTTTTCTGAGATCAATTTACTGTTTGGGGATTACTGTTGCAGGCAGTTTGTTAAATTGGTAGGGAATATTTTCATTTTGGGATCTTTATTTGCCACATACATGATAATCCTATGCATATAGGCCAGTGATCTCCAACCAATGGCTCAGGGGCAACATGTTGCTCCCCAACCCCTTGGATGTTGCTCTCAGTGCCCCCAAACCAGGGAGTTATTTTTGAATTCCTGACTTGGGGGCAAGTTTTGGTTGAATAGAAACAATATTTACTCCCAAATAAAGCCCCCTGTAAGCTGATAGGGTGCATAGAGGCTGCCTAATAGCAGCTCCTACATGAACTTTTATGGTGCTTGTGTTGCTCTCAAAGTCTTTTGATATTTAAGTCTGGCTCACAAGTAAGAAAGGTTGGGGACCCCTGATATTGGCCATCAAACTGTGTGGCCTTTATGTACATATGTAACACTAAAAATGAAAGTTTAGGTTTCATGAAACTTACCTGAAAAGGTGGCTTTGGAAAGACACTCCTTTATCCTATTTGCTTTTCGGACGTGGAATGCTTTTGTGATCTCCTGGTTCATAAAGGCTTCTTTATTTGTAATATTTTCCACCATCATGCGCAGGTCGAAGACTTCCAGAATCTCTGCGATCTGTGCCACTCGCATGAGACCTTTTTCGTTTTCGTCCAGCTGTCCCGTGTAAAGGAACCTCAGGACGGTTTTGAAAGGCCCATACTGTATAGAGGAATCCATTCGTATGACGGTCATTGGACAAGGTCTGTTTGATACGGGGTTGACCGTCAGCTCTTGGTACATGCTGTGGAACCCCTTACTCCAAGAAGACAAAGAGACGCACCCGTCCTCGCTCAAGTCCGTCGTCAGCAATGTGTCGTCGCTCCTTGATGTCCGTAGACAGGCATTTGCCGGTTTCAAAGTAGCCACATCGCCGTCCTCATCCGTATCTAGGCTTAATGTCCTCATTAGCAAGTCCTTGTTGAGCTTCTTGCAGTACCTGTCGGCGGAATGGCGGGACTCTTCATGTTCCATTAAAAAGAGATCGTAGAACTTCGAAGAGGAGGTAGCAAGGTAAATTTTATGAGCAAAGATCTTTTTTTGGTCCTGAAGGACAAATAAGACATCGGAACACAAAGGGTTGTCCAGCAAGTCGCCGGCATCGTTCATACTGGCTGAAGGGGTCTCAGGGATTTTAATGACTGGCGGCGGTGCTTTAGGAGGAAGGAACGGAGCTTGCAGTAAGGGTCTCTGAACTTTTTTCAGGTGAGACTTCCAAAACTGGAGGTGCCGCCTTGAAATTAACGCTGCCCTGATGGCATTATCGAACACATCCTTAATGCCAAACTGGTCAAAGACGCTTGTTTCATAGTAGGGTATCCCG
The DNA here is from genome assembly GCF_000004195.4 of Xenopus tropicalis. NCBI lineage: Eukaryota > Metazoa > Chordata > Amphibia > Anura > Pipidae > Xenopus > Xenopus tropicalis. The sequence goes on from NC_030683.2 coordinate 16,843,640, forward strand.
AGTTCTTTGGCCACTTCCCGACCTTTTTCTGGGGGCAAAATATCGCCTCTTTTTATTGGCCTACAATGGTAAAGAAGAAGAATATTGTCATTATAAGAATAAAAGGAAAACACAACTATTATTATTTATAAAGCACCACATATTCCTATTCTTATCAGTCCCTGCCCCAGTGAAGCTTACAATCTCCTTATCATATTCACACACCAGGGTTAGTTTTATCCAGAGCCAATTAAACTGCCCAGGCCCAGACTGGCAATCTGTTGGTTCTGGCAAATGCCAGAGGGGCTGCTGAAAGATGCCATATAGAGTCACAATTTAGTGGGCTGGTGGGGGGGCTGTTTGGGCCTCTGTATTTTGAAATACCACTCTAGACATGAACCTGTCTGTATGTGGAGCATAGGAAGAAACTGGACTTTCTGGAGGAAACCCTTGCAGACATAGTAAGAATATACAGACAGTGCCCTGGCTGAAATCGAACCTAGGGCCATTTTTGCACTGCTGGTAACACAAGTCAGCCTGTTATTTTTCACAAGCCTGTTAATCAGCTGACCCAAAACTCCTGCATAGCATGGGGCCCCTTATTCTCTATGTCCGGCCCTAGCCATCCATGCTAGTATGCTGCTTTATATAATTAGTTACTGGGGAATATTTGGCTGAATAACCACCCTAAGAAACATCTCTAGCACCTCTGGATTTGATAAGCAAAGGTTATTTTTGTTTTTCAATGCGATTTTTCACACCTTCACAAAGACAGATGCCACGAGGGATCATATCAAAACGCCGGCACATTTGAAAGGAGAGAAAATTGGTTATTAGCGAGTTCAGGGAATGTGTGAATTTGTCTCGGGATTGATGGATTTGGCAGCAGGAGATAGATATCCTGCTCTCCACTCATCTGCCAACTTGATTAGATTGGGATGCTTGTACCAACGCCATTCTACAGTACAATGGGAACAACACACTGGGCCACGTCACTTGGTGAAAGTAGAAATGGAGCACACAGAAATCTCTGCACTTCTAACTTTATCAATGGGATTGAATGACAAAAGTGAAATATATACAGTAAAGCCAATCCAGTGCAGAAGAAAACAATACCTGGCTAATGGCCGCCTTGCTCGATTGACTGCCTCGAGGTCGGCGTATCGCAAGTCCAGCTGGCACCCCACCAGAATGACTGGCGTACGGGGACAGAAATGCTTGATTTCCTGAGCCCACATGGTTTTCACATGGTTCAAGGAGTTCGGGTTGGCGATTGAAAAACACAGAACCACGACGTCCGACCTGTTGAAAGAGAACAGAAACATGCCTGCGGATAAGCTAATCTTTTCATCAAATAATGGATTATTACAAATTGCTTTAATTATGGGTTAATTAATGGCTTTGGCGCAGAGGGCCACACCCACTATCTGCTGCATGCCACCTGTAGCCATCCCTTAAAGGAAACTATAATATCCAAGTAAATCTCCTGCCTACAGACAAGGCAGGGGCTGATCTGTGTAGCTTTTGGGTGTACCCCTTTATTGACTAGGTAATGACCCTATAACATTGTGTAGCTTTTGGGTGTACCCCTTTATTGATTAGGTAATGACCCTATAGCACTGTGTAGCTTTTGGGTGTACCCCATTATTGACTAGGTAATGACCCTATAGCACTGTGTAGCTTTTGGGTGTACCCCATAATGACTAGGAAGTCACCCTATAACACTGTGTAGCTTTTGGGTGCACCCCTATAATGACTAGGAAGTCACCCTATATAACTGTGTAGCTTTTGGGAGCACCCCTATAATGACAAGAAAGTCACCCTATAGCACTGTGTAGCCTTTGGGTGCACCCCTATAATGACTAGAAAGTCACCCTATAGCACTGTGTAGCTTTTGGGTGCACCCCTATAATGACAAGAAAGTCACCCTATAGCACTGTGTAGCCTTTGGGTGCACCCCTATAATGACTAGAAAGTCACCCTATAGCACTGTGTAGCTTTTGGGTGCACCCTTATAATGACTAGGAAGTCACCCTATAGCACTGTGTAGCTTTTGGGTGCACCACTATAATGACAAGAAAGTCACCCTATAGCACTGTGTAGCTTTTGGGTGCACCCCTATAATGACTAGAAAGTCACCCTATATAACTGTGTAGCTTTTGGGTGCACCCCTATAATGACTAGAAAGTCACCCTATATAACTGTGTAGCTTTTGGGTGCACCCCTATAATGACTAGAAAGTCACCCTATATAACTGTGTAGCTTTTGGGAGCACCACTATAATGACTAGGAAGTCACCCTATAGCACTGTGTAGCTTTTGGGTGCACCCTTATAATGACTAGGAAGTCACCCTATAGCACTGTGTAGCTTTTGGGTGCACCACTATAATGACAAGAAAGTCACCCTATAGCACTGTGTAGCTTTTGGGTGTACCCCATAATGACTAGGAAGTCACCCTATAACACTGTGTAGCTTTTGGGTGCACCCCTATAATGACTAGGAAGTCACCCTATATAACTGTGTAGCTTTTGGGAGCACCCCTATAATGACAAGAAAGTCACCCTATAGCACTGTGTAGCCTTTGGGTGCACCCCTATAATGACTAGAAAGTCACCCTATAGCACTGTGTAGCTTTTGGGTGCACCACTATAATGACAAGAAAGTCACCCTATAGCACTGTGTAGCCTTTGGGTGCACCCCTATAATGACTAGAAAGTCACCCTATAGCACTGTGTAGCTTTTGGGTGCACCCTTATAATGACTAGGTAGTCACCCTATAGCACTGTGTAGCTTTTGGGTGCACCACTATAATGACAAGAAAGTCACCCTATAGCACTGTGTAGCTTTTGGGTGCACCCCTATAATGACTAGAAAGTCACCCTATATAACTGTGTAGCTTTTGGGTGCACCCCTATAATGACTAGAAAGTCACCCTATATAACTGTGTAGCTTTTGGGTGCACCCCTATAATGACTAGAAAGTCACCCTATATAACTGTGTAGCTTTTGGGAGCACCACTATAATGACTAGGAAGTCACCCTATAGCACTGTGTAGCTTTTGGGTGCACCCTTATAATGACTAGGAAGTCACCCTATAGCACTGTGTAGCTTTTGGGTGCACCACTATAATGACAAGAAAGTCACCCTATAGCACTGTGTAGCTTTTGGGTGCACCCCTATAATGACTAGAAAGTCACCCTATATAACTGTGTAGCTTTTGGGTGCACCCCTATAATGACTAGAAAGTCACCCTATAGCACTGTGTAGCTTTTGGGTGCACCCCTATAATGACTAGGAAGTCACCCTATATAACTGTGTAGCTTTTGGGTGCACCCCTATAATGACTAGAAAGTCACCCTATAGCACTGTGTAGCTTTTGGGTGCACCCCTATAATTACTAGGAAGTCACCCTATATAACTGTGTAGCTATTGGGTGCCCTCCTTAAATGACTAGTAAGTGAACAGGAGTTATGCAAATGTGTCTGACACATAAAAATGCTGCATTAGGGGTAAAAATGTCATTTATGTCATTTAGTAATTCTGTATATGCGCCTTTTGGTGTAGCATTGATTTTAGCAAACCTCCTACAGCGCCGCTGTGCGCGGAACATACCGACTGTGCCCCAAGCATTGTATCCGCTGGTGCCGGTATCCATCTCCCTAACATATTCAGCCCTAATAGATTTGCTCATTTTGTATTTTTCTCCGGAATGACAAGGACTTCACGCCAGACGCAGGGTTTCTATAAATAATATGCTAATGCCACAGCACTGCAGGTTGCTACTCGCAATGAGGAAGAGAGCGCGTTTTGTGCCAAATATAAAGCACAGCGGCAGGTTCCATGCCTCGGAGATGTGCCAACTAGAGTGGCCCTGGGATGCTTGGATATAACAAATCCAAATAAACTTATTGCTGTAATCAATTGTACGGAACGCAGGGACAAAGGTTGCTGGATTGTGTAGCCCTTACACACACACACACACACAGACGTCAGTGACTCCTCACACTAAACACAATAATCTAGGGCAGGACTGTCAAATCCTATTATGGGGCAAGTTCACCTAAAAATAACTTCTAGATAAAAACAAAGCTAAGTACTGGAACTTTGTCTCTCCCATGTATGCATTACCTCCCCCCCCCCCCGGGAAAGGGGCCCCAGCCTTCGCCAGGAGCCCAACATCTCTAAAGCTGGCCATATATATATACATATATATATATATATATATATACATATACTGTATATATATATATATATATATATATATATATATATATATATATATATATATATATATATATATATATATACATACATACAGATGTAAACTCAGTTTCATATGATTTTCGGATGTGTGGGTCTGAATTATTGTCCCAATAATTTTCGTACCATGGCGATCAGTCGTTTAGTCCAGGGGTCCCCAACCACCAGGCATGGCAGTGGACTGGAGCACACCCACCCCCCCCCCAGTGCGTCACATGTATTACGCGCCCCGCCCCCCTCCCCTCTTTTTGCTTCCTACCGGGCCGTGGTGCTAAAAAGGTTGGGGACCCCTGGTTTAGTCAATCGGCCTGGTTAGAAAATTTCGGGTAACGATAATGCATGTATTGTGTATCGGGCGATATCCTTGGGGGGGGGGGACCTACAATGGAAGTCACTACAACTGGTGTCTGACATCTATTTAACCGTGTGACCAATATCCGATGTATGGACAGCTTAACTCTCGGCATGGCTAGATGCCCAATGCTTAGCATTGATGTAAATAATAAACCCTTAATTAGTTAATTGTCCCTCCCCAAGGATCACTCTGCAAGCAATGAGCTGGGAGTCCTTCATCCTTATACCATTTAACATTCAAAATTCCATACCTGCTGCATTAACATGCACACACCATAGCACACACTACGACATGCATAACAATGGGACCCGGGGAAGGTTCTGGCAGTATCTGAGATATGTCTACACAGATGATGAAGGCTCTATCTGCCGGACATATCCATCTGTAACAAATTTATTAGCTTCCAAGGCACCATTTAATTCCTATTAATGCTGTTGCTAAAATGCATTGTATGTTGGGGTTTCTCCCCTTTACTTTCCAGGGGCAGGCATAAAAATGATATGCACTGTCTCACTGTCAACACAAAATATGTTAACTACAGTAAATGTAAGAAGTGTAAGAACCTTCTGTCTCCAGATGTTACTGGACTAAAACACACACATATATTATATATATATATATATATATATATATAATGCTGCTCGGCCAATTAAGCATCTGTGCTAGTAAATCAGCCTCTTTATCTCAAACAGGTCGCACTTAAAGGTTGTGCCAAACCAGACGTGGCTCGTGGGCGTCTTTTTCAAACACTTCAAACCCAGTGACAATTTCAGAGAAGCCAAGAGAAACCAACAGTGGCCTCTGCCAAGAAATAAGAGTACAATTATATCCTGATGTGGGTTATTATGACACCCAAGAGACCACAGGAGTTGGCATCAATTGAAGAAACACATTTGTGTGTTAACCAATTCACCCAGATGTATGACAGGGAAGCAAGCAGTTAGTATTTATTGGTTCACTGGGGCCAAAAAATAAAGGGTAAAGTATAGTTTAATAATGCACAACTCATTCCTTTACTACTTCACTAATAGTGAGATAGCAGGTATAGTAGGGAGAGATGGTGCCTATAGTAGCAGTGGGATAATAGCCTCTGGGAAGGGACTGGGGCTGTGGGATAGCAGGTATAGTAGGGAGAGATGGTGCCTATAGTAGCAGTGGGGGGATAATAGCCCCTGGGAAGGGACTGGGGCTGTGGGATAGCAGGTATAGTAGGGAGAGATGGTGCCTATAGTAGCAGTGGGGGGATAATAGCCTCTGGGAAGGGACTGGGGCTGTGGGATAGCAGGTATAGTAGGGAGAGATGGTGCCTATAGTAGCAGTGGGGAGATAATAGCCTCTGGGAAGGGACTGGGGCTGTGGGATAGCAGGTATAGTAGGGAGAGATGGTGCCTATAGTAGCAGTGGGGGGATAATAGCCTCTGGGAAGGGACTGGGGCTGTGGGATAGCAGGTATAGTAGGGAGAGATGGTGCCTATTGTAGCAGTTTGATAGTACCCTTCCTATAGTAGCAGTGTTTCTGCTTAAAGCTGCTAAGTGCTTTCTGGGAGTAGAAGCTCTACAGCTGCTAAAGTTCTTTTTGTTGGACAGTCCAACTTTATAAATAATAGTATTTTAGTTTCTATTTTAAGGGTGAAGACACACAGAGCTACTAGTAGCAGCTACTAGACACAAGTACAGAATTAAGCAATGCTGATCATTTACTGATAATTGTCTCGTGTGTTTCAGCAGAGGCAACTCTCAGTACTCTCTATGTCAAGGTATTTTCTGGAGTTTAGTAGCCGTGAAAACGTAGCTGCTATTAAGTAGCACAAAGTGTTGTATGTGTCGTATGTAAGGCACAAATCAGGGAATGCTCGGATGGATGCCAGGTGACGGTGTGTATGAGCAATTGTGTCCCTGAGGACATATTTCCCAGCCTGCAATGCGGTAGCTATGCTGCAGCTAAACTATTTCCTAGCCTATAATTTAATCCTAGGTAAATGGTGTTAAGTCATTAAACTGTGGCGCTACGGTGCATTCGAGGAAAGTGACCCTGGGTAGGGACAGCCTCTATAAATAGTTGATTTGCAGGATTTAGCCCAACTCTCGACATATGGAGATTTACTTGGGTGCTGCAGCAGGAGGTGGGAAGAGATTTGTGCCAATAAGTCTTAATCTGCCATATATTGTACAATCTCTCCATGGCAAGTGTTGTGTCTGTAGAAAGCATTCCGTAGCAGGGACGGCGACGGTGGGGCCTTTAAAAGGAACTGCAGTGTCCGGCACAGATGAATGCTGGGAGTGGCAGTTCATTAACATGCAGATTGGAAACCCAGCTGCAGGCAATATATTTTCCTGCATTTTATATGAGCCTCGAGTCTGATTTCCAAAGTTGTGCCAATGGCCGTGCACAGTCTGCGTAATGTGATACCAGCCGCTGCCTTCTACACAATGTGCTATTAATATCTATGCAACCCTCTGTGCTTCATCCGTGCCAGTACCCATACATCTTTATGTGCTGTACAGGTCGTTTGGCGCGGGTATTTACCTTCCGTAAGCAAAGCGCCTGTCCTTGTGGTGATCGCCGAAGGTGTCCCACAGTCTAAGAGAGACACTCACTTCGTCCACGACATCCCGAGAACGTTCGAGCACCTACATGAAAAAAAAATAAAAATAGAACTTTCTGACCTCTGACTAGTTAAAAATTTCTATGGAACATTATGACCCCCCCCAGTCGCCCCAACAAACCCACCCCTTGCATTGTTTTTGGCATGCTGGCTTGCCGGGATGTTTCTATCTTCATAATACCCTAAGTATCTGCCTAAACTGACAGATTTGCACAAAAAACTGCAGTCTGGGGCGTTGCAGCATACATGCATTCATTTCACCCCAGACTTAATATAGGTGATGAGGCTACAATGGAGAAATCCATAAAGTTGATGAGGCTACAATGGCCATAAGCAAAGTTGGGAAAGATATTAATACTATCTGTAAAAATGGCCCCTTTACTGAAGCGCCCTATAGATCCTCTCAGGTCCCTGTCCGTGTTTCAAATAAAGGGTTGGGTGTCCTAATAGTCCCTGCCAGAAGCACAGTAGGAGAGGGATAGCAAATCACGGATAGGCTTTAGTTCTTTATCAGGTCAGTCTAGCTGCTAATTGGTTCCTATCCTACAGTACAGTGTGCTGAGTGCCGCCTGGGAAAGGAGGCAGCAGAACTGAGACAGCTGGGAGGAACTAATGGAGTTTTTGGAGAAAATTTCAATAAATCACATACACATACAATACATTGTCCCTGTCTGAACAATAGGCAAAGCTTCAACTGCCTACTCTAGAGAACACAGTGAAGGCAGATATGCAAGCACAATAAAAATGTATCAGGGAACCACATTTGGCACATAACTTACCTCCTGGCAGACTCGATATTGGTCTATTGCCCATACTGTAGGTACGTGAGTGGCCAGCAGCTGGTACTGAGTTAAGGTGGTATTACATGCTCTCGCACAGATGAGACGAGTCTTCCCTACTGCGTTATCTCCAACCACAACGCACTTTATGGTTTCAACGTTGGGCCTTTCGTAATCCATGTCAGTGTCCATTTATACAGCCCTGGAAAGGTAAGAAAGAGGGTTGAGCGGTTTGGCCTCTTAGAGATGGAAAGAACAATTCCTCCTCCTTTCTCCTTTTATACCAACTGACATTCCTTGAGCCTGAAATGTTGTTATCATATAAATAAACTTCCCATCTGCCTCTGTTTTCACTAAACACAATAAGGAGAAGAATCAGGGCCTATTTAGAAGGAACCAGAACTTTTAGAACAGTTCTCTGTGCTGCAGTGACAGGCCACGGGGATGCTGGGATTTGTAGTACAGCAACAGTCTATGGGTTCTGCACACTACACTTATGGAGAGAGTAAATAAAATGTGAGTTTAGAGCTTCATATATAAAAACTCGCCCACGTTCCATTCATTCTTATGGGATTTTTAGAAGGGTATCTATCAAATGGTGAGTTCTACTTTTCACCCATTCATAAAAATGCTTCCAAAAATCCCATAGGAATAAATAGAACATGTTTCATTCATCCAGGTCATGTTATATCTGTAGTAATAAGTCAAATCAATTGGACTTGCTGGACAGCTAGTTCAGTTGATATGATTTGTTACTACAGATAATGAATAGATCGTGAGTTTTTATGTATTTAACTTACATTTTGATAAATCCGCCCCTTAACCACATGAATAATAAAATAGCCCTAAAATTGCTCATGCAGAAAGGCAGAAAATGATTAAAATGTAAAACTTCACATGGTTAAATCCAAGCACCCTGACGTACACTCATTGCTTTAGTGTTTTACTGCAGTGCAGCGAATGATACCTGTTCATACTGCTTCCTTCTCCCAAGGGAAAGGCTCTATTATAGCACTCCAGCGCTTCTGCTTTCTAGTGGACTTATCTATTCTCTGAGCTTGTTAAACGGCGCCAAGAGAGCTGATGCTGAATATTACCATTTGCTTACGGGAGGGACTCTATCAGAGCGCATGATCCCTGGCTAGATTCGCATTTCTAACGGGAAAAAGGACCTTGCTATTTGCTGGTTGGGACACAATACCACTCTGGGCCCCCCTGTTATTCCCATGAATGGCAGGGCATTTTCATTTCTGTGAATGAGAGGTGGTACAGAGAGGCTTATTTACTGCTGGCTGGACATTTGCTGGCGGAGATGTGTTAACTTTGCACCCCAAATCAGAGCCTTCTCCCCAAATGCCATCTAACTGGCTGAACCCTCCCTTAACAAAATGGGGGGCTGTAAGGTAATCAACAAGTGCAAAGTTTATTCCAGGTACAGGAACCAATAGAAAGCAATCAGGAGGTTAACAGTTCCCAGTCTGGAGTTTGCATTCAACTGTCTGATTGGTTGCTCTGGGTTTAGGTATCCATACACGTTAATATCCGCTCGCTTGGCGGATCTTCTCCCGATATCCCCACCTACGGGTGGGCGATATCGGCCTATTTCAGGTGCAGTCAGTTCAGGGACCGCATCAAGGAGCCGATGCGGTCCCCGATCCGACTAAATTTTTTAACCTGCCCGATTGATATCTGGCCAATTTCAGTCGGGCAGGCCCGTCGTTAGTGCCCCTACGCAGCCTGATAAGCTGCTGAGTCAGTCAGCTAGAATCGGCCCGTGTATGGCCACCTTTACTAGACCTAGAGATAACATTGTTCGGGTTATTGCCCCCTAAAATGTGTTGGGCTTCCAACATTTTTATATCGGTTTCTTACAGGCTCTGTTTGGCAGTGGTCATGGTTTTTATGCAACCAAAACTTGCCTCCGAGCCAGAAATTCAAAAATAAGCACCTGCTTTGAGGCCACTGGGAGCAACATCCAAGGGGTTGGGGAGCAACAAGTTTCTCACGAGCCACTGGTTGGGGATCACTGCCCCAAAGCAATCTATATACAGAAATAAGTAGCACTGGCAGCATGTTGTGCATCATACAGAACCCCAGATCCACTAAAGCCTAATGGATAACAAACACATATGAGTAGATTTACCCTTCTTAAGTCCTTCTACTAAGGTCTCAACTATCCAACAAACATCCAAACAAATGGTCAACAGGGCCCCAATAGTGGAGCCAGCACCAAAACTTTGACCAAGTGTTGCCCTACTAGCTAGAACTAGTGCTCCATTGCCCACTTGGCGGCTGAGTGACAGAAAGAATATTCAATATGGCGAGCAGAAAACAGAGCCAGATGAGCACAGGTAATTCCTGTGTCAGACGCACAAGATCAATAGATAAAGCTGTGTGTGCCTGCGTCTGACACAAATACCCAGGATTACCCGTGTTTGGTCTGTGCCTACAATCCGCTCACCATCATAAATATATCCCTTGGCGTGCAGTGATCTTCTAGGCAGTATGGCACGTCACAATGCTCCCTTCTCTATCCTCCAAAGTGCCTTCATTTCATTTTTGTTTGTGCAATGGAGCTGCCATACTGATGGGCTGAGACTAAATAAAGCTGGTTGGGACAGTTTTATACCGGAGAACCGCCTGCAGAGATGTCCCCTACCACAATCGTGCCAGTGTGCCGCAGTTGTGGGAATAGATTGTAAGCTCTCTGGCACGAACAGCCAGAAAACACATCTCTACAGATATTACATATAATAATAATGATGTATCACAAGCTTCTATTTCATTAGGTGGAACTGATTGAAGATTTAATTTTGCTTTCCAAGCTTTATTATTAATTCATTAAGAAGATATTAAATAACACACAATTATCAATCACTTTTATGAATTTGAAAATAAAAAAAGGAAAAAGAAAAAAAACTCAGGGACGCGGCTGGTTATTTTTAGCGGTGGCTTAATGGGATTTTTTGTAATTACTTTAAAGTTTGGGAAGTGGAGTCTGGGCCTGCAGCGGGTGGGGGTGTAACACTAGGAACTTGATGAGGTTCCTCTATAGTGAAGGCAATTAAATGGATGTTAATTAGATGGGGGGACAAAATACTCCAAATTGGCCCTCTGTTTAATTTCAGCTGAAATCATGTGACCGTGCCGGGTACAGTTTTGTCTCGGTGATAGTGGCCTGCATGAAACTGTACCCGGTGTATTTTTTTTAATTCAAAGTGGCAATTTGGAGCATTGTGCCCCCTCTTACCTCAGATTCCAGTGCAACCTAGCATTGTAGAGGGCTATTTAAAACTATTGTTTCCCCCAACCAGAGTGCAGGCACTTCTGGTGGGGGAAGCAATTTTAGGGTGCGCTTTAATGAATAGGGTTTTCTGCACAACTGACTGCAGGGAGAGAACTTCTCAGGCCCGCAACTGCACTTGTGGTCGTAAATGACCCCTATTTTGTACCAGTTGCAGTTTTACTTGGCCCCAATTTTTTGGGGTCCAAAACTTCCAGAGGTTGCCCAACATATATTGAAATGACATATTAATTAGGGTCCCACCAGGCCCTCTACACTCCTGGTTTCTCCTGTAGCATCTTCTTTCTCTATAGTGACGCCCCAGTTGTGTACCCCAGCCATGGCAGCATGAACCCAAGGGGTCCTCCACAAAATATCTGCCCACCGCTGAATTTGAACCCAGATTTATGAATTTTAGAACATTCAAGCAATCGCATGAGTTGCAAACAAAGGATTGTTGCGCTGTTTTTCAGAGCTTCAGAGCTAAATGAAGGTTTAGATTGGGATCAGCAAAAACCGCTCCAACTGTGCCAACTTTAGAACCAAATCCTGTATTCAGGGTTCTGTGTATAATTACTTGTTCCACCAACGAACTATGCCAGCATTAATCAATCTCTTTCCATTTATCTGTACTCATAGATCTTAAATGCAGAAAAATTAGGATTCTAACTTCAAATAACTTTAAAGGGGTGGTTCACCTATTGGCCTATTCCTAGCAGTGTTGCATTCGCTCTTCATTGTTTATTCTGTATAGTTTTGGAGTTATTTACCTTCCTCTTCTCCCTCTTTCCAGCTGTCATATGATCATTTTATTATTTATCGACCTATTCAGTCCCTCTACAATACTTTTCTTCTTTTAGTGGTCTTTTATTCAAACCACTGCCTGGTTGCTAGAGAAAATAAGACCCTTGCAACCAGATAGTTGCTGAAATACCATACTGGCGAACTGTTGAACAAAAAAAGATATAGGAAATAACTGAACCATACAATATAAAGAAATGAAGACCAATGCCAAACTGTCTCAGAATATCACTGTCTACATCATACGGTAATTTAAAAGGTAGACTACCCTTTTCATACCATTGAAAGGAATGAGCACAGCACAGCAAAAGTTTTCTTGTAAATGCATTGTTACAGGCATGTATATACATTGTTACAGGCTTGTATATACATTGTTACACACGGAAGGAACCGGCACTGTTGGACGGCACCCAGCAAGGGATCAGGGTGCAATTACCTTACATAAACATTGCAAAACCTTCCATGGAATTTCCTATGAATTAAATCCAATGCTTCCAAGAATAATAAAATTTACAAGAGAAATGAAATCCGGGATGGATTTAATAAGGCTGTTAATACAGATACCAGGCTGCTTGCTACTTAGTGACGCTATAGGAACCACGTGCCACTGGTGAAACTGAATATATCAGTCCCCTGTGAGTTCTAAGCGGGCAGTTCAGCAGCTCCGATATGGCCAGTCATGCCAAATATCAGGTTGCACTGCCCTGCAGTTCCTACTAACATGGCTAATGGGAAGTTTTACTGTGATGCACACACAGGGTCAGACTGGCCTGCTACAGTACCACAGGACTCTACTGGCCCCGGCCAATAAAAAAAAATCCCATCATCCCTTTCTTAGAAGTGCATCTAGCAGTATTCAAAGGGATGCCTATTAAACCCACTGTAAACATCAAAAACAAATCCAAAGTGACCAATGGCAGTCTATGGGGCGACTAATGCTTTCAGTAAAGAAACAGGTCAGCTCCTGCCTTATGTATTTATTCCTGATGCTACTTTGGCTTTAAAAACTTTTATCCAAAGTGCATTTTTTTCCTTTTTCAATATTAGGATTAAAAAAATATCATTTAATAAATGAAATGAAAAATAAATCAGTTTATTTTTTTCAATATAATCCAAAACAATTTGAATATGACTGTGCAGAGAATGGCTTGAGTGTCTGCATAACAGGATTTCAGCTGGATATGGGTCTTGGCATCAGTTGGGTATTAAGTCACAAGGGCTGAAATGCTGGGCATAGCCCCTCCACGGTTGCCTGGCCCAGATAGGGCACACCTGGAATCCTTATTTAGCACAATTTGTGTATTTACTCCCCAATATGACCTGATACAAGGCAAGTGGTGCCACGAGAAAGGAACCCCATCCCTCCAGCTCTCTGCACAACCCCAACCCAAAATAAGGCAAAGGCAAGTCATACATTGGCCTAACTAGAAGTTACTGGGCCCCAAAGCATATGCATTATAGGGTTCGGCTAAACTTTAAAAACAAGATATCGGGAAACGGAATCAGTCAGTGCCTCACTGGATCCCCTAAATGCCCTGGACCCCCCAGTTTCCTCTATAGACCACACACTGTTACTATATAAACAGCTCACAATGGAGTCGGTGCCTGAGACCCAGTCCTGAGCTTTAAATGGTACTGGGTCTGTTTACATGCCACATACCCCCCTTTCCTGACTCCCTACAACCATTGCCATAGCAACACACAACAGACTCCAGGGGTATGGAGACAAACCTGGTGCAACTGTCGCTTCTGTACAAGCTGAGGCAATACTGCCGGCTGTGGCCCCCTCTCAAGGGCCACCAAACCCCCGGATGGGTTGCATAAGCTGCTGAACGCCTGACACACACACACTGAGTACACACAATCCCAGGGAGCCGCCGGCATCACCCAAACACACGCACCTTTGTTTTGCACAATCACAGCAGGCAGTTAGCCTTTCCCCTTGCACAAGGTAACGAGCCTCATTAGAGGCGGCCAGGGATAACGAGGGCACACAAAGCCTCATTCCATCGGCGCTGAGCTCCTTTACTTCCTGGCGGCTCACAATGAACCTGCCGCTTCTCTTTTTCTATTTCAACTTGCCCAACATCAAAGAGTCCTTAGCCATCAAAGCAACCAGATGCCTGTGCCTGCAATCCATTCAAATCCCACACGCCTGCTGGTGCCAAGCGGTGCCCAGGCATGCACATAGCGTGACATAGTGATGGCGTGCTGCTTGAAGTCATCAACTACAGCTCCCATGATCCTCTCCAGCCCAGTGGGATGCAGTAGTGTTTAACCCCAAGATACAAATCCCAGCATCCTCTGTAAGGAGGTTTAATCCCAGACAGATGGACGCTGCGTGCTTGATGTGACAGCATTCTATACAAAGCCGGAGAGACCACACACAAATATGTAGGTGTCTAGACTGCCAGCTGGGCATGGGCACCCAGGGTGCTGAACTACAGCCCCACAGCGGCAGCCTGCCTTGCCATTGGCAGAAGTTAGTGTGTGTGCGCAACGCAATAGGCAGCATGGGGCCCGTTATACATAAACAATGGCAATAATAACAATAGCACAGGGCGGCCATAACGAGTGAACAGCACCGTGCCCACAGTACATGCCCACAGCACCACAGTACCGTGCCCACAGTACATTCCCACAGCACCACAGTACCATGCCCACAGTACATGCCTACAGTACCATGCCCACAGTACATGCCCACAGTACCATGCCAGCCATGGAACACAATGAACATTTAATGAAAGCAAGTGCTGGTGGGATGGGCAGGGCACGCAGACATGAATGACAGAGCATAGGGCAGCGTCAACCTGTGGCTCTTTGTTTGGCACAGAACTACAACTCACCGCCCGCCCAATCAGACATTCATACCGTGCAGCGCACCCATGCAAAACACGCACGGCTGTTGTTTGACTACAAGTCTCAGCTGCAGCTGCTGGGCACTGTAGTCCAACACATGGGTGCCATATGGCAACTCTACGGCCTATCAGACTGTGCAATGCAGCTCACAAAAACACAACATGAAAGCCTCAGTTAGGACACTACAATTCCCAGCATTCCCTAACAGCCAGGGCTGCAGCTTTCAGGTGTATCAAGTATACAGTGTGCAAGCAGCTAATGTGCTGAGCTGTATATCACACACACAAAGCAGGGATATCTCACTACAACAACTCCCAGCATCCCCTGACAGCCAGTTGTAAGCATGTGCAATGCAGATCCCAGCCCTACAGTACTGCCAAACTACAACTCCCAGCAGCCAGCCACAGGGTAGGCACTGCTAACACATAACTAAGAGCAATGTATATAAATGAGGGTGGCATATGGAAACACAGCAGGGGCTGCATGGTATAGGCTAGCCCTGTATAACTCAGTAGCTATATACACACAGTGCAAATAACAGGTAAGAGGCAGCCCCAGTGCATCCCGGGCAGCAGGTGTAGCAGGCACATGGGTACCTACCGTGTGTCAGAGCCGCTTCTCTGATGCTTTCCTAGAGGCAGATAGGAGCCCAATGCGCTCTCATTGTCTGACAGCAGCCCCCCTGCCCCTCTCTAGCTCAGGGGCGAGTATTTGTTACCCTGCTGCTGCTGGGCATCACCCTCCCTCCTGTCCCCGCCCACTTCCAGCTGCAGCAGCGCCCCGTCACGTCACGGCCGCCCCTGCTCTCTCTCTCTCCGCCACATTGGGTTTCATTCATGAAACAACAAAGGAGCGCGCCCGCCCCTCCTCCTTCTCTGGGGGACGTGCGGCCCCTGTGCGCGCCCCCGACGCTGCCTTATTAAAGCAATAGAGAGAGAGCCGCGCAGGCCCTAGCAGGGTTGCCAGGTTGGCTGTTTTTCCGTCAAATTGGGCTACTAATGTAAAGTTTCCAAAGTACAAACCCGCCAAGGTACAGTTTTGGGCTATTTTACGGGTTTATAGTTTGGAAACTAGGCAAAGTTTTTTCCCCTAGTAAACCTGACATCCCTGTCCCATTGCATGCTGGGTAATGTAGTTTTTATCGAACAATTAGCCTACAGCTAGGATTAATATAAAACTACAATACCCAGCATGCAATTGGACATTATAGCCAGAGGCTCCCATTTCTATTTTATTAAGGCTCAACCTGTCTGCCCTACAACCTGCTCTATAGGGTATGAGATTGTACCATAACTTTCTACTGTGATGTGGGGGGTGGGGCTGCCATTTGTTACTTTCTGCTGTTGATCCTTAAGGTATAACTCTCAGGATCTCTTGGGGCTCTGAGAGTTGTAGTTCATGCACCCATATGTATATATATATCTGGTGTATATATATATATCTGGGGTTAATGCAACATTCTGAATCTATTTCTGTAGTGACTTCCCAGCTGGACTGGGCACAGAGGGCAGGGAATTATGAGCCATCCCAGTAACTCATGGGTAGTGATAATACGCGTTAAAAAGGCCGGTTTCCCATATATACTTTTATTTTTTTTAGAATTTTTTTTCCATTGTGCATATTAGGCTATTTTTGGGCTACTTTCAAAGTGGCTTTTGGCTAGTTTTGGGCTATTTTAGAACTGACTTTGGAAAAATAAATCTGGCCACCCTGCAGGGAGCAAACCCCAGTGGAATAAGGGCCCCAAGCCTAGCGCTTTGTGTTGAGTGACAGGAATGGCAATCATTCAGCCACACCCAGCATATTTTTGGGGATTATAAAACACCTGCTGCTTCCCGCCCCCCTCCCAAATGAGGGAAAAGTCAGGGTCAGTGGCCTAACTACAAGTTACTGGGCCACTTGCACGTATATGGATTCTGTTAGCGCCCCTCCCCCAGGCCCTTGTATCCCTATGGACATTTGGGGAATCTGCCTACTCTATAATTATGCTCTTACACAGGGCTTATTTGAAAATGCAGTGTAAAATGCAAAATATGGATATTAATTATTTTTACCCATAATGCAGTTCTTACCCCCCCCCCTTTTACCTCACTTCTGCCAATTCAGCCCTAAACATTGCTCGTGCACCATCAAGATTTTTTAACCTGGCCTATCGATGAGTCGACCGATATCCGCAGCCTTTTGCACAAACTGACGCAAAGCACAAAAAACAAAAATATAATGGAAAATACGCAAAGTTCTATAAATTAGAAAAAATAAATTTTTTTCCCATTCGGACCCAATCGTACATTGATAAATGTGCCACTAAGTCAAGGGTTTCTTTGCATCATGCACATTTGAGCAACATTTATCAGAGGAGGCTGAAGGGGCAAACCGGTGCTTGCTGTAAGCTATAAATGTACATTCACAGACACACGTATCTTTCTGAGCAATCGACACACAATATTTTTTTGCCTCTATTTTATTTCCCTACAATTGCACTTGAACAAATGAGCTTTGTAAATGAGCTTTAGGGCCAATGCTTGCAGGTGACTGCATAGAACTGAATAGGGCAATTTTATATGGTTTTTCCCCCCACTCATGGATACTAATTATTGCTGGTTTGACTAAATAGAAAGATAGGGCTTGCACTCAAATAAAGCAATTCACACCAGTGGTATTATCACGATAAAAATATCTTTATAAAGTGTATTTTTTAAGGATCATAACACAGTACAATATTGCTCTTATATTGAAGTACAATTAATCACATATAATACATACCACCAGATAAGCAAAATCTTTGTAATCTATGATCTGTATTCTCTATCCTGCTTGTTGTGTTGCTTTTTTGCAGTTGCACAATAGGGGAACCTGCCCTGAGGCAGCGCGTGTGGATTGACAGTTGTGACGTTGGTGGTGTCACACACACACAGTGTTCCATAATGCACATATTTAAGGCTCCTAACACACCTGCGTCTTGTACCCGTTTGTGGAAAAGGAAATTAAATGCAGAAAAATAAGTGGCAGACAGTCAAGTAAGCAGGACCTGCTTATGCAATATGTAAAAAATGGTTGTGCAGGCTATAGATGTACAAGCTGTGCCTATCTGGCTGAACTACAACTGCCAGTATTCATTTACACCCAAAGTCTGTTACTACAGGGATACTAAGAGTGGGGGAAACAGGTATAATTGTATAGGGCCCTAATATTTCTGTCCTTTTTTATATAATGTCTGGTTATCTAAAGCCCTGACTAAAGGGGAACCTGACTCCTGCTCAGCTGCCTGTTAGAAACTCTTTAGGACAATGTATCAGCCATAATGATAGTAACCAGAAGCAGTATAGGGGTGCAGTGTGGTATTGTGTCAGATGGTGGGCACACACTGCCTATTGTTTTCTGCTAGAGACTGCAATAATAAATCCTGGTTGCCAGCAGAGCAAGGAATTGTCCCTGCAAATGCCAGCCGCAGGGGCACTGATTTCGATAAAATATATGAACCTTGAGTATGGCATGGGCGTCACCACCCAATTAGTGACAATGAATACCACCAAGTATGCGGAGCTGCACTACAACCAATGGGGAAACACTTAGATGTGTGAAAACTTGGCCATCTTAAGTTGAGGAGAGCTGCATGGCATAAGAGAAGCCAGCCTATAGCCCTACAGCTTCTGTAAAACTCCACAGCAGCTGATCCAACATGGCGTCCAACCTGTTGATTGATATCTGGCCAGCTTTCTGTTGTTCCACACATGAGGGATGACAGCCCAAACAATCGGAACAGCAAAAGACACTGCGGTTCCTCATCTGCAGATGCACCAAGTGCTGGTCCACATGGTACATATTCAAACCTGCTCAAATAGTAAACTGTCTGGGCCAGCGTACACATACTGAAAATTGTATACAGTCCTAAGAGATGGGTGCGAGGAGATGTACTTTAACAAGCATCTTGCCCAATGGTAGCCAGTTGCCTCAGTGCATCTGCAATTTTTTCAACTTCTACCTATAACTATAACCTATGGTGGCCCTCAGGAAACCTCGCATTCTGTATTTTACTTCATGGTATTTTGTCAAACAATAAAGACCAGGCAACTGGAAGTTCTGCAAAGATGAGTTTCCCCTTTCTATTACTCTTATTGCTCTCTGTCTGGCTCTAGATATCCTATCTGGCCTGAACATTCCATCCTCTTAGATGCCACCCGGAAATGGAAGCAGCCTGGTGGTTTATCTTCAGACCCAGACCCCCAGGAAGATGTTAAGGTTCACGAAGAGCAGTTCATCGTATCTGGTTTAGATCATGGCTGATAGAGAAAGGCAGCTGTATTTTACTTTACTTTCACTGGATTTATTATGGTTGGGCTTCACTTGAAGTATTCAGAAAATTAGCTGCACCATAGATTTGTTAAAGTTGTACAGTAGTCAGAAACTACACCTGATTTTTTGTATTCGTGGTCTGTGCCTGATACAGTATGTCTATTGTTGTGCTGTAGGGAGAGGGTGCATAATTGAGTCACAGCCCTTAAGGCTTAAGCCACAGGTAGTGGTCCCACCCAAGGAGAGGGCAGGGGGGTATGCACAGCACGCAACACATAATAGTGTGATGGAAAACCTTAAGCAGTTCTGCTCTGTGGGGCCTCAGCCCTTGGGCTACGTAGCTGGGGAATGACAGGAATGGCATCCATGCAGTCAAACAAACATACTATCTCAGACAAAATATGGATTTTTTTGTCCACACCCGTAACGGATAAAGGAAAGCAAAGGATTATAAAAACAGTGAGGTAAACACAGTAACACACCCAATATTGTGTAATATTTGGAATAACATATCAAAAGTGACCTTTTGCCAGAAATTCAATTATTGGCAAAAGCAAAGACTATATATGGTAAATATACAGCTGTAATACTGATGTCTTACCTATGGCTGTACAACAGAAAAGCTTAGGGTACACAGGGCCATAGAAAGAACAAATGGGGCAGCTGTGGACAAAATCCACTCGTTTATAACGCAACTTAGGGCTGCATTTAGGTCCTGTGTGGATTTAGCAAAAAGTGTCTGCTGGTGCCTGACTGGGGGGAGCTTATTTTTTGGAAAATATTTTTTTCTCTTTAGGCACCCCCATGCTACTGGAGGCCTATATGGTAAATACAAGACAGACAAAAGGTTCCCTTGGAGGCTACTGGAAGTTCAAGATCAGACTGGTTCAAGTTCAAGACTGGCTAAATTGGCCAATTGTTTGCACAAAAGAATAATTACTAATGTTTTGGGAAAACTTAGGGCAGTGTTCCATCTAGACTGGTGCAAGCTGAAGAGCACAGCTAATCCCTAAGGGGCCCAAATACTGCTTGCCTTACTTCTCCAGCATTTATGCCCACGGCATTAGTAAATGAGTCTGAGAGCAATAATATTACTTGTTCTGGGGCCCATCATCACTTGGCAGGTAAATAAGGTAAAAGCAAAAACGACACATTCTAAGTATTATGTACTATAAACAACTGTTATATGTGTATATTATACATAAACTAGCAAAACCGCCTGGGGGTGCTGACAGTTTTATGGTTACCAAGAGCTGGATGGCTGCTAATTTCTGTTATTTCCACCCTACTATACTTCAGATAGAGCCCCCAGCCTTTTAGTAGTGCCAAGAGCCTACTCGTTCCCAATGCAGGCATTATGATACCAACCCAAATGTCTAACATACAGGGACAAGAAGATATGTACAAGGGAGATATATGGCTAAGCCAATGATTCTGAAAACCTATAATGGCAACACAGTCCATGTGTTTATTTGCTCACAGCATTGAAAAGGCAAATATTGACTTTTAATGAGTGGCATGACACGGGATGTTCCAACTGGCCTGCTCCAGCTGTCACATGTCAGGCTCCATGCTAGGACAGTGATGGAAACTACGTGCATCCCCCCTACAGACTCATGTATATGTGAATGACAGAGTAGAAGAGCACGCTACTCAAGTGTAACCACCTGCTAGCAGCCTCCGGGGTACTAGACATCCCATTCATGTAACTGTAATGGATACACCACAATATGTGCTCTTCAGCAAAAATATATAATTGTATATTTCATTTATACCGTGCTGACATACTGTATTCTGTAGCTTTTTATTTATTATACATTATTCCCACCAGTCCCTGCCCCGGTGGAGCTTATAATCTAAGGTCCCTGTCCCATTCACAGGCACTAGGGGTGAGAATTAGGGGCGTAACCTATGGCTAAACCTGTTAAGCGCCCTTTTTTTTTTTTTTATACTTTGCACCTTGCCTGTGTTTTGCTTTCAGTGGTGCAACTCTTTACACTCCTCAAAATGAGCACAAAGAGTTGCACCTTGTGCATTCGGCAGCACTGCACACACATTGGGTGAGATTTAGGCAACGTAAGGGCCCTAGCATGCATTTGCACCCTATTGCGTCAAAGGAGGAAATGTTCTTTTTATTTATAAATAGGGCCGATATGTTCTTTGTGCTTTTAACCCTCAAGGCATTTGCCTAGTTTACCTTGCCCTTAAACAAAACCATGTCATATTGTGCTGGGGGTTTATCTGGGTTTAGTGAATGTGTTTACTGGGAGCAGAATATTTCTGTATTAGTGTAGAGGAAAGAATGTGCATCAATAAGTTGGGCATTTTTAACTAAAAGATGAACTCTTGATTTTAAGGAAGGGGAATTCTACATGTACAATACTCCCCACCGCATCGAGTCTTTCCAAAGAGTCATTTATTTTTCACAGGAAACTGCTAAATAGGTTATCTTGTTTCGAATACATCATCTCCATTCTGGTTCAGCAGCCTTATTTAAATCCTACAACTCTTAAAGGCCCACCATGCTGCACATTTGGGAGAGAATCGGTTATTTTGTTATGGCAGCCCAATGCCGTGTTTGTTAGGGTCTACAATCCCAGTAACCAAACGACAGCAGGTTTATTTGTTAATAGAACCAATGCAGTAGGTGAAACAAGTGCTACCAACTGAATGGTTGCTATAATTTATTGGAACTAGAGCAATATTTTTTTATTTTCAACGTTATTGAAACCAGTCAGGACCTGACCAGCCCCACTATATGAACATATCTTCAGGGGGTTCATGCAGGGACAACTGCCCCGGGCCCCAGACTGTTTCTGGGATTCTACAAAGCAAGCAGTTATATACATTAGGGTATACCCAACAATCTCCATAGCTGCCCACAGGTCTTTCTGTTTTTGGGCAGGGGCTGCAACTGTAGGGCAGTGATTATAGGAAGGCAAGATGGTGTCAGGGGAAGGAGCTGTAACTGAGATAGGGGGTATGTTAAGGCAAGGTTGTTCCCACAAGCAGGTTGGTTCTCCATATAGATAAATAGACCTGTAAAAAAATTCAAAGGGGACAGTAAAAGCTGCTGCTAAAACTCCTCCAGGCCAGGACCTGCTCCTGTCATTCATTATATGTTTTTTAAGTCAATTTTTGAGGTCATTTGAGGGTACTGGGTGCTTATTGGAAATAGGTCATGGAAACCAGACAAATCAATCACTTGTGTAAGCAAACTAAAAAGGAGGTTATGAGATTCTGGTCACTGTTACAGAATGGTACAGGAAGGGGACCCAGGGCTATTAGTTTTGTTATTACCCCTCTAAAGGAAGTTCTAACACAGCTTTAGTACAGTCTATGCTGCCAAAGGCCGAAGCCCCCAGCATGTACCCTACCAGTTGGGTCTCCGACAGATGAGACTCCACTTCTTCTGGGGACAAACATAATCTCCAGCATCTAAAGGAGTTGTATTCTTTTGCCAAGGATACTTATTGTAATCTCACACTGTCTGTCCTTTCAAGAACCTTTCAGGGAACCATAGTTACACACCCAACAATATGTGTCTTTGACATGCAACTTACAATTAATTCTTTAACACAACTCAAACAACATGGAAACAAGTTACCTTCTGGGAAGGACACTGGGTAATTATTTAGGAGTGTAACCTTAGACATTAATGTCAGTAGAAAGCCTTAAATATTTAAGAAGGAGGAAAAGGGAGCAATGCAAACACCTTTTGTTGCTATTTTTGTCCCTCGCTCACAATGGTGCGTGCAACTAATACGCACTGCTTACTCGCTCATACTGTTACTGCTTCTCATTCTCGTTCAGGGACCCTAGTGGTTGCAGTTTCTGCTTATGAAGTTTTTAAAGCATTGGTCTATAGACCTCTCCAGTTCAAGAACCTTGCCCCTCTATGGTACAACATTTTTAAGGCCCACTCATAAGGTGATAGAACAAGGTCACATGAAGTGTATATCCGCTTCTCTCAGCCCTGCACTTATCGGCATGGATGGGAAAAGCGGATCCAATTCTCTATGCAGGGTCGAACTGGGAGATGCAGGGCCCACCAGGGCTACCTCCCCAGGGGTAGCATCCCCAGCCGGGCTCCATTGCCCAATGTGCCCCCCCCCCTGCAGGGGCCCCTTCCTCCCCTAAGTGTGCATAAGTGAAACGCGTGCCGATGGGGGGATTGGGGGGACGAGAGGGGGACCCCAGCGTCCAGGGGATTGGCAACAGGCATCGGGTCTTGCCCGCCAGGGCTCACCAGGTATTCTCCCGGTGTCCCAGCAACCCAGTCCAACCCTGTCTCTATGCTCCTCAGTGTGCCTGTATTAAATACTACAGCAACTGTCTGAGTGCGGGCACACAGAGCAGAGCGGATTGGAGGTCGGCATGAAAAACGCAAAAGTGAACGTAGATTCTCCTTTATTTACCTTTAAGCTGGGCTTCCAGGAGTATCTAGGAGAGTATATAGAAATTGTTCATAAATGCCATACCCTAACTGGTCTTTAGGCTGGGTTCCAGCCCCTGCTCTATTCCTCCCTCCCTGGGGGCTGCACCATACTTTTGGAAAGCCATTTTTGGGGTACATCAGAAGGTACGAACAGGGTCAGACTGGGGTATGCAAAGCCCACTGGGCCTGCTCCGGCACCAGGTGGGGATTGGGCCTTGGTCGGCAGGGTCCACAAGGGCTGGGGTCCTGCTGGCCCTGTCCAACCTTGGGTACATAGATGTATGTGTATATAAGTGTCTGGTTGCAATCACTCTCAAAAGGGAACCACACCAAACAAAAGGGGAAAATTGGGGTGCCTCTACAAAGCACCAGGGTATCCCATAACCTACAGTGTCCAGGAGTGCATTATTATTATATAATCCAAAGTGCCACTAACCTGTAGATTACCAGTGTGCCCAAAAAGTGCTGCTTGACTGCTGTAAAATGCTGGCACGCAGTTTTGTCAAATACAAATGCCAATGATCACATATTCTAAAAACATTACATTTAGAGAGCTGCAGGCTGAGAAGGGGTTTTGAAATGGAACTGTAAAATGAGATGCTGTTCCTTTAAGTTTCAGTTCCTGTACTGTATGTGAAATCCATTTTAGACACAGGAAGAATAAAATGTCATCATGCCGCTTCATTTCTGAGAAAAAACACAGCTTTCAGGATATATCTTTATGCATCTCTCTAGCACAGTCACCTATGTCTAGTATTTTTGTAGCAGCTTCTTGCCATTACTGTAATCACCTTAGAACAATGCGTAATAAAAACAAAACCTGTTTGATATTTGGATTCCGGAATAAAGAGGTCTGAAACTACTGACATTTAAAATGTTAATGTATTTGATCTCTGTAGCATCTTGTATAAATATATAAGATCCCAGACAGCTTATCATGGTCCCCTGCCTGTGTCTGGCGTGATGCTTCCATGGGATCATACACAGCAATGGGGAAAGGCTAAAATACTGTATAGGAGCAGAGCTTTGTGCAGCTATAATTACTGGGATCCGCCCAGCCTTTGTATAGGATTAACAATTGTAACTCAGCAACAGATGGAGGGTCACAGGGACACCCTATCCCTACTATACCTGCTATCCCACAGCCCCAGTCCCTTCCCAGAGGCTATTATCCCCCCACTGCTACTATAGGCACCATCTCTCCCTACTATTCCTGCTATCCCACAGCCACAGTCCCTTCCCAGAGGCTATTATCCCCCCACTGCTACTATAGGCACCATCTCTCCCTACTATACCTGCTATCCCACAGCCCCAGTCCCTTCCCAGAGGCTATTATCCCACTGCTACTATAGGCACCATCTCTCCCTACTATATTACATTACATTAACATTTATTTATAAAGCCCCAACATATTCCGCAGCGCTGTACAATAAGTGGGTTACATACATTGGACATACAGAGTAACATATAAAGCAATCAATAACCGATACAAGAGGTGAAGAGGGCCCTGCCCAAAAGAGCTTACAATCTACTATACCTGTTATCCCACAGCCCCAGTCCCTTCCCAGAGGCTATTATCCCCCCACTGCTACTATAGGCACCATCTCTCCCTACTATACCTGCTATCCCACAGCCACAGTCCCTTCCCAGAGGCTATTATCCCCCCATTGCTACTATAGGCACCATCTCTCCCTACTATACCTGCTATCCCACAGCCACAGTCCCTTCCCAGAGGCTATTATCCCCCCACTGCTACTATAGGCACCATCTCTCCCTACTATACCTGCTATCCCACAGCCCCAGTCCCTTCCCAGAGGCTATTATCCCCCCATTGCTACTATAGGCACCATCTCTCCCTACTATACCTGCTATCCCACAGCCACAGTCCCTTCCCAGAGGCTATTATCCCCCCACTGCTACTATAGGCACCATCTCTCCCTACTATACCTGCTATCCCACAGCCCCAGTCCCTTCCCAGAGGCTATTATCCCCCCATTGCTACTATAGGCACCATCTCTCCCTACTATACCTGCTATCCCACAGCCCCAGTCCCTTCCCAGAGGCTATTATCTCCCCACTGCTACTATAGGCACCATCTCTCCCTACTATACCTGCTATCCCACAGCCCCAGTCCCTTCCCAGAGGCTATTATCCCTTCTCCTTACTATACCTAGCAGGGTCAGACTATGGGGTGCAGGGCCCACCTTCACACACAGGGCGGCCTTCACACTGCAGGGCCCCCCACCCATCCGACCCCCTCCCCCGAGCGCATTGGCGGAAGTAGACCAGGGGATCTCTGGAGCGCCCTGCAGGGATCGGTTCTGGGCTGCCGGGGCCCACCAGTTTTTTTTCTGTGCCCCAGCGGCCCAGTCCAACCCTGATACATACTGTACTATCCCACAGTCACAATCCCTTCCTATAGACTATTATAGTGACCATCTCTCCTTACTACACCTGACAGCTTAGTACTGTAGGTTAAAATTCAGAGCAGAAACCTGAAACACAAAAGAAGGGCGCTGCAGGGTACAAACCCCTGTATCATTTAAAAACGACACACACACAACCAAAGGGCAACTACAATTGTTCGGCAATATCCCTGTCACAATAAAAGTTAATTGTATGATGAACTTTTCTTTTAGAAACTTAGGTGTAGATTTCAGACACCTGAAAGCCTCTTTGGGCAATAACACTTTCAAACAAAAAACAAACACACATACTGCAGTTTTTGTGTAACAGAGATTGATTAAAGGGCACATTCTCCACACGGTGAGGTAATGTGATCTCTGACCCTTCTCGGCAGGTGCTTTATGTTACAGTGGGTAGAACAGACACAAGTCACGTTTGTCTCTCAATTTACATTTTCTTGTGAAATTGCTGCAGGCCAGCGCAAGGTGAGAACAACAATTGCCAGGTGTTTGGAACAAAACAGCACCAGTTAATCCTGTGTCTGGCTCAGTACAGTATTTCTGCTGATGCTAAGTAACCATAGCAGCTACAGGTATCACAATTCTGACCTAATATTCCACATATCCCGCAGCGCTGTACAATAAGTGGGTTCCATACATTGGACATACAGAGTAACATATAAAGCAACCAATAACCGATACAAGAGGGGAAGAGAGCCCTGCCCAAAAGAGCTTACAATCTACAAGGAGAAAGGGTTGAGACACAAAGTGTGGAAATAACTTATATTTAGATAAGTATGGAAGTTTTCCATCAGTCCCTCAACATATTTTCCATGTTATCAGTTAGGTAGGTGCTTCCCACGCTGACAGATAAAAGCAGTTACAGTTTATCAGCAGATACTCAGTCATAAATTAGAACTTCCCATAATGGAGACGGTAGGGAAATGTACCAAAGTGCAGGAAGCCAATCTGGGTGAGAGGGATTCAGGTGACTAGAATAGCCCTGTGAATTAATGCAGGCCAAGAATCTGCCCCTAATGCTCTTCTGTCAATGCACCTGGAGCAACTACTTCTGCTAATTTGCTAAAATTCGTTTTTTTTGTCGTATAAACTATGGTATAAATTTGACTTAAACTCGATCATTGTTGTATTTATAAAATGTCACTTTCATGGTCGTTTGAAAATTCCGAGTTTACATTTGAAAATCTTGAATTTTCAAGCCAAAAGTGTTGTTAGAATGTTCATTTCCATGAATCCTCCTTATTTTTCCCAAACAGGAATTGCTCCAGCAGCCATTTTAGGAGCATTGTCACTCTTGGTAAACAATAATGTGTTTAAGTTTCACTTGAAACTGGGTCAAATAGAAAACAATGGTGGGTTTAACTTCCCCTTGAAAATGTGTGAAATAGAAAACAAGTAGGGGATTAATTTACCCTTGAAACTGGGTGAAACAGAAAACAATAAGGGGATGAATTTACCCTTGAAACTGAGTGAAACAGAAAACAATGAGGTGATTAACGTCACCGGCAAAATGTGTGAAATAGAGAACAAGGAGGGAGGTTAACTTCCCCTTGAAACTGGGTGAAACAGAAAACAATGAGGGGATTAACTTCCCCTTGAAACTGGTGAAACAGAAAACAATGAGGGGATTAACTTGCAAAACGGCAGGGATACGGACTGTTTATCATTCCTTTCTTTTATCACTCTTCATTCAATGGTTTAACCATAACTGGATAACTAATAGTTAGTAGAGTAAAGAGTGATCCCACTCCAAACTTTTTCATGTGTAATGAAAGATAATACAACTCTAAGGACAAAGACACACGTGGAAATTTGTAGCCCGCAAAATGCCTTGTCCTTCTCTAACACTGAAATCGCCGCCAGTAAATGACATAACTCACTGTGGTTCAGCTTATCACGGGGAAATGGCTGCTTTCACACTTTCCTGCGTTTAAGCCGACTAGCTGCAAGTAATGTAATTTACTGGCGGTGATTACAATGTTAGCGAAGGACATTGAAGCATTTTTGGGGAGATCTTTCACCCGTGGTAGTGAATTTTTAATGTGGGCGACAAATTTCCCAGTATGACGTACATTGTATATCCAATATACATTGGTTTTTAAGTTATTTGTAAATGTAGTGGAGGAGAACTGACTCCTATTATATTATTTCAAGCATCTGAACCAGAGAACAAAAAGGGATTAAAAAAGCTGCTTTCAATAGCAATTACAATTACAAATGACTTAAATGCTCTTTAAACCATTCTGGATTAGAAAGGCCCCCTTCTAGCTAGGAGCAATACCAGTCCCTAGTGGTGTTTATATATAAGGGACCAACTGGTGGAAAGAATGCAGGGTGCCTTAGTAAATTGCCAGTTATTGACGGTCACACCTGGCTCAGATTATCAGCTGCTTTCCAGGATGACATTTACACAGTACGTTAATAGGGTGAGGTTATAAATAATTGCAGAACAAAGGGAAGCCAAGGCCTAATGATCTACTCACTAGCTCCCTAGAAGGGACGCCATGGTGACTATTTTTTTGCAGTGTATCAGCATCGCTGTCAATGTGCCCTGTAACCTTAGCGTGCCTTCAGTCTAACTAATAGCATAGTTCCACTATAGCTAATGCCGCACAGGGGCTGATTGGAAAAGTGCAGGCTGAGAATCCGCCCCAACTTGCCATAATCGATGCAATTGCATTCGTACTTTGGCTGAAATCGGACACAATTATGCTTAAGTTTTCTAAGTGTGTCCTCTTTTCGGCTAAATGGCGTGTCTCTAGGCACAACACTGGGAGCCCTGGAGCTACTGCCACCTATTCAGACTTTATTTGTTCTTCTTCTGGTTCCACACCGGGACTGATCTTGGTCTGTAGAAAAGTGCAGGCCCAGTACTGACATTATCTTTCTTCCTTGCCTGCACCTGGAACCATTGTGTCGGCCTGGGTGCAGACACAAGCGGCAGATATCGGCACTCAAATGTGAGAGTTTGCATTTTGTAGCAGATATGTGCCCCATGAGCCGACACCACGGTTCAGGGTGCAGGCAAAGAAGAAAGATAATGTCAGCATTGGGGCTGATTCTGGGCCTGCACTTTTCCACAGACAAAGATCATTCCCGGTGTGGTACCAGACTGAAGAAGAACAAATCCAGTCTGAATAGGTGGCAGTAGCTCCAGGGCTCCCAGTGTTGCAGCAGAGTTGTGCCTAGAGACACGCCATTTTGCAGAAAAGATGCCAGTTGCACTTAAAAAACTTATAATTGTGTCCGATTTCAGCCAACGTACGAGTGCAATTGCATAGATTATGGCAAGTTGGGCACAACACCCCCCGGTGACCACAATCATGTAAGAATTATGGGAAAATTTGCATCACATCCCCTTCCCTGCCAGGTCTTACATGCGAGTGTCTGCTGCTGATAGTTTGCAAAAGGTGTGAAAAACTTATGTGACTAGAGCGGCTATAGAGGAAGCAGATCCTGCGACCCAGGCCCCCCCGCTACTGGGGGTCTGCTTACTCTATAGTTAAACCACTGGTATATACCAATTTTTTAAATTACTTGGGGAGGGGGTCTTGCCTGAAATCCAAGTATAAGCTAAGGAGGATTCATGAGGACAGCCAGGATTAATGATAATTCTGTCCCAAGCATTTACAGTATGAAGAGCTTAGTTGTGCGTAGAGCATCTCTCCGTGACAGAACAGTGAGAAAAGATCAAAGGAGAAATCACTTAATATTGCAGTGAATAAGTGAATTAGGATGATAGCTGCCATACGTGACTTCCTCCTAATGAGGTTTTAACATTCTTAGAGAAACCAAACCTGAAACAGAGAGGGGAAATATTTACAGCACCTTACTAAATGGCTGGGGTAATAAGTACAGATGAGTTCCTCCCAGTACTTGAATGAGTACCAAAACCCCAAATTAGTACGCTTTCACATAAAGTGGGGCATAGGCCTATAGCCTGGCCAAGTAGTCAATCTACCTCCACTATGCCTAGCTATTGGAACTGTGCCGTAGAAACATTCCCCTACTACTTGCCCTAGTGGCAAGCACACCTCCATAAGGCACTAACCAAATAGATGACCAAACATAAAACAAAACTTATAGGGTGTGCTTGGTCACCGGTACAGAAAGAGGTTTCTCTTTCATGTCTGTTCTAGTGGTGCACAAGTTGACCCAAGACCTGTGGGACCCCTGGGTTTACCCGCGCTTAGACAGGTTCTGGTTGAAATTTGGATGACCACAGCTGGTTTAAGTTGGGTGTGGGTCAGACTGGGGAACTACACTCCTCCTCTGCTCCTAAAGATTCCGTGTATTGGAAGCAGAAGTGTGTATGTATTGAGTAGAAATGGGGACAGGTTGGGTGTGGGTCCTACAATGACAATATTTTGTGGATTAGTGTCCTACAGTCAAGAATCCTCCCCCTTAAGTACTACTACTAGCTGAAGCCATATTCTGTTACATTTTATACAATTCTCTGGTTCTAAGCTCCTATCTCCTGATAGTATTAGGGGTTCCACTGATATGTGTGAAAGCTGCAATGGCTTAGGGCAGGGCTGTCCAAACGGAGCCCCATGAACTGGACGTGGCCCTCCAAAGGATATTTATGGCTCTTGGTCTGCTTAAAGGTTCCATAGACCTCTTAATTGTATGACTTCAACAATTCATTTAAATTTAATTTGACCCACAAACATTCTATATGAGAAATAGTTGACCCACTACATAATAAGATGGACAGTACTGGCTTAGAGCAGCTATTGCCAAGCCATTGATCATCCTGAAATGGTGCTGCCAACCTTTCCCTATGACTCCTATGACTTTGTTTTAGTTAAATCAATGTTTCTCTTTTGTATTGGATGTTGATTGGTCTTTGAGTGAAACCTACGTTTCCCATCCTTTAAAATTATCTCTTGTTGTTGTTTTAAATGAAATTAAACTCCCCTCTCCCTAAAAATGGCTGCCAGTGTGTTCCGCTGCAGCCCACTCTCTTAATATCATAGGATCTTATCTGGATGAACACAGCAGGGGTAAAAGTGCCTGCTCATGAACAAGTCAGTTATCAGTGTGAGTCAACATAGAAATACACCTACGTGAATGCTCAAATAGAGATACATGTGTGGGGGGAGAGTTATGTATAACGAGGGATATCATATAGGAAATAGCTGCTGATAAAATATCCTTTATTGAGCAATATAAACTTGCCACAGAAGGCATTTCAATTGCTGGGGCTCCCCCCATGGGAGGTAACTGACCTATTAAATCAAGTGCTGGGGTGTTTTTTTGGTCTGGAAGTGATGACCAAGAAACCATGAAGAAGGATAAGGTTCGCCACGTGTGGAATACATTAAAGAAACCAGCAAAAATACTTTATCAAGTCAAATCCAAACATCAAGGGCCCCAGGAGTGTAGAGGGCTGAATGTCGGATCAGCTGACCCATTAGAATATTTTATGTCTGTTCTGTGAAACGCATTCGCCATGGGCTAACAAGGTGTTTGCAGACACAAAAGCTGATCTGCAATATGTGGACACAGCGGCTTTTGTGTAACAAGTAAACACTACTTCTAGGAACAGTGGCGGGGAGGGAAACATGAAACAAACACATTTTTAGAATTTCATTACTTTTTTTTTTTAAAAGGGAAATGCACCCATGTTTAACGGATACCCAAGAAACAGAAATTACCCCTTTAGGAGGATTTGTTATAGATTAATCAGAACCCTTGTCTCCTGGCTTAACGCAACATGGTTTCTTTAATAATAAATGATATTAGGTTCTGCAGAATTTAATTGGTACAGAAGGGTAAAGGCAAAATGATAAGAACAGTGGGACATGTAACAAGCATACATAATGCCATACTAGCTTGTGTCTCAACCCTTTCTCCTTGTAGATTGTAAGCTCTTTTGGGCAGGGCCCTCTTCACCTCTTGTATCGGTTATTGATTGCTTTATATGTTACTCTGTATGTCCAATGTATGTAACCCACTTATTGTACAGCGCTGCGGAATATGTTGGCGCTTTATAAATAAATGTTAATGTAATGTAGCTTGAAAAAGCAAAGCATTTGTCACTAAATCATTAGTATCCGGGCAGATTGTGTTCAAGAAATCTTTGTGGCCCAGAGGTTCCAGCACCATTGTGTAACAGCTCCCTCTAGAGGGCAATCTTTCCTCTCTGTAGACACCTTAATATACTCATTATTAATAGTTAGTTTTAGGATAACTGTTTTTCTATTTGTTATTATTAGGGAATGCAAAAAAAGCATGCAAAACAACTTGGCAAGTTTCATTGTTTTAAATGCCTCTCACAAGCATTATAATACATGAATAGACTACAATAATAAAAGGGGCTGGGGAGTATTTTCTAAAGCAAACAGAGGTTCTAATGGCTTGCCACAGGCTGTTTATGAGAGAGACTTTTGTATAAAAGTAAGATAACCCTATTTAAGTATCCAGCTTGCAAGCTTAATTGACAATCAGGGGTTTATTCACCAAAGGCTGATGATTGTGAGACTTTTATGAAATGCCTTTATAGATTATCTAGCCGTAGAGGAACATTTCTGGACATCTCTATGGCCCAAGCAAGGTAATTCTTATAGCGGTCAAGAGAGTGTGATTTGCGGCTAAATCTCCCAAAGTGCCATTGAGCACAAACCCAGCCCCTAAGATTGAGCGGTTTGAGGAACCCAGACTCAAGGAACCAGTTAGGGGGGGTCATAAAGAGGGAAAATATTTCTGAAAGGGCAAATTAGAAAAGGGCCTGGGGCCCACAACTTCAGGGGGCTTAAAAATCTAACAACATCCTTCATTGATCAGTAATTCTACATGGGGTTTCATTTTGTAGGGCTTCTGGGGGGAAGCCATGCATAAAAATTATCTATGGCCAGAACCATTTTGACTGTTGACTATGGTTAAATGGGGAGTGTCTTTGGGATGAAAAGTGCCCACATCTCCGCTGCCCAGTTTTTCTCATTCAAGTCAAAGGGAACCGTGGGAGGCCAACACCGACAATATTCAGCTGAGTGAAACATGCCAGATTCCCTGTGTAACATTAGCCTAAGGCTCAGCGGGCACAACAGACCGGCAGGGGTTTGTTTAGACAACAGATGACAGATTGCTGAATACAGCAAGGCACGACTATAAAATAAAAACCAGGACCGAAATGAGTGGTAAAAAATGAACAATTGGATTTTATTTGGTGATACTGAACCATTTACACTATTTCTTTTCAATGAAGGGTTTGTGTTTGATTCCGTCGTAGGGGGATCACTAGGTCGTTGCCCACTGTTCAGCACCATGGACAGCAGGCACTCTCATGGGTAAGAAAAGGAATGGAATATCTCACTAATCAGTCAACTGCATTACCCAGTAGCAAAACAACAAGAATGAAGAGCAGCTGGGTCGGTCTGACCTACATTCAATAACAAAACCCCCAGCAGAACATTCTAAGCAACTCCTAATCATGTGCTATTGATAAGCCAATAGCACTTCTGTTGGTGTATAAAGATATTAGGATACACTGGTGGGTGCTATTACACCCACAAACCTATATTTTATATCTTTAAAGCTGTCCATTTGTGGTCAAATCAGGTTGATCCGGTCATTCAGCCCTCAGTTTACATGGGGCTTGTGCAGACCCAGAAGCCTATAGGATTTTCCAGCTTGCCCAATTTGTATCTGAGTGTCATTGTTTCTCTGCAATAATTGCTGATTTATTAAAAAGTGGCCAAGTGGACAGCCTAGATCTTTCCTAGATGCTTCTATGAAAGGGGAAATAGAAATAGAATAGATGCAGCTTTGTGTGCCACGTACCGGACAACCGAGGGTAGAATCTGTGATAATAATCTATGTCTGTCCTCAAATCTGTTTTAAAGCTTGAAATGATATGGTGTAGCTGACGGACTCACCAAATGACCATTCAGCGTATTTAAATCACCAACAATTAACCTGCATTCTAGACATACAGCTTTATATAGAGAAATGGGACTAAAAAAATGTATCTTCAGAACCTCTGTTTGGTTGCTAGAGTTAAAAAGGACCCTGGCAACCTGATGGTAGATTAAATAGCAGCTTATATAACTCTCATGTGTAATAAAAATAATTGCCCAGGAGCAGTAACCCATAGCAACCAATACAATGTTTGCTTTTAATCAGTTGACCAGTAAATGCTACCTGCCAATTGGTTGCTATGGGTTACTGCACCTGGGCAAACTTAGTGCCTTTTATTACATAAGCTCCCATAATGTTGCAGCTGATCCAGGAATACCATTGTTTACATCCTAAAAGCTAGTTTTCCTTTAAAGTGCTATCCCTAAATTACCAGTTTCCTTCCTGCAATACAAGGGCCGCCCAAATCTCTCCAAGTCAGCCTTGGCTTATTAGGTGCTTTAATTGCTAAATACTAAATCAACTATATACATGGCATTAACCGCTAAAAGTCATTGTGCATAAAGTACCAATAACTTGGAGATCCAGAAGAATCTGTATATATAGATATATATGTTCTTACCTCAACAGAGAAAAATATAGACTCCATCATGCAGAAAAGGGATAGAATGAATGTGGAAATAGGAATCTTCTGTTATTCTGTCCCGTAAGCCTCCTGCAAGTGAAACAGAAAGATCTAGTATTTAACACTTGGCCAAGATAAGTTTTCTAAAGTAAAGCGGTGCCAGGGAGCGAGCGCGAGCACCGAGGCCCGTGATGTCACCGGGCAATCTGATATCAATAGGGGAATTTCATGCGTTTAACCTTTGTAACCTTGGCCGCAGCCGTGATGCAATATCATTTCGGTTTTTATTCCCTTCAGTGCAGTTATTTATGGCTTAGGGAACAGAACAATGCAGTCTTTTTGTTTATTCAAATACAGTGACACGCCGTGCATTATTTATTGTGGGTCAGGCAATGTTAATCATGGCTACAAACAAAAGCGAATGGCACTCAGGACTACAAACAAGGGTATAACCCTTAAAAGTTTATTGCGGAGGTGCAACGTTTCGGGGCAATGTGACCCCTTTATCAAGGGGTCACATTGCCCCGAAACGTTGCACCTCCGCAATAAACTTTTAAGGGTTATACCCTTGTTTGTAGTCCTGAGTGCCATTCGCTTTTGTTTGTAACTATAGTGCTTTTGGAGGGTGCCGATCCCTTCAGCAGTGTGCACCGGACAAAAAAATTTTTGGAGTGTTAGGGTGTGCGGATAAGGTCTCTGTGATCCAGTAACAATGTTAATCATGGCACCAAGTGTACATTGGGGCATTTGGCAGATTATATAGGGCAAATAAAAGTTCATTTAATAAGAGCACTTTCATTTTAAAGGAACAGTATACCTATACACACCTTTGCTAAAAAATAGGATATTATACAGGACTTGTGTTTAAATTACATTCTGACTATTGTATTAATAATAAAACATTAAACAGGGCAAACCTCTCCCTAATCTAAGCAGCAGTCTTCGGTGCAGCTCATTATCAGGGGTTTCTCCCTAGACTGGTAATTAGTTTTACCAGTTCCTTTGAAGCGACAGGTATATTCTTGTTTAGTGTCAGAAATAACAGAAACCATAAATATTTTTATGGGGTATTTTTTATTTCTAAATGACACTGTTTACATAGCTAATAATTCCCTCTACCAATTAAACTTTTATTCTTGAACCAACAAATGTATTTTTAGCTGTAATATTGGTGTGTAGGCGCCATCTCAGTGCCTTGTGCCTCAGTCTGAGCTTTCAGCCAGCGCTACACATTAGAACTGCTTTCAGCTAACCTATTTTTTCTCCTACTCCCATGTAACTGGAGGAGTTCCAAGCCGGACTTGGATTTCTTACTATTGAGTGCTATTCTGATACCTACTGGGAGCTGCTATCTTGCTCCCTTCCCATTGTTCTGCTGATCGGCTGCTGGGGGTGGGGGGGATATCACTCCAACTTGCAGCTCAGCAGTAAAGTGTGCCTGAGTCTGAGCTTTCAGAAGGAGCCAGCGCTACACATTAGAACTGCTTTCAGCTAACCTATTGTTTCTCCTACTCCCATGTAACTGGAGGAGTCCCAAGCCGGACTTGGATTTCTTACTATTGAGTGCTATTCTGATACCTACTGGGAGCTGCTATCTTGCTCCCTTCCCATTGTTCTGCTGATCGGCTGCTGGGATGGGGGTGATATTACTCCATCTTGCAGCGTGGCAGTAAAGTGTCTGGGCACTCGGTTACCTATAAGAACATCAACTGACCTCATAGAATGTTAGACTTCTCGTACAAGTTGTATAACATACTGTATATCAGGGCATGGGCTGCTTACAGGCTGAGCTGTGTGCAGAGCGTGCCAGGAGCAACAAGACATTACTTAGAAATCATTTCAGAGGTTTAACCTCTGAAATGCTGCTTTGCAATACAATTCTGCTAGAGTCAAATTTGGAAAAATATGTTAATTATTTTTAGATTGTGGCCGGCGTATCTACATCACTGAAGGGTAACTCTCTATCACTGGCCCTGCCTACATAGAGGCCAACAAAGCAGAATGGATAATATAGTGCATTTTGTGTTTCCCTTATAACCCAAAGGGCTTAATGCAACCTAACAACTGACTTTCTTTTCTATTTTTTTTTCTTTTTACTTTTTAATGGTTCTGTTATTTTCCTTGTGGCATTCCTGCATTAATATTGGCTGGCCAAGGATAATGGCTGTCACATGCGGTTCCAGCAATGCCCTTGATATTAAAGGGACCAGAGAGAGAACGCCAAAAAAAAAAAAAAAATGAAACTGTTTTCTATGCATTTACATATAATGTAAGGTTAGCCTTCACCGGTACAAAAATGGGTCTTGGATTTAGTTTATAGAAATAAGTAACCGTGGGTGAAATAGGGCCTGTGTTTATACAGCAACAGATAAGCTGTGTAGAATACAATGGTTTTAGTACTTAACTAGGGGGATAAGCAAGGGTCAAATGCTATTCAGCTCTCTACAGAACTATGGAATGGATTCCTATCTCATATATATATATATTTATATGTTAGGGCCACCCCTGCATTCCGTGGTTTAGTGCCATGTGTTTTATCTCCTGAGTGTTTTCTGACTCCCCCGGTGCAGCACAATGCCCGGAAATTGCTTCCCATTCACTGCGATAGCAACTGCCTCGACCTACGAGTGCGCTCCATAGGTCCAGGAAATTGCCACTAAAGTGAATAGGATACAATTCCGGACACATTGCTGCCTGTGCTGAGCTGCTAAATGCTGGGGAGCTGCTGCCCTTTATATAAAAAACAAATTGACTTTAAAAGGGTAAGTTAACGTTTAGTATGTTCTAGAAAGGCCAATTCTGAGCAACTTTTCAATTAGTCATCATTATTTATTTTTCATAGTTTTTGAATTATTTGCCTAATTCTTCTAACCCTTTGCAGCTTTCAAATGGGGGTCCCTGATCCCCAAGCCAAAGAACTATTGCTCTGTGAGGCTACAGTTTTATTATTATTGTTATTTTATATTACTTATTTTTCTATTCAGTCCCTGTCCTATTAATATATCTGTCTTTCATTTAAATCCCACCCTGGTTACTAAGGTCATTTGGATCCTAGCAACCAAATAGCTGCTGAAACTCCAAGCTGGAGAGTGGCCGAACAAAAACTGAAATAATAAAAGAAGATAAATAAATTTGAAGCAACTGGACTTGTTTAGTAATCATTCAATGATTACTAAACAAGTCCAGTTGCTTCAAATTTATTTATACTAGATATACCATGACCTGGATGAATGAAAATCTTCATAGACAATAAAAGAAGACCGATTGCAAATTGTCGCAGAATATTACTCCCTACATAATACTAAAAGTTAACTCAACAACCCCTTTATGGCATTACTAGAAAATATAAACTAGTTATACCAGTTTAACATGTATATCCCTCCTGCTGGCCTACTGTAGGGACTGTTTTTAGGATTCTGCAACTGAATATTTTTGTGACATCATTGCCTACACATGACATCATTGTCTACACATGACATCATTGCTTACACATGACATCACTGCCTACATATGAGACAGTTTGCGCCAGTATTGGCAGCTTCTCCCCCAACAAAACCACCTTCTCTGCTGGTTGTGCAGAGACTCTCTGACTAACACTCAGGCCTCACTCCAGCCAATAGGATGGCATTTCAAAGTTAGGCCCAAATTTCACCAAAAAGATCCATCTAGTATAAATTAGCATTAATATATACACCCTTCAGTTGTACAGAGATATGACAAATAAATATATATAAATAGTGAGTGAGTGTTTTAGGGGGCCGACTGTCCCATTCTGTCTCTGGCCTTCAGTTCCTATAATAATAATATTTAGGAGATTGTGGCTCGACCTTATAATGTTCTGCTCTGATGCGCGCTGTTAATTAGACGGCAAGAAAGATTATTCATCATTTAAAGGCGCATTTCTCATTGCTTTGCAGGTTTCCCGAAGTTGCTTATGCCGCCGCACTACAGAGGGGAATAAAACGCTTGCACGTCAGTTTCAGCGCAGATTTCTTGTGTTTATCTGTTGGGCAATCAATAGAAGAATAAAAAAGACAGCATTTTAGCTGCTGGCTCAGCACTGCTGCGAGAGCATCGACGTATTGGCGATTCGCTAAAAATTCCAAATGATTGCAAATCAAACAGTGCAAACAGGACTGGTCTAGGCATTCGCATTGCATTAGATAGAAGGACCCCAACTTTATACAATTATGCCTATACATTGCCCCCCCCCAAGGATGTTGTTGAACTACATCTGCAGAGTTGGATTATTACAGAGGGTTATTGTTCTTTGGGTGCAATGCTGACCTGCATAAAGGCCTACTATGGGTGTCTTGCACCCATTAATGTACCCCACCTTACAAGTCCAGCCTTCTGCAGCACAAAGACCCTTGCTAAGTGTAGGGTGGGATGCAAAGTGGAAAAAAAACTGCATTGGGACAGGGGCTTGCCTTGGGCAACCTCAACTTTGCACTGCAGAATTGAGCACAAAAACCTGACCTTCTCCCATGAATACAGTGCTGCCTGCATCTTGTAGCTGCCAATATCGGTCCCTTGAACCGATTCGGCAGCTTATCGACCCATGTAGGGGCAGGAATGAGGGGCCTGCCCGACAGACATTTGGCCTGAAATTGCCCAGATATCGATCAGGCAGGTTAAAAGATTTAGTCGGATCGGGAACTGCATCGGCTCGTTGATGCGGTCCCCAAACCGACTGCCCCATTGCCGCCATTATAATTAGCCTACATTTTCCCCGATATCGCCCACCCGTAGGTGGGGATATCAGAAGAAGATCTGATCGCCTGGCGACCTTGCCAAGTGAGCGGATCTTCACGTGTATGGGCACCTTTACTCAGAGACAGAGGACAGTACGTGAGAGCTTGCTAGCTTGGGCGCCATTCAGATGCACAAACAAATGATCACCTATGGCAGGCGTTAAGTACAGGGCTGCAATGCACCCAATAGAGCTGAACTCACATTCCCGGACACAAGATTTAGCACCCCTAGCGCTTGGGTTTGGGGGGATTAATGTTATAAAATGATAGTGAAAAATACTGCAGAGATCACAAAGTGCCGCTGACCCTGAGGGTAAGTAGCTATGCAGGGAGCAAGGGTAATGATAATGCAGAATTATAATAAGAATAAGGCTCAAGGAGAAAGCACTAGCATTAACCTTGCGGTGGGCTTGAAATAGAAAATATCTATTCAAGGTAAATACAGTATAGTGATGTCTGCACAAAGGAACGGGCTGTGCTATAGCAGAATTGGATATCAGACACAAGTACACATAATGTATTGAATATATATCCTTATATAGAGGAAATATGATCTGCTCTAGCCTGTCCCTCTGATATAGGAAAAGAATAGAATAAACCCTGCTTATTCCTGCCCAATATAACCCCCTGTACGCCCCCTGAGTGGCCAAACTCAGCGACACTTAAGGTCCCTATACACGGTAAGATCCGCTCGCTTGGAGAGATTGCCAAGCGAGCGGATCTTCCCCCGATATCCCCACCTACGGGTGGGCGATATCGGGGAGCTTGAATTTAAAAAAAAAAATAATCCGATCGTTTGGCAAACGACCGGATTATGTAGGCGGCAATGGGCCAGTCGGTTCGGGGACCGCATCAACGAGCCGATGCGGCCCCCGATCCAACTGAATCATTTAACCTGGCCGATCGATATCTGGCCAATTTCAGGGCAGATATCGGTCGGGCAGCCTGCTCGTTTCTGCCCCTACACGGGCAGATAAGCTGCCGAATCGGTCCAAGGGACCCATATTGGCAGCTTCTATCGGCCCGTGTATGGGGGGCCTTTATAATAAAGAAGCCCAGTATATTCCAATGTGAGGTAAGGATCTGATATCTGGAAACCTTGCAGTTCTCCTCTTTCATTAACTCCAGTAATTAACCCATTCTTTGCCAGCAGCCGTGATTTCCTTCTATTCAGCGACATTTAGAAATTTAAGGGGTGATGTAATAAAATGCCTAGGTGCAAACCAATCAGCAGGTTGCAAACCAGCAGTCAATCAGCAGGTAGCATTTTTTGGTCACCTGTTTAAAAGCAAACATCTTATTGGTTGCTATATGTTACTGCACCTTGGCGCCTTTTATTACATATAGGGGATAGAATCTACATTTTGCTGTCACTCTGTGCCAGAGATAATGTTGTCGGCAGGGACAGTGTTAATGCCCTTAAGGGCACAGTAATGTAAACAATAAGTTTTTATATAGGACAGTTATATTTTATAGCTATTAAAAAAGCATGTCAATTGAAATGCTATTTGGTTGCTGGGGGGGTGGTCACTGAACCGGGTAGCCAAATAACTATTACACTATGAGGCTACAATATTATCATTATTTTTTGGGAACTCCCCTATTTATCTTCCTGCCTATCACTGAAAGCACTGCCTTGATGCTAGGGTAAATTGAACCCTAGCAACCAGATTGCTGCTGAAATGCCAAACTGGAGAGCTGCCGAACAAAAAGGTTATATTGTTTAGATTCCACAAAGAAATGAATATTAAAGACCAATCACAAACTGTCTGCCTCATACTAAATATTAGTTTAAAGGTAAAATACCTCTTTAATATATATGAAAGCAGCAAAGGCTTGAGTCTTGCTGTAAAATAGATCATATCTATGGTATGGGCTTTTCAGCATTGCATTATTGCACATAATTCTCTTTATGATGCAATTAGGATAGAGAGAATCTTAATGACTTGTCTGATTATTGAGGAAGTGCTGCAATAAGGAACGGATTTAAATCCAGCGTGTCACTGATTTTGTCATAATTATACAGGCTAATTACCGGGCTACTAATGGCCTTAGTATGGCTTTGTTTGCTTATACATGTTTTCTTTTTATCTATCTATCTATCTATCTATCTATCTATCTATCTATCTATCTATCTATCTATCTATCTATCATCTATCTATCATCTATCTATCTATCATCTATCTATCTATCTATCTATCTATCTATCTATCTATCATCTATCTATCTATCATCTATCTATCTATCTATCTATCTATCTATCTATCTATCTATCTATCTATCTATCATCTATCTATCATTTATCTATCTATCTATCTATCTATCTATCTATCTATCTATCTATCATCTATCTATCTATCATCTATCTATCTATCTATCTATCTATCTATCTATCTATCTATCATCTATCTATCTATCTATCTATCTATCTATCTATCTATCTATCTATCTATCTCTATCTATCTAAGGTATAACTGTAGAGGATGCTGTCCCTGTAACTGCTGGGGGCCCAGGAACTATAGGGGGCTTAGTAGGGCACTGACTGAAGCAGTGGGTGTTCTAATCTAATCCTATTGGGTTTAATTCATGTTTAAATGATTTTTAGTAGACTTAAGGTATAAAGTTCCAAATTACAGGAAGACCCCCAATCTGGAAAGCTCCAGATCCCAAGCATTTTGGATAATAGGTCCTATACCTATATTATGCTTTATACACCACCAACATATTCTGTGCACTCTGCATCAGCCCCTGCCCCAGTGGAGCTTACAATCTAAGGTCCCTATCCCATTCCCATCAGTCCCTGCCCCAGTGAGCTTACACTCTATGGTCCCTATCACATTCCCATCAGCCCCTGCCCCAGTGGAGCTTACAATCTAAGGTCCCTATCACATTCCCATCAGCCCCTGCCCCAGTGAGCTTACAATCTAAGGTCCCTATCACATTCCCATCAGCCCCTGCCCCAGTGGAGCTTACAATCTAAGGTCCCTATCCCATTCCCATCAGCCCCTGCCCCAGTGAGCTTACAATCTAAGGTCCCTATCACATTCCCATCAGCCCCTGCCCCAGTGGAGCTTACAATCTAAGGTCCCTATCACATTCCCATCAGTCCCTGCCCCAGTGGAGCTTACAATCTAAGGTCCCTATCACATTCCCATCAGTCCCTGCCCCAGTGGAACTTACAATCTAAGGTCCCTATCACATTCCCATCAGTCCCTGCTCCAGTGAGCTTACAATCTAAGGTCCCTATCACATTCCCATCAGTCCCTGCCCCAGTGAGCTTACAATCTAAGGTCCCTATCACATTCCTATCAGCCCCTGCCCCAGTGAGCTTACAATCTAAGGTCCCTATCACATTCCCATCAGTCCCTGCCCCAGTGGAGCTTACAATCTAAGGTCCCTATCA
Organism: Xenopus tropicalis; assembly: GCF_000004195.4. Taxonomy (NCBI): domain Eukaryota; kingdom Metazoa; phylum Chordata; class Amphibia; order Anura; family Pipidae; genus Xenopus; species Xenopus tropicalis. The sequence continues at coordinate 16,886,362 of NC_030683.2, forward strand.
CATTCCCATCAGTCCCTGCCCCAGTGGAGCTTACAATCTAAGGTCCCTATCACATTCCCATCAGTCCCTGCCCCAGTGGAACTTACAATCTATGGTCCCTATCACATTCCCATCAGTCCCTGCCCCAGTGGAGCTTACAATCTAAGGTCCCTATCATATTACCATCAGTCCCTGCCCCAGTGGAGTTTACAATCTAAGGTCCCTATCTCATTCCCATCAGTCCCTGCCCCAGTGAGCTTACAATCTAAGGTCCCTATCTCATTCCCATCAGTCCCTGCCCCAGTGAGCTTACAATCTAAGGTCCCTATCACATTCCCATCAGTCCCTGCCCCAGTGAGCTTACAATCTAAGGTCCCTATCACATTCCCATCAGTCCCTGCCCCAGTGGAGCTTACAATCTAAGGTCCCTATCATATTCCCATCAGTCCCTGCCCAATGGAGCTTACAGTCTGAGGTCCCTAGGTCGCTATCACACTCACATGGATCAATTTAGAAGCCAATGGACATGCTGTATGTTATTGTGGGAGGAAATGGCAGAACGTGGAGGACATGAATTGAAGGACCCTAAAGGACCCCAGCACTTCTAACCAGTGAACCACTTTGCTTTTAGGCTAATGTCACCCTAATGAATGGAATACGCTCGGGTGCAGGCACATGTAGCCGATATCCGCATAAAAACGCAAGAGAATGCAAAGTCTCACGTTTTTATGCGTATTTCGGCTACATGTGCCTGCACCCGAGCGTATTCCATTCATTTGGGTGCAGGCACAGGTGGTATTTTTGGCAAGTGTATACGCCTGGTCTGACATTAGCCTTAGACTAAAGAGACATTTAAGAATTCCACCCTTCAGGCGCATTATGCAACCTGTATTTGGGTTGGATCAGACACTATTGAAGCCAAATGCTGGCTATTTACACCACAGAAGGGAATGGGTGCAGTATGGCGCTACCCGCACAGCTCCCCGCAGGTACAGCACAACAAGTGCTTTGTTATTGCTTTTCAACTGCCTGTTAGAATAATAACAAGGAAAAGGAATGCATTGGCCCACGGCTCAGCCAGGCATATCCTCCGGCAGGTTCCTCCGTACCTGTCAGCATTACTGGCCCCGGGGACAACCCCGGCCGGTTCCCTATAAAGAGCTTTTTACGTTATAGCCTCATTGTTACAAATGAAAACAAACTTGGCCACTTTTGGCCCTTGACCTCCCAGGCAGCGGAGGGGGGGTTAGTCTCTCAGCAGCTGGAGGGCCACACTTTCCTAAAGATAAACAATAAACATTATGTTCACCCCCTGTCTGTGTGTGTTTCTTCCGGGGACTCCCTCCCACCCCCCAAATACATACAGGCAGGTTCATTGGCTCCTGATAGAAGTGCCCCTAGTGTGTCTATGATAGACTGGAAGCTCACTAGGGCAGGGACTGATGGGAACCATTCATAATCTCTATAATGCTCTGCAGAATAGGATAATACCATTCATTTTCAATATATTATAAAACACTAAAAGTTCTGATTCATTATAACGAGAAGCTAATATAATAAGGATACAATGTATCACTCCCTTTCCTCCCCCCCCCCCCCCATAAACCTTCCAATGGAAAATCTTACCTTCTGTGTGGAACAAAGGATTAGTTGTGGGTCAGCAGGTCCTCACTTCACCTGGATCCTGGACAGTCTGTTTACAATAGCTCAGCATTTCTCACCTATACAGCTACCAGGCCACGCCTCCCCCCCACAGCCACACCCACAGCCCCTCCCTCTCACACTGTCAGCTTCCCTTGCAGCCACTGCCTCACCTTATCTGTGTCTCTCCCCTGCTATAGAATTTATTCTTTGCAATGAAATAAGAGAGAGATTAACCTAGCTGTGTGAAAAAGAGCATAATAGGCATTAATTCCATATGAACTGCACTTTGGGAAGGAGTGGCTGCGTGTAAATATGCCCTGTCTGGGAAAAATAACCCTGACCTGGTTATCGTACTCTACACCTGCTGAGTGTGGTAAAATGTAGATCTGTTTATTTTGTATATGGGTTGCCTTTGTTTTCACTGATAGGGCAAGTCCACCTAAAAATGTATTTTTATTATAATGTTTGTATTATCCATTATTTATATAGTGCTCAGGGTCAGACTGGGTCACTGAGAAAAAATTCAATCCCTGTTGCTGCTCCACTGGCCGCCTGTGTCCCCCCCTGACGCATGAAAGTAAGTTTCACACTCAGGGAAGCACGTCGAGTGGGGGCCCCTGTGGGTGATTAGGGGGTTCCAGTGGGGGCCCCTGCAGGGCGCGAGGGTGGTGCGGCCAGGACACTACTATCTGCATGTAGTGTGTATGTTCTTCCTGTGCCTGTGTGGGAAGAACATATAGGCAGGTTACTAAACTGTTGACTAAACTGACCATAGTGTGTGTGATAGGGACCTTAGATTGTTAGCTCTTCTGGGGCAGGGGCCAGGCCCGGATTTGTGGAGAGGCCACAAAGGCCCGGGCCTAGGGCGGCAGAAGTTTAGGGGCGGCATGCCGCCCCGCCGCAAAAAAAAATGTAAATTTGGCTCCCATACGGAGCAGTCGGGACCTCTCCCCACTGCTCCGTATGGGCGTTTGAAGGAAGTCATGCGCACTGATGGGGTCGCTTTCGCGCATGCGCACGGGGGCGCGCTTTTGCGCATGCGCACTGGGGGGGCCGCGCTTTTGCGCATGCGCACTGGGGGCCGCGCTTTTGCGCATGCTCATGGGTGGGGAGGGGGCGACCGACAGGGGCGGCCTCGGGGCGCCCAAAACAGAAATCCGGCCCTGGCAGGGGCTAATGGGAATGATGTATGATCTCTGTAAAGTAACAAAATATAAATAGAAGTTGCAGGTGTGCCATCAGACTTTGCGGCCTATTTAACAGGTTATTAACACATATTTATTGTCTCCAAAGAAGCAAGCGGATCTTCTCCTGATATCCCCACCTACAGGTGGGCGATACTGGGCTAATTCGATCATTTGGCCCTGGGGCCAAACGATCATATTAGAACGACGGGTATAGGGGACTGCATCAACGAGCCAAGGCGGTCCTACATCCGACTAATTTTTAAACCTGCCCTGAAATCGGCCAGATGTCGGTCAGACAGGCCAGTCGTTAGTGCACATACACGGGCCAATAAGCTGCCGAATTGGGGACTGATATCGGCAGCTAGAATCGCCCCGTATATGGCAGTCTTTAGCCTGTAGCTATGGGCTTCCATACAAAAATAAGCAAAAAAGTCCAGCACAGCACATATTTATAAAGTGCCAACAAATTCCACTGTGCTGGACAAGAAATGGGTGTCTATGCTGAGCATACAGATTTACATACAAAAACAACCATTAACTGATACAAGGCCACTGCCCATAAGAGCTTGCTATCATGCTAACACTTAATATAACCATAACTTGTCCTAAATCAAAGGTAAAAAGGAACTGAATTAGAGATTGTAATGAAATTTGAGGTTCAGGCTTTCAAGCAGAACAGTGGGCAATTATCCTCTATTTCATACGCAGCAGGGTTTGATTGTTACAATACAATGATATTATAAGCTCCTGTGAGCAGGACCCTCCGATCCTATTTTATTCCTTAAACCCTTGTTTGTTCAATGATTGTAAAGTTCTGCATAACTTTCTGTCTTTATGTAACATAAATGATAATGATAATGACACAAAAATATCCTCTGGAGACCTTGGGCATGCTGGGGGCCATAAAATCTCTTGTAGGGCCACATACAGCCCATGGACCTACAATTGGACATCTCTACTCTAGAATAATATATTCATTAATAATCCCTGCTTTATCAGCACAGAAATACAGACCCTGTAATGTGGGCATTTGTGGCCTTTATAGAGAAAGGTTTATTGGTACTAGCACCGAGGTTTTGTTGCTGCATATAGTGTGTAATCTTTGGACTACTTTTTATATATATAGTATATATACATTTATAATTACAGTACTAGAATAGCCACACAAAACCTTTGATAATATCCTTTTTATAAGAAGCGGATATGGGTTTCTGCATTGGGAATTTAGATTTGGGAAGAGCTGTGCAAAATAAAATCAATGCACTTGCAGATCAAAATATTGATGAAAAGACAAAAAAAATACCCATATGCAATCCCACCCGGGACTTGTTATGTGATCTGAGTCAGGGAAGTCTGACACACTGGGAGACCTCTGGGGGCAAAACTTAGGATCCAGGAACATCAGATCTGCAATTAACGTTGTGTGAAAAGGACTTTTATATAGTAGACAAATCAATGGCTTTATAGATCACCCACTCACCTTTCTTTACTTCCTAACCATTAACTCGTGGTGGGACTCATGTGATCATTTATAGCTCAACCTTTGCTGGAGGTCTACAAGGAGCTGTGGAAATAGGGATGGCTACCCTTAGTGGGGTCTTGTATAATGTAGAAAATCATTTGTAGGGAGGGGATGGGAGTAGGGTGTAGGGTTAACAGAGCTTAGGTTGACATGTTGACTAACAGCACAAATATAACAGACAATCACATATTCCCCCACAGTCCACTGGCCAGATATCCTGACAAAGGACTGTAAATCTTAGCAAATACCATCTCAGTCCAAAGTAGAGTCTGGGTATTTGCTGCGGAGGTCCTGAAGATGTTGAAGAGAGAACAGAACTATATACATTTGAAGAAAGCGTTGCTTCTGGTGGTCCAAGGAAGCTAGGTCCATTGTAGAAGACTTTTCCAAACACATCAAGTCCCAAGTGAGGAGAATAGGGATGGAGGGAGTAGAGTACAACAGAGACAAGAGGTACCATATCAGTGTTTAATATCAGTGCCTCCCTCCACTGCAAGTGTTCTCTAAGTACAACCTCACGAATTTATGGTCAAGTGGTGCTGGGAGTTGCACTTAAACCAAAGCTTGAGGGCTGTAGATTGGGAAATCCTACACTGTAATAACCACAACTAATAATGATTCTCTGGATAGTTGATGGAGCAATTATCTCGGTTACATTCAAGAAGAACTTGATTCAATCTGTTATCAGTTCACATAATGCTTTCATTACAGGAGGAAAAGGTATGGCTTTATGGTGTCTCGCCGTCACAGTGCGTATAGGAACCTCTCCCACTGACACACATTTATTACTAGAGAAAATGCTGAGTCAGAATCCACCTACAGGCTGAAGCATTACCCTTGTTAGCTGATCAGTGCCAGATAAGATATTTGTGCTGCTCACGTGGAACCTGACTTCATGGTTTTCTGTTGAAAAAAATTTGGAACGTAGAGATCATAGAGTGTAAACTTTGCAGACTTCTCAATTGCCCTTCATTAGCGGTATGGTCAAAGGCAGACACAAAAAGAGGTTTGGCTTACTAGAAGGTTTAATAGTTTTAGGCTGAATTGGGTGTAGCTGGGTACAGCTGGCACAGTCAAGGGGAGTGGTCAAAAACGTCCTGATTTTCTTATCTGAATCTTTGACAAATAAGCACTGACATAAATATGGCTGGTATGAGGTGCGCATTGGTGCATTGATACAGTCCTTGTTCCCATGGCCTGTATCCTGTAAATGTAACATAGTAACATAGTAAGTTAGGTTGAAAAAAGACACACGTCCATCACATTCAACCATAATGCCTATATATAACCTGCCAAACTGCTAGTTGATCCAGAGGAAGGCAAAAACCCCATCTGAAGCCTCTCTAATTTGCCACAGAGGGGAAAAAATTCCTTCCCGTTAATCTATACCCCTTTTAATACAGCTCAAAACCTTGTTTGCCCTTGCAGCTGCTGCCTGGCATTGCTTGCTACAGCCAAGTTTATTATCTACAAGGACTCCAAGGTCCTTCTCCATTATGGATTTGCCTAGTGCAGTCCCAAATGTGTATCAGTGAAAGATTTGCTCGTTTGGTGACCTTGCTACATGTGTATGGCCACCTTTACTGTGTCCAGGGAGGAAGGACACCCTAAAGTATACAGTGAAAATATCTCACAATTGTTTTGTGATTTTGTTGTTGGTACCCTATGATGCTATGGACTCAGGGAAAATGCCCTTTGTGCCCTTCCCTGGAGAGCAAAACTGGTATTTGCACTTCCCTATCTAGGTTAAATAAATACAGACTAATGAAGGGCAATAAAAAAGGTGATTTGTTTATTTTTGGATGAGTGCTATGTTATTGGAAACACGGTGACCTCATTGCAGGTCGGGGGATATAGTCCTTAGCCTTTTATGGCTGAATGTATCATTCAAGAAATGCTGAGCTTTTCTTTGTATTTTCTACTTTTTGGTACAGGGACCAGAACTTCTACTTTCCAAAGGCCATCTCATCGCCATCTTATTTTTCTCTATCTTTGATAAATAATTGCTTTTGTTTCATCCTTCATGACTGGTTGTTTTAATTGACACTACAAGCAGTGATCAAAATGCCCCTGTTCTGCTGTGGCCACTCCTAATTTTATTGAAAGTAGATGCCCTGACTGATTCACATAGAGCTCACCACCAAATTCTAGGCTTTACAAGCACACAGACACCTTTGCTTTTCTCTTCTGGAGGTCAATATGTCCTATGTAGGCAATAGCCTACTCTTGCAAAGATCAGCTTGTTTGGCTAGACAAATAGATCTGTGTCCAGTAAGGCCAGGAAACCTGTGACTGATAAGAGAGTTGTATTTCAACAACAACTTAAAACAGGGGTCCCCAACCGTCAAATGTAAAAAGACTTGGAGAGCAACACAAGCACCATAAAAGTTCATGGAGGAGCCAAATAAGGGCTGTGATTGGCTATTAGGGGCCTCTGTGCACCCTATTAGCTTACAGGGGGCTTTATTTGGTAGGAAATCTTGTTTTTATTCAACCAAAACTTGCCCCCAAGTCAGGAATTCAAAAATAACTACCTGGTTTGGGGGCACTGAGAGCAACATCCAAGGGGTTGGTGAGCAGCATGTTACCCCCGAGCCACTGGTTGGGGATCACTGACTTAAAGGTACAGATTGGTCAAGGCAATTACTGTCGCTAGGTCTGCCATCAAAAACCATACTTTGGTCTCTGGGGCCCCTTAGAAGTACAGGTATGGGATCCATTATCTGGAAACCCGATATCCAGAAAGCTCCAAATTACGGAAAGCCCATCTCCCATAGACTACATTTAAATCAAATTATTCAGATTTTTTAAACTGATTTCCTTTTTCTCTGTAATAATAAAACAGTACCTGTACTTGATCCCAACTAAGATATAATTACCCCTTATTGGGGGCAGAACAGCCCTATTGGGTTTATTTAATGGTTAAATGATTCCCTTTTCTCTGTAATAATAAAACAGTACCTGTACTTGATCCCAACTAAGATATAATTACCCCTTATTGGGGGCAGAACAGCCCTATTGGGTTTATTTCATTTTTAAATGATTCCCTTTTCTCTGTAATAATAAAACAGTACCTGTACTTGATCCCAACTAAGGTATAATTACCCCTTATTGGGGGCAGAACAGCCCTATTGGGTTTATTTCATGGTTAAATGATTCCCTTTTCTCTGTAATAATAAAACAGTACCTGTACTTGATCCCAACTAAGATATAATTACCCCTTATTGGGGGCAGAACAGCCCTATTGGGTTTATTTAATGGTTAAATGATTCCCTTTTCTCTGTAATAATAAAACAGTACCTGTACTTGATCCCAACTAAGATATAATTACCCCTTATTAGGGGCAGAACATGTTTCATGTTTTATTGATTTCTTAGACGACTAGGTATGAAGAACCAAATTACGGAAAGACCCCTTATCCGGAATACCCTTGGTCCCGAGCATTCTGGATAACAGGTCCTATACTTTTATATGTTTTGGAACATATCAACCTCTTAACCATCTTGCCCTACTGTACCTTCCACCCCCCACTCATGCAGTCCAATCATTTCACCCCCATTTTTGGCCCCCTAAAGACAGCTCTTCTATAACAACTTCCAGCATCCCCCTAAATATGTATTTATTTTTACATGGTTGACAATTTTCCATTGTTTCGACTTTATTAAATATTTCAAAACTTGAAACCAATACAATCTGCCAATTGTATACCAAACAGTGCCTTTTAAGTAGAACTTAATTGAAATTCTTTCAGAGGAAGACTTGATTCTTGACATTAGACAGTAGAGTGTTTATTCTTATTAATACTGCATTATGTACGGCTGCAACATGACGGTAATTATATTCCCATTTGATGTAATATTAAGTACAGCTAAGCAAATCTGGTTCTGTAAAATACACTAAATCCTCTCTAAATGCTTCTAATCAGCTCCACCTTGTATAAAATGGGTTAATAGGATAATGGTAGGATCTGATGCTTTCTCTGGGCTCTTCGAAACCGATACCTGTTCTTGTGGTTTCTAAACCTTTAAATAGAAACCCATTGCCAAAAGGAGCACAACAGAAAAAAAGCTGTAATTCATCAATATTGAAAGACGAGCAAATGATTTCCTTCCTATTTCTACAGAGGTCAGCGCTGTATATTCTGTTTATAGCATTGTAGCCATATTGATCCATTTTCTTTTTTAAGCGTGGTTAGGCCTAACATACAGGTTTATTCAACAAAAAAAGATGTGGTAACTCATTTTCACAGGGTCCCATAATAAAAGGTGTAAAAGCCATGCTAATTGCCTTGTTACAACCTTTTTATGATGTCATGTCCCTATTGTGACATCAGTGGGCATGACCACACCCCTCAAGTGCATTTCACATATAATTGCAGCCATGACTCAAGCAGGGTCGGACTGGGCCGGGGAAAAATCCCAGTGGGCCCCGGCCCTAGCGTGCTCCGGCAGTCCAGACCCAACCCTTGCCGGCACTCCCTCTGCCCCACTGTTCCTCCCCTGACGCGTTAAATTTACTCGCGCTCAGGGGAAGATGTCCGGTGGGGGACCCTGCAAGGGTTAGGGGGGCCCTGTGGGGGGGATTAGGGGATGCCGCCGGCAGGGGCACCTGCAAGGCCCCTGGGGCGGGAGCCCCAGTGGGCCCTGCACCCCCCAGTCCGACCCTGGCCTCAAGCATTAAAAAGATGACTTTAAACATCCTCAAACTGGTTTTCAAACCTTACCATACCTAAGGCACAAAAAAATGCACTAACAACTCTAATTAACTCTAAATAATTATTGATACATAATTGAGAGACCATAGGGCTGAAGTAGTACCAGAGGTTCTACAAGCCAAATAGTTTTGAAAAGTGTTCTCCAAGTTAGAATATGAAAGCAAAGATCTAGGTGGATGGTAGGTTGACTGCATTGGTGCAATTTAGCAGCTATATTAGCCTCATGTGTCAATTAGTGGATACCCCAGTCTGAAATAAACTACCAGATAGTGATTTGAATTTATAGGGAGCATGCTGGGGTCCTGAGTGAGACTCCTGTATGGATTTCCTCCAGGTGCCCAGCACTGATGATAGGGATCAGGCCTGGTATAAAGTTGGGATTCCAATTTATCCTACAGAGGTTCAGTTGGGTTGAGTTCATGGCTCTTTGAAGCCGGTTATGTTTTTCTACTTCCATCTCAGCAAACCCATTCTCAGGGTAGGACTGGGCCAGCGGGACACTGGGTAAAACATGGTGGGACCGACCCAGACCTGATCCCTACCCTATCTGCTCTCCCCAGATTGCGGCAAAGTCGAGGTGTGCTCAGTGGGGGGAATGGGGCTGGAGGTGGGGTGAATGGGCACCTGAACTGGTGTGGGGGTCTCTGGTGCAGCAGCCCTGGTGGCCTCACCAAGTCCGAAGGTGCCCATTCTGCATGGTCCTGGATTTGTGCATGAGGGTGTTATTGGGCTAAAAAAGAAATTGTCATTGTACACTCAAGCCTTAAGGTTTTTGTTCAGTATAACCAGAGGCCCTAGTCCTAACCATGGAAAACAGGCCAAGACATTATTCCTCCTCCATCTGCATCCTATTGAAAACATGTCCTACATCCATCCTTCTCCATCTGCATCCTACTGAAAACATGTCCTACATCCATCCTTCTCCATCTGCATCCTACTGAAAAGATGTTCTACATCCATCCTTCTCCATCTACATCCTACTGAAAACAAGGTTTCTTTCCTTCTCCATCTGCATCCTACTGAAAAGATGTTCTACATCCATCCTTCTCCATCTACATCCTACTGAAAACAAGGTTTCTTTCCTTCTCCATCTGCATCCTACTGAAAAGATGTTCTACATCCATCCTTCTCCATCTGCATCCTACTGAAAAGATGTTCTACATCCATCCTTCTCCATCTGCATCCTACTGAAAAGATGTTCTACATCCATCCTTCTCCATCTGCATCCTACTGAAAACATCTCCTACATCCATCTTTCTCCATCTGCATCCTACTAAAAAGATGTTCTACATCCATCCTTCTCCATCTGCATCCTACTGAAAACATGTCCTACCTCCATCCTTCTCCATCTGCATCCTACTGAAAACATGTCCTACCTCCATCCTTCTCCATCTGCATCCTACTGAAAACATGTGTCAGGCTTACCAGGTAGGATCAGACGTGTAGAGAGAGAGACCCACGAGCGCCCCACACAGCCTAAGCTCACCTGAAGATGGTACAGGGAACTGAGGGAGTGACGAGTAGCCGGTGAGGCCGGAAACGAGGTACACAAGGATGAGACGAAGGCTTGGTCAGGCAGATCCGGGTCGAGTCAGGCAGCAGAGGTTCTTAAACGGTAAACAGGCCAAAGTCAGGAACAGAGAGTAGTCGGAAGGTCAAAAGCAGAACAGGGTCAAACCGAAGTATCAGGAACAGGAACAGGCTAGGTATCTTAGGAGTGGACCGTGATAACCAGGCACTGATAGGCATTGTAACCAGCTTTAAATAGCCCAGGGGGAAGGGCGTCAAGACGCACGCAATGCACCTGACGTGCGTCAAGACGCACGCCGCGTAACGCTATACGCGCGCGTAATTTCACCGTACGCGCTCGCGAAAAGTCGCCGCGCATGTACGCAACCCGTCTCAATGGATGCGCGCGCATAATCGCGCGCGCACCAGGACGAGCGCGAGAATGCGCACAATGCGACGCGACGTTCAGGCCGCGACACGCACTGAGCGACGAAAACCATGCCGACGGCGGACAACACGGCGAACACGGTGAGTATCCTTACATTGCCCCCCCCCAAAGCGTGGCCTCAGGACACGAGAAGCATTTGGTTTGCCAGGATGTTTCCTGTGAAATTCCTTCAAAAGCTGTGGTGCATGGATGTTGGATAATGGTTCCCAAGAATTTTCTTCAGGACCATAGCCCTTCCATTTCACCAAATACAGTATTCGTCTGCCTTTAATTCGAGAGTCCAAAATATTTTCTACCTCAAATTCATTTTCACCATCCACGAGGACTGGTGGAGGAGGAGGAGAATACCGACCCGGGAAAACATTTGGGACCATGGGTTTGAGTAGAGCTGAATGGAAAACTGGATGAATGTGCCAAGAAGTCGGTAGTTTTAATTGGAAAGTCACTGCATTAATCTGACGGATGATAGGAAAAGGTCCCAAAAAACGTTGACCAAGCTTCTTAGTAGGACACGACAACTTTAAATTCATTGCTGACAACCAAACACGATCTCCAACCTTAAATTTAATATCACCCCTTCTTTTCCGATCGGCATAGGTTTTGAAATCGGCCTGAGCTTTGGTCATGGCTTGTTGCAATATTTTATAATTGGCAGCCAAAAATGTGAGACGATCTTGAACCGCAGGAACCCAAATCTCCGAAGAGACAGAAGTCGGAAAAGCTGCAGGATGAAAACCATAATTTGCGAAAAAAGGTGACTGTTGGATGGAAGAATGGTGAGAGTTATTATAAGCAAACTCGGCCAGTGGCAATAAAGCAAACCAGTTGTCTTGCAAATGGGAGGAGTAACAACGAAGGTATTGCTCTAGTGTCTGGTTTGTTCGTTCCGTCTGGCCATTAGACTGCGGATGAAAAGCAGAGGAGAGTGATACTTTAATTTGGAGATTCTTACACAAGGACCTCCAAAACTGGGAGGTAAACTGTACCCCACGGTCAGAAACGACTTCATCTGGCAGACCATGTAACCTGATAATTTCTTTGACAAAAATTTCTGCAGTCTTAGCAGCAGTCGGTAACTTTTGTAACGCCACAAAATGTGCCATCTTGGTCAGACGATCAACACACACCAAAATAGTGGACTTTCCTTCTGACGGTGGTAATTCAGAGATAAAGTCAAGGGAAATGGATCCCCAGGGTCGGGAGGGAACAGGCAGAGGTTGGAGTAAACCAAAAGGTTTCATATGGGTGTCTTTACATCTGGAACAAGTAAAACAAGAAGAAACATATTTTGCACAGTCCCTTGCTAATCCCGGCCACCAAAAAAGTCTTTTGGCCAGAACAGTGGTTTTCTTAATACCGGGATGACCGGCCAATTTAGAATCGTGTACTGAATTGAGTACTTCGAGTCGAAGTTCGGGCGGGACAAAAACTTGATTGTAATGGAAGAAAAGTCCATTCCTAAAAGATAAATTCTTTGTAGAAGGAGGATCAGAGATAGTACTAGAGACTTCTTTCAACTGGTTCATTAAAGAAGATTGTATTATAAGAAAATGTTTGGGAGAAAGGATGGGTTCACTTCTCTGCGTAGAGTCTGCATCTGCAGAAAACATCCTGGAAAGGGCATCAGGTTTGACATTCTTGGCACCTGGACGATAAGTAATGTGAAAATTAAACCTCATAAAGAACAGAGCCCATCTGGCTTGTCTTGGTCTTAGACGTTTGGCTGAACGTAGGTACTCAAGGTTGCGGTGATCGGTGAGTATGAGGATTGGGAATCTAGCACCTTCCAAGAGATAACGCCACTCCTCTAATGCTAATTTTATGGCCAAAAGTTCCCGATCCGCAACATCATAGTTCTGTTCTGATTTATTAAGTTTCCGAGAAAAGAAGGCTACTGGATGCAATTCTTCACTTAGTCCCACCCTTTGGGAGAGAATAGCACCAACTGCTGACTCTGAAGCGTCCACCTCTAAAGTGAAGGGCAGAGATGGATCAGGATGACATAGAATTGGAGCGGAGGTAAAAAGCTTTTTTAGGATTTCAAAGGCAGTCTGAGCTTGACAAGTCCAAACAAATTTTTGATTAGAACGAGTTAACTCTGTAATGGGTAGAATTATCTGAGAGAAGTTCCTGATAAATTTGCGGTAAAAATTAGCGAAGCCAACGAGGCGTTGAACCGCTTTCCTAGAGGTAGGAGCAGGCCAGTCCAAAATGGAAGAAATCTTTTTGGGGTCCATCCGGATACCAAAAGGGGAAATAATAAAACCCAGGAAGTCTATGGTAGTTTTTTCAAAGAGACATTTTTCAAGCTTCACAAATAGCTGATGGGTCCGAAGTCGTAGGAAGACTTTCTTCATATGTTTTCTATGTTCTTCAAGATCTTTAGAAAATATAAGAATATCGTCCAAGTAGATGATAACAAAAATGTCTAAAAAGTCTCTGAAGATGTCGTTAACCAGGTGTTGAAAAGTTGCTGGAGCGTTGCATAGGCCGAAGGGCATGACGAGGTACTCAAAATGACCGTAACGACTTCGAAAGGCCGTCTTCCACTCATCCCCTTTGCGAATACGGACCAAATTATACGCACCCCGAAGATCCAATTTGGAGAAGATTTTTGCTTCTCTGATCTGTTGGAAAAGTTCAGGAATAAGAGGCAAAGGATATCTGTTCTTGACAGTGATTTTGTTTAGCTCACGATAGTCTATACAAGGCCTAAGGGAATGATCTTTCTTTTCCACAAAAAAAATCCCAGCTCCAGCGGGCGATGTAGAAGGACGAATGAATCCTTTGGCTAAATTTTCATCCAAATAGCGGCGTAGTTCGAGTAGCTCAGATTCGGCCAGTGGATAAATACGCCCAAAAGGGATTTGTGCCCCAGGGAGAAGTTCAATAGGGCAATCATATTCACGGTGTGGTGGAAGAACATCAGCTCCCTTCTTGTCAAAAACATCTTCAAATTCCCGATAGGGCTCAGGAAGGACGTCGGACTTGTCCACTAGAGAACAAAAATGAAGAGAAGACTTTTCACCACAGTTTTGGGAACAATAATTGGAACAGAAAGTCATTTTTCCAGAAGACCAATCAATGGAAGGGTTATGCGCTCGTAACCAGGGTAAACCAAGGATTACTGGAAACAGAGGAGAAGCTACAACATCAAAACATAGGGTCTCAATATGTCTTTTATTGAGGGATAAACTTAAAGGTAAAGTCTCTTGTGTTACAGGGCCAGAGTTGATAGCAGACCCATCCGCCGTACGGATAAACATGGGAACCTTCTTGAGTCGAAGAGGAATACGGAAGGATTTCACTACCTGAACATCAATGAAACATCCGCTGGCCCCGGAGTCAATTATTGCTTGGAGCTCCGCTGACTTGTCTTCCCACTGTAAGATAAGGGAAACTGTGAGAAGCGGAGCAGGACACAAATCAGATTGACAGTTTATTCTTTTGAGGTCTTTACCCGGAATGGAAGGACGGGTGGGACAATCCCGAAGAAGATGTCCGGACAACCCACAGTAGAGGCATAAGCCAAGGCGGCGACGTCTGAGACGTTCCTCAGAGGACAGAGCAGACCTAAGGGCACCAATTTGCATAGGTTCTGGATCGGGAAGAGATGGAGCAGAGGGATCAACTCGAATAGGAGGTGGAGCACGAGGTGTGACCCAAGACGGAGCAGTAAGGGTCTGACGTTCCACTTTCCTCTCTCGAAGTCTTCGGTCAAGCTGAATGGTTAGTAGGATGAAATCCTCTAGTGATTCAGGAATACCGGTCCGAGCAAGTTCGTCCTTTAGGCTCTCTGTGAGACCAATGCGAAATTGATGCTTTAAAGCTGCCTCGTTCCAATCAGTATCGGCCGCATACTTGCGGAACTCTAGGGTGTAGTCCTCCACTGGACGTCTACCTTGGTGAAGGGAACGTAGAGCCGTTTCAGCAGACGACGTCCGATGAGGGTCATCATAGAGGACGGCCATAGCTTGAAAAAAGGTCTCAACACGGGACAATACCGGATCTTGCTGATCCATAAGCCGAAAAGCCCAGGTCTGAGGCTCGCCTTGTAGCAAAGAGATAACCGTACCCACACGAGCTTGTTCAGAAGGATAAGTCCGGGGTTTTAATGTAAATAACAGTTTACAAGCGTTCATGAAAGAGCGAAAAGTCTTTCTATCCCCTGTGAAACGATCAGGGAGAGGAATCTTGGGTTCGGCGAATCCAGCAGGAAGGGCAAGTCCAACTTGGGGTTCCGAAGGGGGAGCGGTTGCTGGACCTGCAGCAGCAGCGGGGTACTGAAGATCATTCAATTGTTCTTGGAAGGAGTTGAAACCCCCTTGCAACTCCTGCACCGCCAGGGTTAAAGCGTCTAATTGCTGGGACAACAAGGCGAGAGTATTGGGTTCCTCTTCTTGATCCATTTTATGGCCTGGTTATTCTGTCTGGCTTACCAGGTAGGATCAGACGTGTAGAGAGAGAGACCCACGAGCGCCCCACACAGCCTAAGCTCACCTGAAGATGGTACAGGGAACTGAGGGAGTGACGAGTAGCCGGTGAGGCCGGAAACGAGGTACACAAGGATGAGACGAAGGCTTGGTCAGGCAGATCCGGGTCGAGTCAGGCAGCAGAGGTTCTTAAACGGTAAACAGGCCAAAGTCAGGAACAGAGAGTAGTCGGAAGGTCAAAAGCAGAACAGGGTCAAACCGAAGTATCAGGAACAGGAACAGGCTAGGTATCTTAGGAGTGGACCGTGATAACCAGGCACTGATAGGCATTGTAACCAGCTTTAAATAGCCCAGGGGGAAGGGCGTCAAGACGCACGCAATGCACCTGACGTGCGTCAAGACGCACGCCGCGTAACGCTATACGCGCGCGTAATTTCACCGTACGCGCTCGCGAAAAGTCGCCGCGCATGTACGCAACCCGTCTCAATGGATGCGCGCGCATAATCGCGCGCGCACCAGGACGAGCGCGAGAATGCGCACAATGCGACGCGACGTTCAGGCCGCGACACGCACTGAGCGACGAAAACCATGCCGACGGCGGACAACACGGCGAACACGGTGAGTATCCTTACAACATGTTTTCCATCCTTCTCCATCTGCATCCTACTGAAAACTTCCAAATTTAGACAGACTGTCCACTTTTGGCTAAAGCCTGTTGGGATAAGATGGTTTATGAAGAAGAAGAGACAGAGAAAGAATATTTTGGTTTCATGTTTCCCAGAGGAGTCATTGCTCTCCTCACCAGTTGCTTGTGAGGAACATGTTGCTCACCAACCCCTTGGATGTTGTTCTCAGTGTCCCCAAACTAGGGAGTTATTTTTCAGTTCCTGGCTTAGTGACAAGTTTTTTCTGAATAAAAACAAGATGTACTACCAAACAAGGCCTCCTGTAGGCGGAGAGTCTGCATAAAGATCAGATCACAGCCCTTATTTGCCCTTATTTGACACCTCCATAAACTTTTATGATCCTTGTGTTGCTCCTCAAGTTTTTTTACACTTGACTGTGGCTCACAAGTAAGGAAAGTTGGGGACCCCTGCTTTCAACCCACATTTTTAATACAAAATAATAATAATCTCCTGCCCAAGTACTTAGTCGATACCGGTGAACTTCCCTGGTAATAATGTTAGCAGTCAAATCAAATGCCCTCCTTTGCATTCCATGTTCTTCATTCCTGCATTCCTTCTCTGCTTCTTGTCATTACTGGAATTCTTGTTGCCGCCGCCGAGGACAGTTGTAAACACATGTATAAAAATATATGGGCTAATTCTAATTGCCTGTTATACAAATATTATGTGCAGGAATTTATAGCCTCATAAACATCGCGTGCATGTTATAATAAGCTTGGGGTTATTGGTTCTCCTATCCTTTAGGGTGGAGGATAAACCCAAAAAGCAAAAAGGGGAAAAAAAGGACTCAGCAGAGGCCGAAGGGGATTTTTTATGGAAATCAAACCCAGGTTTCCATTTTTCCAGGGTAGCAGATTAGTAGGTGCCCACTGTCAGCTACCGACACCTTTTGTGGCTTATTTAATATTCCCAACATTTGAAATCATTTGTAGATTGTAAGCTCTTTTGGGCAGGGCTCTCTTCACCTCTTGTATCGGTTATTGATTGCTTTATATGTAACTCTGTATGTCCAATGTATGGAACCCACTTATTGTACAGCGCTGCGGGATATGTTGGCGCTTTATAAATATGTTAAAAATGTTAATAATAATAATAATAGATTTCTGATGCCAGAATATTGCTAGCGGTGTATGGGACCCTTGTGGCTCACCCTTGTGGCTCATACTTCTTGTTAAATACTACAGCAAAGATGGCAACTACCGTTATCCAGCCTTCAACTATGTATTCATGCATACAATGCAATAAGCTAATGCGCTTCCCTATAGGTTTGTCCATATGAACTTAAAACAAAGTATTGCACAATGGGTTATGGTTGCCATTATGACTGGCTGTTGACCCTAGGGTGTAATTTAAATTTCCTTGCTTGTGATGCACAACTCACACAACCCAAACATTTTTTCGGACTGCGTGTCTCTTAATATCTGTGTCAATCCCCATCTTTACACTAACATAATAGGGGTCATTTACAAACACTGGGCAAATTTGCCCATGGGCAGCAACCCGTAGCAACCAACCAGTGACTCGCTTTGAACAGGTTGAACAATGAAATCACAGATTTGATTGGTTGCCGTGGGTTATTGCTCAGGTACAAATTTGCCCGGTGTTTAGAAATTAATATATATACAGGTATGGGATCCCTTTTCCAGAAACCCGTTATCCATAAAGCTCTTGCATTACGGAAAGCCCGTCTCCCATAGACCCCATTTTAATCAAATAATTCAGAATTTTAAAACTGATTTTCTTTTTCTCTGTAATAATAAAACAGTACCTGTACTTGATCCCAACTAAGATATAATTACCCCTTATTGGGGCAGAACAGCCTTATTGGGTTTATTTAATGGTTAAATGATTCCCTTTTCTCTGTAATAATAAAACAGTACCTGTACTTGATCCCAACTAAGATATAATTACCCCTTATTGGGGCAGAACAGCCTTATTGGGTTTATTTAATGTTAAATGATTCCCTTTTCTCTGTAATAATAAAACAGTACCTGTACTTGATCCCAACTAAGATATAATTACCCCTTATTGGGGGCAGAACAGCCCTATTGGGTTTATTTAATGGTTAAATGATTCCCTTTTCTCTGTAATAATAAAACAGTACCTGTACTTGATCCCAACTAAGATATAATTACCCCTTATTGGGGGCAGAACAGCCCTATTGGGTTTATTTCATGGTTAAATGATTCCCTTTTCTCTGTAATAATAAAACAGTACCTGTACTTGATCCCAACTAAGATATAATTACCCCTTATTGGGGCAGAACAGCCTTATTGGGTTTATTTAATGTTAAATGATTCCCTTTTCTCTGTAATAATAAAACAGTACCTGTACTTGATCCCAACTAAGATATAATTACCCCTTATTGGGGGCAGAACAGCCCTATTGGGTTTATTTAATGGTTAAATGATTCCCTTTTCTCTGTAATAATAAAACAGTACCTGTACTTGATCCCAACTAAGATCTAAATAATCCTAATTGGATGCAAAACAATCCTATTGAGTTTAATTAATGGTTTATTGATTTTTTAGTAGACTTAAGGTATGGAGATCCAAATTACAGAAAGACCTCTTATCTGGAATACCCTTGGTCCCGAGCATTCTGGATAACGGGTCCTATACCTGTATATATACAGGTATATATCCATGGAATGGATATAGCATTTGCAGGACTTTATAACAAATTAGTATTATTCTATAAACCTATTAAATGAACAGTGGGTTGTGCCAGGCCAAAATATGCTAAAATCTGGACATGTGTAGCACAGACCAGATGGCACAAAGGAGCAGCACAGAGATGGGTGAAGAAATAACATTTGACAGCAATAAGGATATTTTGTAGAAGAAAACACATAAACATGTTTTGCCACAAGATCTGTATTTTTTTTGGTGTGGTGTAAATCACTGACTGTAAGGTATGTACTGAGAACGCAAGTCAAAAACAAAACCAGAATATTTACATTTTATCCCGGCCATTTGATCTCATACTTCCTTTCAATGCAAAAGATGTCTTAGATAACATTCACAAAAAAACACAGTTTTGGTTAAAGTGACACTGTCATGAAATAATAAAGTGTCTGGTCTGAACCCAACCATAAAGCGGCCTCTCTGAACCCCCTTAGTTCTCTACAGAAGTTGACAAAAACCAAAACTGTAACATTATTACTGTGCCAGGGCTTTAATTATTGGGCATGGAAAATCATTGTATTAGGAGATAGAACGGCAGAGAGCTGTAAAAGAGCCCCACACAACACAGAAACCCCTAATATACCTATCACTGTAATCTGTTTCATCAAAAAGTAGGAATAAATACCATTTTATACGCTGAAATCCAGCTGCAAAACAGTTCTTCTCTTTCTGCATCATATGAAATCCTGGCAGGGGAGGAGGGACTAAAACATTGATGTTACACATTGTAACAACTTCTCCACAGCTTACAGACAGCATGCAGGAACTACATAACCCACAATGCATTGCACTGGGATGCCCCTTTCCTTATCACGTGTGCAGGGAATTGTGGGATTGGGAGGATGCAGGCTGAAGGCAGGCTGAGGGACAGGTGACTACTGTTACATTTTATTTGAGTCTCAAAGTAGTCAGTCAGATCAGCAGGGGAACAGGGGGCGGGGCTTAGGGAACTGTTCCAAACCATATTATTACATTAAAATTCATAAAAAGGCTGCATATTTTTTAATTGATGTATATTGCAAAGTTGCTTAAAATTATATTCACTTTTTAAAAATCTCAAGTTGTTTTTGGGTGGAGTTCCCATTTATTGGCAAAGCTGGACCAACAGGTCCTCTTTTATCATCCAATTCTCTTATTTATGTTTCTGGGAACAGACCCTGGGGTTGCAGGGAGGCACAATGGGGGGAAAGGGAACCCGGTAACCCCCAGCAAAGCTGTAGGAACAGATAGTGGCCTGCACATCTGCTGCCAAATACACATGGAAGGGGTCCAAGGAGGCAGTAAACCCTGGGTCGGACTGGGGGGTGCAGGGCCCACCGGGGCTCCCACTCCAGGGGCCCTGCAGGTGCCCCTGCCAGCCGGGTCTCCCCCCCCCAGGGGCCCCCTAACCCCCCCACCCGGTGTCCCGGCGGAGGAAAGGTCGGGCAGGGGGAGCGCAGCAAGGGTTGGGTCTGGCCCACCGGGGCCCACTAGGGCCAGGGCCCACCGGGATTTTTCCCGGTGTCCCGGCAGCCCAGTCCGACCCTGGGTAAACCTCTAAAGGGGTGTAACTCATGGGGAGCCCTTGTTTTTCTTGTGTACCTCAATAGGAGGGAAGAGTCCACCTAGCCTTTCTAGCTTAGTCATATCAATGTGGCTGCTCGTTAATGAGTCCCACTCCTATGAAAGCAGCAATAGCCGATAACATTTTCCCTGCCTCAGCCGACCAGAGCGATCAGATTAGCAAATCTGTTTGTTTCGTTCTGATACGAATCTGCAAATACTGAGAAATGAGCTGGAACAGCAGAAAGACCACAAGGACCCCCCCTCCCCCAGGTGCTTTCAAGAGGTCATTTAAGATTTACTTAATAATCAGGAATAATCAGGTACAGATGTATTGGGGCCCCAACATCACTGGGGGGGGGGGGGTGAGAAATAGAAGCACATAGGAAATATATTGTTTTACAGTTGAACCTACACTGGTTGTTGGTTTGTTGAGTAGACAGTCGATTGCTGGACATCCCTGACTTTCTGTTTTTTTTTCCCTCAATAAGGGGCCCAGGGGGCCACATATCTTTCTATAAGGCCCTTGCAACCCATGTTATAAAAGGAGCATTCCAATATACCCATTTCTTTTCTATACCATCTTTCTAGTGTTATAAATCAACAATAGTTATAGGCTGTAGACAGGGGAGCCCCCATTATTAAAGGGGAACTCCACCCAAATGCAACTTGAACTTTTTGAAAATTAACTTTGCAATATACATCAATTAAAAAATATGCAGCCTTTTCATGATTTTTAATGTAATAATATGGTTTGGAACAGTTCCCTAAGCCCCGCCCCCTGTTCCCCTGATGATCTGGCTGACTACTTTTTGACTCAAATAAAATGTAACAGCAGTCGCCTGTCCTCAGCCAGCCTTCAGCCTGCATCCTCCCAATCCCACAATTCCCTGCACACGTGATGTCAATAAGAAAAGGAACATCCCAGTGCAATGCATTGTGGGGTATGTAGTTCCTGCATGCTGTCTGTAAGCAGTGAAGAAGTTGTTACAATTTGTAACATCAATGTTTTAGTCCCTCCTCCCCTGCCAAGATATCAAACGATGCAGAAGAGAAGAACTGTATTGCAGCTGGATTTCAGCATATACAATTGTATTTATTCCTGCTGTCTGAATGAACAGATTACAGTTACAAGTATATAAGGGGTTTCTGTGTTGTGCGGGGCTCGCTAACAAATTTTGGTTCCCCTTTAATATAATGGGTACCTCTGCTCCACACAAATGGACTGTGTTGTATTGATACACAATGAAACGGTTCACAAACAGTAACTGCTTTATTTATTGTGTTATTACAGTAACAGCAACACTTATGAGCTGCCACTGAGCGGAAATGACATTTGGAAGCATCTCATCTGACGCCGAGACCTTTTAGTTATTTCCTATCAAGCCACCACAATACCCGCAGTCTCTCTCTCCCGAGCCCTCATTTTGATTTATTGCCAGTCCGACTGGTATTTCATTACTGAATCCTGTTGTTTTCCTGATGCTGAAAATGTTGAATACAAGATATTGTATGCAGGCCAATCAAAGCAATTTGGAAGGAAGACAGCTGGCACGGGGGGGACTCTTCTTTATAAGAACTGCTTGGCAACAAGTGGACTGCGGTGGTTATTCTTTTAAGCAAGTTTATTAATAGGGATTGAAAGGATCTATCTGCCCTTTAGAGCTCATAATTCCAGGTCCCTTTCTTAAAGGTGACCTAGTGGTTCCTGGGTCCAGAGCCCACTTTTTCAACCACCATTTTGTCAGTTCTGTCTTTAGAGCCATAGACTGGCTCCGGTGCCCTCTTCAAGGTGTTGAGGCAGAGGAATCGTTTGTAGGGAATCTGAAGGGTTAACTTTCCCTGCAGCTCAGGAAGTTCCCTGTGGAATGGAGTTTTCTCAATTGGCCCATAGATAATATGACTAGTGGTCAGCTAATCTGTCCCGTGTCGGCATAAAATTAGCGAAACGCCTTTGCCGCGCAATTTTTTTTTTTCAGTTTATCGCGCTTTTTTTGGCGCGACCTCGTCCCTTTTGAGGCGACCGTGCCCAATTATGACGTGACCACGCCCAATTTTGATGCAACCGCACCCAATTTGATGCGCAACACGTTTTTTTTCTGTGCGCCGAATTTTCATGGAAGTTTTGTGAAACAATTCGCAATGCGGAAATTCGCTGCAAATCCATGCCTGGCAAAAGAATTAGCTTATCACTAAATATGACTATAGGTTATCACTATGAAGATTTTCATTCATCCAGGTCACGGTATATTATATAGACATTTTCAGATGATTTGGATTCAGGCCCTTTATTTGTGGTTTCACATTTGTCCATTTGCCCTATTATTTATAACAAGATTACAGTTATATCAAAACATGGTCAAAACCGTCCCTGGCCCTCCCTAGGGAGATCAGCCCACAGTTTGCTAACAACTAATTTGATATTTCTAAATTGATGTTTCAATTGTGCCATTGTGATTGGATTAGTGGAAGAGTATATATGCTGAGGACTTCCCATACCAGTCAGTTGAACTGAAGAAGCTGCTCGGATGAGTAGTGAAATGTCTTCAATAATTACTTAGCAAGTCCAGTTTCTTTAGAATTACTTATATTAGATAGACTATAGTTTATATAATGATAGGGAGTACGGCCTCTGTTGTTATAACTTGACCTTAGCCTGCTGCTTTGCTCAATGGTGAACTGTGAACAGGACTGGCAGTCATTATATAGATATTTTCAGTTGATTTGGATTCAGGCCCATTATTTGTGGTTTCACATTTGTCCATATTTGTTATTTATAACAAGATTACAGTTATATCAAAACATGGCCAAAACTATTGCACTGGCCCTCCCTATTGATATCAGCTAACAATTTGCCAACCTCTAGTTTAATATGTTTAAACTGATGTTCCAATTGTCACGCTCAGTTCAATAATGTTCAGTTTAAAAAAGTGTGGCCCTATTGGCAGTTAAATGGTTAAAAGGCTTCAGTGTGCAGTGGGGTAAGGTATAGCAGGGAAAGCAGAGCCATCAGTTACTCCTCAACCCTACCCTAATGTAGGTCATGGCACATAGCAAAGATATTATGAATATTTTGCAAATATGCTACATGCATACATTCAATATGAAATTCTTCATCTGCAGCAAGAAATGCCAACAATTTGCAGACATTGCATGTTATTTCCTCCCTTGTGACAAACAGTTATTTCTCATGGCTAATCTTCAAGGCTTTTGTGTAATGAGCAGCGGCTGGTGAAATGGCCACAGATATTCTAATATCCAATGCCAAGGCAGAGGGGCATGATGGCTAGGACAAAGTGTAAAAAATACACCCCAAATCCAAGGGTAGCTATGGAGCTGGGTACATGAACTTTTGGTCTCAGCAAATTCTAGTTATGCCAATGGCAGGTCCTGACACAGCTCCAAGGTTTGTGGGACCAGTCGGAAAGATATGGTGGGCCAGGCAAAACTCTAGGGTGGCTTGGGGCTGATGGTGCTGGGGCTGATGGTGCCTGCTGAGAGGCAACCAGTGTGATACCGTGTGGAAATATAATTTTGCCCCTTTATAGGTCCCTGGTAAGGCCTCACCTTGAGTATGGGGGGCAGTTTTGGGGGGCTCCAGTCCTTAAGAAGGATATTAATGAGCTGGAGAGAGTGCAGAGACGTGCAACTAAACTGGTAAAGGGGATGGAAGGGTTAAACTATGAGGTGAGACTGTCAGGGTTGGGGTTGTTTTCTCTGGAAAAGAGGCGCTTGCGAGGGGACATGATTACTCTGTACAAGTACATTAGAGGGGATTATAGGCAGTTGTGGGATGTTCTTTTTTCCCATAAAAACAATCAGCGCACCAGAGGTCACCCCTTTAGAGGAACAGAGCTTCCATTTGAAGCAGCGTAGGGGGTTCCTCACGGTGAGGGCAGTGAGGTTGGGGAATGCCCTTCCTAGTGATGGGGTAATGGCAGATTCTGTTAATGCCTTTAAGAGGGGCCTAGATGAGTTTTTGAACAAGCAGAATATCCAAGGCTATTGTGATACTAATATCTACAGTTAGTACTAGTGGTTGTATATATAGTTTATGTATGTGAGTGTATAGATTGGTTAGTATAGGTTGTGGGTGCTGGGTTTACTCGGATGGGTTGAACTTGTTTTTTTGTTGAACTTGAACCGTTTTAAGGGAAACAGGAGAGAAAGTCCCTTTATGGCTCCAAAAGGAAAAAGGGCCTTAATATTGATAGATTTATGTCTTCTCACTTCAGCTAAGGCGCCCAGCCCTTTCTTACAACTATTTAATGTCCATGCAAAACTTAAAAAACTTAATTAAGATGAAACCTTCTTCCTTTTCTTCTTCCTTGCTTCTCTGGCCTTGGGACCTCTGGGCAGCAGAAGGTTTATTGTACATCCACTTATGTATTTTTACACAGTGATCCTATCTCCAATCTGTTTTTCCCCTTAGTTTTCCCTTCTGCTTATGATTTTGGCATCTATGAAAAGATTAATTACCATTAATGACTGCAGGCATCTGTAAAGCTAATTAGAGTCTCACAAGTCAGTATTAAATTAGGTGAGGCCTGGGTGTTGTCTCTAATAAGCATGAGATGCCTTCGTTGAAAAAGACTGAGAACCTAGAAGGATACTCCCTAGAAGGATCTTAAAATAAGACTTCTAAAGAATTATTCCTGCCCTACTAGTATCTGCCACCCACAACACAAATGGGTTACCTAATAAGAATCCTCTGTGCACGTCTAGCTTCCAGTTCATTTAATAGGCACTATACCTCATTTTTCAACTTTTGCACATCTCTCCTGCTTGTTTATATCCTTCTTAAGGACTGGAGCCCAAAACTGCCCCCTATACTCATGGTGAGGCCTTACCAGGGACCTATAAAGAGGCAAAAATATATTTTCATCCATCAAGTTAATGCCGTTTTTATACAAGACAGTGCTGTGTTTGCTTTAGTAGCCACTGAGTGACACTGCCTACAGTTACACAGCTTGTTATCCATAAAAATCCCCAAATCCTTCTCCATTAAGAATACCCCCAATATAACTTACATAACTTTCATTTATGTTACTTTTTACCAAATGCATAAAACTGCACTTATCAACATTGAACCTAATCTGTTGTTTTACAGCCCTTTTCTCTGATTTAGTCAAATCTCTCTGCACAGACGTTATAGATATTTGTCCTTGTCACTATGCAAAATTTGATAAACCTCCCATGCAATTACACAGTCCTTGGAACAGATGTTAAATTGGACTTTTCATTTACCCAACATTTCCCAGGAAATATTATACAAACCAGATACCAGCTCCAGGCATGGAAGTGTCATGATATTTATAGTAGGTAGGCCCCTGCCTCATGAATATGAAGTTGGGGAATACAGGTGCCAATGAACTTGGGGTTCCTTAGGGATCCAGCAGTTTACATTTTATCAAATCTGTGTCACACTTTTTGACAATGAGAAAAAAAAGGAAAAAAAATGTTGCCAGCCCAGAGGCATGAATGGCCTACTCAGGATACCAGGAAAACTCCCTGTGGGCCCAGATGTAAGTGGGCCCTCCTGCTCCTGACCATTTGGCCTGTTTCATGGTCATTCCCTATTTGTGAATGGGAACAAAGAGGAGAAATAGATGGAAGGATAGATGCTAGCATGTAAATAAAAGAGACTAGGAGAATAGAGAGGTTGGGTGAGGAAAAATAGTTTGGAGAGTGGGCCCATGGTCCAAGGTTTTCTGGTGGGCACCTGGGGTCCCAGTCTGACTCTGTAAGAATATCTAGGGCAGCAAATACATACAGTATTCACTGGGCTATCCTGTGCAGCTAAAAGAGCCATAGGACCACCTCCCCTTAACAGGCTTTCAGGCTGAGCACCCCTGACACTACTTGAAGCAACCTCAGGGTAGGGCAGGGCTAATTTAAGAACCACCGCTTTGGTAGATGAAGTTCTAAGGGCCACATCAATGGACCCTAAAGTATTTGCTAGTGAGACTTATTAGAGTAGTGTAAAGTAATGTAGTTTAGCTGTCTTACGGTGGCCATACACATGAATATCCGCTCGTTTGGCAACCTCGAAAAGCCTAGTGACTACTGTATGGATTTGCTGCCCTAGATATTCTTACAGTGTCGGACTGGGACACTGGGGCCAAACGATCGAATTATAATGGTGGCAATGGGGCAGTTGGTTCTCATCAACGAGCCGATGCGGACCCCGATCTGACTAGATCTTTTAACCTGCCCGATCAATATCTGGCCAATTTCAGGCCAGATATCGGTCGGGTATGGCAGTCGTTTCTGCCCCTACAGGGGCCGATAAGCTGCTGAATTGGCCCAAGGGACTGATATCGGCAGCTACAATCGGCCCGTGTATGGTCACTCATTAAGACTTAGGAACAACAGGAGTGCATTTGAAGCTAGAGTGCTGTGTGGAACCAATTTTTGAAACCTGGATCTGCAGTCCACAACCCACAGCCTGCAATCCGAATAATTTAAAAAGGAGTCAAATATAAATATTATAGATACAATAATATAAGATATATAGATAAGCTGTGCAATGCGACTCATGATCCACAGACCCCCCCCCCCCCCCCATCTATATCCAAATCCATAAATCCTACCCCTGCAACCTTTAGGTTACCCGCTTTTTTTGTGGGTAACTGACAAGCTGCGTGACTCTATCTGAAGCAGACCCAAAAGTTAGCTCTCAAAAATATCCATTTTAGAACGTAGCCTCTTGCTTTATGTCTTGGCACTGTAATAACCAAAATATAAGCACTCAAAAAGTATTTTGTGGTACAGAAGCTTTGGATCCATATGATTATTCAGTGTGCATCATGGCTACATCTCTCTAGTGCATTAATCAGGATCCTGTTATTTCCATTCTTAACTAATAATACCTCTCTTTCCTAATCGTCTGATGCACAAAACTTGCCAATGCGTAAACCATGTTTATTGTGCCTCAGCTGCTGCCAGTAAGGTCAGTGCGATCTGTACTCAATGAGGCCGACGTAAGCAGCGTACATTGATAATTTCATTAGGCCATTATAGTAAATCTCATTGAGGGTAAGAGGAGGTTTATTAGAATATTAACCTCACTTTGGCATTGCCATGCTTTGAGATATCCAGCAGAGACGAGTGCCTGAGCCAGGTTTATAAATAGCAAAGCTGATTGGCACGGGAGTACGGTGCCGACAATATACAGGATCTCTGATGCTCACCGATTACTGTTAATAACATGACTTTCTGCTGCAACTGGGATTAACCCAGAACTGCTGCCGTGAAACTGGACCCGGCCATCTGCCAGCAAAAGGGTTAATATTTCTCTAATCACAGGGACATCTGGGACCTTGTTTGAAGAATACAGTGCATGTTCTTATTTCTCTGTCTTATAATATGGTGTGTGTTTGACGAGGAATGGGCTTTATTCTGCAAGATATTGATTTGCCCTAAAACATATCCTTGTATTCCTCACCTTATATTCCAGATATAATGATGTGTTTATAACTGGAGATACTGTCTATCTGGAGACCAATCGTCTCGACACATGGGCTGTTGTTATTTAAAAGCTGCTGATAGGTACTGACTAGGCTTTGACTTGGGCCCAGCAGCTCCCATGCTTTGGTCATGTATGAAAGCAACTGCAAGGGCAGACTCACTGAAATGGGTGCAAATGTTGTGTGTTGAGGTCATTCAATTCAGGTACTAAGCTAAGTCCTATTGTATCTGTCCTACATCTTGTGCTGAATGTTGCTGGGGCTACTGCCCCCCTGTATGTGGTAGTAATTACAGGGTTACCATATCCAGTATCAGACTGAGGTAGGGTAGTTGGTCCGACTGGAAAGCCTAAGCCACCACCCCCCTGCTGATGTGACCAAAGCCCACCATGTTCTCTCCTGGTGCCCCAGTGGGCCCGCATTGGGTTGTGTCAATAGATGCTGCCAACTTCTGCCAAAAAAATCACTGCTAATGCTGTTTTAGCTGGAATTGACACAGTCGGCACTTAGAGAATGGTAGCTGCCACTTGTGATCATGAGCATGCTCAGTTGCGTTCCTGTTGTTGCATTGGGCACAACTTCCTGTGCCACCTCGGTTATGCTGTGATTCTCGAAAAAAATATATTATGCTTTTGTAAACGACCTTTCTTGGCTGTCCAAGGGTAGCATAAAAGAATGGGTTAATTCCCCCATTGACCTAGCCAGATACGTTACATAGCAAAGCTTTATAGAGTTCAGCCAAACCCCCTGCCCCCTGTCTTCCAACACCAAGAATACTCTTTTTGGGAGCCCATTTAGACACCAGATTGGTCACAATTTTTCTCTAAACAGAGAAGGTAGAGAAGATCACAAAAATGGTGGCAAGAACAGTGCAAACAGAGACTTGATGCCAGAGACAACATGACAGTTTTGGCACTCTTACATTGACATTCGTGCACTGGGCAAGATGGAAGATAAGGTAGGGTAGTTGGTCCAACTGGAAAGTCTGGGCCACCACCCCCCTTCTGATTTGACCAAGGCCCACCAGGTTTACTCCTGGTTTTGGCATTTTTGGCACTATTACATTGACATTAGTACGCTGGGCAAGACAGAAGATGAGTCCAGCTGAGCACCTCTTCTTGACCCAATGGTCAGCCAAGCATCAGAATATTTCTGTCCTCTGCAGTAAAAATCCAGTTTCAGTGGTGGATGAGTCCAACAAATCTTCCTCAAGGTTGGCCGATTATATAACTAGAACTGTACAGGGACAGAGGTCCACATGGGCCCAGATAGAGCTCATAGTCATAATACCAGACTGGCCTTGCAGGCCGTGGTGTCCATTACTGAGAGACTGGCTATCGATAATCAAATACATCTTCTCCTAAGGCGAGATCTCCTAATACAGAGAACATTCTTCTTCCTAGCAGCACAGAATCCAGTGCATTCTGTATGAGAATTGATTAATAATCGGCCCTGTAGCATCAGCCTTTATGACAGATGAACCTCACTTTCTGCTTGATGATTTCTGATTACTCCTAAACTTGGCTTTTTAACAGCTGCCATCGTACAATCTCAGGGGGTGACCCTTCTTTTTAAAATGGCAGTTTCCTATTTAGGATTACCCAATGGCACATACTACTAAAAAAAGTATATTTTTTATAATAATGGTTTATTTAGATGAAGCAGGGTTTTACATATGAGCTGTTTATGCAATATATATTTATAGAGACCTACATTGTTCAGGGGTATAGTTTTCCTTCAAGGTCTTAACAACATTCCGGAATCTTCCACCTTGGGTACAACAAGGCATCCCAGAGAGCCAAGTCATTTCCCTATGACGCTATCATGTGATCATATTATAAGCATGAGTAAATCTGGGAGGAAGCTTATGGGAGGGATAGAATATTTATAATAGTTAGTATCGCCTGTAGGTGGAATCCATCGCTTTGGCTTGTAGTAACCTGGGAGTATATTTATAGAAAGGTGACTCAATTTAAGGGTTAGTCAGGGTTAGTCAATTTTATTTGTGCTCAAGCAGCAGTCCTTCAGTATCATCTGCGCTAGCGAAATATAGAAATTAGCAATGAATTCAGGGTTGGACTGGGCCAGCAGAACACCAGGAAAGTTCCGGTGGGCCCCAGCACTAGTGGGCCCTTTAGTCCCTGTGACCCAGCCCGCTCCTCCTGCTCCCCTGGCTGGGAACTGTGTGTGCGGCTCTCCCCCCATACAGAACTGCCTGCTCCGGTGCTCCCATTCCGATCACGGAGGGGGGTGTGCAGGGTCGGACTGGGGGGTGAAGGGCCCACCTGGGCTCCCACCCCAGGAGCCCTGCAGGTGCTCCCCTGGCTGCGTTCCCCAATCCCCCCTCCGCAGGGGCCCCCCTAACCCCCCTCGGAGGTTCCCCCACCCAACATCCTCCCCTGAGCGCATAAATTTAATTCATCAGGGGAGGAGCGGTCGGGCAGGGGGAGCGCCGGCAAGGGTCAGGTCTGGGCTGCCGGGGCCCACCGGGATTTTTCCCAGTGTCCCAGTCCAACCCTGGGGATGTGGTACGCGACACAAGGGGGGGGAGCAGGATCTCACGACTTGGGTGGGGGTCCTTCAGGTGCAGCCCCAGTGGCCCCTGACAGCCCAATCTGACGCTGGCTAATTTTCTGAAAGGTGTGGCACTGAGAATAAAAGTACCCCAGACACTCCTCTTCTTCCTTAAATGGCTGTAGTTTTGCTCTTTGCATACATTTTCTCTTTTTAGTGTTTTACGAGATATTAGCAGTTTTAGATTGCCAATACCTAGCTTTTAGCTGAATAATTGTCTCTAAAAATCAGGTAGTCAACCTGACCTTGAGGTTAACTGACTATACAGGGAATACATAGGCAGTTCGGGTCGGAACTTCAAGTAGAACTGTTGAACCAAAAGCATGGTATCAATAGTCTAAAACTGCTAATATATCCTATAACACTGACAAGGTAAAATGTATGTAAATGGCAAAAATGCTTAAAGGACCACTCTGCGTAAGCTAATATCAATCCATTTGTTGTTTTTAGATCCCCTATAAGTGTGGAATAACATTATTCCCACTATGGCAGTGAAATCTTGTCCTCTAACAATACAGTACCTGATATTAGTACAGGTATAGGATCTGTTATCCGGAAACCAATAATCCAGAAAGCTCCGAATTGCGGAAAGCCTATATAATAGACTCTATTATAAGGAAATAATTCAAATTTTTAAAAACGATTTCCTTTTTCTCTGTAATAATAAAACAGTACCTGTACTTGATCCCAACTAAGGTATAATTACCCCTTATTGGGGCAGAACAGCCCTATTGGGTTTATTTCATGGTTAAATGATTCCCTTTTCTCTGTAATAATAAAACAGTACCTGTACTTGATCCCAACTAAGATATAATTACCCCTTATTGGGGGCAGAACAGCCCTATTGGGTTTATTTCATGGTTAAATGATTCCCTTTTCTCTGTAATAATAAAACAGTACCTGTACTTGATCCCAACTAAGATATAATTACCCCTTATTGGGGGCAGAACAGCCCTATTGGGTTTATTTCATGGTTAAATGATTCCCTTTTCCCTGTAATAATAAAACAGTACCTGTACTTGATCCCAACTAAGATATAATTACCCCTTATTGGGGGCAGAACAGCCCTATTGGGTTTATTTCATGGTTAAATGATTCCCTTTTCTCTGTAATAATAAAACAGTACCTGTACTTGATCCCAACTAAGATATAATTACCCCTTATTGGGGGCAGAACAGCCCTATTGGGTTTATTTAATGGTTAAATGATTCCCTTTTCTCTGTAATAATAAAACAGTACCTGTACTTGATCCCAACTAAGATATAATTACCCCTTATTGGGGGCAGAACAGCCCTATTGGGTTTATTTCATGGTTAAATGATTCCCTTTTCTCTGTAATAATAAAACAGTACCTGTACTTGATCCCAACTAAGATATAATTACCCCTTATTGGGGGCAGAACAGCCCTATTGGGTTTATTTCATGGTTAAATGATTCCCTTTTCTCTGTAATAATAAAACAGTACCTGTACTTGATCCCAACTAAGATATAATTACCCCTTATTGGGGCAGAACAGCCCTATTGGGTTTATTTAATGGTTAAATGATTCCCTTTTCTCTGTAATAATAAAACAGTACCTGTACTTGATCCCAACTAAGATATAAATCCTATTGGGTTTATTTGATGTTTAAATTATTTTTAAGCAGACTAAAGGTATGAAATTACAGAAAGATCCCTTATCTGGAAAACCCCAGGTCCCGAGCATTCTGGATAATAGATCCCATACCTGTACAATATGATAAATAGAAACATGATTTATTCTCATCTCTCTCATCTGAAAATAGGTTAAGCTACAGGGGTTAACTTGCTCTCACTGAAACCCTTACAAAACATGTATTGTTTTATAACAGCACAACATAATGTCCCTTTAAGGCTTCAATAAATAGGATGATGTTTGCATTAAATAAGCCCTGCGGGGCATTTCTTTGAGAATTTAACAAAAGAAAGAAGCCAAGCGCATCGAGGAGACAAACACAATATTCAGAGCTAAGCTTATGGTTTTGAGATCAACTTGCTGTGCAGCATAGCACTGGGATGATATTAGTTATGGAATGTAGGGCCAGGGTTAGGGCCCCGGGGCAAGCACAGCAGCTGAGGCTCTCAGACAGTACTAAGTGATACAATCACATATCTACACAGTTATGAATGTAGGCTGCCTACGTATGTCTATATACCTTGATTAAAAGACAAGGAAAGTCATAATCACTTGGGAGTATCAGTTTGCTTGGGAATCCTCAGTGCTTATATTTATTAACCTCAGACCCATGTGTGTGTGTGTGTTTTTAAAGGTAAACTATACCCCGAAACATGAAACAGCTCCATCTAAATAAACCATTTTCATAACAATATACTTTTTTTAGTAGTATGTGCCATTGGGTAATAGAAAATTGCCATTTTCCAGGTATGGGACCTGTTATGCAGAATGCTTGGGACCTAGGGTTTTCCGGATAAGGGATCTTTCCGTAATTTGGATCTCCATAACTTAAGTCTGCTAAAAATCACTTAAACATTAAATAACCCAATAGGCTTGTTTTGCCTCCGATAAGGGGTAATTATAACTTAGTTGGGATCAAGTACAGGTACTGTTTTATTATTACAGAGAAAAGGGAATCATTTAACCATTAAATAAACCCAATAGGGCTGTTCTGCCCCCAATAAGGGGTAATTATAACTTAGTTGGGATCAAGTACAGGTACTGTTTTATTATTACAGAGAAAAGAGAATAATTTAACCATTAAATAAACCCAATAGGGCTGTTCTGCCCCAATAAGGGGTAATTATATCTTAGTTGGGATCAAGTACAGGTACTGTTTTATTATTACAGAGAAAAGGGAATCATTTAACCATTAAATAAACCCAATAGGGCTGTTCTGCCCCAATAAGGGGTAATTATATCTTAGTTGGGATCAAGTACAGGTACTGTTTTATTATTACAGAGAAAAGGGAATCATTTAACCATGAAATAAACCCAATAGGGCTGTTCTGCCCCCAATAAGGGGTAATTATATCTTAGTTGGGATCAAGTACAGGTACTGTTTTATTATTACAGAGAAAAGGGAATCATTTAACCATGAAATAAACCCAATAGGGCTGTTCTGCCCCCAATAAGGGGTAATTATATCTTAGTTGGGATCAAGTACAGGTACTGTTTTATTATTACAGAGAAAAGGGAATCATTTAACCATGAAATAAACCCAATAGGGCTGTTCTGCCCCCAATAAGGGGTAATTATATCTTAGTTGGGATCAAGTACAGGTACTGTTTTATTAATACAGAGAAAAGGGAATCATTTAACCATGAAATAAACCCAATAGCGCTGTTCTGCCCCCAATAAGGGGTAATTATATCTTAGTTGGGATCAAGTACAGGTACTGTTTTATTATTACAGAGAAAAGGGAATCATTTAACCATGAAATAAACCCAATAGGGCTGTTCTGCCCCATTTTTAAAAATTAGAATTATTTGCTTATAATGGAGTCTATGGGAGATGGCCTTTCCATAATTTGGAACTTTCTGGATAATGGGTGTCCGGATAAGGGATCCCATACCTATAGTATGTCCTATTGGGTAATTGCCATTTTAAGAATTAAGGCCCGCCCCCTGGGATCATAGGAGTCACAGTGCACACAAACAAGCCAAGGCACACATACATGCTAGGCCACATCAGCCAATGAATGGGCAGAGTTCTGCCTTTAGCTCCCACACTACTTCCTGTTACAGTTAGAGCTGCATTACTTCCTGTCAGCTGATCTCTGAGGGAGCACACAGCCCATCACTAAATGATGCCTCAAGGGAAAAGATGTAAAAGGACAATATTTTCTGATATATATATATATATATATATATATATATATATATATATATATATATAAATTCCAGTTATGATTCTTTGATAGCCCACTTAATATGATATGAGCTATCTGTTGGTTACGTATTTATTCTGAAGGTGTAGCTATAGCAAGCCATGTACAGGCTAATATAATGGTTGCTGCCTCTGGCACTTTTGAATGAGTTGCCAGATTATTGGCTCAGGCGTGGTGGCAAATCAATGGCCTTCCAATACTGGACACTACTTAATATCAGGTTGAGGATCAAATCAGGTTGTGGATGTGGTTATTGCAAAGCTTGTAAGGATCTGCCAGATTAAGAGCATATCAACCTGATTTTACCAACCATGTTCTTGTTGCTAGGCAGGGTTGGGCTGGGCACCAGGAAAAAACCCGGTGGACCCCGCCAGCCAAGACCCCATCTACAGAGCTCTTGCTGGCTGCAGTTCTCCCTCCCATGGTACCGAAAGTAACTATATTGTACGTGTGCTTGGAGGAGGGGGATGGCTGGGCAGTGGGTGCGCACTGGGGGGGGGTACAGGGGCCACAACGGGGGCCCTTTTGGGGGGTGTGGGGACCCCTGAGGTGAAAGCTGCACACCCTAGTCCGACCCTGTTGCTATGGAGGAACATGCAGGACTCTGCATAGGCTCTGTTTAATTAGGGGAGCAAGAAAATGGCAGGACTTCTGTTGACCTTGAACAGGGTTAGACTTGACCGAGAGAGGGATTGAGTGGATTGGGCGTTCGGGATTTGAGCATATTGTGGGCGTGGGCACATGGGTGTACAGGAATGGAAAATGAAAAACAACTCTAGACCATGGCTGGCAAATACCATCACTTACCATATAACAGACAGGGCCAGGCCCAGACTGGGATTCAGAATAGTCCCTAGCATTTAAAGTACACAGAGGCCCAAACAGCCCATTAAATAGTGACTGTCTATGGCACCTTACAGCAGCGCCTCTGGCATTTGCTAGAATCTATAGAATGTCCATCTGGGCCTAGACAGGGCGACAGGAATCCATATAAATGAAAGCAAGAATATTAACCCCCTGGGAGCCGGGAGACTCTCTGGCCCATTGGTATTCATCATAACAGTTTTATCGTCCTGCCATGTGACTAATGAGCGGAGGGTTAGTAACTGATGCAGCGAGAGGTTTAGAAGATCAAACAAATAAAAAGGCCTGTTTGTCATCTTGTCGTCTGGCATAACCAGCCCGACAGGTTCTGATGCAAGGCACTGGAAAACTACTGGCTTCCACGCGGTGTCACCAAGAAGAAGTTGTGATATAAGCACCGGAGCAATGTAATGTATATACTGGTTGGCTACAGTTGTAATAAATAAAGGGATAAAACTGCAACTGCTTCCAGGCAAAACCGCAACTGCTTTCGTGCAATAGGAACCGGCCAATCAGAACATTCATTGCACAATGCATTGCCTTGGATTTTTTTTTCAGTGCACTTAAGTAAACCATGCATTACAGGCAACCGGAATGCATGCATTCTACTGACAGTACTGGTTTCTAGAGGGGCAGTGCTCTATAGGGGCAAGTGGGCAGGGGAGGGCCAAGCCGACCGGGCGCCCTAGGCAAACCGGTCGGCCACCTCGCCCCTGCACCTTCCCACCCCCCCTCGTGTTTCAGCGCGCATGTGCAGTTCTGGGGGGGGGGGGCGTAGTCTACATGATAGTTCATTGCCCCCACCATGTAATGACAAGCGGCAGGGGCAATGAAAAAGGAGCTTGGGGTAGGCAGGAGAGGCTCCTCTCTGGCGCCCCCCAGTCGTTGCACCCTAGGCAGCTGCCTCTTCTGCCTACCCCTAGTTCCGGCCCTGAAAGTGGGGGATGCATGTAGGTGTGTCCCCCCTCCTGCCCCCTACCTTGCATATCATTTAAGCAGTAAGGATAGGGATTTGCAGTCTCTATTTCCACTCCCCATGCTTTCTTGACTCCCTATACTCCCTCAGGGATTGGTTGGGTGTAGAAAAGACACCATATTAAGAGCTACTTGCCCCTTTGATTGGAACTCAAGTAATATTTTAGATCAGGGGTCCTTAGACTTTTTAAACAGGGGCCAGTTCACAGCCTTTTAGACTATTGGGGTGCCAGACTATAAGTCATCAAACTACACCCCCCCCCCGGCCACTGAACATTTGCGTCGGCTGGTTGGAACAGTGACACGTTGGAGCTGAGGACCTTGCTGAGGCAGACAGGTAGTAGCCAAGGGTCAGGATGACAGTAAATGAGGTTGGGGTCCATATCTGGCCCGTGGGCTGTAGTTTGAGGACCCCTGTTTTGGTGATCAATGTAATAAATTTAGAGCCTTGATAAGAGTTGAACTCAGTAGAATTACTACTGGGGGGCTGAGGGCACAATTGTGTGTGGGCGCCGCGGTGTTGGGAACCACAAGAAGGAGGATGGTGGGTGCAGGCGGAGTTACTGAATCAACTCAATTACCAAAATTTGTCTGGAGAAGAATCATCATTTCAATCTCGGTCGCCCTACTGTTACTCTCATGCCCGGTATTATTCTTATTTATGGAACCATACAGTAATAGCTTCTGTTATTCAACTGCCTCAGAAAACGCGGCATTATTGCAGCCTGTTATCAGGCTAAGGTGATGGAGGGGTGAATATCTGCGACACCCACTTACAGCTATGGAGTTAATTATAGTTTATATAAAGAATAAGCGTTTGTAAATAGGATAAACAGCAGTAACAGCAACACTTTAATAGTAGCCTCCTCTTAATAGCCTGTTATAGTGTTATGTTTCCTGCCTGCTTGCTAACACAGTCTCTTGCAGTTCCTTTATTAAATAAGTACAGCATTATATTTCAGGCTCTTTACACACTAAAAGGCTCAGTTATCAAGTGTAAAATGCAATTTTAACCCAATTTTTAACCCACAGTTCAGCATTCCCTCCCAGAATTCCAATGACATTTTGGGCTCCTGCTAAACACCCGGTGCAGCAACCACTCCTCAATACAGACATAGATTTGGGTCCATTTTGGTGCTGCACCACCCCATGGGGTCATCTGTGCAGAATTACAAGTCAGTAGTAGCTCTGGATCCAAACCATCTCCTGGGTCTCTTACAGCCCCCCCTTAGCTTGGAGATCACTTTTACAGCTTTCACGGAAGCTTCCAACCTTATCCTAAGGGCCAGTAACCTCCCTGCACCTCTAGTGATTCCATCTGAAATGATTCCCTTTTCTCCGTAATAATAAAACAGTACCTGTACTTGATCCCAACTAAGATATAATTAATCCTTATTGGGGGCAGAACAGCCCTATTGGGTTTATTTCATGGTTAAATGATTCCCTTTTCTCTGTAATAATAAAACAGTACCTGTACTTGATCCCAACTAAGATATAATTACCCCTTATTGGGGGCAGAACAGCCCTATTGGGTTTATTTCATGGTTAAATGATTCCCTTTTCTCTGAAATAATAAAACAGTACCTGTACTTGATCCCAACTAAGATATAATTACCCCTTATTGGGGGCAGAACAGCCCTATTGGGTTTATTTCATGGTTAAATGATTCCCTTTTCTCTGTAATAATAAAACAGTACTTGTACTTGATCCCAACTAAGATATAATTACCCCTTATTGGGGGCAGAACAGCCCTATTGGGTTTATTTCAGAGTTAAATGATTCCCTTTTCTCTGTAATAATAAAACAGTACTTGTACTTGATCCCAACTAAGATATAATTACCCCTTATTGGGGGCAGAACAGCCCTATTGGGTTTATTTCAGGGTTAAATGATTCCCTTTTCTCTGTAATAATAAAACAGTACCTGTACTTGATCCCAACTAAGATATAATTACCCCTTATTGGGGGCAGAACAGCCCTATTGGGTTTATTTCAGGGTTAAATGATTCCCTTTTCTCTGTAATAATAAAACAGTACCTGTACTTGATCCCAACTAAGATATAATTACCCCTTATTGGGGGTAGAACAGCCCTATTGGGTTTATTTAATGGTTAAATGATTCCCTTTTCTCTGTAATAATAAAACAGTACCTGTACTTGATCCCAACTAAGATATAATTACCCCTTATTGGGGGCAGAACAGCCCTATTGGGTTTATTTCATGGTTAAATGATTCCCTTTTCTCTGTAATAATAAAACAGTACCTGTACTTGATCCCTTGATTTTGGATAACAGGTCCCATACCTGTAATACATCATGTAGAATAGAGTCCAACAGTTCAAACTTAAAACCAAACACCTAAAGCATCCGCAATATTTTAATGTTACAAAACATATGAAACTCATACTGTATGGCTGGATATTGGCTGAGCAGCATTCAGTGCAGTCTGCAGCCTCATGTAAACAGGGTAATAATCAGCCCTGCAGCAAGTTGGGTTTCATGGGTGTTCAGTCTGGCATGAGGTGGCAAGCCTAGCCACAATACATCAGGGTGTGTTTTTACAGATGATGAGCCATTGTTGGTATGAGACAAAAAAATCATGTGAATCAAGGCTTTAGCCCTGACAAAATGCACGTCTACAGTAGCTCTGGACTAAGATTTAAAATAGACTCCAGCATTGCAAGTACTCAGAGGCCCAAACAGCCCCTCAAATGCCCAATAAATAGTGACTGTCTATCAGTGGGGTCTGCTTCCTCCATTTTACATGTTAATCCCTGATCTGCACTGTCTCTGAGGTGGAAGGGTGGTACTTCAGGGCAATGGAGGATGCATCAGGGGCTGGAAAAGTTTTCTGCAGGGGGTCCCGGTGCAGAGTAGTTACGCCACTGCTGTCTATGGCATCTTACAGTAGCCCCTCTGGCATTTTCCAGACTCTGTAGAGTCTGGGCAAGATCCACAGCATATTGTTCCACTTCTATGGCATCTATAGAAATGAGTAGCACTCTTCCTTAATATTCGCCAGGACCCCTTGGGGCATACATTGTACAGCTTCATCCATCTGATAAGCGCTCAACTGCTTCCCTGGGCTGTTGGTATAGAAATCAACAATAAGGTTAGATGGGGCTCCCACTCTGGACATAGGAACAAACCTTAAATTTGATCCCAACTAAGATATAATTACCCCTTATTGGGGGCAGAACAGCCCTATTGGGTTTATTTAATGGTTAAATGATTCCCTTTTCTCTGTAATAATAAAACAGTACCTGTACTTGATCCCAACTAAGATATAATTACCCCTTATTGGGGGCAGAACAGCCCTATTGGGTTTATTTAATGGTTAAATGATTCCCTTTTCTCTGTAATAATAAAACAGTACCTGTACTTGATCCCAACTAAGATATAATTACCCCTTATTGGGGGCAGAACAGCCCTATTGGGTTTATTTAATGGTTAAATGATTCCCTTTTCTCTGTAATAATAAAACAGTACCTGTACTTGATCCCAACTAAGATATAATTACCCCTTATTGGGGCAGAACAGCCCTATTGGGTTTATTTCATGGTTAAATGATTCCCTTTTCTCTGTAATAATAAAACAGTACCTGTACTTGATCCCAACTAAGATATAATTACCCCTTATTGGGGGCAGAACAGCCCTATTGGGTTTATTTAATGGTTAAATGATTCCCTTTTCTCTGTAATAATAAAACAGTACCTGTACTTGATCCCAACTAAGATATAATTACCCCTTATTGGGGCAGAACAGCCCTATTGGGTTTATTTAATGGTTAAATGATTCCCTTTTCTCTGTAATAATAAAACAGTACCTGTACTTGATCCCAACTAAGATATAATTACCCCTTATTGGGGGCAGAACAGCCCTATTGGGTTTATTTCATGGTTAAATGATTCCTTTTTCTCTGTAATAATAAAACAGTACCTGTACTTGATCCCAACTAAGATATAATTACCCCTTATTGAACCAATTTTGAGCCAATCTGGAACTAGGGCTAGGCTTATAGAGCTCGCAAACCCTGAACCATACCAACCCTAACTAGCAATTTCTGAACCAAAATTGTAGATAAGTGTTTCAGATATCCTGACCAATCAAAAACTACAGTATTCTGGGAGTGGTAGAACAAGCTTGGGCTTTGGGGAAAGCCAGTCATACCCTGCACTTGAAACTGTTAAAATTTACCTGGGGACCTTTACCACCTATTGCAGTCCCGTTACACCTGTCTATCCTTACGTGCTCAATATATAGGCTTCAGTAACATACTGCAGCACGTTGGGTTTCATGGGTGCTCAGTCTAGCTGGCATGAGGTGGCAAGCCTAGCCACACTACACCAGGGTGTGTTTTTACAGACGCTGAGCCATTGTTGGCATGAAGGAAAAATCATGTGAGTCAAAGCTTTAGCCCTGATAAAATGCACGTCCACAGCAGGTCTGGATTAAGATTCAGAATAGGCCCTAGCATTGCAAGTACTCAGAGTCCCTGAAAGAACCAATAAATAGTGGCATAGTCTGTGGCATCTTACAGCAGCCCCTCTTTAAAACCCATCACTCATAATGTATCTCAGAATATAATAAAAGAAGTTATGGCAAACCGCATTATAGCACCCATTGCAATCCCTCATCCAAGTTACTGTATGTGTCTTTTTATTCTGGAAACATGCTCCATCTCTATACCCATCATGCCATTTGAATGACAGATGCTATTCCTGCCATAGCATGTAGAGTAATTATAAAAATATGCATAAACAACCAATACATTCTCCAGCCCAAAGCCAAAGCAAGACTCAAGACACCCAGCCCTGGATAACTATAGAGCAGCAGGTTGTAAAATGCTACGGATTTGCAGTGTAGGTATGGGATTTGTTATCCAGAAACCCATTATCCAGAAAGTTCCCAATTACGGGAAGGCCATCTCCCCTAGACTCCATTATAAACAAGTAATTCTAATTTTTAAAAAACATTTCCTTTTTCTCTGTAATAATAAAACAGCACCTTGAACTTGGTCCCAACTAAGATATAATTACCCCTTATTGGGGGCAGAACAGCCCTATTGTGTTTATTTAATGGTTAAATGATTCCCTTTTCTCTGTAATAATAAAACAGTACCTGTACTTGATCCCAACTAAGATATAATTACCCCTTATTGGGGGCAGAACAGCCCTATTGGGTTTATTTCATGGTTAAATGATTCCCTTTTCTCTGTAATAATAAAACAGTATTTGTACTTGATCCCAACTAAGATATAATTACCCCTTATTGGGGGCAGAACAGCTCTATTGAGTTTATTTAATGGTTAAATGATTCCCTTTTCTCTGTAATAATAAAACAGTATTTGTACTTGATCCCAACTAAGATATAATTACCCCTTATTGGGGGCAGAACAGCTCTATTGAGTTTATTTAATGGTTAAATGATTCCCTTTTCTCTGTAATAATAAAACAGTACCTTGAACTTGGTCCCAACTAAGATATAATTACCCCTTATTGGGGGCAGAACAGCCCTATTGGGTTTATTTAATGGTTAAATGATTCCCTTTTCTCTGTAATAATAAAACAGTACCTGTACTTGATCCCAACTAAGATATAATTACCCCTTATTGGGGGCAGAACAGCCCTATTGGGTTTATTTAATGGTTAAATGATTCCCTTTTCTCTGTAATAATAAAACAGTACCTGTACTTGATCCCAACTAAGATATAATTACCCCTTATTGGGGCAGAACAGCCCTATTGGGTTTATTTCATGGTTAAATGATTCCCTTTTCTCTGTAATAATAAAACAGTACCTGTACTTGATCCCAACTAAGATATAATTAATCCTTATTGGGGGCAGAACAGCCCTATTGGGTTTATTTCATGGTTAAATGATTCCCTTTTCTCTGTAATAATAAAACAGTACCTGTACTTGATCCCAACTAAGATATAATTACCCCTTATTGGGGGCAGAACAGCCCTATTGGGTTTATTTAATGGTTAAATGATTCCCTTTTCTCTGTAATAATAAAACAGTACCTGTACTTGATCCCAACTAAGATATAATTACCCCTTATTGGGGGCAGAACAGCCCTATTGGGTTTATTTAATGGTTAAATGATTCCCTTTTCTCTGTAATAATAAAACAGTACCTGTACTTGATCCCAACTAAGATATAATTACCCCTTATTGGGGGCAGAACAGCCCTATTGGGTTTATTTAATGGTTAAATGATTCCCTTTTCTCTGTAATAATAAAACAGTACCTGTACTTGATCCCAACTAAGATATAATTACCCCTTATTGGGGGCAGAACAGCCCTATTGGGTTTATTTCATGGTTAAATGATTCCCTTTTCTCTGTAATAATAAAACAGTACCTGTACTTGATCCCAACTAAGATATAATTACCCCTTATTGGGGGCAGAACAGCCCTATTGGGTTTATTTAATGGTTAAATGATTCCCTTTTCTCTGTAATAATAAAACAGTACCTGTACTTGATCCCAACTAAGATATAATTACCCCTTATTGGGGGCAGAACAGCCCTATTGGGTTTATTTAATGGTTAAATGATTCCCTTTTCTCTGTAATAATAAAACAGTACCTGTACTTGATCCCAACTAAGATATAATTACCCCTTATTGGGGGCAGAACAGCCCTATTGGGTTTATTTCATGGTTAAATGATTCCCTTTTCTCTGTAATAATAAAACAGTACCTGTACTTGATCCCAACTAAGATATAATTAATCCTTATTGGAGACAAAACAGTCCTATTGGGTCTCATTAATTTTTAAATGAGGAAGAAGCAAATTACAGAATGATCCCTTATCTGGAAAACCCCATGTGCGTGAGCATTCTTTATAACAGGTGTCTTACTTTTATATAGTGTTTGTTTGTGAAGCTTTCTCACAACCTACCTTTTAATAAACTTTGTTTTGTGGGTCCCATGGCAGTCGAGTCAACTTGGGTCTCCAATGACAGTTCGGATCTAAAAGGCTGTCCTTCTTGCAATAGTAGGATTTTCTGGGTGGGCTGTGCTGGGTATATTATTGGGGTAACCATAACTAACCTAAGCGGTTAACACAAGTGCATTGGATTTTTACCCCTAATGCAGCATTTTTCATTTTCCCTATAATTCCAGCGTAATTGTGGCCAAATGCAAATGTGCATCAAACATGATTTCACCCAGTGCCCCAAAACAGTAACAATTAGACTTGCGGTTTGAAGAAAATCTGATGGAAGTTGCGTCTAGTTTATTTTAGAGTGCTGGTTGCTTCGTTTCCAGAGCCCATAATCAAAATGGTGTTTGCGTTTGATTCACTGGGAACAAGTCTGGTTTACCTATTGACACAAGCTGCTGTGGGAATACTGGCGGTACTACCCAGTTCAGGGTGGTGGCAAATACATGGTTCCCCAGTACAAGTAGAGGCAGGGTGGATGCATTGGCAACCATGTTGAAGTGGGGTGTGTGTTTGGACCCAAGTACCTTAAATAATTGATGAAGAGATCTGGATGGAGCTTTGGCAGAAGTAGTCACTTCAACATCCACCCTTACTAGCTAAGTCCTGGAAAGCCACATGCGATAACTCATATTGGTTTATGTACTAAAAGGCACTGAGTTTGCCCATGAGCAGTAACCCATAGCAACCAAGCAGCAGGTAGAATTTACTGTTAAAAAAGCAAATTGGCTGCTATAGGTTACTGCTCCTGGGCAAACTTAGTGGCTTTTATTACATATTAGGGTTAGACTCAACCCTACACGACTCTACACCTGCCCAGTGCCCAACTCAAACATATTCTCACCCTTATCCTAACACTGGCAATTAAAGTCCAGTCATAAATTGATGTAAATTTATGTATAAATTCATGTAAAAAAACTCGTTTAGGACACACGGGTTCATCTTGCACAACTGTCTAGATGTCTCCTTGGAACTTTATCTGTCCTGCCTTCGAGCAACCTCTGGAATCTAATTTACAAGGTTACAAGTTGACCCCTTTTGCTTATTGTCCATTGTACAACGTGCCACCACTTCAATTCCCTCATTCACCCATGCATGCCGTCTATGCATTTCCAATCATCCCGGCCTTAAACATTCCATTAGCACAATCTTGTCGCTGGCACCTTCACTATCTATTTTCTCTACCCCAGAGGTTAGTGTAAAGGACAATTCAATATTTGCATACTTATGCTATTATTAGTTTACTGTTCAGGTATTAATTGCCTAGAGTTACATACATTGTTCTACATTTGCAGTTTTACAGCCCTTTACTACCCAAACCAACCCGCCTTATCCACAACCTGATCTGGGTCAGATTTAAAGATTTCGCACCCCTAA
Organism: Xenopus tropicalis; assembly: GCF_000004195.4. Lineage (NCBI taxonomy): Eukaryota > Metazoa > Chordata > Amphibia > Anura > Pipidae > Xenopus > Xenopus tropicalis. The sequence continues at coordinate 16,930,779 of NC_030683.2, forward strand.
ACCTGTTGCTTGTGGCCCCCCTGTGCCACTTATAACCCCTCTCACCCAGCTCTGGAACTTCTTCTGCTCTAGTGCCTCTCTGTCTATTCACTTTCACTGGGTATTGAGCAGGCGGGAGATTTAAATGGCTGTCAAAATCTCCCACCCAGTCTCCAGGGGCAATGCGGCTAGTGTGTGGCATGCCACCCCCCAGGGCCGCTGCTGGCTAAATGGGTGCCCTTAGCAGAAATTTACTTTTGTGCCCCCTCCCCCATAAACAGTGCCCCCAATTGCCCCCATAGACAGTAGCCCCCACACACAGTGCCCCCAATAGAAAGTGCCCCCATACACAATGCCCCAATTGCCCCCATAAACAGTGCCCCCAAGTGCCCCAATAGAAAGTTCCCCATACACAGTGCCCCAATTGCCCCCATAAACAGTGCCACTGCCCCCAATTGCCCCATAGACAGTACCCCCCATAGACAGTATCCCCCACACACAGTGCCCCCAATTGCCTCATACACAGTACCCCCCATAGACAGTAGCCCCCACACACAGTGCCCCCAATTGCCCCCATAGAAAGTAACCCCAACAGACCAAGTCATCGTCGGTGGCTCCTTCTCTCTTATGCCGCGGCAACAGGCCCTTCTATAAGGTTTCGTCTCGTCGCTGACGTGTTACGTCATACGCACGGGCGCAACCTTTTAAAAGGGCCTGTCGCTGCCGCATAAGAGAGAAGGAGCCACCGACGATGACTTGGTCTGTTGGTGCCCTACGCAGACTGCATACTCTGCGTATAGGGAGCGGCGGTACTGCCTCCCCCCAAATTTTTGCCATCCTAGGCCTGGGCTTTTGTGACCTGCCTCTGACTACCATTTAACAGGAAGTGCTATAGTTGCAAACCAGAAGTTATTTTATCCGAAGTTGGAGATAAAGACGTTATCGTTAAACCTGCAACCAGACCCACGACCCGCAGACCTGCCAGCCCGCATCTATACCCACATCCAAAAAGCCTACCCACAACCCACAGGGTACCTGACCCGCTGCAGGACGCTAATGTCAGGTTCTTCACTGCAGATTTGGCAAAGCTATCCTTACCTATGCCAGGCTAAAACAAATTTCTGGCAAAACACATGAAAACCTCATACAAATAATTATACCAACTCTGGAAAGGTATGTCAGAGTCATCACAATGGTATAAAACAGTAGCATGCACAACAGAGAACTTATCCGCACAACCTAGCTCTCCAAATTTGAACGCCCGGTGCACACTGCTGGAGGGATCGGCACCCTCCCAAAACTTCTGGAGCAACAAAAAGCAAAAAGTTTTTATTGCGGAGGTGCAACGTTTCGAGGCAAAGGGGCTACTTTGCCTCGAAACGTTGCACCTCCGCAGTGCCATTTTGCTTTTTGTTGCTATAAAACAGTAGCATGTCACTTTATCTTTATGTTGTTGGCATTATTGGGATTATATGAGATTCGATACATCCCTCCATCAATTTTTATTTCTCCAAAGATATTAAAGAGATTTCATTTTTGTTTCACATTCTATAAATACAGTTTTTATTCTGAATGCTCATCATACCAAATCTATCCATCCAGGGCTGCCATTAGAAACTTTAGGGCCCTGTATAAGTTATATATATATGGGTCCTGTTGTGGTGTAACTCTTTCATTAAGAAGTTTTTTCTACATTCACTGCAAACATGCGCTAAAAAATTTGCAATTGCAAAGTTTCTGTCACAATAAATGAAAAAGGGTTCGCTAACGGATTTTGTCGTGGTTATCGGGGTTTATCGCACGAATACAAAATTTGTTGTGCCACTTTGTGTGCCATTTTTGGTCCTATTGTTAGCAATACATGTTACATTTCCCCAATAGAGACTTATTTTTCAAAATTCGTTATTGTGTAATTTTAGTATTTGTGTGTCTTTTTACAAACAAATAAATCAGGTTGATTTTTTAAGAGTCTGGAATTCATTCCCAGAATTCCTTTTGTTTGCTTGTGTCTTTTTACGAAATGCACATTTTTCCTTCAGTGTGTGGAAGATTAGGTTTTATTTTTCTCTTAAAGCTATATAATGGAATGCTGGGGTAAAACGTGTACATATAGTTTATGTATATGTTTATATATATATATATATATATATAAACATATATATATACAGTATATATATATATATATATATATATATATAAACATATACTGTATAATTATCTGTTTAAGAGGCAAATATATACGTAGGTATTTCCATAAAATGTTTTCTGGCAATTCAGAGAAGTTTAAACAAAAAGCCTATTAAAGTCAGTGAATCAGTGGCAGGAATATTACACAGGCACCATATACTTTTATTACTTGGAGCGGCCGGCAATACATTTTCATGAGGCTGTTGTTACAAAGGTGACATATTGCAGCAATTTGACATTCATACATTCTACACTGATGTTCCAGCAGGAATAAGCATAAATGCTACTTTATTGCCCCGTGGGTATTAGGAGAGGGATGGTCAAGGGGTTCTCATTATTGATGACATGGGCTGCCATCAGGCAGGTTCCAGGACCAACAACGGCAAAGTTCAAGACTTTATGTGTCAGGGTTAATTTACAGTAATCTTGTGTCCGAGCCATTCTTAGCACTAGTAAGCTCCTGAGAAATGATTTGTTTAGATTGTAAGCTTCCCGAACATCTGTACCCTTCTCTTAAGCTTCTAACAGAGAACATACTGCCTTACTTCCAAAAATAATGTAACACTGTCTCTAACAAGCAGATCCCAAACATTCAGAGGCACATTCAGACCGAGTGCTGTATGGCCATGTAGTGCAACTATAAAACACAAGGGCTATATTCACACACACAGTAGGTAATTTGCCCTTTTCCCCACAGTGAGTTGCAACTAAAGCCAATTGCATCAGGGTAAGTGATTGCACCCAATACTATTGAAGTATTGAACATACGTACACCTTTGGTATCTGTATGGTACAATATTAGCATGGAAGGCTACTTATACCGGGGCACCATTATTAACAGAGGCCAGTAACCCATAGCAACCAGATGGCAATACCCTTTGATCTGTCGAATAATGGAAGCAAATCTTTAATTGGTTGCGTGGATTATTGCACTGGAAACAAAATAAAAACTAATAGAAAATATGCTCAGACATAGCAATTTATATGCATATATATATATGTATATATAGTTTATGTATGTGAGTGTATAGATTGGTAGGTGTGGGTTGTGTGTGCTGGGTTTACTTGGAAGGGTTGAACTTGATGGACTCTGGTCTTTTTTCAACCCTATGTAACTATGTAACTATATATATTATCTGGGGAATTCTGGGACACTTAACAATATTCTATTCTGTACAGTACAGTACATACAGGTGCAGTACCTACAGCCAAAGCAACTATTATTCAGAACAGAAGATAAGGGATCTTTCTGTAATTTGTCTCGATACCTTAAGTCTGTTAAAAATCACTTAAACATTAAATAAACCCAATAGGGTTTGCTACCAATATGGATTCATGTAGCTTAGTTACCATCACATACAAGGTACTGTTTTATTATTACAGTGTAAAAGGAAATAATTAAAAAAGAGAATTAGTTGCTTATAATGGGCTCCATGAAAGATGGCCTTCCTGTAATTTTGGATCTTTCTGGATAAGGGGCCCCATACCTGTAACACAGTAGGGTACTATCTATTTGAGGCAATCCTATGCATGACAAACAGTACATTAGTGGAGCTACCTTGAGTTCTGCCACTAATTCTACTCCAGGGAAACACACAACTTGCAGGTAGGTTCCCTTTAAAGGAATACAAACAAAAACCCATCAGTTAATAGAGCTTATCCAGCAGAATCCACAGCCACAGCAGTGCCACAGCCATGTCACCTGTGCTCTGATAAACTTCAGTCACACTTTACTGCTGCGCTGCAGCAGCCAATCAGCAGAACAATGGGAAGGGAGCAAGATAGCAGCTCCCAGTAGGTATCAGAATAGCACTCAATAGTAAGAAATCCAAGTCCGGCTTGGGACTCCTCCAGTTACATGGGAGTAGGAGAAACAATAGGTTAGCTGAAAGCAGTTCTAATGTGTAGCGCTGGCTGATATCTCAGACTCAGGCACAAGGCACTGAGATGGCGCCTACACACCAATATTACAGCTACAAATACATTTGTTGGTTCAAGAATAAAAGTTTAAATGGCAGAGTGAATGATTTGCTATATTAATGGCGTAAGAAATAAAAAGTATATCATAAAAATCATGAGTATCCCTTTAATGTCTAGCTCGGTGGTTCCTGACTGTTGGACTGGCACCAACTGGGTTGGGGGGTCTAGGAGTAGTGGCAGTTCCTACCTGAGTGAAGTTTAGGTAGAAAGCCTATATGCTCTCCCAGACAGTTCTGAAAAGGCTGAAATTAGGGAGGATCATTTATCTAGATATTCTTGGCTGATACACCAACCTTGTGAACTAAGGAGGCCCTGATGAAAGGTTAGACAGCCAAGAGTCTAAAAGCCACTGGTCTAGGGTGTGAGTTCTGCTCATTAGGGGCTTAATTTATGTACCCTCTACACTTACGCTAGCGATTCTGTGACTGATCCTCCATGGTATCCCATGACAGCCAGATCAGACATACAGTCACCTTATACATGGGCCTACACGTGGAAATGGACCAGCAACCTACATGGAAGTAAAGAGAAGCTGTGACTCCTCTGCTTCCTCCATGGACGTATCAACATGGCGCATTAGCAGATGCCATTTTGGACAGATACAGTTTATATAAGTTTATGTATGTCCCACCTAGAAGATTCTCATTCTGAATATAATCCAAAACCCAGTATTCTCTCTACTCTCCTGCTCCAAAATGAATATAAAGCCCCATAAGTCAGCAGTGTGGGAGAAATCTGCACATGAAGCATCTGCTTTCCTATTTTATGTGCTGAGGCAGAATCTGATAAAGTTCATGGGAGTGTATTTATATCTGCACTATTTCTGCTTTAACAGATGCTAACATAAAGCAATGGTAGAAAAAAACCCAAACAACCCCAATCATATGCGGAACGATACTCCAAACAAATTGATATTAACGCACGGACGGGTGGCTGCACCTTCATCGGCTCCATTTGTTCCTCCGAGTCAATCATCCCGCCGAGCGAAACAAATATTTATGTTCAAATGAGCTCTGTCAAACGGCCAAGCCAAATGATTACATGCAACATTTACTGCAACAGAGTGTTTATTCATTGAATCCATCTTGTTGGGTGCCAGATAGCATTCTGCTGGCCGAAGAGCACAATAAGTATATTCCTGTATCATCACTTGCTGCTTGTTAATCAGTCGGTAAACTTGCCCCAGATGAAAAAGTTAAACCTCCATTAAGGCTGATGCCACACGTGGCGTTTTTACGCTGTGTATTTTCTCAGCCTAAAAACGCCGCACAAGCCACACAGTCCCTGACTATGGCGTTTTTCAGCCTAGTACTGGTGACGTAGCAAATCCCGTTTCCATGGTGCTAATAGTGCGAAATAGTAAAAAACGCAGCGTATTTCCGCTAGGTCTGGCAGCTGCCATTGTGTATACATAGGAATAGCTTGCTGTGCAAATATTGGCGTATTTCGGCCTACGCTTGAAAAATCCGTGCTAAGGCGTTTTCTAGCGTATTTTCGCATTGTGTGGTTTGCTTCGAGTCTTTTCAAGTTATTTCTATGGATGATGATATCAGGCGTTTTTCAGCCGCTGAGAGAATTAGAAAATACGCAGCGTAAAAACGCCATGTGTGGCATCAGCCTAAGAGAATAGAAGAATAGAAGAAATAGGTACAAGCTGGGAGGCTTTGTGTTCTCTTTATTGCCCATAAGGGAAAGTTGAGTGTTGTCAAGGGAAGAAAGCTAAGCAACTTTGCCAGATGGTCTTTAAATATGTATTCATTTATGGAATGTAAAATGGGATCACCGGCCCTTTAATAACCAGAGACTTAAGAGGCCATTAAAAGCAGCCGACCTTATTGAAATATGAAAGACTGTAATGTCAACGGACCACTTTGACTTGTATACTCAAGTGAGTCTGACTGGTTTGGTGAATAGGATTTATAGCATTACTCTCCCAAAGTAAGCCTCTATACCAGGGGTGCCCAAAAGGTAGATTGCGGTCTATCAGTAGATCACTTTAACGTTTCTGGTAGACCTCGGGGTGGAATGCAGGGGGATGATATCCCGCCACTTCATTTTCCCCCCAGCATACTGGAGCTTTAGGGCTCTGGTACACGGGGAGATTAGTCGCCCGCGGCAAAACTCCCTGCTCGCGGGCGACTAATCTCCCCGAGTCGCGGGGCGATTTCGGGAAATCGCCGAAAAAGCCTTGCGCGTCTTTTTCGGCGATTTGCGCGAAATCGCGCCGCCGCGTCTGCCATCCCGCCGGCGACTTACATGTTCGCCGGTGGGATGGCAGGGGGAAGGCAACTCGGGGAGATTAGTCGCCCGCGAGCAGGGAGTTTTGCTGCGGACGACTAATCTCCCCGTGTACCAGAGCCCTTAGAGTGCGGCCGCTCAAGCCATCCGTCTTTGTAGTTTCATCCCAGTATAGAAGATTGTCCCCACCGGGCCACTGTATATATTTGTTCCCACTTTATATATGTTTCTGTGTGCAGACTACAAAGTGGGCCATGAAGAAGGGAAGTAAAAACTACTCCAATCCTTTCCTTGAAGTTGGCACTTGAATAATGTTATGTGGGCATTAAATGTGAATTTGGCACTGCATTTATACATTGCTATGTGTGTTTGTTAAACATTGATTGTTACTTCTTACTCCAAATGATAGACGTCGCACTATTTAACTGTGATAGATCTCATGACGGAGGCCAGGTGGCAAGAGTAGCTCATGGGGGGGACAAAGTCTGGGCACCCCTGCTCTAAACTGATGTTAATTAAGAATTTATTGAGAAACAACTGACTTGTTAAATACTGCTTTCAGTAGGTAACCATTGGCACACTTTAATGAAGGCCTGGGAGAAGCAATGCCTCAGGAGCACTGGCAATGCAGTTATTCTGCCATGGGTTCAGGCTGGTCTTATAAATTGTGGGGCCTAATTGGGACCATTTAGTGGCCACCCTACACAAAGTGTTGCCAGCTGGCACAGGGTTCCAGGGCTGGGTGGGCAAATAGTCCCTGCCACTTGCTCTGTGACTGATGGTGTAACCCTGCTTTTTCACCTCTCTTTCTCTTGTTCCATTGGCCCCCAACATTTTATGGCACAATATGGCTCCCAAGCATTGGGCACTGACACACCAAGCATACTATATACAGTGTGAGACACTATACACAGTATACTTGGGTTAGCAGTATGAATGCAGTGCCCACTTTGTGTGCTTATTCCTGGTGGTACCGGCCCCCCCATGGGTGCGTGGCCCTATTGGATCCAATAGGTCCGATTGGCCCTGCATGGGTTCTTGGCTTGTTATACATTTATACTCTATGTAATACATACAGTTGGCATTGCATGTACTACATTAGTGATGAGTGAACCTGTCCCATTTTGCTTCGCCATAAAATTCGCAAAACGGCAAAAAATTTGCGAAATGCATTTGTCATGCGATTTTTTTTGTCGCCCGCGTCTATTTTTTTGTCGCCCCCAGTTATTTTGGCACGACCGTGCCTTTTTTTGACTTGACTGTGCCCAATTTGACGCACGACAAAAAACACGAATTTTTTCACGACGAATTTTCACAGACATTTCATGAATCAATTCACCGATGGTGAAATGCAGAAATTAGCTGCGAATCTATGCCTGGTGAAAAAAATTCTCTCATCACTAACTACCATGTTTTCTGTTGTTTTTTATTGAAATAAAATAAAAACAGTTATCCTGCCAGGTATTCTGGAGCATTAGACCATGGACAGTTTTTTTTATTTTTTGGTAACGATTTATATGAAAACCACACACCTCATCCCCTAATTCATACAAACCCAGACAAAGAAGGAGTGCCCTGCATTGTGTGTCTTTATAAGGCTTGGATTTATCGCTTGTTATCTTGCATGCCATAACTAGGTTGGTCATCCTTTGTGCCTGACCGACTTCCGATCACAAGGTGATTCATCAGGTGCATTCAGGTACCTGCCTTAGCTCCCCTGCCCACGAGCAACCATGCAGTTTCCCACGTTTCCAGGAAGCAGAGAGACTGTATAACTAGGGCTGCTCCCCAGGTAAAGGCCATATAAGGCAGGGATTATCCAAGGGAAGTTCTGCAGCCCTGACTCATTCACACATCAGTTACTCACATGTTTACCGGCACTAAGGATAATTGTTATGTTTATAGTTGTGCTTTCACTTCCTCGCCTTCGATCTGACATACGCTCACGTAACACCTAGTTACTTATTAAAAGAGAAGGAGAGGCTAACTCACTGGGGGGGATGTTAGGCACCCCCCCGGTGATGGTAACTGCTTACCTGATACCTGTTACCTGAATTAAACATTAATTAAACCCAATAGGGCTGTTCTGCCCCCAATAAGGGGTAATTATATCTTAGTTGGGATCAAGTACAGGTACTGTTTTATTATTACAGAGAAAAGGGAATCATTTAACCATGAAATAAACCCAATAGGGCTGTTCTGCCCCAATAAGGGGTAATTATATCTTAGTTGGGATCAAGTACAGGTACTGTTTTATTATTACAGAGAAAAGGGAATCATTTAACCATTAAATAAACCCAATAGGACTGTTCTGCCCCCAATAAGGGGTAATTATATCTTAATTGGGATCAAGTACAGGTACTGTTTTATTATTACAGAGAAAAGGGAATCATTTAACCCGGAAATAAACCCAATAGGGCTGTTCTGCCCCCAATAAGGGGTAATTATATCTTAGTTGGGATCAAGTACAGGTACTGTTTTATTATTACAGAGAAAAGGGAATCATTTAACCATTAAATAAACCCAATAGGACTGTTCTGCCCCCAATAAGGGGTAATTATATCTTAATTGGGATCAAGTACAGGTACTGTTTTATTATTACAGAGAAAAGGGAATCATTTAACCCGGAAATAAACCCAATAGGGCTGTTCTGCCCCCAATAAGGGGTAATTATATCTTAGTTGGGATCAAGTACAGGTACTGTTTTATTATTACAGAGAAAAGGGAATCATTTAACCATGAAATAAACCCAATAGGGCTGTTCTGCCCCCAATAAGGGGTAATTATATCTTAGTTGGGATCAAGTACAGGTACTGTTTTATTATTACAGAGAAAAGGGAATCATTTAACCATGAAATAAACCCAATAGGGCTGTTCTGCCCCCAATAAGGATTAATTATATCTTAGTTGGGATCAAGTACAGGTACTGTTTTATTATTACAGAGAAAAGGGAATCATTTAACCATTAAATAAACCCAATAGGGCTGTTCTGCCCCCAATAAGGGGTAATTATATCTTAGTTGGTATCCAGCAGGTATCCAGTTGCTACGGTCCCATTTATGAATGACAGACTGGAAGATGAGTAAGAAAAGGTCTGAATAGAGAGATAGCACACACATGCTAGGCCCCATCAGCCAATGAATGGGCAGAGTTCTGCCTTTTGCTCCCACACTACTTCCTGTTACAGTTAGAGCTGCATCACTTCCTGTCAGCTGATCTCTGAGGGAACACACAGCCCATCACAAAATGGTGGCTCAAGGGAAATGTAAAAGGGCAATATTTACTGATATATATATTCCAGTCTGGTGAAATTATTTAATAGCCTACTTAATGTAATAAAAAGTATCTGTTGGTTAAGTATTCATTATAGGGGTATAGTTTTCCTTCAACCAGGGGACCAGGGGTTTTCTAGATAAGGGGTGTCTTTGTAATTTAAATCTCCATACCTTATATCTAATTTAAACATTAAATAAACCCAATAGGATTGTTTTACTATCAATATGGACTTACGCAGCCGTCCCATAGTTCGAAGCTTTCTGGATAATGGATCCCTTACCTGTAATAGAACATTAAAGAATGATATTTTAATTATCTTCATTATATTGTGCAACTGTTTGGTACAATGCCTGCCTGCTGTAAATCAAACTTCAGTCCTGGCATCACCAGAAAAGCTTCTTTACACCCGGGGCTCCCAAGCTTTTATTTTTCCCTCTTCTGTCAAAAAGCATTTGCAAGTGATGTCAATCCAGCGATAACTGAATCAGCAGCGAGTGTAGCAGCAGATGCCGCAGACTGGGAGCCTGGGTATAAAAAGAACGAACGTCTTTATACTGTTTGTGCATGGCGTAACGCTGGCCGGGGAATCTTAAATAAAAACATACAGGGACTGGAGGTAGTTGTTAGGGACCATATAGGTCCATTTGCTGGTCACTGAGCGGTTGGATGGTACTTACTGTAGGGATGGTACTCAGGCCCAGATTTGTGGAGAGGCCACAAAGGCCCGGGCCTAGGGCGGCAAAAGTTTAGGACCTCTCCCGACTGCTCCGTATGGGAGTTTAAAGGAGCGCATGCGCACTGGTGGGGTCGCTTTCGCGCATGCGCACGGGTGGGGAGGGGGCGACCGACAGGGGCGGCCTCGGGGCGCCCAAAACAGAAATCCGGCCCTGATGGTACTTGCCCAACTCTTTGTATTCCTATTCCTAAAGCAAAAACAAATAGTCTCTGTTTGTCACTTAGCACTGAGGCACAGGTTGATACAATAATGTGACTGCTATGTGAGCCACTCATTAATCGATAGTCATACAAGGTACATAGTTATCGCTAATCATAGCTGGTTACAGTCATGTTAAAGTGGCCAAACATGGGGGTGATATAAGTTGCCAACTTGGCCCCTCTGGGGCCCACCCAATACACTGCCCTGCCAATACCTAGCTGAAAATCATCAATATATCTGTCAGGTAGGTAATAAAACTCTCTTGGTCATGTCGATGCGGTGCTTTCCTGACTGATCCACCTGGGGCCCTATTGTGATTTAATTGTTGGTTATTGGATTAAATGATCAGTTTGGAGAACCTTTGGTGTCCAAGTCTGTTAAAAAGCCACTTTCCATTTTGAATTCTATGGGCATAAATATAGTAATGTGTTCTAAGAGGGTTGAAACTGTAGGACACCTTTAACATAGGATGAGCAACCTAGTTATGGTATGTTAAGATAATAAGGGATGAGTCCAAGCCCCCCCCCCCGTGGTATATTCGCTTGATGTGTATAGTTACGCCTTTCTTGCTTTGGTTCTTCAACTGATGAGAGAAAGAGTGATAGCTGAGATTCAGGGATGGGGTGTGCAGATGTTGCCCAAGGTATTTCAAATAATGATCAGATCCGTGGGGGTAAGATTCATATTATTACTGAGTACAATGGAGGGCGGTGTCATGCTGCAATAGCCCAGCGTCTACACTTGATACGTTTCTGCTGGATGTGGATAAGATTTGTTTTGTGTTTCTTCCAATACCTCAATTTATTCCCAAAGAAGAGGGTAAATATTTTTACCTGTCTGTGTTCTAAGAGAGTGTTCATACCTCCAATACCCCCCGAGGCACATGTTGGATCTCTATCTTGATTAAGATGTTTGTGGCTACCAGTGTGAGTTGGCAGCATTATCCCAAGGACGTGTAGAAGATTACTGAATAACTGAGCAACTGTTCTGAGCACTGAATATGAACCATGAACTATGGCATTGATATATATATATTGCAATACAAGGTTAATTGATAGGATGAGCTTTAAGAAAATTGCCATTCATGCTGCTTTTATACCACACAGAATTGTTTTTTTTTTGCGGTCCAATGTGTAAGCAGGGCCCCACTTACCTGATAACAAAGTTAAAAAAAAAGGTGAAAATATTGTTGCATCAATCATCAATAATTAATCAATAATATCTAGGATAGTGAAAAAATGTTCAGCTTAAACTTCATCCCAGTTGGACTTCAGGCTGAACTGCCAGGTATATCTAGCATAGGGATCCCCAAACTTTCTTACTCGTGAGCCACAGTCAAATGTAAAAAGACTTGGAGAGCAACACAAGCACCATAAAAGTTCATGGAGGAGCCAAATAAGGGCTGTGATTGGCTATTAGGGGCCTCTATGCACACTATCAGCTTACAGGGGCTTTATTTGGTAGGAAATCTTGTTTTTATTCAACCTAAACTTGCCCCCAAGTCAGGAATTCAAAAATAACTCCCTGGTTTGGGGGCACTGAGAGCAACACCCAAGGGGTTGGGGAGCAGCATGTTGCCTCGAGACACTGGTTGGGGATCACTGATCTAGGACAACCAATAAACATTCTACTCGTATTGCAACTTAACTGGCCTGCACACTGGGAACCCACCATCCATCCATCTATCCATGTGTCTGGCACCTACGAAGGGGCAGCTGCACAGCTCAGAAGGCTCAGCAGTGTTGGCTAATGTCTTGTCAATCAGATTTTGATCTCTTCAAGATAATTTCATGACCTACCCATATGGTGATAGCCACCCACCTTGGCTCTAAACTATTGAATTTGCTCAATATATTGTATTGTGTGTAGGAAGTTTGAACTTATTGATGAAAAGTCATGGTTTGTATATACATTTAGCTGTTAAGGTCTGATTTTTGGTCTCATCTTCTTGTATTGGTGAAATAACTGTGCATTATTAGCTAACTTTTTATTTCAGGCGGTTCAAGAACCCACTAGGAATGACGCTATTTTGGACCTGGTGATTTCTAATAATAATGAACTCATCTCTAACATTTGTGTGGGTGAGCATTTGGGGAACAGTGATCACAACATGGTCTCCTTTGAGATAATGCTGCAGAGACAGCGCTATAAGGGAGTAACTAATACGCTTAATTTTAGATGTGCAGACTTTGCCAGTATAAGGGCATCTCTGCAATCTGTCAACTGGGAAAGGCTTTTCATGGGGTTAGGCACAGAAGGAAAATGGAACATCTTTAAAACATTGCTTTGTAGGTATACACAACAGTATATCCCCCTTGTAAGCAAGGAGAGGCATCGCAAAGCAAAACCTTTATGGCTGAATAAAAGAGTTAAGGTCGAGGTTGGTAATAAAAAACGTGCTTTTAGGGCATTCAAGTTAGCTGGGACAGCAGAAACTTTCATCAGGTACAAGGAAGCAAATAAAGCATGCAAAAAAGCTATCAGGCAAGCTAAAATAGAGATGGAAAGGGATATTGCAGCTAGGAGTAAAAAGAATCCAAAATTATTTTTTAATTATGTGAATAGTAAAAAAATGAAGCAAGAAGGGGTGGGAACTTTATTATCACGGGGGGGTAAGTTGGTTGATGAGAACGGGGAAAAAGCTGAAATTTTGAACTCTTATTTTTCATCTGTCTATACATCTGAGGAGCCGGATAATGAAGGCTTCCCTTGTAATATGCCCAGTTCTAGTAATTTAGCTACTGGCGCATGGGTCACTCGGGAGGAAATTCAAAAGAGACTTGAACATGTAAAGGTAAACAAAGGTCCAGGGCCGGATGGGATTCATCCCAGGGTATTATATGAGCTGAGCGCTGTGATTGCCAAACCTCTTCACATAATTTTTCAGGATTCATTGAGGTCTAGCATGGTGCCAAGAGACTGGCGGATTGCTAATGTGGTGCCGTTATTTAAAAAGGGATCCCGTTCTCAGCCTGAAAACTATAGGCCTGTTAGTCTGACATCAGTAGTAGGAAAACTTCTGGAAGGGGTAATAAGAGATAGGATAGTTGAATACATTGCAGTTCACAATACTATTAGTTTGTGCCAGCATGGTTTTATGCGTAACAGATCTTGCCAGACTAATTTAGTCGCCTTTTATGAGGAGGTGAGCAGGAACCTCGATGCTGGAATGGCAGTTGATCTCATCTACTTGGACTTTGCTAAAGCGTTTGATACAGTACCTCACAGAAGGTTAATGATCAAATTAAGGAATATTGGCCTAGAACATAATATTTGTAATTGGATAGAGAACTGGCTGAAGGATAGAGTACAAAGAGTGGTTGTAAATGGAACATTTTCTAATTGGACCAGTGTGGTTAGTGGAGTACCGCAGGGGTCAGTCCTTGGTCCTTTGCTTTTTAACTTGTTTATTAATGACCTGGAGGTGGGCATAGACAGTACTGTTTCTATTTTTGCTGATGACACTAAATTGTGCAAAACTATAAGTTCCATGCAGGATGCTGCCGCTTTGCAGAGCGATTTGACAAAATTAGATAACTGGGCAGCAAACTGGAAAATGAGGTTCAATGTTGATAAGTGCAAAGTTATGCATTTTGGTAGAAATAATATAAACGCAAACTATCTACTGAATGGTAGTGTGTTGGGGGTTTCCTTAATGGAGAAGGATCTAGGGGTTTTTGTTGATAACAAGTTGTCTAATTCCAGGCAGTGTCATTCTGTGGCTACTACAGCAAATAAAGTGCTGTCTTGTATAAAAAAGGGCATTGACTCAAGGGATGAGAACATAATTTTGCCCCTTTATAGGTCCCTGGTAAGGCCTCACCTTGAGTATGGGGGGCAGTTTTGGGCTCCAGTCCTTAAGAAGGATATTAATGAGCTGGAGAGAGTGCAGAGACGTGCAACTAAACTGGTTAAGGGGATGGAAGGGTTAAACTATGAGGTTAGACTGTCGAGGTTGGGGTTGTTTTCTCTGGAAAAGAGGCGCTTGCGAGGGGACATGATTACTCTGTACAAGTACATTAGAGGGGATTATAGGCAGTTGGGGGATGTTCTTTTTTCCCATAAAAACAATCAGCGCACCAGAGGCCCCCCCTTTAGATTAGAGGAACGGAGCTTCCATTTGAAGCAGCGTAGGTGGTTTTTCACGGTGAGGGCAGTGAGGTTATGGAATGCCCTTCCTAGTGATGTGGTAATGGCAGATTCTGTTAATGCCTTTAAGAGGGGCCTGGATGAGTTCTTGATCAATCAGAATATCCAAGGCTATTGTGATACTAATATCTACAGTTAGTACTAGTGGTTGTATTTATAGTTTATGTATGTGAGTGTATAGATTGGTAGGTGTGGGTTGGGTGTGCTGGGTTTACTTGGATGGGTTGAACTTGATGGACACTGGTCTTTTTTCAACCCTATGTAACTATGTAACTATGTAACTATGACTATATTTATAAACTGCTATATCTCCTTCAAAAAGTAGGAATAAATACGATTTTTAGATGCTGAAATCCAGCTGCAAACCAGTTCCTCTCTTTCTGCTACATTTAAAAAAAATCTCGAACTGGCCCATTGGGATACCAGGAAAACTCCCAGTGGGCTCAGGGGCCAGTGGTGTCAGCCAACTATTTGGCTTATTTCATGGTCATTCCTTATTTCTGTATGGGAACAAAGACGCTTTGTAGATGGAAGGATAGTGTATACTATGTACAAAGAAGAGGCAAGGATAATAAAGAAGATCGAGGTTGAGCGAGGAGAGAAGAAATAATAGTTTAGATAATGGGCCCATGGTCCAGGGATTTCTGGTGGCCCCCTGGCATCTCAGTTTGACACTGCTCTATGGCATCTTACAGCAGCCCCTCTGGCATTTGCCAGTCCACAGATTGCCAGTCCAGGCCTGTTTAAGATAGAGGTTTAACCCACATCCCATTCTCTGTTAACGCCACAATCCCAGGCCTAGTAGAAATCTAATGGTGAATGTTATATACAGCCAAGATATCTGTTTCCCTCATAAGCACAATTATGTTTATTTTCAGGGCAGCAAACTGACTTCTCCTGAAGAGCTGACAAAATCTAATTTGGTTGGACTGAAAGAACGGGGGAAAGTGACAAGCGACTCTAGCTGATTACCCAACAAATCTCGTTGCTTTGCTAGAATTTCAGGCACACATGGAGACCAATTAGTGTTTTCCTTCTTTTTTCTTTGTCAGAGCCGGATAGTTACCTTGGCCTGGGCATCAGCTGGAGTGGAAATTGTAGCACACAAATAAAAGAAAATCCCTTCCGGCACTGGCAAATGTCCTTTCATACACCGGTACCATCTGCATGTTGGCCTTTAGTTAGCGTGTAAAAAAAAGTGAGATTGCTGCCGATGGGGCTCTGCAATTACATTTTATATTTACCTTAAGTATAAGAGCTGAGATTGCTAAGCTTTAAGCTTATTTTATATGAAAGCTAATTATGATATAGATAATTGTATGGGTGGGGTGGGGACACTAAGGGAATCTGATCTGATGGTCTACAAAATTGGGTCCCAAACTGGGTCCAATGTTTGAAAAACTTGGTTGTTCTTATTTTGTGAGCCATTTGTCTGCCTAGGGATTATCCTAACCTCTAGTCTTTATACTGACCCCTAGTGATTATACCAGTGATCCCCAACCAGTGGCTCGTGAGCAACATGTTGCTCCCCAACCCCTTGGATGTTGCTCCCAGTGGCCTCAAAGCAGGTGCTTATTTTTGAATATCTGGCTTTTTAGGCAAGTTTTGGTTGCATAAAAAACAAGTAAAATGCCAAACAGAGCCTTCTGTAGGCTGCCAGTCCCCATAGGGTCTAATAAGTAGCCAATTATAGCTCTTATTTGCACCCCTAGGAACCTTTTTCATGCTTGTGTTGCTCTCCAACACTTTTTCCATTTAAATGTGACCCCTAGTGATTATTCCAGTGATTTTATTGACCCCTAGTGATTATACTAACCCCTAGTGATTATACTGACCCCTAGTGATTATACTGACCCCTAGTGATTATACTGACCCCTAGTGATTATACTAACCCCTAGTGATTATACTAACCCCTAGTGCAGGGATCCCCAACCTTTTATACCTGTGAGCAACATTCAAATGTAAAAAGAGCTGGAGAGCAACACAAGCATGGAAACTTTTCCTGGGGTTACAAATAGGGGCTCTGATTGGTGATTTGGCAGCTCCTATATGGACTTGCAGCCTACAGGAGGCTCTGTTTGGCAGGACACCTGTGTTTTATGCAACCAAAACTTGCCCAAAAGACTGGAATTAAAAAATAAGCACCTGCTTTGAGGCCACTGGGAGCATCATCCAAAGGGGTTGGGGAGCAACATGTTGCCACTGGTTGGGGATCACTGCCCTAGTAATTATAGTGACCCATAGTGATTATACTGACCCCAAGTTAGTCCTGGTCTTGTAAGTGGCAACTTGACCAGTTCCTTGTTGCTAAATATCATGGCATTGGGATGCTGGTATCTTCGGCTTTCCATGACCCATGAATTCAGCCTATTCCTGGCATGTAGCTAACGCCTGCCTTATGCTAGTTCTATGTGGTTTTGCCTATTGTCTCTGCTTCAGTAGAATTTACAATCTACTTGGAGAATGAACCCGCCCTTATGGGGAGAAGATACAAACAAAGTGCTGCATTTTTGTATCAGATAAACCGCCACAAGCCCCCTGTATTTGTTTAATATGGTAACACTACACCAGAACCAGAACGGCTTCCCGGATCACAGTAAAACTTTACATCAAGTAATTAAGTCAGACAGTTATTTTAACAGCCTCACATGCTTCATAGCTCACTGGTCAATCATTCACTGGAATTTAAGGATTACATTCTTAGGATTTTGTTTTTCACTTCCTTACATCTATGGAAACCAACTTCCCATTGTGAAACTCATTTCCTGCCTTAGTACAATATTGCATGACAGACTGGCATCATCAGTAGATATAATGGCGCTAATTAAATATAAATCACTTTGATTTCCTGAGCTTGGCTACTTACATTATACTTCTCTATGGTTTCAATGACATTATACTTCTCTATGATTTCCATGACGATATACTTCTCTATGGTTTCAATGACATTATACTTCTCTATGGTTTCAATGACGTTATACTTCTCTATGGTTTCAATGACATTATACTTCTCTGTGGTTTCAATGACATTATACTTCTCTATGGTTTCAATGACATTATACTTCTCTATGGTTTCAATGACGTTATACTTCTCTATGGTTTCAATGACGTTATACTTCTTTATGGTTTCAATGACGTTATACTTCTCTATGGTTTCAATGACATTATACTTCTCTATGATTTCCATGACGATATACTTCTCTATGGTTTCAATGACATTATACTTCTCTATGGTTTCAATGACGTTATACTTCTCTATGGTTTTAATGACATTATACTTCTCTATGGTTTCAATGACATTATACTTCTTTATGGTTTCAATGACGTTATACTTCTCTATGGTTTCAATGACATTATACTTCTCTATGGTTTCAATGACATTATACTTCTCTATGGTTTCAATGACGTTATACTTCTCTATGGTTTCAATGACATTATACTTCTCTATGGTTTCAATGACGTTATACTTCTTTATGGTTTCAACGACGTTATACTTCTCTATGGTTTCAATGACGTTATGCTTCTCTATGGTTTCAATGACGTTATACTTCTCTATGGTTTCAATGACGTTATACTTCTCTATGGTTTCAATGACGTTATACTTCTCTATGGTTTCAATGACGTTATACTTCTCTATGGTTTCAATGACGTTATACTTCTCTATGGTTTCAATGACATTATACTTCTCTATGATTTCCATGACGATATACTTCTCTATGGTTTCAATGACATTATACTTCTCTATGGTTTCAATGACGTTATACTTCTCTATGGTTTCAATGACATTATACTTCTCTATGGTTTCAATGACATTATACTTCTTTATGGTTTCAATGACGTTATACTTCTCTATGGTTTCAATGACATTATACTTCTCTATGGTTTCAATGACATTATACTTCTCTATGGTTTCAATGACGTTATACTTCTCTATGGTTTCAATGACATTATACTTCTCTATGGTTTCAATGACGTTATACTTCTTTATGGTTTCAATGACGTTATACTTCTCTATGGTTTCAATGACGTTATACTTCTCTATGGTTTCAATGACGTTATACTTTTCTATGGTTTCAATGACGTTATACTTCTCTATGGTTTCAATGACGTTATACTTCTCTATGGTTTCCATGACGTTATACTTCTCTATGGTTTCAATGACGTTATACTTCTCTATGGTTTCAATGACATTATACTTCTCTGTGGTTTCAATGACATTATACTTCTCTATGGTTTCAATGACGTCATACTTCTCTATGGTTTCAATGACATTATACTTCTCTATGATTTCCATTACGTTATACTTCTCTATGGTTTCAATGACATTATACTTCTCTATGGTTTCAATGACATTATACTTCTCTATGGTTTCAATGACATTATACTTCTCTATGGTTTCAATGACATTATACTTCTCTATGGTTTCAATGATGTTATACTTCTCTATGATTTCCATGACATTATACTTCTCTATGGTTTCAATGGTTTCATTTCTGCTACTTCCACTTACACCATGGCTCAATGACCATATTGAGAGTTACTCTTAATTAATATAACAAGGGAGCTGTAATTGCTTACAAAGAGCACTCTAATCCATTTTACACAAATAAGGATTAGAATTAAGTCTAAAACAACTGGACTTTTCTGAGTTTTTCTTGAAAAGATTTCACCACTCATCCAAGTGGCTTCTTCAGTTAAAATGACTGGTAGGGAATTCCCGGCATTTAAACCCTTGTGGGTAGTAGAGTCACAGACATCCAATCACAATGCTTCCGTTGAACTTATTCAGTTAGGTGTTGACTGGTGTTGGCTGGTGTTGTTTTAGACTTAATTCTACTAGATACTGTATATTATGACCTGGGTGAATGAGAAGCTTCATAGACTGGTTGGTTGGGTACAAAATACTACAAAATACATATTTCCCACAGGAATGTGCAATAACCATCCAAGTAAACCATATTGAGTAGACATGCCTTGCGCTTTTACTGACTGTAATTTCTGCCTGAAATCTAAAATTTGAAGATATCTGTAGCAGTCTGTGATCAAAATATACCAAATTGAACCAGGCCCTCCTGTGTTCTATTTAATTTGATTGTTTTTTTATTGCCCCACCAGCATCACCCTTGTAACCAACTCCTATAGGAGCAACATTTATTGCTAATTAGATCCAGGAGACAGTAGGCCTAGAAATCTTCTTAAGAAGATGAAATAAAGGAAATGATAACTAACTAAGTGATATTATAGTTTGAGAACATGTACTTGGCTTGAGTCTGCTGTAGCACTACCCAGGAAGGCTTATAGTTAGTGATGAGCGAATCTCGTTTTGCTTCGTCGAAAAAATGGACTATTCTTTTGTCGCCCGCGGCTATTCTTTTGTAGCCTGCGGCTATTCTTTTGTCGCCCGCGGACATTCTTTTGTAGCCTGAGGCTATTCTTTTGTCGCCCACGGCTATTCTTTTGTCACCCACGGCTATTCTTTTGTCGCCCGCGGCTATTCTTTTGTCGCCCGCGGCTATTCTTTTGTCACAGCGAATTTTTCTGCTGCAAATTTTTTCATCCGTTTTGCGAAACAATTCACAAAGGCGAAACGCGGAAATTCGGCACGAATCCATGTCTGGCAAAACATTTCGCCCATCACTATCTATAATTAGTGAGTGTAAAACCTGGAGGAACCCAGTCCTGGCAGGACAACAAAAGGATTAAGGCCACAGTCCTGAACATGAATTCAGATACAAATCGGCATCCTTATATAAAGGGCTGATAGACTAAAGAGAATATTGTGAGGCTAAAGAATTGCACCTGGTTTGGGTCCAATGGCATAGTCTTGACCAAGGGTGGCCAAAACGTCGATTGCGGTCCACCAGTCGATCCCCCGTGGACTTCTGGTGGACCATGTCTAAGCCTGCTAATGCGGAAGTGCAGCACTTTTATGGGGTACGCTGCACCGCGTACGTATGCGGGGAGGAGCCAAAGTTGATCACTGTGCAAAAAGGTCTGGGCACCCCTGGTCTTGACTGAAGAATTCTCATGGCCCTCTTCTTCTATAATTCTATAATTTACAACAACATAATCAGTAGGGTTTGCTATTAATACTGTCCTTTAGGTTGGGGGCAGGAAGTGACATCACTTGGGGGCAGAGAAATGGACAGGCTAGGCAGGGAAATGGGCAGGTGGGCGGAGATAATGGGCGGAGCAGATGCTGGCCTTTATAGTAAAGGGGATCATCTGCCACAGAAAGAGTCAGGGAGAGGTAGGGTTGCCACCATTACACATATTGATGGTAAATTTGTAATACCACCCTGGCCCTAGCTGGCAATTTGTCGGTCAAACTCCAACTGGGTGGCGACCCTAATAATCAGGCGAATGGGCAACCGAGACTTCAAATGTCATTCAAATATGAATAAAAATAACTACTGACATTGCATCTCTTGCTCAGATATTTTTATTTGGCTTGGGGAAGACAATATTGCTGATTAGTCTGGGCCTAAAAGGACAATATGGTTAAGGATGCTATTTTTAAGAAGATGAACACTTGGTAGAGCATCTGTTGTTTACAAACGGCAATTCAACTGAACATCAAACTGTATGTGAAAAATGAAACTTTTAACAATACAGTTCAATGAAGGATTGAGATTCAGCTGAATTTGAGTTTTTAATATTATATTATACTTCATTATTTTATAATATAGCATTCTCATTGGCCAAGGCATTGAACTAAAACCTCATATTTAATTATAAGTCCCTGAGAAACTTAATTCACACTTTACTGCTGCGCTGCAAGTTGGAGTGATATCCCCCCCCCTCCCAGCAGCCAATCAGCAGAACAATGGGAAGGGAGCAAGATAGCAGCTCCCAGTAGGTGTCAGAATAGCACTCAATAGTAAGAAATCCAAGTCCGGCTTGGGACTCCTCCAGTTACATGGGAGTAGGAGAAACAATAGGTTAGCTGAAAGCAGTTCTAATGTGTAGCGCCGGCTCCTTCTGAAAGCTCAGACTCAGGCACACTTTACTGCTGCGCTGCAAGTTGGAGTGATATCCCCCCCCCCCAGCAGCCGATCAGCAGAACAATGGGAAGGGAGCAAGATAGCAGCTCCCAGTAGGTATCAGAATAGCACTCAATAGTAAGAAATCCAAGTCCGGCTTGGGACTCCTCCAGTTACATGGGAGTAGGAGAAACAATAGGTTAGCTGAAAGCAGTTCTAATGTGTAGCGCTGGCTGAAAGCTCAGACTCAGGCACACTTTACTGCTGTGCTGCAAGTTGGAGTGATATCCCCCCCTCCCAGCAGCCAATCAGCAGAACAATGGGAAGGGAGCAAGATAGCAGCTCCCAGTAGGTATCAGAATAGCACTCAATAGTAAGAAATCCAAGTCCGGCTTGGGACTCCTCCAGTTACATGGGAGTAGGAGAAACAATAGGTTAGCTGAAAGCAGTTCTAATGTGTAGCGCTGGCTGAAAGCTCAGACTCAGGCACAATGCACTGAGATGGCGCCTACACACCAATATTAAAGCTACAAATACATTTGTTGGTTCAAGAATAACATTTTAAATGGCAGAGTGAATTATTTGCAGAGTGAACAATGTAATATAGTAATAAAAACTATACTTTAAAAATCATGACAGAACGCCGGTTTATTGTAGAAGCTGCACCTTTTCCCTCCTACAGGTCTCAAAAAGGGATAGTGCTTACCTAGGGTGGCCACCTAACCCCTTTAATACCGGCCACATATTGAATCCACACCCTGCATGGCTTGTTAGCAATTTATAAAGATGCATCCTGCATGGCTGCAAATTAATCAGTTCAGTCTGCAACGTGCATCTAAATTAATTGCTAATAAGCCATGCAATATGTGGAATCAATATATGGCTGGTATTAAAGGGGTGAGGTGGCAACTCTATTAGTGATGAGCGAATCTGTCCCATTTTGCTTTGCAATAAAATTCGCGAAACGGCAAGAAAATTCTCGAAACGGCGAAAAATTCGCGAAACGCATTTGTTGCGCGGTTTTTTTTTTCGCCCATGTCTTTTTTGTCGCCCACGGCTATATTTTGTCGGCCCCATATATCTTTTTTGTCGCCCACTCTTTTTGACGCGACCGTGCCCAATTTTGACGCAATAGCGCCTTGTTTTTACGCGACCACACCCTTTTTGACACAACCTCACCCTTTTTTTACACAGCCACACCCTTTTTGATGCGATCGCGCCCTATTTGACGCACAAAAAAAAAAATTTACACGCAACTATTTGCTGCAAAATTCACTGCAAATCCATGCCTGGCGAAAACATTCGCTCATCACTAAACCCTATGCTTACCTGGAAATGGGTGTGGTTTGGACAGACGAGGGACATGCCTGTGTGTAACTGGGCATAAGCATACCAGATTGGTATATGGGCTTTAAATCTTGGACACATTCAGGGGCATCGTTACTGTTGTACATGGAAGTACATGGAGCTATTGCCCACTCTAGGGACAACAAGAAATCTGGCACAACCGGATAGAGTAATCTGACATTTCTCTGGTCTTTTCTAAGCAGAGCAACATCAGAAGACTCCCTCTATTTTCTAAACTGTTAGGCCAAACAGCAGCACTGACCAGCAGGTGGCACTGTTGATTCTATTTCAGGAAATTAGCAGGGTAAAAACTGTTAATATCTTGAAAAATAGAAAAATAACAGAATATATTGTGATATTTTCAAAGTGATAATGTGTTGAAAATAAATGAAAATGAAGAAAAACAAGGTTTGTTTTGTAAATCACAAGACTTTATTTTATGATGTGGCTACAGGGAAGAAATATTACTGGGGAATGAATAGATAGCTGTCGGGTTTACGTAAGGTTTTTCCCTTTGTGGAATCCGAGCACTTTAGCAGGAAGCCCCACTGACTGTCATTTCACTGCTCACAGCACTCACTGCAAATTATTTAACGCACATCAAATCTCCAGCCGTCATCTGCGGTCTTTTAACATTCAGCAACAAAATGTTCCTTTCAAAAAGTAGTAAGATGGGATGGATTGTAAGGGACCGTCTATGGCATGTTGGGATCCATTGAACGAAGAGAAATGAAAAAGATGTTATACCTTTATTATTGTTGTTATTATTATTATTAGAAATAGTTTTATAAATCCTTTGCTTTTGTCTAATGAAGAGTTTCCTAAAATGTAGGCCCCAGACTGAACCAATCACCAAGCAGGAGAAGTCTTATTGGTTGTCCTACATAGTCTTGAATGTATCTGTACGTTTGTAACCTTGTTATGAACTAAAGAAGGCTTTGTATGTTGGCTACCAAAGGGGTGATTGGACTATACAGATTGCAAAATCCTCTGGTCTAACAGCAAGTTTAAGAATGGAATGTTTAATTGTGTTCATCTTGTTTGTTTCTTCTAATTTTTAGGTTTTTACCTTATTCACCCCATGTGTCACTACCGTAATGCTTGTAGTATCTGTGCATGTACTGCCTCCCCTGCAAACATTAACTATTGGTCCTCATCGTCTCAATGCTTGATATCCAATGAAAATGATGATATCCAACCATTTGGCTTGTAATCCACTGGTTTCATTAGTAGCCAACCTGGAAAGTGTTTGAAACTGTCTAAAGGTGGCCATAGATGGACAGATTTAAGCTGCCAATTTGTTCCATTTAGAGTCAACAGTTTAAATGCCCATGTATGAGGCCTGTCGACGGGCCTGCTCAACTGATATGTAGCCGAAAATCAGCCAGATGTTGATTGGCCAGGTCTAAAAATCCTGCTGAGGAGTTGGACCCCATCGGCTCGTTGATGTGGTCATCACCCAGATTGCCCAATATTTCCCACCACAAGGTATTGAGGAAAGATCTGCTTGTTGGGTGACTTTTTCAGACAGCTATAGTGTGGGCCACAATCATTCTTATCACCTCCCATTGCCCTCATTATGTTTTATTATCCTCTTACACAATAAAACTTTATTAACAAGTATCCCTTTGTACTAATTTCAATGGAAGAACATTTAAGTGTATAGAAGCTCTTCAGAGTAACAGACCTCACCATAGGTCCCTGGTAAGGCCTCACCTTGAGTATGGGGGGCAGTTTTGGGCTCCAGTCCTTAAGAAGGATATTACTGAGCTGGAGAGAGTGCAGAGACTGCAACTAAACTGGTAAAGGGGATGGAAGATTTAAACTATGAGGTTATCCAAGGCTATTATGATACTAATATCTACAGTCAGTATTAATGTTTGTATATATAGTTTATGTATGTGTATAGATTGGTAGGTGTGGGTTGTGTGTGCTGGGTTTACTTGGAAGGGTTGAACTTGATGGACTCTGGTCTTTTTTCAACCCTATGTAACTATAGTTATGGTCCTGAATATATTTTAGAACTCCTAGGGGCTGCTGGGTATTGTAGTACTACTATACCTGGATGGCCGCAGGTTGCCAGTCCATAAATAATAAAAAAAGATACTTCTACATCAGTCCCTCTCTAGCTAAAGAACCCAATTATTCACGTTAGCATTTATTATGAACCCCATTGACATGAAACTGTTTTGGAATCGGGCACGGCATATCTGTAATGCACTAGGCAAAACGGCACTTGAGATGCTTATTATTTTGATCAGTTCTTCACTAGCAACAGAGATCTAAAAATGATACTGCTGCATCATACCTATCTCCTAGCAACTGGATTGACCTGTTTATCGTTTTGGCCTAAAAAACGTAAAAAAACCCAGGGTACCTTATGACAAATGCAGATTTTATTGCAAAACTTTCCTTTAGTAACCAGAGTAGGGGGTTAGGGGGCAATACCTATACATAGATGTATATTCTAAAGACTTTATTCCTTATTGAGGGTGATTATATGCACTGGAGTCCCAAAGCGCCAGTTTGTGCTGTTGTAGATGTTCTTTGAATGCTGCAAGATGCTGAGAGGTCTTTCTGTATAACAAAAGTTTAAACTCCTATGGGTTAGAGCAGCGATCCCCAACCAATGTGTTGCTCACCATCCCCTTTGGTGTTGCCCAAAGTAAATTCTGGCTTGGAGACAGGTTTTGGAAGCCCAGAGACACAGTTTTACTCCTAATAGAGTCTCCTGCAGGCCAGCAGGCCATATGGGGCTACCAAATAGCCAATCACAGTCCTTATTTGTCATCCCTGAACTTTTTTTTGTGAAACACTTTTTACATCTGAGTGTGGCTTATGAGTAAAAAAGGTTGGGGATCCCTTGGTTAGAGCATCCATTGGAGACCCTCAGTGCAAGGCAGGTTGTGGAACCATAGCAAGTAGAGAGGTGTGGTCTAGGTGGGGTTGTGTTATATGTACCAGTGGGCGGTAGTTGAATCTACTAGAGCATTCCATTCTGTTATTGTAAATTTAACAAACCCAACTGTTTCCAGTGGGTGGTGGCCGGTGAGTCAGATACAGGCGGGTAACGTTGAACACCTGTAGCACCTGTAGCAGATTCAATGAGGCAGCATTTACACTGGGCACATCCAAGGCTTCTGTCACGTACGGCAAACCCAAACCCCAGGGGAGTATTTGAATTCTGATCTAAGCATGCTCTTCTCCTAAAACAGCCAACTTTGGTTTTGGGCTTAGTGTCAGACTGGGAAACCAGGGGCCCACCAGAAATCCTTAGACCCTAGGCCCACTTTCCAAACTATTTTTCTCCTTTCATCACCCAACCTCTTTATTATCCTTGTCTCTTATTTACATGCTAGCATCTATCCTTCCATCTATTTCCCCTCTTTGTTGCTATTCAGGGAATCACCATGAAACAGGCCAAATAGTCAGGAGCAGGAGGTCCCACTGACACCTGGGCCCACCGGGAGTTTTCCTGGTATCCTGGTGGGCCAGTCTGACACTGTTTGGGCCTGTCCATCAGCTACTCAGGTGCCACCAGGTCTGCACATGAATCCAAAAACTCTTACTGGGGTGTGTGGAACTCAGAGAAGGAGTTGGTATGGGCAGAGCTAGGCATAGTCAGATGCACCGGGTCAGAACTAGCAGGGCCAGGTCATGTCACTGTGCGCACTAGGTAAAGTGCTCTTATTACCCCACAGCCCCTCACAAGTATGAGCACTTTAGGGCACACTTGCTCCCGCAGTAACATGTGGCAAATGGAGGAGGGAGGATTGCCCTGTAAGTGAGCTACTGGGGTAAAATCCTCTCCAGGAGTGGCAAACTAAGGGCAGCCAGGCAGAAGGTGCCCCAAGCAAGTACCTCTTCTGCCTACTGGTCCGATTGCCATCTTGGAGTCAGGAAGGAATTTTTCCCCTCTGCGGCAAATTAGAGAGGTTTCAGATGGGGTTTTTTGCCTTCCTCTGGATCAACTTGTAGTTAGGCAGGTTATATATAGGCATTATGGTTGAACATGATGGAGGTACGTCTTTTTTCAACCTAACTTACTATTTTACTATGTTACCCCTAGTTATGGCCCTGAGAACTAGATAATCAACCAAAAAATAGTGAAAGTCAAAACTAGAGAAGCGATGCAAAGAACTGGACCAGGGTAGCGATCAGAGCACCCAGGAACATGCTGACTTGACCTACGTTGGGTTGTGAATAAGCTCTGCGCTGGGGAATATATATGTAGGCTGATGGGAATCTCTGGGCACCTGTGGCCATTTTAATAACAGCTGAGAAGACTAATTGGTTTATATAATAAAAGGCACTAAACTTGCCCAGGAGCAGTAACCCTACTGCCCCTGGGGAATGCTGGATCTACCCCAGGGGGCTCAAACTCAATTTACCTGGGGGCCGCAGGAGGCAAAGTCAGGATGAGGCTGGGCCGCATAAGGGATTTCACAAAAAATTGGCTTTCAAGGGATAATGCAAGGCACGGCGGGCGGGAGCTGCTGATTGCGGAAATGACATTATGCCATCATAACAGTTATTATGGGAAGACGTTCTGTGTGCACAATTAGCTGCATAATGTCATTTCCGCAATCAGCAGCTCCCGCCCGCCGTGCCTTGCATTATCCCTTGAATCGCAATAAAAATCGCGATCCATTCATTGCGTTGGTGCGGGCCACAAAATATTGTACCGAGGGCCGCAAATGGCCCGCGGGCCGTGAGTTTGAGACCCCTGATCTACCCCCTTAAAGTAGTGATAATTCCAGGGTTCCCACAGCACCATGGGGTGAATGGGCGCAGTAGACTACATGCTAATACTGAGCCCCGTAAGTGCCACAACTTGCATTGGATTTACTGCCGTACGATGCACTGGCATTACAGTGTGTTCAGCTCAAACTTATCATATCAACCCTGCTTTATTCCTCTATTTAAAATAACATTATTTGAGCTTAGCAAAAAGTCACCTCAAAAAGCTTCGGTTGCCAAGGCAACAAATATTTCCAAATCATAAATAACTGTTACCCCTAGCAACTTATTGCAGATTTATCCAGTTGAAGGCATCGCACACAGAAACCTTGGCTCTATAGACTATGGGTAGCGTTGCAGCTATTGATATATATATATATATATCTCTGGGTTACATTTGGTCTATAGAGACTGTAATTCACACTCTGTATTAGATTTCACACCGGGGCACCAACCTTTGCTCTCCGTGATATTAATATTTATGAGACACACATTGTAGGATAAAAACGTCCAACGGTGACACCAGAGAATGGAACTGACATACTGGTTATTACTCTTGCTTTCTCTAATTGGCCCCTCTGTCCAGTAGCGCTTAGTATGGGTGAGTGGCTATGCTGGTATAGTTCTATAATATCCCGCTTTGCAGAATATGCACTAACTTAGGGGCTTCAGTTCCCACGGGCCCCCCTGTGGGGTCTGCTGTATTGTAGATACACTGCCCCATACTCTCATCTAGTGCATTCTAACTTTTATCCTTCTGCCTCTTCCCATGTAGTTATTTAGCCTTCTTTGTTCCAAATTCCAGTTTTCTCTGTCTCCTTTTTTCTCTTTTTCCCTCCTCTCACCGCCATTTTCTGCACCCTTTGACCACTGTTCTATTTCTGTTTTTGCTGCTCTCTCTTTCTCCTCTTGTATCTGTTCTACTATTCACATATACTCTCCATTTTCTCCTGATTTCTTCCTTTCTTCCCACTCTCTGCTTCTCCTTAATTTTAATAAATAAAAAATGTCCCTGCTTTTCCTTATTCAGAAACCCAATATCCAGAAAGCTCCGAATTACAGAAAGCCTGTCTCCCATAGACCCCATTTTAATCAAGTAGTTCAGATTTTTAAAATTGATTTCCTTTTTCTCTGTAATAATAAAACAGTACCTGTACTTGATCCCAACTAAGATATAATTACCCCTTATTGGGGGCAGAACAGCCCTATTGGGTTTATTTCATGGTTAAATGATTCCCTTTTCTCTGTAATAATAAAACAGTACCTGTACTTGATCCCAAATAAGATATAATTACCCCTTATTGGGGCAGAACAGCCCTATTGGGTTTATTTCATGGTTAAACGATTCCCTTTTCTCTGTAAAAATAAAACAGTACCTGTACTTGATCCCAACTAAGATATAATTACCCCTTATTGGGGGCAGAACAGCCCTATTGGGTTTATTTCATGGTTAAATGATTCCCTTTTCTCTGTAATAATAAAACAGTACCTGTACTTGATCCCAACTAAGATATAATTACCCCTTATTGGGGGCAGAACAGCCCTATTGGGTTTATTTCATGGTTAAATGATTCCCTTTTCTCTGTAATAATAAAACAGTACCTGTACTTGATCCCAACTAAGATATAATTACCCCTTATTGGGGGCAGAACAGCCCTATTGGGTTTATTTCATGGTTAAATGATTCCCTTTTCTCTGTAATAATAAAACAGTACCTGTACTTGATCCCAAATAAGATATAATTACCCCTTATTGGGGGGCAGAACAATCCTATTGGGTTTATTTCATGGTTAAATGATTCCCTTTTCTCTGTAATAATAAAACAGTACCTGTACTTGATCCCAAATAAGATATAATTACCCCTTATTGGGGGGCAGAACAATCCTATTGGGTTTATTTAATGGTTAAATGATTCCCTTTTCTCTGTAATAATAAAACAGTACCTGTACTTGATCCCAACTAAGATATAATTACCCCTTATTGGGGGCAGAACAGTCCTATTGGGTTTATTTAATGGTTAAATGATTCCCTTTTCTTTGTAATAATAAAACAGTACCTGTACTTGATCCCAACTAAGATATAATTACCCCTTATTGGGGGCAGAACAGTCCTATTGGGTTTATTTAATGGTTAAATGATTCCCTTTTCTCTGTAATAATAAAACAGTACCTGTACATGATCCCAACTAAGATATAATTACCCCTTATTGGGGGCAGAACAATCCTATTGGGTTTATTTAATGGTTAAATGATTCCCTTTTCTCTGTAAAAATAAAACAGTACCTGTACTTGATCCCAACTAAGATATAATTACCCCTTATTGGGGGCAGAACAGCCCTATTGGGTTTATTTAATGGTTAAATGATTCCCTTTTCTCTGTAATAATAAAACAGTACCTGTACTTGATCCCAACTAAGATATAATTACCCCTTATTGGGGGCAGAACAGCCCTATTGGGTTTATTTCACGGTTAAATGATTCCCTTTTCTCAGTGCTTTGTATTTGATCCCAACTAAGATATAATTAATCCTTACTGGATGTAAAATAATCCTATAGGGTTTAATTAATATTTTATTGATTTCTTAGTAGACTTAAGGTATGAAGATTCAAATTACGGAAAGGCCCCTTATCCGGAATACCCTTGGTCCCGAGCATTCTGGATAACAGGTTAACCTGTATTATTCTCTATTCTTCCGTTTATTTCTGCTCCTTCTTATCACAAGTAAATGGCCATGATATAAGCATACTATACCAAATGACTGGGTGAGCAGGAGGGCCCACTTACACCTGGTTCTACCGGTAGTTTTCCTGGTATCCTACTGGGCCAGTCTATCACTTGCTAGAAGAGGTAAGTCAAAAGATTTGGGACATTTTCAGGAAATCTCCACCCGCTTCACAACTCCCACGCCATAGATGCTCAGACACCAAGAGATCAAATAAACTGCCCTACCAAGCCTGGTGAGGTGTGGCCACCTATAGCAATAGCTTCCCAAATGCTGCCAAACGATGTTACCAATAAGGTTACCACCTGTCCATTTTTGACCGGGACAGCCGGTTTTCGGTAGGGCTGTCTGGGTGAAAACGACCTGCATGGTTTTCCCAATTTGGAAGACAAGGCAGGATTCTCAAAGACTGACACGCCTACCGGCCAATCGCCAATAACTGCATCATAGCCAGCCCCCGCGACAGCAGCAGTCTGCTCCCATGATGTCACTGCCCTGCCCAGTGACATCAAGCCCCCCCTCCCAGCCCAGAGTTCCAGGGCAACCCTAATTACCAACCAAGCGCTGTATATTGATTGTGTCAAGTGTCATGGCTTCATTCATATTCATTAAACACAGTCATCAAACCTTATAATTACTAATAACATAAACGTATATATACATTTGGTGCCTTATTCACATCTTTAGCAGAAGTGGAATGATATTTGCTGACAGGATACACAGAGGGAAAAGCTGAGAGTGATGGGACCCCACGGTTACACTAATACTATGCTAAAATGCTTTGCGTGACTGCTTGGGGCTGGGTTATTGCGCAGCATGTGACTGCTGCCGTGTGGCGGTTCTTTATATTGCAGTTCTTACCGCTCTGTGTGTTAATAAGTTTTAGTATAATACAGTCAGCTCCCCTCCGCCGCCCCCCATTTGTATAGGGCCCCCCCTTAGCTCCTAACGAGATTCTGGAACAGTTCTCCTGTTATTGATGGTTAGAGAGTTACTGCACCAAATTGCACCCTGCATAGTACAGGTATTGGACCTGCTATCCAGAATGCTCAGGACCAAGGGTATTCCGGATAAGGCGTCTTTCTGTAATTTGGATCTCCATACCTTAAGTCTACTAAAAAATCAATAAACCATTAATTAAAGTTTTATGATATTAAATTATCAAGTACAGGTACTGTTTTATTATTACAGAGAAAAGGGAATCATTTAACCATGAAATAAACCCAATAGGACTGTTCTGCCCCCAATAAGGGGTAATTATATCTTAGTTGGGATCAAGTACAGGTACTGTTTTATTATTACAGAGAAAAGGGAATCATTTAACCATGAAATAAACCCAATAGGGCTGTTCTGCCCCCAATAAGGGGTAATTATATCTTAGTTGGGATCAAGTACAGGTACTGTTTTATTATTACAGAGAAAAGGGAATCATTTAACCATTAAATAAACCCAATAGGGCTGTTCTGCCCCCAATAAGGGGTAATTATATCTTAGTTGGGATCAAGTACAGGTACTGTTTTATTATTACAGAGAAAAGGGAATCATTTAACCATTAAATAAACCCAATAGGGCTGTTCTGCCCCAATAAGGGGTAATTATATCTTAGTTGGGATCAAGTACAGGTACTGTTTTATTATTACAGAGAAAAGGGAATCATTTAACCATTAAATAAACCCAATAGGGCTGTTCTGCCCCAATAAGGGGTAATTATATCTTAGTTGGGATCAGGTACTGTTTTATTATTACAGAGAAAAGGGAATCATTTAACCATTAAATAAACCCAATAGGGCTGTTCTGCCCCCAATAAGGGGTAATTATATCTTAGTTGGGGTAAGTTACAAGGTACTGTTTTATTACTACAGAGAAAAATGAAATCATTTTTAAAAATGTGAATTATTTGATTAAAAAGGAGTCTATGGGAGACAGGCTTTCCATAATTTGGAGCTTTCTGGATAACGGGTTTCCGGATAAGGGATTCCATACCTGTAGTTTATTCGAGTGATTTGAGATATTCTATTCGCTTCTCAGGGATCTTCAGGGAACAGTTGATGCAAAAGACCCCTGGGCTGCTGAGTATATATCAATGCCCTATCATTGCCCTGGGGCACCTACCCGCTCTATAGGCAAACATGGTAGGCTGTTCCTCAGGGGAAAGTATCTTCAAAATATCACTGCTATGCACTTGGCAATGGCTGCATATTCATTGAATTGTAAGTCTAGGGGGAGTTATAATGAAAGAGGAAGGTTATGGGCACACAGAGGAGAAAGGGAGGCACTAAGGGCAGGTAGGGTTACCGACTGGCTGGCATTTTTCTGGCCTAGCCGGTAAAACACCAACTAGAGCTGGGGCCGGTATTCAAAATTTTAATTTTTAGGTATTAAATTTGTAATATTCTATAAATCCATCCCTTTCCTCACCTTCTCCACTGCACAGTTCTCCTTATAAGAACAGCCCCCCCCCCCACTCCATCCATTTCCCCACCCACACACCCCTTTCCCTGCCCCATCTACCCATTTCCCCACCCCATGTCATCACCGCCCCCCCCCAAGTGCACTCATTGCTGCCCTCCACCCAAATACATAATACAGGCCACAGGGGGGAGCCCTAAAGGCAAGACAAACAGGGCAAAAGAGAAAAAAAAATACATTATCATTTATAAATACAAAGGGAAAATGAAGACATAAATGGAGCGCTAGCATCTAGGACAATGGCTGATTGAAAAATATGGCGCATGTTGGTGCAAAGTGCATCTGGAGCCCTGTAAGCACCGCCTATTAAAGGAGAAGGAAAGTCATTTTGGCATTTTACTGCCAATAGATTTGCTACATTAGTGCCACCTAGAACACTATATTTATTCTGCAGAAACCATTACCATACCTGAGTAAACAGCTTTAGAAGCTTTCTCCCTTTGCTTAAGATAGCAGCCGCCATTTTAAGTAGCTTCCTGCCTGCAGTCTAGCCATTATAGCTCAGATAACACATTCCTAGGGGAGGGAGTTCTTAGCATTCTGGTGGGAGGAGGGAGCAGGAGAGGGGAGAGAGCTGTGCAGACTCTGGCCACAGGAATTAAGGATGTTTCTGAGAGAGGAAGTCAGACACTGGAACATCATGTTTACAAAAAAACAAGACAAGAAATCCTGTGTTTCTTTTGATAGAGGACTCAGAGCAGCATTAATGTAAGAGCTTATGGCTGTATTTACATAGGCCTTTCTGATAAAATGTACTTAGTTTTTCCCTTTCCTTCTCCTTTAAAGGTAGTGCTCCCGATGCGCCAAAAGGTGCAATTGGTACAAAGCTGGGGGCACTCCCTCGCTGCTGCTGCTATTACAAAGCATGGGATTTCAGGCAATTTATGGTGCTACAAAGGAACCTGAATATTACATCAGCCGCTGAACTCATTAATTACCACTAACAAGCCGACACCAGCAAATGAACGCTACAGTAAAATCACCCAGAATTGCCTTTCAGTCATCTAAACTTTCCCCAAACATAATTAGCAGACAATGATAAGTATAAATGGCTTTGTTTATGTAATTTACTAATCACCAAATACCAAGTAATCATCATTCCCTTCACAATTCTAAGCAAGAATAAAAGAAAAGAATCGCAGAATCCTAAGAAAAAACTCACTGCAACCGTAAATAATAATAAAAAAACAAACTTCAATAAAAGCTTCTTAGCTTCCCAAAAGCAGCCCAGAGCACACTGAGCATGTGCAGTGCCACGGACACTCAAAGAGATGGCCTAACAAGATCCAAGATGGTGAGCTACTGTCAGGGGCGGGCCAAGCCGACCGGGCGCCCTAGGCAACCCGGTCGGCAAACTCCGCCCACCTCCCCGCCCCCCCCCGAACGGCGCATGCACGCCAATGCACAGGAGGCGATGCAGGGGGGGCGGGGCGGTTAGTTCAGTCATTGCCTCCGCCGCTAATGACAAGCGGCGGAGGCAATGACAAAGTAGCACTAGGGGTAGGCAGGAGAGGTACCTGCCTGGTGCCCCTCCATCGTTGCGCCCTAGGCAGCTGCCTCTTCTGCCTACCCCTAGTTCCGGCCCTGGCTACTGTAGACTTTTACAAAAGCCTGGATCATTACTGTTATAGGGCTGCTGACCCTCTGGGCTGGTACAGAAGGTTCAGTATATAAAATACAGCATTACTGGCCATATTCACTTTTAGGCTTTAGTTTTCCTTTAACTTGACTCAAGGTGATACTAGGAGTATACTAATTCTTTAAGAAATATATCAAATTTAAAAAAGCTTACTATGGAAGTTGTTGTGCAGCAAACACATGAATTTATTTCATGCCCATCCCTTGTTCCCAGTTCAATTAATTTCAATTAAATCACTCAACTCATAAGGCATCCCGGCAGCGGCAGCCTCCATTCATAAATGAGTTTCTCATAAAATGCATTATTGGGGAAATTTTGTTAACAGTTCATTATTAATTCAACAATTGAATTTATTTTTGAAATCAGATATTTCAGACATGATTGAGTTGCATGCAAAGTGGAAAAAAATACATCCCTGATTGACTCCTGACATGGACATTTAAAGGGCCAGTAGATGCTCTTTTATAACAATGAATAGGACTCATTTTAGAAGATAAATTTCTTACTATTTCTGCAGAGTCACTATTTGCAGAGGGGAAGCAGACTGGGGTGTGGGAGGCCTACTGTGACTACTACTCTCAGGAGCCCCACACCCCCTCAGGGGCCCCCAGCCGTCTGCTCACCCACCACCAGCCCCTCATGCTTTTCCATGATTAGTGAAGGGAGGGCAGTAGGAAAGTGGCAGCAGCAGGGGGATAGGGTCAGTGGGGCCCTCTGTATTTTTCCTTGTTTCAGCGGCCTAGTCTGACCCTGATAAACTTAAAGCCAAAGGCCTTTTCTGTGGTGATTTGTTTTACTAGCTTCTCTTCTGCAAACAGTAACTCAGCAGAACTAGCAAGTAGTGTATTATCTAAAAGAAGCTGACAAAGGCTGCAGTTTATGGAGGGTTTACATGCCCTTAAAGCAGTGATCCCCAACAGGGTAGGATTGGGGGGTGCAGGTCCCATGGGGGCTACTGCCTCAGAGGCCCCTGCACCCCCAAGGGTCCCCAGCTGTGGCCTTCCCACCACCCATCTGACCCCCTCACCCGAGCATGTGTAAATTAAACTTATCTTCAGCGTGTCAGGGATGGGAGACCAGTAACTCGGGGGAGCAACCAGCAGGGATTGGGTCTGGGCTGGTGGGGCCCACCGGGTTTTCTTGGTGCTCCGACAGCCCAGTCCGACCCTGATCCTCAAGCTATGGCTTGTGAGCAACACGTTTCTCCCAACTCCCTTTGATGTTGCTCCCAGTGGCCTCAAAGTAGGTGCCATTTTGGCCAATTCTGGCTTGGAGACAAGTTTGGGAAGTCCAGAGACAGTTTTACTCCAAGCAGAGCCTCCTGCAGGCCAGCAGTCTACATGGGCAAAGGCCAATAACAATTTGGCATCCCCAAAGGACTTTTTTCATGCTTGTGTGGCTCTCTAACACTTTTTACATCCCAGTGTGGCTCACAAATAAAAAAAGGTTGGGGATCCCTGCCTTAGAGAATGCCGTTTGCCAACTAGAGCTCTTCATGCTTTTACCCTATACAATACAGGCTTAAGCTGAGAATTGTATCTGAACAACTCTGGGCAGGGCAACTTTCTCATCCCTTTATTCATCACATTGGCTGGTTCTGGAAAGAACACACTGAGACATTTCAGAACATTTGTTTCTCCCAAAATAAAGGAAATAAAAGCCCAAAGCAAATGTAATTTTAGACCTTAGAAGTTGCTTATTTGCCCCTTTTCTTGGCTCACTATGCACAGGAGTAATTACAAACTCATTATAAGCAGACGAATACTTAGCTTAGCGCTAATAATAACAGTGTTTTAGGTTCCAAGTGTTTGGGCAGTGATCCCCAACCAGTGGCTCGGGGGTAACATGTTGCTCCCCAACCCCTTGGGTGTTGCTCTCAGTGCCCCCAAACCAGGGAGTTATTTTTGAATTCCTGACTTGGGGGCAAGTTTTGGTTGAATAAAAACAAGATTTCCTACCAAATAAAGCCCCTGTAAGCTGATAGGGTGCATAGAGGCTGCCTAATAGCCAATCACAGCCCTTATTTGGCACCTCCATGAACATTTATGGTGCTTGTGTTGCTCTCCAAGTCTTTTTACATTTGACTGAAAGGTTGGGGACCCCTGGGCTAATATAATAGTATAATGCCTTACTGTGTTTAGGGTCGCCACCTTTTGTTACCCATAATACCAGCCTTTCAGGTCGGGGCATGACATCATTTGGGGGCCGGCTATGGTGTAAGGGGTGGGAAAATGGGTGGACTGGGTAGGGAAAGGATGAATGTGACTGGTAAATGGGTGGGGAAATGGGCAGGGCAGGTGGGCCTGCGATTTTAACAATTATATTTATAGGGTATTACAAATTTACCCACAAGTACATTGCTGGTAGTGATGGGCGAAATGTTTTGCCAGCCATGGATTTGCGGCGAATTTCTGCGTTTCGCCATTGGCGGATTGTTTCGCGAAACGGACGTCGCGGGCGTCAAAAGAATAGCCGCTCAACAAAATAATAGCTATGGGTGACAAAAGAATAGCCACGTGACAAAATAATAGCCACGGGTAACAAAAGAATAGCCACGGGCGACAAAAGAATAGCAACGGGCGACAAAAGAATAGCCGCTCAACAAAATAATAGCTATGGGTGACAAAAGAATAGCCGTGTGACAAAATAATAGCCACGGGTAACAAAATAATAGCCATGGGCGACAAAAGAATAGCCACGGGCGACAAAAGAATAGCAACGGGCGACAAAAGAATAGTCGCGGGCGTCAAAAGAATAGCCGCTCAACAAAATAATAGCTATGGGTGACAAAAGAATAGCCGTGTGACAAAATAATAGCCACGGGTAACAAAATAATAGCCACGGGCAACAAAAGAATAGCCACGGGCGACAAAAGAATAGCCACAGGCGACAAAAGAATAGCAACGGGCGACAATTTTTTTTGCCGCACAACATTTTCGCCGTTTTGCGGATCTTTTGAAAGATTCGCAAATTTTTCAGCGAAACGGAAGAGATCCGCTCATCACTAATTGCTGGTCCTAGTTGGTGATTTACTGGCTATGCTGGTTAAATATCACCCAGGTGACAACTCTAACTGTGTTTGTGGTATCTTGTGTATCTCGCAGAGCCCTACAATATATAGTTCCAGGAAATATATCCTTATACATACACATACACACAAGCAGATCGGTACAATAGGCAGTGTGGGAGCAGCAGGGCGGTAGGACAGTAGCACAGGGCATCATGCTCACCTTCTCCAGGGGCTGCCTCTGCTCCGGCTCATTAGGATAAAATCTAAAATAGACCAATTCTATTTCTGCCTTCGGCTTCCCAATGTGTAAAGCTGAGAGACAGGCACCAATTTGCAGCTTTCTGCCAGCGTTACTCGGTCACACGCGGCGGGAGCTACTGGCAGGCAGGCGGCACCTTGGGAGCTCGCTGTCAGATTCAGACATCATAATTTATATCAAAAAGACAAACTTTGATTATATCTGTTGTCAGTTTGTGTCGTCTCCTCTGATCTGAACAAATCCCGCACACGTTGTGTTACATATTACATGCATTCCATCACTATCACCTTGCATATCCGCATTAACAGCTGCATAAGTTTGCAGCGGGTCTAGTCGTCGATAGCAGCCAATCAAATGTTTGCTTATAAACAGGAGACCAGGAGCATATTTATATATATAGACATGATAGGGCCTGTGCCTATGGTGGCAGCACAGAAGAGACCAAGCAAAAATGGCAGCTGCTATCTTAAATAAACAGAGGGAGCTTCGAGTACTGTTAACTCAGGTATGGTAACACTTTCTACAGAATAAATATAGCATTATAGATTATACTGTCTGGCTAATCTATTGGCAATAACATGCCCCAGTAGCTTTCCTTCAAATCCTATTTTCTTAATAACAAGTACTGGAGACTAGTGATGAGTGAATTTTTTCACCAGGCATGGATTCTCCATTGGCAAATTGTTTCGCAAAACTTCAGGGAAAATTGGCCTCAGAAGAATTCGTCACGCGGCAGAAAAAGTCACGCCAACTTGGGTCGCGTCAAAATTGGGTGCAGCCATGTAAAAAATGGCCATGGTCGCGGTCGTGTAAAAAACGTGTGCGGTTGACGCAGATGACAAAAATAATATGCGGGGGACAAAAAAACCCGTATTTTGCAAAACTTTAGTGAATATTTGTCGCAGAAAAATTTGTCACGCACCAAATTGCCCGTGCCCATGTCTAAATTGGGTGCAGATGCATCAAAATTGTGTGCGGTCGTATCAAAAAAAGACACGGGCGACAAACATAAGATGCGGGTGACAAACATAAGACGCGGGTGACAAGAAAAGACACGGGCGACAAACATAAGATGCGGGTGACAAACATAAGACGCGGGTGACAAGAAAAGACGCGGGTGACAAACATAAGACGCAGGTGACAAGAAAAGACGTGGGCGACAAACATAAGACGCGGGTAACAAGAAAAGACGTGGGCGACAAACATAAGACGCGGGTGACAAGAAAAGACGCGGGCGACAAACATAAGACGCGGGCGACAAGAAAAGACGCGGGCGACAAACATAAGACGCGGGTGACAAACATAAGACGCGGGTGACAAGCATAAGATGCGGGTGACAAGAAAAGACGCGGGCGACAAACATAAGATGCGGGCGACAAACATAAGATGCGGGCGACAAGCATAAGACACGGATGACAAGAAAAGACACGGGCGACAAACATAAGATGCAGGCGACAAACATAAGACACGGATGACAAGAAAAGACACGGGCGACAAACATAAGATGCGGGTGACAAGAAAAGACGCGGGCAACAAACATAAGATGCGGGTGACAAGAAAAGACGCGGGCGACAAACATAAGATGCGGGTGACAAGAAAAGACACAGGCGACAAACATAAGACGCGGGTGACAAGAAAAGATGCAGGCGACAAATATAAGACGCGGGTGACAAGAAAAGACACTGGCGACAAACATAAGACGCGGGTGACAAGGAAAGACGCGGGCGACAAACATAAGACGCGGGTGACAAGAAAAGACGCGGGCGACAAACATAAGACGCGGGTGACAAGAAAAGACGCGGGCGACAAACATAAGACGTGGGTGACAAGGAAAGACGCGGGCGACAAACATAAGACGTGGGTAACAAGAAAAGACGCGGGCGACAAACATAAGACGTGGGTGACAAGAAAAGACGCGGGCGACAAACATAAGATGCGGGTGACAAGAAAAGACGCGGGCGACAAACATAAGATGCGGGTGACAAGAAAAGACGCGGGCGACAAACATAAGATGCGGGTGACAAGAAAAGACGCGAGCGACAAACATAAGACGCAGGTGACAAGTAGAGATGTAGCGAACTGTTCGCCGGAGAACTAATTCGCACGAAAATCGGGTGTTCGCAAGTTCGCGAACTTTTAGTGAAGTTCGCAACTTTGGGTTCACCTTAGCTGGAGCCAAATTTTGACCTCTCACCCCAGAGCCAGCAGATACATGGCAGCCAATCAGGCAGCTCTCCCTCCTGGACCACCCCCGGACCACTCCCTTCCATATATAAACCGAAGCCGAGCAGCCATTTTACATTCTGCCTGTGTGTGCTTGATGAGTTAGCATAGGGAGAGAGCTGTGCAGGGGTTTGAGGGACAGTTTAGGTAGCTTTGCTGAGTCTGACTAGTGATCTACTTTCTACTGCTCTGTATTAGCACATAGGGAGAGAGCTGTGCAGGGGTTTGAGGGACAGTTTAGGTAGCTTTGCTGAGTCTGACTAGTGATCTACTTTCTACTGCTCTGTATTAGCACATAGGGAGAGAGCTGTGCAGGGGTTTGAGGGACAGTTTAGGTAGCTTTGCTGACTAGTAATCTACTTTCTACTGCTCTGTATGTAGCTGCTGTGGGCAGCTGTCCTGCTGATCTCATCTGATGTAACCCAATAGTCCTTGTAAGGACTGCTTTTATTTTCTGATAACTGTTACTCTTCTTTTCATTGTGTACTGCAGCTCCGCCTGTGTGTGTTGGAGACAGGTGTGCTGCTCATAGTAGTGCACTAAGCACCAACCACACATTCACATCATTTTTTTTTTTATTTGTGTTTTTTTACTTTGCTACTGTAATTTATAGAGCCGAGTGCTATTAGTCTAGCTGTGGGGGACTGGTGTGCTGCTCCTAGTAGTTCATCACCAGCACCAACCAGAGATCACTTTTTTTTTTTATTATTCATTTTTTTTTTTTTTTAATTTAACTTACTGTTCTTTAACGTGTCCAGTGCTGTTTGCTGTTATTCATAGTAGTGCACCAAACACGTTACACATAGTAGTGCACCAAACACGTTACACATAGTAGTGACATTGCATTGCAATAAAATCACCTGAGCGATGTTTTTCCACCAGCAATAATATATTCCGTATCCACTACTGCGGCGTTTTGTCTTTGCGTGTGAACCGGCTGTAACCTTTACACGACTTGATTGGCATGTAGACGCCGGACGTTTTAAAGCAGTTTATTACACAAGTTTAGAAATGTAGTGTGATTTCTGCCCTTTACAGCACAAAACGCAACGCTGTGTCAACAACGTATTTTTCAGAGAAGTTTTTGCCCTTGATCCCCCTCCTGCATGTCACTGCCCAGGTCGTGGCACCCTTTAAACAACTTTAAAATCAGTTTTCTGGCCAGAAATGGCTTTTCTAATTTTTAAAGTTCGCCTTCCCATTGAAGTCTATGGGGTTCGCAAAGTTCGCAAAAGTTCGCACTTTTTGGCGGAAGTTCGCAAACGGGTTCGCGAACTTTTTTTGTGAGGTTCGCTACATCTCTAGTGACAAGAAAAGACGCAAGCGACAAACATAAGACGCGGGCGACAAGCATAAGACGCGGGCGAAAAAAAGTCGCGCAACAAATGCGTTTTGAGGATTTTTCTTCGTTTTGCAAATTTTCTTGCTGTTTTGCAAATTTTATGGTGAAGTGGAACGGGACTGATTCGCTCATCACTACTAGAGGCAAAATAGGTACAGAATAAACAAAGCTGAAAGTGAGTGGGGTATGGGTAGGGTCTGTGTGTGTGGATGAGC
Organism: Xenopus tropicalis; assembly: GCF_000004195.4. Taxonomy (NCBI): domain Eukaryota; kingdom Metazoa; phylum Chordata; class Amphibia; order Anura; family Pipidae; genus Xenopus; species Xenopus tropicalis. The sequence goes on from NC_030683.2 coordinate 16,972,474, forward strand.
CCCTTTATACTCAACATTTATAGATCATTTTTGTCATGTTAACTTTCCCTTTAAGTTTGCTTGGGTTGTACTGTGCACCGTTTCCATGAAAAAAGAGTAACATTTAGAAATATTTCCCCCAATACGCCTAGGAATGGAGCAGACTTTGATGAAGGGGTGCGGCTGGGTGCGCCAGATGCTTCCCATTTCCCAATTTGGAACAGGTATAATTTCTCGATTTTTTGCCAATTTTAGTCAAACATCATGATACTGATATTAGCATTGTTTGTTAATTTAGCGTAAATGATTCCCATAAACAAACTGCAGGGCATTTCCCTCTCTGCTAATGAAACAGGAGACGTATTGCTGCAGCGTCAGATCCCCGCCCCCCTTGCGCCATTATCTCAGGGAGCCTGGCTGGCAGCCAACCCGCCAAAGTAATAACTGTAACCGGAAAATTCTACCGTAGCGTAAGAAATCTCTTTTTCATGACTCACTCCCATACACAACAATGCTAAAAAGATTTAAAAACCTATAATTTGTAATTACTCGCAGTTTGGTGAGCGCATGTTAATAAAGGCGGGTTATACAGACTGGGAGTGCAGGTAATTATAAAGGGGAGGAAGGTAATTAGATAAATGGGGGTAATCTTAGACATATATTCAAAAATCCCCTATTCTATTATTTAATATGTAACTTTCTTTCCTTTGACTTAGATATTATTGTATGATGGCAGAGATGTTTGCACCCACAGGACTCTCCTCTACTAAATATTTATACTTATGCATGTGTGGGAGCTACCATGTTGTTTGTTTTAGAGGCCGTTTCTATTGCGAAGAATAGCTCCTATATAGATTGCTTCTTATGTATAAATGCAGACATAGACACATTAGAAAGACCCTACATATGAATAGGATATTAGGTATGGGATCCCTTATCCGGAAACCCGTTATCCAGAAAGCTCCGAATTACGGAAAGCCCCTCACCCATAGACTCCATTTTAATCAAATAATTCAGAATTTTACAACTGATTTCCTTTTTCTCTGTAATAATAAAACCGTACCTGTACTTGATCCCAACTAAGATATAATTACCCCTTATTGGGGGCAGAACAGCCCTATTGGGTTTATTTAATGGTTAAATGATTCCCTTTTCTCTGTAATAATAAAACAGTACCTGTACTTGATCCCAACTAAGATATAATTACCCCTTATTGGGGGCAGAACAGCCCTATTGGGTTTATTTCATGGTTAAATGATTCCCTTTTCTCTGTAATAATAAAACAGTACCTGTACTTGATCCCAACTAAGATATAAATAATCCTTATTGGATGCAAAACAATCCTACTAGATTTAATTAATATTTTATTGATTTTTTAGTAGACTTAAGGTATGGAGATCCAAATTACGGAAAGACCCCTTATCCGGAATACCCTTGGTCCCGAGCATTCTGAATAAAGGGTCCTATACCTGTATTATTATTATTATTATTAACATTTATTTATAAAGCGCCAACATATCCCGCAGCGCTGTACAATAAGTGGGTTCCATACATTGGACATACAGAGTAACATATAAAGCAACCAATAACCGATACAAGAGGGGAAGGGAGCCCTGCCCAAAAGAGCTTACACTCTACAAGGATATGTTTCCTTTTAAAGAAAAACTATACCCCTAAACAATGTATATTTCTATAAAAATATATTGCAAAAAACCCTGCTTCATCTAAATAAACCTTTACTTTAAAGAGTATATGAAGTTTTATTAAAACTGCCCCTCGGTAGTTGCCCCACTGCCCCAGCTCACCAAACCCTCTCCAAACTGAACTACAGACACAAGAGGATTCTCTAGTGAGAAACAAACCAGCAATGCATCCTTCATCTTGTTCATATATTATTATTATTATTATTTATTTTCATATATAATATGCTACGATTCCGAAGAGCAGATATAAAGGGAAATTGACAGCCGCTACTACAGATGTGGTGAGACAAATGTTGTTGAACTACGACTCTTGATGTATAAGAGAATGCTGGGAGGTATAGTCTTACCACATTTGGGTGAAGCAACACTTCTATGGAAAAAGGAAAATAAAACATCTGCAGTGCAATTGGGCAACATATAATCCCACTTATGCTTTTGGCCCTTAATATCTAATTCTGCTCAGAAAATGAAGGGAGCGAGCAGGGAAGAGTCACGCAAGGTTTTCCTACTTTACAAAAAACTAGGGGGACCGTTTAGATCCCCTTTAATCCTATCTCTTTACAAAAACGTATCCATGGGGCTACTCAGGTTCCAGAGCCCAATTCCAGCCATGAAACAGGAAGGATTAACTTTGCTTTGCGGGCGATCAAAAATGTTCAACTTCTGTGTTTATGGGACAAAACATCACATGATATTAAGGATTCGGATTGGGTTCGACCAGAGGCAAGGATCTGACTGAATCCGAATCCTGCTGATAAAGGCCAAATCTTGGTGCATCCCTAATTGAATTATTTGTATTTTAATATGTTTAATGTTAATAACAGCAAATCAAGCAAATAAGGTGTGTGTGCTCATAAGTGATAAATAATAACATCAATAAGGACAATAATGTGAATTACAGTGAGGAGGTAAATTCATTTTACCAAAATAACTTGTATTTTGCATTATGAGAATGAAGCTTTATTGAGCTTTATTGAGGGAAAGAAACAGGGCAACAGACTGCCACCTAGTGGGCAAAGTGTTAATGACAGTTACTACAAGAGGATGCAATGCTCTTCTCTTACAGTAACATTATGGGGCTGATTTACTTACCCACGAACGGGTCGAAATGAGTCCGATTGCGTTTTTTTCGTAATGATCGGTATTTTGTGATTTTTTCGTATTTTTTGCGATTTTTTCGGATTCTTTACGAATTTTTCGTTACCAATACGATTTTTGCGTAAAAACGCGAGTTTTCGTAGCCATTACGAAAGTTGCGTAAAAAGTTGCGCTTTTTTCGTAGCGTTAAAACTTACGCGAAAAGTTGCGCATTTTTCGTAGCGTTAAAACTTAAAAGGTGCAAAGTTTCGCGTAAGTTTTTAGCGCTACGAAAAAAGCGCAACTTTTTGCGCAAGTTTTAACGCTACGAAAAATCGCCAGATTTTACGCAACTTTCGTAATGGCTACGAAAAACTCGCGTTTTTACGCAAAAATCGTATTGGTAACGAAAAATTCGTAAAGAATCCGAAAAAATCGCAAAGCATACGAAAAAGTCGCAAAATGTTCGTTTTCAAGTCGGAACTTTTCCAATTCGGGTCGGATTCGTGGGTTAGTAAATCAGCCCCTATGTGTATATATATATATATATATATATATATTCTGTCCGGATTTTGTCCAAAAGTATTTACAGCTGTCACCAGTATATACACCTGGGCAAATTGCCCTAGCTTTCCTTGCCCAATGAGAAGATCAGGAGGTTGCATGGTCATAATTCCTATAATGCTAACGCTATTGCTATGGCAGAGATTCTTCCTAAAAAGGTTATAAGTGAATATAGGGTTTTAACATTAGCCCGACACTTAGAGACAATACAGTATATTAACAACAGCTCTGGCATCAGTAAAGCCTTTCTTATAGTACTTGGCCAGCCTCATCAAGGCAGCCCCAAGGCATTGTGTGTAAAGAATAAAACTATTATGGCTAGAAATGTTCTGAATATTCTGAACTTGCTGTGTAGAGCAGCTGTAATAGCCCATAAAGCTTTAAGGCCATCCTTTGGGTGTCAGTGGCACTGCACGTGCTCAGTGTGCTGTCGGCAGCTATTGAGAGCTAAGCTTAGGGGTCACTGGAAATCATTAAGCAGAAAATGGGGTTCACCAGTCATAGAAACTTATACTTACTATACTAAAGTACTAATTCCAGGGTGAGTTAAGGTAGTTATAAAGGGTGTAAAAAACAAACAATGCAGGATACAATTTAAACAATTAAAAGAGCCTCTTTTATTCACATGCAGAACCCTAACCCTAATACACCCTAACCCTAATACACCCTAACCCTTATACACCCTAACCCTAATACACCCTAACCCTAATACACCCTAACCCTTATACACCCTAACCCTAATACACCCTAACCCTTATACACCCTAACCCTAACCTTAATACACTAACCCTAACCCTAATACACCCTAACCCTTATACTCTAGCCCTAACCCTAATACACCCTAACCCTAATACTCTAACCCTAAGCCGAATACACTAACCCTAACCCTAATACACTAACCCTAACCCTAATACACTAACACTAACCCTAATACACCCTAACTCTAATACACCCTAACCCTAATACACCCTAACCCTAATACACTAACCCTAATACACCCTAACCCTAATACACCCTAACCCTAATACACTAACCCTAACCCTAATACACCCTAACCCTAATACACCCTAACCCTAATACACCCTAACCCTATCCTTTATACACCCTAACCCTAATACACCCTAACCCTAATACACCCTAACCCTATCCTTTATACACCCTAACCCTAATACACCCTAACCCTAATACACCCTAACCCTATCCTTTATACACCCTAACCCTAATACACCCTAACCCTATCCTTTATACACCCTAACCCTAATACACCCTAACCCTAATACACCCTAACCCTATCCTTTATACACCCTAACCCTAATACACTAACCCTAACCCTAATACACTAACCCTAACCCTAATACACCCTAACCCTAATACACCCTAACCCTAATACACTAACCCTAACCCTAATACACCCTAACCCTATCCTTTATACACCCTAACCCTAATACACTAACCCTAAGCCGAATACACTAACCCTAATACACTAACCCTAACCCTAATACACCCTAACTCTAATACACTAACCCTATCCTTTATACACCCTAACCCTAATACTCTAACCCTAATACACTAACCATAATACACCCTAACCCTAATACACTAACCCTAACCCTAATACACCCTAACCCTAATACTCTAACCCTAATACACTAACCATAATACACCCTAACCCTAATACACTAACCCTAACCCTAATACACCCTAACCCTAATACACCCTAATATACTAACCCTAACCCTAATACACCCTAACCCTAACCCTAATACACCCTAATATACTAACCCTAACCCTAATACACCCTAACCCTAATACACCCTAATAGTGATGAGCGAATCTGTTCCGTTTCGCTTCGCCGAAAAATTCGCGAATCTTTGAAAAGATCCGCGAAACGCCGAAAAATTCGCGAAACGGCGAAAATGTCGTGCGACAAAAAAAATTGTCGCCCGCGGCTATTATTTTGTCGTGCGGCTATTGTTTCGTCTCCCGCGGCTATTGTTTTGTCGCGCGGCTATTATTTCGTCGCGCGCGGCTCTTGTTTCGTCGCCCGCAGCTCTTGTTTCGTCGCGCGGCTCTTGTTTCGTCGCCCGCGGCTATTGTTTTGTCGCGCGGCTATTATTTCGTCGCCCGCAGCTATTATTTTGTCGCACGGCTATTGTTTCGTCGTGCGCGGCTCTTGTTTCGTCGCGCGGCTCTTGTTTCGTCGCCCGCGGCTATTATTTTTTCGCGCGCTATTGTTTGGACGTGCGGCGAATTTTTCCGCGGCGAAATTTTTCATCCGTTTCGCGAAACAATCCGCCAATGGCGAAATGCGGAAATTCGACGCGAATCCATGCCTGGCGAAACTTTTCGCCCATCACTACACCCTAACCCTAATACACCCTAATACACTAACCCTAATACACTAACCCTAACCCTAATACACCCTAATACACTAACCCTAACCCTAATACACCCTAACCCTAATACACCCTAATATACCCTAATATACCCTAACCCTAATACACTAACCCTAACCCTAATACACTAACCCTAACCCTAATACACCCTAATATACTAACCCTAACCCTAATACACCCTAACCCTAATACACCCTAATATACCCTAATATACCCTAACCCTAATACACTAACCCTAACCCTAATACACTAACCCTAACCCTAATACACCCTAACCCTAATACACCCTAATATACCCTAATATACCCTAACCCTAATACACTAACCCTAACCCTAATACACTAACCCTAACCCTAATACTTTTTTTTTTACATGTGGTTTTTGGATTATTTAGTTTTTTGTTTAGTTATCCAGTTTGGTATTTCAGCAGCTATATAGTTGCTAGGGTGCTATTTACCTTAGCAACCAGGCAGTGGTTTAAATGAGAAATTGGAATATGAAAAGGGGAGGGTCTGAATAGAAAGATAAGGAATAAAAAGTGTCAATAATAATAATAGAATTGTAGCCTCACAGACCAGTAGTATTTGTGGCTGCCGGGGTCAGTGACCCCCTTTTGAAATCTGGCAACGGAAGAAAGAGGCAAATAATTAAAAAACTACAAGAAATAAAAAATAAAGAGCAACTGCAAAGTTGCTAAGAATTGGCCATTCTATAAATAACACTAATGTAAAGGAGATCAAACAATAAGAAATATTTCCCTGTTTTAACTCTTTGTTTCCCTTACTCCCCATTATAAATACCGGGCGTTTGGCCCCTGCTTTCATTTCAATAGCTTTTCCCTATTATAACCCCCCCCACCCCCACGTCTGACTTGGCAGAACACGGCTCAATTTTCCTTGGAGTTCAGGACGATGAATGTAGATGTTCCTTTGATTGATTATCTAGAACGTTTACCCAACGAAAACCAACAACAATTTATCTTTGTGCGGAGATGGATTGCCTGAAAGCAGTTTTAAGATGTAGCTGACATCCCATCTTTTCAGCGGCTTCGGATAATATAAAAACTTGTCAGCAGCTGCTTTTATGTCCCACAGCTCAGGACGTTGCCGACGGTAACAGAATTGAACTTTTTTTGCTTTGAAATTTCTTTGTTTAAAGAATTTTTTTTTTTTTTAGAATGTTCCGATGGGTTTTTTAGGATTTGAGTTAAACATTAAAATGATCGATTAACTTCACAAAAGCCATAATCAACAGCTTCAATTCCAGTAGGAGTGCAATGTAGTTGTGTAGACAGACTCTGTATCTATATACAGGTATAGAACCCATTATCCAGAACACTCGGGACCAAGGGTGTTCCGGATAAGGGGTCTTTCTGCTAAAAATTCAATAAAACATTAATCAAACCCAATAGGGCTGTTCTGCCCCCAATAAGGGGTAATTATATCTTAGTTGGGATCAAGTACAGGTACTGTTTTATTATTACAGAGAAAAGGGAATCATTTAACCATGAAATAAACCCAATAGGGCTGTTCTGCCCCCAATAAGGGGTAATTATATCTTAGTTGGGATCAAGTACAGGTACTGTTTTATTATTACAGAGAAAAGGGAATCATTTAACCATGAAATAAACCCAATAGGGTTTATTTAATAGTTAAATGATTAGAAGACTTAAGGTATAGAGATCCAAATTATGGAAAGATCCTACCTGGATATTGTTAGAAATGAACAAGAATTAACTCCATTCACCTTCATCTTTAACCTCATTAGAAGGTATTTGATCCTTTTAAAAAACAGGATATTGAAGCCCAAATTTGGGAAACCACTAATCTATATTTAACCAAAATTTCATATTACATATATATTATAACACTATGAAAATGAAAGGGAATATTCAGCATTCCTACATTATAAAATAACTGCACGTAAAGCGAATAGCCTTTCTTGTGCCCACTAAGTAAAAAGAAGACATTACTTGGAAAATCAATATTGGATATAAAAGCAAAAAGTGCGCAATCAATAAAAGTCCCCTTTAACTGCAGGAATGTCCTTCAGTGTGGTCAACAGAGATCGTTTAATAAAACATCTAATTAAAGCAGGTTGGAATCTCGGCGCGCTCCAGTGGTTTCTGACACGACAAACCGAAGCTGCAACTTCTACATTTACCGAAACGCCATTCAGTCCCAGTTATTATATAAAGATATTTGGCAAATAGGTTATTTGGCTTCCCAAATCCAAAAGAAAAGTTCCCAAATAATGTATCCAACTATCTGCTGTATGTATAAGAGATATATCTGCCAGTACAAGACAGAAACCTGGGGTAATTATCATTTTTACAGAATTAAACTAGTAATACCGTAGATGAGGTTTTTTTTGCCTCAGAGGGGGGTAAAAATTCCTTTCTGACTCCAAGGGGCAATCAGACCAGTCTCTGAATCAACTTTGTACTGAGAGTAAGTTGTGGTAACTTTGTATTTTCTCAGCTTTATCAGAAAGGTCTATGTAAATACAGCCATAAGCACTCACAGAAATGCTGCTTTGTGTCCTCAGTGAAAAGAAACACCACATTTCTTTCCTTTTATTCTGTATACATGATCTTCTGTGTCAGACTTCCTGTTCTCAAAAAATCCTACAGGGCAGGGCACAAGTCTGCTCAGTGTGCTCCTCTCTCCTCCTCCCTTCGCCTCCTATTTCATCTCTCTTCCCCTCCCCTCTCTGCTGTGTAATCTGAGCCTAGAGCTGTTGCAGGAACAGCGTGCAGGCAGGGAGGTGAAGTCAGACTGAGCTAAAATGACTGCAGCTATCTTAAATAAACAGAGGAAGCTTCTAGGGCTGTTTACTCAGGTATGGTAAACCTTTCTGCAGAACAAATATAGAGTTCTAGGTGGCACTAATGTGGCAAATCTATTGGCAATAAAATGCCAAAAATGCCTTTCCTTCTTCTTTTAGTGAGAAATATTCGAAAAACTTTCAATATTTGAAGAAACTCTAAAACTCACAAATTCGATGAATAAGCCTCCCAATCTCATCCACCACTTACTACCCAGATTACCAGTTTGTCTCTTGGCCTGTACAGTTTTGTTATTTAATATAGGAGATACTGTATGCATTTATTTGTCAGGACCTGCCTGTGCTTGAATTCTGGACTGTATGTTAGGCAGGTTCTGCATTACCTTGTTGAGCCACTCGAGACCTTGGGGAGCCAGTTCTACACTTATTGTTAATTACTCTTCACTTCTTTGTTCATGCTCACCTCCTCCTCCCTTAGTAAGCCCAGGTGTTTGCAATCTGACAATTATTGGGCTTTATAAGCCTGTTACAAGCAACTCCTGGCTGCTTGATCATTAAGCCTTTTACTTTTGATCCAGTGCCCGTATCTGCCTGATTTCTGCCCCTGTTCCTGCCCGTGTTCCTGCCCGTGTTCCTGCCCCTGTTCCTGCCTGATTCCGTGTACTATACCCTGTTCCTCTGCTCCTGTTCCTGACCTCGATTGGATCTCCTGGTATTGACGTCGGCCTGTTTATTGAGTTCTCTCTTCCTTCAGCCTGCCCCTGACCGCTGCCTGTTATTCGGACCCTCCTTGCTCACTGCCAGTCCAGACCCTCTGCCTGCCATACAGACTTGTGTTCTGTTGCCGCCTGCCTCTGACCACTGGCCTGTTGTAAGGACTTTGTATCTGTTTATGTCATTATTCACTCCTTATAATTAGTGATGAGCGAATCTGTTCCTTTTCGCTTCTCCGAAAAATTTGTGAATCTTTCAAAAGATCCGCAAAATGGCGAAAATGTTGTGCGGCAAAAAAATTGTCACCCTCAACTATTCTCTTGTAGCCCGGCTTTTATTTTGCCGTCCGCGGCTATTCTTTTGACACCGGCAACAACTTTTGGACGTGCGGCGAATTTTTCCGCGGCAAATTTTTTCATCCGTTTCACGAAACAATCTGACAATGGCGAAATGCGGAAATTCGCCGCAAATCCATGCCTGGCCATCACTACTTATAATAAATCATTTCACCATAACAACATGTTTCCAGCCTATCAACAACTGAAGTACCCACTCTATCCATATTACACAGCATATGAGCTCCTACCTGTCAGCCACCCACCTGTGGCTGCACCTGACAATATTGCTTATGGCCAATCAAAAATGGAGATCCAGCTCCCAGAACCAAAAGAGCACATCACAACTACCAAAATTAAAACTCTGCCATAACTCAAAATCAGTAAAAACACAAATTTATTCAAAATCCCATATTAAAAACAGAATATACATGCATCCCCCATAAAATTCCGCCTTACACGTTTTGCACCCTCTGGTACTTACTCACAGGCAGGCTGCCTATTTATTTTTTAATATGGAATTTTTAATACATTTGTATTTTTACTTATTTTGGCTTATGGGATACCTTTGATTTTGGTCGCTGTATAGTTTTGTGTCATCTTCAATCACAATTTCCGAAGATTTATGACAATTTTGTAAAATTAAGTCGGCCCAGATTTCTGCAATATCTAGATACATTCTTATGGCAAGGAATTGATCTTATTAAACACCATTTCACTGCACAAACTAACACAAGTAAGTTATACATTTACACTACAGAAATATATTGTTATAATTATATATTATGATAAGGTTCCTAGTAAGTCACATTGGTTACCCTATCCAGACGCTCTCGCCAGTCTCTGTATGAATGTGTATTAAACAATATAATATCAGCACATATATATCTCGCTCCCTGCCATACAAAGCATGTTTTGTTGTTTTCGTCTTAATAAATGATTCATAGCTCCTCTCTATATATAAGGAAACTATTCTGACCTATTTTTACTCACAGAGAAGGAAACAATAATTCTGCTGAATAATAGATCATATCTTAGCTTTTACTGTCTTATTGTGCCATCTCCATGGGGGGATTCGGTCATTTCTCAAGAACTTTCTGTGCTATGTTGCTTTGCACACAAAGACTCAAGTCAGCACTAAACAAAACACACAAATGAACAGAACTGTACTTTAATTGCACAAAATTGTTATTGCATTTGAACTTAATTTGGCCAGTGTTGTCACAGACTGAGATATATAAAGGGGTGCAACTTCCCAACATCCCAGATTTTATTGGTAGGAAGGAATCTCTGAGGGCGCATCCTCCACCACGGATTTGTAGAACTCTACTTAGTAAAGTTTCTTTTAAAGAGTGGTTCACCTTTAAATTAACTTATATAGTATGTTATAGACTGGCCAATTCTAAGCAACTTTCAATTAGTCTTCATTATTTATTATTTCTAGTTTTTTAATTATTTGCCTTCAGCTTTCAAATGGGGGTCACTGATCCCGGCAGCCAAAAACTATTGCTTTGTTGTTATTGTTATTGTTACTTTTTATACCTTATTTTTCAACTTAGGTTATATATCAGTCTCTCATTTAAACCACTCCCTGGTTGCTAAGGTAATTTGGTTCCTAGCAACCAGATAGCTCCAGAAACTGCCAACTGGAGAGCTGCTAAATAAAAAGTGAAATAACTAAAAAACTACAGATAATAAAAAATGAAGACCAATTGCAAATTGCCTCAGAATATTACTCTCTACATCACACTAAAAGCTAACTAAAAGGTGGACCCTAAAAGGGTAATTTCCAAAGTTTGAATTCAATTTTGTTTCCACAGTTTAAATTTTTTTGTGCTAAAACGCCCAATAATTGAATTTCAGAAACAGGAATGTTCAATATTTATTAAGTGCCAAAAATCCCAAAACTCAAATGTAAAAATTCGGCATGTAAAAGCTTGTGAGTTTATGGAGAAGTCAATGGGAGTTGCCCTGGGCAAATTTGTGTTTTTTTATTCAACCGAGTTTTTCAAATTTAGATTTTTTGATAAATAAGCAAACTTTGCGTTTTTTTGTAAATTGAGTTTATGAAAAGTAGAAACAAATAGTGATGAGCGAATCTGTCCTGTTTTGTTTTGCCATAAAATTTGCTAAGCGGCAAGAAAATTTGCTAAACGGTTAAAACCTGTGTCTTTTTTGTCGCCTGCATCTATTTTTTGTCGCCCACGTTTTTTTTTTTTGACGCAACCGAGTCTTTTTTTGAAGCGACCACACCCTTTTTTGATGTGACCGCACCCAATTTGACGCACAACAAAAAATAATTCTGCGCTGCGAATTTTTCCGCGGCAAATTTTCACTGAAGTTTCGCTCATCACTAGAAACAAACTCTAAAATTCACAAACTGGAAATTTGATAACTAAGACCATAAGTCTGTATGTAACACACAACTTTGAAATTCATTGCCCATGATTTGTAAATCATTTCGAGTGACCTGCGATTCAGCACGAAAAACTGTATGAAACATGATATGCGGAATGCGTATCCATGGCGTAATCAATAATCCTTGGGAAAACAAACACAAACTGTTTTGTAGAATTTTAAATGAAATGAAGGTTATATACAAACTTGCCCTTTCCTGATTAATATAACAACCTTAATGTAATATAAATGCCACTCTGAATTATCAAAGCATCTTCTGGTTGAATCTGAATCTTCATTCTATTTTATAAGTATCGGCTATAGCTAGGGTTGCCACTTCTACCGGGGCAGGCAGTGATGTCACAGGGGCGGGGAAGAGGCAGGGCCACAACATCACGGGGGTGGGAAAGAGGCGGGGCCACAGTGTCACTGGGCGTCAATCTCAGTGAGTCCTGCCCTGTTCTCCTTATTTGGAAAACCAGGCAGGAGGTTTTGACCCAGATAGCCCTTCCGAAACCAGGCAGTCCAGGTCAAAACCGGACACATGGCAACCCTAGCTAGAGCCCTATATGTTAGAAGGATAATACATTAGACGTTCTGGTCCCCTAAGCATATGGTTTGGTTGTGAAAATAAATATTACTGTCCATTCCCTAAAAAGAGATCAGACCTTTCACCCATTAATTATGAATTTTTCTGGTAAAATTGCATTTTTCTTGCCCTCCCTGTTGAATTGTTTGTGCTTAGTGATGAGTGAATCTGTCCCATTTCACTTCGGCAAAAAATTCGCCGCAAATCCATGCGTGCCGAAACATTTCGCCCATCACTATTTGTGCTTTGTCTGCTTTATATTATATTTTTCATTTGCAGTAACTAGAGATCGATTGTCTTCCAGCAGCTACAGATGTTGATTTCCTCCCAAAAGGAATAAATGGCCGCTCTTGTACTTCTGAATGTCATTTCGGCAGCCCTTGCCTCTGTGGTCTCAATTTGCCACATGTTATACTAGGGGTTTCCAAGATATCAAAACGGCTGAATTTACTGGAATTAATAAAGCAATGGGGATATGAAGTCAAATATAAAATAATTGTATTATTCCGTAGGCAGTGTTCATTTTTTCTGATTGCTGGCACATTCTTATATGATTAGCGCTAAGGGCACAGCGCTGAAGGGCCCTTTGTCATCCTAGATAAAACCATTGCAAAGTTTTCTATTTTACAAAAAAAAAAGCCCCTTAAGGTACTTTATTGTCTTTCTAATAAGATTTTTTTTTCACCTACCGTCAGCCGGACAGCTGAAGAAGATGAATTTGACAATGAAAGTCCTTTTGGTTTAAATCAAAGCACAAAGTCTAATTAATTGGAAGTCAAAGAGGAGCATTGGCTATGTACAATTATTATGCCTTAGCAAGAAGCCATACAAGCTTTCCCATAGATCGGGAGATTGTTTGAGTGATGTCTGAAGGTTGTAGATTTAAATAATGCCTCCCGGAGATAATATTTTTTGATAAAAAATACTCAATCCAGATAGTTTAGAGAATTCCATCTGAAAGCCAAGTTACACATGTGCTATTTTACCGTATTATTATAATGTGTTCCCTTATTTCTTGGCAGCTCGCTGATACCTCATTGCTTTCCCTTACACGTAATCATGAACCCTGTTTCCCGTCTATGCCAAGTATTGTGGCCCATTGTTCAGTGCTGAAATAAAACTCAATATTTTGCCCAAGGGTTAAACATCTGCTGATCTATATTCAAGATTCTTGTAGTCATTGGGGGACCACTGAAGTGCTGGAAATACAGAATAATGAATCACATAGAAATAGCATATCAAAAACTACATACATTATATATTTACATTATAGAGCAATAATACTGGGCAGACTGCTTCATGCAGCAAGCGCCCATTGATGAGCAGAAACTCCCTCAGCTTATAAACTCCCCATGTAATAACCAATGCTTATATGTACAGGTATAGGACCCATTATCCAGAATGCTTTGGCCCAGGGCTTTTCCAGATAAGGTATTTTTCTGTCATTTTGGATCTCCATACCTTAATTCTACTAAAAATAATGATTAGTGATAAGCGAATCTGTCCCATTTTGCTTCGCTGAAAAATTCGCAAATCTTTGATGATTTTGATGAATCTATGCCTGGCGAATTATTTCACCCATCACTAGTAAACATTAAATAAACCCAATAGGGTTGTTCTTCCCCCAATAAGGGGTAATTATATCTTAGTTGGGATCAAGTACAGGTACTGTTTTATTATTACAGAGAAAAGGGAATCATTTAACCATTAAATAAACCCAATAGGGCTGTTCTGCCCCAATAAGGGGTAATTATATCTTAGTTGGGATCAAGTACAGGTACTGTTTTATTATTACAGAGAAAAGGGAATCATTTAACCATGAAATAAACCCAATAGGGCTGTTCTTCCCCCAATAAGGGGTAATTATATCTTAGTTGGGATCAAGTACAGGTACTGTTTTATTATTACAGAGAAAAGGGAATCATTTAACCATTAAATAAACCCAATAGGGCTGTTCTGCCCCAATAAGGGGTAATTATATCTTAGTTGGGATCAAGTACAGGTACTGTTTTATTATTACAGAGAAAAGGGGATAATTTAACCCTGAAATAAACCCAATAGGGCTGTTCTGCCCCCAATAAGGGGTAATTATATCTTAGTTGGGATCAAGTACAGGTACTGTTTTATTATTACAGAGAAAAGGGGATCATTTAACCCTGAAATAAACCCAATAGGGCTCTTCTGCCCCAATAAGGGGTAATTATATCTTAGTTGGGATCAAGTACAGGTACTGTTTTATTATTACAGAGAAAAGGGAATCATTTAAACATGAAATAAACCCAATAGGGCTGTTCTGCCCCCAATAAGGGGGTTCACATCTTATTTATTGCAGTATGGGGCGGGTATAACAAATGCTTTGTACAGATATGGGATCCCTTTCCCGAAAACCTGTTATCCAGAATTATCAGATATCAGAAACGTCAGATTTAGCGATATAAAGGGGAATGAGTACTGTTAATTTGAAGTAGTTTTGTTACAACAGCGCCACCAACTGGTCTGTTTCTGACCATGATGCAGTCAAGGGAATTGTGAGGAGAAAGAAAGAGGGCTGGGCTGATGTTTTTCTGTTAGGAAAGATGTGAGAAAAGTTACCTAAGGTTTCAAATGTTTTTCCTAACCGCTTTCTTTCTCCTGACAATTACAATCAGGAAACTGACCAGCAGGTGGTGCTGTTGTAACAAAAATAATTCAAATTAACAATACCCATTCCCCTTAATATCTTCGAATCTCGAAAAAATGAATAAATGGCAAAAGAACGATCATCACTAATTATAAAGGTTTACTTATCCTTTAAGACACTTATACCTTAAATCTGGTGAGCTACTCTGATATTCATAAAATGTCACTTTACGTTTCTGTGAATCCAGCAACGTGGGAGTCATCTTTCTTTTGTCTGCACAATATTAAGATTGGAAGGTCACAGGCCGTTTACTCAAGTGCCTGCGAGTGTAAGTGGATCCAGATGTGTCGGGGGAAACTCATAATGAAAAAGATCTCTGAACTATGATTAAGCACTTTCAGTTGTATCACTGAAATAAACCAGAAACTGCTAATAGATAACTACTTTATAAAAACATGCAGAGAAAAAATGTCCTTCGACTTCAATGCAGGGTCGGACTGGGGGTGCAGGGCCCACTGGGGCTGCCCCCCCAGGGGCCCCGCACCCCCCAAGGTGCCCCCACCGGCTACGCCACTCGCATCCCCCACGGTACCCCCACCGGTTGTGTCATTTGCACCCCCCACAGGGGCCCTCGCCGTGCCCCCCTAACCCCCTGCAGGGGCCCCCATCACCCGCCCAACGCCCTCCCCTGAGTGGGTGTAAGTGAAATGCATCACGGGAGGACATCGGCGGCCAGGGGAAGCAGCAACAGGGATCGGGTCTGGGCCGCCGAGGCCCACCGGGTTTTTTTGCGGCCCAGTCTGACCCTCCTCCAGTGTATTTGGTGCAAGAAAATACACAAGGAAAAAAAATGCCCATTGAATGCATTTGGTGAAATTTCAGCAAAATTCACAAGTTTTATAGGGAAATGGGGCAGTTTTGCTTATCACTGCTGTAAACTGATACATGACTTTTGTGTCAAAAAATATATATTTAAAATAAATTAAAAATGATTAAATAAATAAATAAATAAATAAATATATATATATATACAGTATATACTAGTGTATTTTACTATATTAAAATATCCAGAAATTTCTAAATTACAGAAAGGCCATCTCCCATAGACTCCATTATAAGCAAATAATTCTAATTTTTAAAAATGATTTCCCTTTCTCTGTAATAATAAAACAGTACCTGTACTTGATCCCAACTAAGATATAATTACCCCTTATTGGGGGCAGAACAGCCCTATTGGGTTTATTTCATGGTTAAATGATTCCCTTTTCTCTGTAATAATAAAACAGTACCTGTACTTGATCCCAACTAAGATATAATTACCCCTTATTGGGGGCAGAACAGCCCTATTGGGTTTATTTCATGGTTAAATGATTCCCTTTTCTCTGTAATAATAAAACAGTACCTGTACTTGATCCCAACTAAGATATAATTACCCCTTATTGGGGGCAGAACAGCCCTATTGGGTTTATTTAATGGTTAAATGATTCCCTTTTCTCTGTAATAATAAAACAGTACCTGTACTTGATTCCAACTAAGATATAATTACCCCTTATTGGGGGCAGAACAGCCCTATTGGGTTTATTTAATGGTTAAATGATTCCCTTTTCTCTGTAATAATAAAACAGTACCTGTACTTGATCCCAACTAAGATATAATTACCCCTTATTGGGGGCAGAACAGCCCTATTGGGTTTATTTCATGGTTAAATGATTCCCTTTTCTCTGTAATAATAAAACAGTACCTGTACTTGATCCCAACTAAGATATAATTACCCCTTATTGGGGGCAGAACAGCCCTATTGGGTTTATTTAATGGTTAAATGATTCCCTTTTCTCTGTAATAATAAAACAGTACCTGTACTTGATCCCAACTAAGATATAATTACCCCTTATTGGGGGCAGAACAGCCCTATTGGGTTTATTTCATGGTTAAATGATTCCCTTTTCTCCTTTTCCTGAGCATTCTGGATAATGGGTCCTATACCTGTAGTTGTACAGGATGCTATTAAATATAAATATTGTCCTATATTTATTCCAGCCCAGTTTATTACTGAATGCATCAAGAGTTCAATATATTTTTCGTGCCGGCGCTTAGTGCGCACATTTTTGTCTGTTGTCCAACTAGTCATAAAACTGGTTAAAGTGCGGATTAAATTGAAACCAAAAACCAGAAATACAACCAATATGCAGTTTTATTAGAGAATTTACACTGATCTTGAGAGGGAAATATTCTGTTCCAATGCTGCGGACAAAATCATTTTTTATTGCACAATATTTAATATCTATATTTAGCTGAGCGCAGCTTGACTTTGTCATCTGTGTAACGCTGAGAAAATGTATACGAAGGCCAAGAATAAAGTGTAAAAATCCCGGGTTATTACTATGATACAATTGTTTAATATAACCAGATGGCGTAAATTAAACATATTTCTATTTGATGAGACTAAACAGTGTTCAGGGCTGTAATGATTATGTTCATTTGGAACAATAGGAGGCAAATCCGCAAAGTAAAATAACTAATAAAAAGCTACATGTGGTGCTTAATACAGATAGTGAATCTGGTGCATATGATGTCAACTCTATTTAATAGCAAATTAACAGATATATGGGGCATATTTATTATAGTGTGTAATCCAACATCACCGGTGATGTTGCCTATAGCAACCAGTCAGCAATTTGATTTGAGTGGTCACCTACAAGTTAGAAAACAAAAGCACAGATCTGATTGGTTCACCGGCGATGTTGGATTACACACTATAATAAATATAGCCCATAGAGTGTGCTGGATGAATCCATGATATCTATAGGGGTGTAACAAGTAGTCTGCCCTACTTACTTTATTTGAATTTGTTCTTCCACAGCTGTCCAACTTACACCCTTCAAGATTGCTGTGGCCCCCTGGTTGCTGAAGGGGTTTTCACTTCTTTTTATGACACCGCACATCATTCAGGGTGGGTGGGGGCAAGAGCGGGGTTACCAATACTCCTCCCACCTCCTGTCCCTCATGAATGAGCGCAGTCAGTGCTATATTATTTGGGGTAGCTTTGGGTCTCGTTGTTCTGAAATGTAGCACAGAAATGTGTGGCCATTGTGCAAGGCATGGAGACCTTGTCCATGGAGTAGGCAAGTCCAAGATCTGCCAAGGCACATACCAATTGTCCGTTTCCCCCCAACATATTTCTGAAATGTGTGAATTTTATCAGAAAGAGGCAATATGGTGCCAGTAGAGCGACCATGGGAACCAAACAACAGGGCAAGATTGCTCTACGTCATGGAACAAGATGGAGCTAATGGTCTATGGGTTGGGCAGTCCTATGTTGAATGGGTTATTGTTGGCCCACAAATCCAGACTTGGTGCATGTCTTACACAAAAGGTCCCCTGCACTCCCCCATTATCAATATATATAGGGCATTAAGCCATTCTGTGCATTAAGCTGCCAAGCAATGCCCTCCCCTTTAAGCAAAACAGGGATTGTTTGTCCATATATTGCAATATACTCAAGTCGACCAGCTACCAGTCCTACACTCACTTTTATCTGATTCATTAAGAATTCTACTGCTTCATTATACATTTAACAAAGGGACTGAGTTTTATCTGCAACTTACTTGCTTTCAAGGTTAAAACCCCCATATGGTTGCCCTTTTATTGGCTCCACTGGGATCAACTGACTGAAGCTGGGAAGGGTGGGAGCTACAACATGGAGCTCCTGTATAAACTATAGCAAAAAAAAAAAAATTGTGCTCACCCCTAAATTTTAAACCATTAGGCGAGGGTGTAATGAGACTGTGACCTCAAAATTCATATAGACAATGACAAGAGATACCTTGCACTCACCCATTATCAATATATATAGGACATCAAGGCCTTCTGTGCATTAAACTGCTTAGAAATGACTTAGTAATTAAGCTTTTAGGAAGTGTATATAGTGCAAAATGGATATTTCCAGTCTTCTATGCAGACGAGGACAGATATAAGGGACAATAGTAGGGTGCTACTGAAAAGGTGGTAATGATAGGGTTGGAGGAGGCACAACACTGTACACAATAGCCATCATCTATGGCAGAGATCCCCAACCTTTTATACTCATGAGCAACATTTACATGGTAAAAGTATTGGGGAGCAACACAAGCATGAAAACATTCCTGGCTGGGGCCAATAAGAACTATAATTGGCTACTTAATAGCCCCTATCTGGACTGGCAGCCTGTAGAAGGCTCTGTTTGGCATTATACTTGGTTTTTATACAACCAAAACTTGCCTCCTTACCAGAAATTCAAAAATAAGCACCTGCTTTGAGGCCACTGGGAGCAACATCCAAGGGGTTGGGGAGCAACATGTTGCCCCCTGAGCCACTGATCTATGAGCTACCCCATTTCCCTAGTCAGCCATTTGTTGTTGTTCATATCTCTTGGAAAGCTACATCTGGTCCTCAGGTCTCTAGATGGCAACTTCTAAAGCAGTAATGCCCAACCAGTGGCTCAAGAGCCACCAACCCCTTGGATGTTGCTCCCAGTGGCCTAAAAGCAGGTGCTTATATTTGAATAATAACCCTTATTTGGCACCCCCAGGTACATTTCCATACTTGTGTTGCTCCCCAACTCTTTTTACATTTGAAAGTGTCTCAAATGTAAAAAACGTTGGGGACCCCTATGCTAAAGGAGCAATTCTTTCCAGCTTGTGTGATGTCCAGTATCTGTATAGGCCAAGAGGCATCTTTAGAGTAAATGAAACCAGTTTAATTCTCAGTGGCAAAGCTTTTGTTTCATGAAAACCTAAACCTTGTAAAGTAGGCACCTCCTATGCGCGAACCCATTCCCACAGTGTCTTTCCCAGACCTTGTTTTGGCCCGTGTAAATAGAGAAACTTGTAAAACATTTTACACAATGGGAAAGCTTCACGTATGAAACATCTCTGCTAAACGGCAAGGATTGATTTAGGCATAAAATCTGCACTTGCAGCCAAACCTCCCCTTGTATTGTAACCAACTCATTATGCTCATTGGCTGGAATCCTATGGATATAGTTAAACGTTATGAGCTGACGGAGCAGCAGAGTTCACTCTGTATATATTTCCCATATGTTTCTCTGCGGCTCAGCGTGTAATGTGTATATTCCTGAGTAATATCCCGGCCCAGACGCAGCTTCCCAACTGAGCCAATAACAGCTGTGCGGGATACTTGGCACACACTCCCTGGAACAAGGCAGCAATGGAAACCTTATCCCTTCTTTCGCTTTAGGTGTGAACTATTCCAGCTTTGACTTTAATTAAAAATCATAATCTATTTAAAGTGCAGCGCATACTGTGAATGTCTACATTATTTACACACAGGTTTCCTTGGGTCGTAAATTGGAACTGATGTGATTTAAATGCCTATGCTACAGCACTGGTTCATTTATTGTTATTGGGGGTCTGTATGTGAGTGGATAGATAGGTCAGTGTGGGTCTGTATGTGAGTGGATAGGTCAGTATGGGTCTGTATGTGAGTGGATAGATAGGTCAGTATGGGTCTGTATGTGAGTGGATAGATAGGTCAGTGTGGGTCTGTATGTGAGTGGATAGATAGGTCAGTGTGGGTCTGTATGTGAGTGGATAGGTCAGTGTGGGTCTGTATGTGAGTGGATAGGTCAGTGTGGGTCTGTATGTGAGTGGATAGATAGGTCAGTATGGGTCTGTATGTGAGTGGATAGATAGGTCAGTATGGGTCTGTATGTGAGTGGATATATAGGTCAGTATGGGTCTGTATGTGAGTGGATAGGTCAGTATGGGTCTGTATGTGAGTGGATAGATAGGTCAGTGTGGGTCTGTATGTGAGTGGATAGATAGGTCAGTGTGGGTCTGTATGTGAGTGGATAGGTCAGTATGGGTCTGTATGTGAGTGGATAGATAGGTCAGTATGGGTCTGTATGTGAGTGGATAGATAGGTCAGTATGGGTCTGTATGTGAGTGGATAGATAGGTCAGTGTGGGTCTGTATGTGAGTGTATAGATAGGTCAGTATGGGTCTGTATGTGAGTGGATAGATAGGTCAGTATGGGTCTGTATGTGAGTGGATAGGTCAGTATGGGTCTGTATGTGAGTGGATAGATAGGTCAGTATGGGTCTGTATGTGAGTGGATAGGTCAGTATGGGTCTGTATGTGAGTGGATAGATAGGTCAGTGTGGGTCTGTATGTGAGTGGATAGATAGGTCAGTGTGGGTCTGTATGTGAGTGGATAAGTCAGTATGGGTCTGTATGTGAGTGGATAAGTCAGTATGGGTCTGTATGTGAGTGGATAGATAGGTCAGTATGGGTCTGTATGTGAGTGGATAGATAGGTCAGTATGGGTCTGTATGTGAGTGGATAGGTCAGTATGGATCTGTATGTGAGTGGATAGATAGGTCAGTATGGGTCTGTATGTGAGTGGATAGGTCAGTGTGGGTCTGTATGTGAGTGGATAGATAGGTCAGTATGGGTCTGTATGTGAGTGGATAGATAGGTCAGTGTGGGTCTGTATGTGAGTGGATAGATGGGTCAGTATGGGTCTGTATGTGAGTGGATAGATGGGTCAGTATGGGTCTGTATGTGAGTGTATAGATAGGTCAGTGTGGGTCTGTATGTGAGTGGATAGATGGGTCAGTGTGGGTCTGTATGTGAGTGGATAGATGGGTCAGTGTGGGTCTGTATGTGAGTGGATAGATGGGTCAGTGTGGGTCTGTATGTGAGTGGGTAGATAGGTCAGTATGGGTCTGTATGTGAGTGTATAGATAGGTCAGTATGGGTCTGTATGTGAGTGGATAGGTCAGTATGGGTCTGTATGTGAGTGTATAGATAGGTCAGTATGGGTCTGTATGTGAGTGGATAGGTCAGTATGGGTCTGTATGTGAGTGGATAGATAGGTCAGTGTGGGTCTGTATGTGAGTGGGTAGATAGGTCAGTGTGGGTCTGTATGTGAGTGGATAGGTCAGTATGGGTCTGTATGTGAGTGTATAGATAGGTCAGTATGGGTCTGTATGTGAGTGGATAGGTCAGTATGGGTCTGTATGTGAGTGGATAGATAGGTCAGTGTGGGTCTGTATGTGAGTGGGTAGATAGGTCAGTGTGGGTCTGTATGTGAGTGTATAGATAGGTCAGTATGGGTCTGTATGTGAGTGTATAGATAGGTCAGTATGGGTCTGTATGTGAGTGGATAGATAGGTCAGTATGGGTCTGTATGTGAGTGGATAGATAGGTCAGTGTGGGTCTGTATGTGAGTGTATAGATAGGTCAGTGTGGGTATGTATGTGAGTGTATAGATAGGCAGTATAGGTTTGTGGGTGTTGGGTTTACATGGAAGGGTTGAACTTGATGGATTCTGGTCTTTTTTCAACCCTATGTAACTATGAAATATGAATATAAAACTTGCCGGGAAAGCTACACGGTTATCTGTGTGTCACTAGGCAGGAATGAAGGTACACCCCTCATATCCAATCACTTATCAAATCATGTCACTTTCACCTAAGAAATATCTCCAAAATCCGATCATTTATCACCCAAGATGCTGCCAAAATTCTTATTCACTCTCTTATAATATCTCGCCTGGACTACTGTAACTCCCTATTAATTGGCCTTCCCCTCCAAAGACTGTCCCCTCTCCAGTCCATAATGAATACTGCTGCCAGGCTCATACACCTCTCCAACCGCTCCTCCCCTGCCGTGCCGCTCTGCCAATCCCTGCACTGGCTTCCCCTACCATCCAGGATAAAATTCAAACTAATGACTCTCACATTTAAAGCAGTCCATAACTCTGCCCCACCCTACATCTCTGAACTCATCTCTAGGTACCATCCAACCCGCTTGTTACCCCTCTACTGACCTGCTCCCCAACTCCTCTCTCATTCCCCCCTCACACGCTCGTATTCAAGACTTTGCAAGGGCTGCCCCCCTTCTCTGGAATTCGCTCCCACAAACTGTCAGACTTTCTCCCAATCTCTCTGCCTTCAAGAAATCTCTAAAAACACATTTATTTAGAGAGGCTTACCCTAATCTAGTTTAGCAATACCCTGTGCCTCACCTCTCACAACTCTGGTCATGCCCATTCCCACACCTTGTGTCTCAACCCTTTCTCCTTGTAGATTGTGAGCTCTTTTGGGCAGGGCCCTCCTCACCTCTTGTATCAGTTATTGATTGCTTTATATGTTACTCTGTATGTCCAATGTATGGAACCCACTTATTGTACAGCGCTGCGGGATATGTTGGCGCGTTATAAATAAATGTTAATGTAATGTACAAATACCCTTGTGTCACTGGGATGGGGCTAATGTTCCTGAGAAGCCTGTAGAACATCAACTGCTGCCGAGGTCAACAGAAGCACAATGCTTGGGCTGGACACAAACTAAAGTCTCAGCAGGACTGTGTATCCTTACTATACTGTTTATTCTTTGCCACCTCCAATTTCTCCTTTCTTTTATGGTTGTTGTGAATTTCCAGTTAATAACACGAGCTGAGGAGATAGTTTCATGCAGCACCGTGTTCTACATTATAGAGAGATCCCTTTTCTGGAAAAGGATCTCATGAATACATTCCCTATCTGTACTTTGCTCCCTAT
Organism: Xenopus tropicalis; assembly: GCF_000004195.4. Lineage (NCBI taxonomy): Eukaryota > Metazoa > Chordata > Amphibia > Anura > Pipidae > Xenopus > Xenopus tropicalis. The sequence goes on from NC_030683.2 coordinate 16,996,197, forward strand.
TATGTGGCTGAAGATCCCGTGACGTTCTCTTTGGACTAACTCATTTCTAAAATGAAAGTTTCAGGACAGGAAATTTTGTGAATTCTTGAGAATTATAGAAGGATATCCTGATAATTCTGGGACCGGTAATTGCTATTTTTACTGCACAACCGTGATGAATGTGGGGTGATTGTATCTCCCTCTGTTGTGTAAGCATGTCATACAGTTAACTGAATCAAATGTAACTTACAATAAGCTGCTAATTGTTGCTAAAATACCCTAGGGTTGATTCACTAAAATGCGTTAATTTCTACTGCACGCTTTTTTGCGTTAAAAAAGACACGAAATTAGCGCGCGATTCACTACAGTGTTATAGCATGCGTTAATTAGCACGCAGAAAAGAACACTAACGCATGATTCACAAACACTTAGACGCGCTAAATATCGCATTAGACTATGCGAAAATTAACACCTACTTGAGGCAGGCGATAATTATAGAAAAGTACAGTTAATGAGCTTTTGGCAATAAAATAGGGACTTTGCAGTGGGATTTATTCAAGTCTGTATTGGCCCCAGAGTGATGTAGTCTCCAGTTTGCCGCATATAAATAGTAGCATATAAATATTTATATGTGGCTACTATTTATATGCGCACGTTTTAACGCACTTTAGTGAATCAGCCCTCCTGTGTCTTCTCTCTGTACCATATATTTTCAATATTGCAGCGCCAAGCACATCTATGCCTTTTTGCCCCTTGAATCATGTTTCCATTGATTAAGTGTTAATTATGTGTTATTTACTATAATGAACTTACTGCTTTAGCTTAAAGGTGGCCATACACCTGAAGCCAAGCGAGCGGATCTTCTCCCGATATCCCCACCTACGGGTGGGCGATATCGGGGAAAATGTAGGCTAATAAATTATATTGGCGGCAATGGGGCAGTCGGTTCAGAGACCACATAAACAAGCCGATGCAGTCCCCGATCCGACTAAATTTTTTAACCTGCCTGATCAATATCTGGCCAATTTCAGGCCAGATATTGGTTGGGCATGCCCCTCGTTCCTGCCCCTACACGGGCTGATAAGCTGGCGAATCGGTCCAAGGGACTAATATTGGCAGCTACAATCGGCCCGTGTATGGGGACCTTAAGGGCAGTGGAAGACGGGGAGATTAGTCAAATCTTCATTGCCGCGGGTGACTAATCTTCCCATAATGCCATTCCATTCCTGCCCAGACCTTGGCCTGCCTATCAGACACTGCTTGGTTTCTGCCTGCCCAGACCTTGGCCTGCCTAACAGACACTGCTTGGTTTCTGCCTGCCCAGACCTTGGTCTTGACACTGCTGGTTGCTGTCTATCCAGATCTTGGCCACTTATTGGATTAGATCTCAGCCATGTGTGCTTTTTATACCTTGCTACTGTATATCAGCACAATATACCAACGTCATCCAGTATATGGACTCCGGCCTGTAACCATCTAGCCAGGGTTTCCTGACAACTGGAGCTATGAAAACATTCTGGAGCAATGAATCATGAACCAATGTGTAGCAGCCGGACAGGAGAGTTATCAGTTTGGGAAATGAGAATCTTACTGTAGATGTCAGAATAAATGTAAAGGTGGAAGAATAACGGATTGGGAATGGTTTCCTTACTTTCTTAAAAATTTGTTGCTTCCTACTTTAGGAAAGAGTTTGACGAAGGCTCTTTTCTGTTTCAACTTTCAAGATGATAATACCCCAATGCATGAAGTGAGTTCCATTCTGAATTTGTTTTCCATGATGGGAGAAGAAGAAACTGACTGTCCCAAGGATCTCAAAGGGTCCCCTGGACTGTACATTCCAAATTATTCTTAACCATGTAGTAGAGACCCATTTTAAACATCAACCTCATTGCCTGTTTGGGATGGGCTCTCAAACCTCATAACCAGATCCGGGATGGAGAGACTATTTACTGTTCTTCTCTTTGAGCTTTCTAGTTCTTCCACTGCTTTCTTACTCCAACGCCCCAAATTGTGCCCCGTTAGTTATATTCCAGGTGGGTATGTGATAGTTGATCATGTTGGCACCTCGACAGCAATGGGATTCTTAGTGGTATGAGGTGGGTCAAGGCAATACCATATTATACAGACCATCCGTTTAAATATTCAGGCATGGGATCCATTATCCAGAAAGCCCTGTGTGATTATTATTATTATTATGTAACTGTGTAAATAAATAACATGATAAATAGAATGGAATTTAGGTTTTCATTGTAATTATAAAACACATACATAACAACCAAATTTAAAAACAAGATTTTATTATTTTTATATTTATACAGTACTTTGTTTTTTATGTATTTGTGACTTTTAAATCTAACAATAACAGCTAATTATGTCAGTTGTATAAATCAAAAATAAGGGGATCCACAACTTTTTGGTCTTGCGTTGGGCACACTGTTGACCCACTGTAACATAAATGCCTCTTGCTGCTCAGGGTCGAAATGATGCATATAGCTGCCCCAGTCTATGTAAAAAATATATGTGTATGTCATTCAGGGATGCCCAACCAACACCTGTAGAACCCCAGGTTGGACATCCTTGCCAGAGAGGGTCACCTCGGGTCCACCAGACAAGCAAACATCTTGGGACGGCTCTCACAATTAGATATGGCTAGTGTTAAATCGTATAGGTGTTAAGAAGTTCTAAAGGCCTGAAGGGAATAGTCCTTTGCCAGAGTCCATTACTGCTTGGGCCCACCTTGAGAGCCTCTGATACTCTGGTCCATCCCTGAACACAAATCTATCATCCCTTTGGTATTCAGACATAGTCAGATTGTGAACGTGGCACCCAACGTAGGCTTCATAGACTTCCACCTTCAGAATCCTCCAGAGCGATAACAGTGCTGCTTTCCAAACTCTTTGTTTCTACATCAGCTCCGCTCACGGGTCTATTCCCCTCTTCGTCAGTTGATGAACATGGACAGTAGGTTTCCCCTCCTTTCTTCTTGTCTATCTGCATTTCCATGGACGAGCGGAAGTCGATCACCAGGACTACGAGTCGATAAAGCTGCAACATCACTACCAAAATATTCTTAGCCGTGAAAAACACCAACATCTGGTTTATGACATTGAAGTAGGCCATGAGTATCAATCTGGAGACGAGGAAAGGGCCGTCCTGTATCAGCAGGCTTATTCCTATATTCCACAGGTCGGCGCTATATCTACAGACCAGCATGTTCAGTGGGTTCTTCGTTAATGTAGCTGGTTGGCACGCAATGTTCTGCACTGAGAATAGAAATATAACATGTTGTAAAATATCTATGATTTAAACATGAAACATTCATAAACAGAAGCAGATTTGATCCTCCAATCCTCCATTTTATCTAACAAGCTGTCCACACCTACGAAACTGAAACTACTTCACATTTGGCACTTTGTGAGGTAGGATAATTAGATAATCAGTATACAAACTCCCTTCATCCTTTGTTGTGACTGTTTTGTTAGCAGTAGCCCATTATGCAGGAACCAAACATCTTATATTTGTTGCACAAGCCCTGTCCATTGCAATCATGTTCACCAAGGAGCTATACTGACCCTTTAAAGCAGGGTCTCCAACCTTTTATACCATTGAGCCATGTTTTTGTTCTGTCATGATTTGTATGGTGTACTTTTTGTTTCTAAATTACACTGTTTACAAAGCAAATAATTCATTCTGCCGTTTAAAATGTTATTCTTGACCCAACAAATGTATTTGTAGCTGTAATATTGGTGTGTAGGCGCCATCTCAGTGCATTGTGCCTGAGTCTGAGCTTTCAGTCAGCGCTACACATTAGAACTGCTTTCAGCTAACCTATTGTTTCTCCTACTCCCATGTAACTGGAGGAGTCCCAAGCCGGACTTGGATTTCTTACTATTGAGTGCTATTCTGATACCTACTGGGAGCTGCTATCTTGCTCCCTTCCCATTGTTCTGCTGATCGGCTGCTGGGAGGGGGGGGGAGATATCACTCCAACTTGCAGCACAGCAGTAAAGTGTGACTGAAGTTTATCAGAGCACAGATCACATGGCTGTGGCAACCTGGGAAATGAGGAATATGGCTAGCCCCATGGAAATTTTTTAATTAAATATAAAAAAAAAAATTGTGTTTGAACGTGTCTGAAAAAAGCTAAAATCCTCTGAAACAGGAGGTTAGGAGGTTTCTTTAGCAGTCAGTGGGGCATAGGGGGCAGTTTAAGCATACAGTACTTACCCGCAAGGTCCAGAGGGAACTGCAGCATACTCCATGTCCAGACAGCAAGGATAGAATAAACCAGGATCACATTATTTCTGCAAAAGAAATAACCTGTGTGAAAGCCAATAAAAACCTTACGCCAGTCTAATTTCAAACTAAAATTCCAATGTCACAGTTTCCATTAAGGAAGGAAATTTCTCTCTTTAAAATATCCCAATTTCATTTTACATACTTCTAATTAAATATGAAATGAAAAAATTGTATATAAGTTATTCCCCCTGGAAAAGCCTTCCGCCCCCACTGCCCCACTGCGTTCCCCCAATAATTCTTTGGCGATTGGCTAATCACCGCGCCAGTCCTGGCAAATTGTGCCTGAGTTATCCAAATTGGGAAAACCAAGTAGATTGTAAACTCTTTTGGGCAGGGCTCCCTTCCCCTCCTGTATCAGTTACTGATTGCTTTATATGTTACTCTGTATGTCCAATGTATGGAACCCACTTATTGTACAGCGCTGCGGGATATGTTGGCGCTTCAAAAATACATGTCAATAATAATAATAATAATAATAATACACTTGTAGATTGTAAGCTCTTTTGGGCAGGGCTCCCTTCACCTCTTGTATCGGTTATTGATTGCTTTATATGTTACTCTGTATGTCCAATGTATGGAACCCACTTATTGTACAGCGCTGCGGGATATGTTGGCGCTTTATAAATAAATGTTAATAATAATAATAATAGACGCAAGAAGGACTGATTTAATAGGTACAAAAAGTAGCTTTTTACAGTGGCCTTTTTACGGTTTTTTTTTATGGATAATAGATTTTCTGACACAAATTGTTGGTGGTTTAATAAGATTTGGACATTTAAGCTGAATAACCCCTTTAATAGTAATTTCTACAATTGCTATTTCATAAATGTATTTTATGAGTTTATACGTTGGTTTTATTACATTTATCTTTTATTTCATGAACTATAAACAATAAGCAGATCTGCAGTATTAACAGGAGAATGAGTCATGGAATAATCCCCAGGCCGCCGCCCCTTTTCCGTCTCCTCCATACAGAAAGCAGCCTTGGTTCCTTCGCTTTCCATGATTTAATCCCTCTATTAAAGTATAAGATAAACACCCTGATGTTGCCCAAAGGAGATTTCGTTTCCTGGAAGTGCTGAAGAGTTTATTTGCTCTCGCCGGACAGATTTAAGGTCAATTTTGGACTTATTTGGACTTCTGACTCATGTTCTCAGCAGGTAAAGAGATTAATTTCCACCTCACATTTTACCATTACTTTCAAAATAACATTGACAAATCACACATCGAGAATAAAGGGCTGGCAGTGTCATTTAAACTGGTTGGGAAAAACATTAGAAACCTCAGATAACTTTTCTCACATCATTCCCAACCAGAAGAACATCAGCCCCGCCCTCTTTCTTGCTCCTGACAACTTCCTCGACCGCGTGATGGTTGGAAACTGACCAGCAGGTGGCGCTGTTGTAACAAAATTCATTCAAATTACCAGTACTCATTAATAGAATGTAAATTGCAAAAGTGCTTAGAATAACACTCTCATCAATTTTCAATCATTTATTATTATGGATGCACCGAATCCGGAATTCGGGCCAAATCCAGGCTTTTTTTGAAGGATTCGGTTTCGTCCAAATCCATGGTCCCGGCCAAACCGAATCCAAATTAGCATAAATTAGGGTGGGTTCGGGAAACCCCAAAAAAACAAAAAACCCAAAACCAAAAAAGTGGGTTCGGTGCATCCCTATTTATTATATAGATTTACTTATCCTTCAAGCATATTCACTAGCTCCATAGGGGTTATTCACAATGGTACTAGGATGTGAAACTGCACTTTTTGCACATTTTGTACATTGCTCCAGGGTCGGACTGGGTGGGTGCAGGTCCCACCGGGGCCTCTGCCTCGGGGGGCTCCTGCACCCCCCAATGGTCCCCGCTGCAGCCTTTCAACCCCCCCTGCTATCGTCTGCCCCCCTCCCCCTTGGGTGCCTAAATTAAACTTAAGGTCAGCGCGTTGGGGGAGACCTGTGGCTCGGTATAGTGCCCCATCAGGAATCACAGGCCCTTCACAACAAAATTTTCTGGGCTTCCCCCAGTGTCCCCCAAGCATCCTCCTGCTTCCCACAGTGCCCCCAAGCATCCTCCTGCTTCCCCCCCAGCATCCTGCTGCTTTCTACAGCTCCCCCAGCATCCTCCTGCTTCCCCCCAGCCTCCTGCTGCTTTCTCCAGCTCCCCCCAGCATCCTGCTGCTTTCTCCAGCTCCCCCCAGCATCCTCCTGCTTACCCCAGCATCCTGCTGCTTTCTGCAGAGCCCCCCATGCATCCTCCAGCTCCCCCCAAGCATCCTCCTGCTTCCTCCAGCTCCCCCCAACCAAGAATCCTCCAGTCCCCCCCCAAGCATCCACCTGCCCCCCCGAGCATCCTCCTCCGTCCTCCGGCTCCCCTGCACTATGTCCCGCTGCTCCCCGCTACATCTGCGCTTTTATAAGGTTGCGCCCCGTTTGTGATATGTCAATACGCCCGGGGCGCAACTTTATTAAAGCACAGATGTAGCGGGGAGCAGCAGGAAACAGCGGAGGACACCAACAATGACAGAGCCCGGACTTGATTAAAGGGGGCCCGAGCAAAGAAAACTCTAGCACAGCCAGGCCTGGGAAAAGTGTCCCCCCTGTGCCCCCCTGATGGCAACGCTGCATACGGGGGTCGGGTCTGGTCACTAGGGCCCACCGGGTTTTTTCCCGGTGTCTCGGCGGCCCGGTCTGACCCTACGTTGCTCTACATCCATGCCCTTTTATGCATGAGCACCCTAATCCACCTCCATTTGGCCTCTGCAATATTGGGTTGCTGGCTCTGTAATAGGTATGATTTCTCTTTATATCTTTTTGTAGTTATTATGCTTTTCCTCTTCAGGCCTCTGGAACAGAACCTCTGGCCCCACTTACAGGTATATATTTGTACTTCCATTACAAAAGCCCCCCCTACCTGCCAAAATGGTACGCTCCTGCCTTTCTCCTCTTTAAAATTCAGATTTTTGTTGACTAATAGGCGCCATCAATAGTCATTTTTATAGTGAATAAATCATTGCATTTTTAGGAGCTATTTTATGTCTTGGTTATAAAAGGGCAAGGCGAGCTCTTAGGGAACTGTGCAAGAATGTAATCGGAACATGATCTCAGCGAGGACAATAAATAACAATAATGAAAAATATCCCCAGAAATCTCAGTCTTAATTTTAATGATGTCATTTGCCCATTAAACGGTTTTTTTGAGCTTTGGCAATTAAATTGTCTTGGTTTTCATAATGTTATGGTAATGTCAGACTGTTCTTTTAATATCACTATGTATGGAAGTAAAAAAAAAAAGCAATACTCATTTTTAAAGGGAAACTAAACCAGACAATGATTAAGTGAGAATGCAGATGTACAGGAGCCCTATGCCTGCTGTTTAGCATTATAGAAGAACTGCAAATCTATTCAGTTCAGTTGCTTGGGGGGGGGGGTCTCTTTCATATTAAAGAAACAGTACCAAAGCTGGCTGGATTAGGCATCTCTAGGGTTGGACTGGCCCACAGGGACACCAGGGAAAATACCGGTAGGTCCTTTTGGACTTTGCTGCCTGCTACTACTTTGCAAAGCTTTAAACCAATTTAAATATGGTGGTGCAATCCACTGTGGAACTCACGGCCATCTTTAAATTTCCCTCTGAGGTCAGGCCCGGATTTGTGGCGAGGCCACAAAGGCCCGGGCCTAGGGCGGCACATACACAGGGGCGGCATGCCGCCCCGCCGCAAGCAAATTTTAACATTTTGCTCCCATACGGAGCAATGGGGACATGCATGCACATTAGCGGTCACGGCGGGGGGGGGCTTGTTCGCGCATGCGCAAGTTAGGCGCATTCGCGGCGGCGCCGAATGGGGGCGGCCTTGGGGCGCCTCAAGTAGAAATCCGGCCCTGTCTGAGGTGCGGTGGTAAGTACCAGGGGGGCTGAAAGGGGGCAGGCAGGGTTGGGAATTTCAGTGTGGTGGTTGGATGGTGGGCCCTTGACTCGGGTCCAGTAAGCACTGGGTACCCTAATCCAACACTAGGCATCCCCCAGATTTAGCATATCATTTCTTTCCTTCATGATGAAGGAAAGGGGAAAGCCACACTAAATCTAGAACAATCCTCCCACATCCCATACCGGGCCAAGTACCTTTACCTCTCAAGGTCCCCATACACGGGCCGATTGTAGCTGCTGATATCGGTCCCTTGGACAGATTCGGCAGCTTATCGGCCCGTGTAGGGGCAGGAGCGAGGGGTATGGCTGAAATTGACCAGATATCGATTGGGCAGGTTAAAAGATTTAGCCCCGTTGCCGCCATTATAATTCAATCATTTGGCCCCAGGGCCAAACAATCGAATTAGCCTACATGTTCCCCCATATTGCCCACCCGTAGGTGGGGATATTGGGTGAAGATCCGCTTGCTTGGCGACTTCGCCAAGCAAGTGAATCTTCACGTGTATGGGCACCTTTAGTCAAGCTGAGCAGAAGATCCCTTTACAAACACCAGTCCTACAGGGTACCAGTAATTTGGTGCTGTATTTCAGCCAACTGGCTATTGATTCCTTGAGAAAAGGAAAGTCCTGTGAGACTGCTCTGCTTAGAAAATGAAGTTAGTGAGGAGAGAAGAGTCATCTGACTTTAATCTGTCAGTTCTAAGCAGAGCAACACCCCATAAAGTCCCTTTGCTCACTAAATAAATTTTCAGCTCACAGTCAACTCAAATGAACAGCAGGTGGCGCTGATGTTTCTGATTCATTATATTAGCAGTTCAAACATTGCCATTAGAGAAATAAATGTCAATTGCAAAAGTGCTCAAAAGAGCAGTCTGATTGTTTTTACATATTTGATTTAGTTCTAACATTTCCAAAACATTATGTACCTTACATTGTCTTGTTCTAGAGTCTCGCTGGTGAATTCCAAGATATCAGCGGCAGTGCCCACAAACATGAGAAGCAGCTGAGAAAGCTGATCCCGTGTCGTCCCTGCCCCAATGGGAAGGAGCCATTTACCAATTATCAGAAGCAGCAGGAATGTTTGGTGGAGGCCAAGGGTCCAAACGGTTTCACAAATGGCACTGATTATGGCCACGGCCTGTGATTTAAGAGAGGAAATAAATATAAATACATTATCGGGGGCACCCAAAGGTTTTCCGTATTCCTATATAGCACCCAAGGCATCTACACTGAACTATGTTGGAATCAACAGCTGATTCGCTGCTGTTGGGAGCAATGGGAATAGCCCAGTTCTCATGATTAATGCCACTTTCTAGTAAAAAGATTCATCTGTTTGTAGGTTAAAAAATACCTAAACTACGTGCTTTTGTCTGAAACAAAAATGTGTCAGATAGGCAAAAACAATTAGAATTCAGCTTATAGGCAGAGAAGTTACTCACTTACCTTTCTAACAACAGTGTCCGTGTCTCCGGCCAAAGTAAAGTTATACTGTAGTATTGGGAGATTCTCCAATGATTTATTTTTACTACAAGGCTGAAATAGAGGAAAAGAAAAAAATACTGTTAATATGTTAATAACTGCACCATATTTAATAGTGTAGGTTCCACTGATTTTATAAACTAGGTGTGTTACTATGGCTATTCAGCCCCAGTCCCTTCCCAGAGGCTATTATCTCCCCACTGCTACTATAGGCACCATCTCTCCCTACTATACCTGCTATCCCACAGCCCCAGTCCCTTCCCAGAGGCTATTATCCCCCCACTGCCACTATAGGCACCATCTCTCCCTACTATACCTGCTATCCCACAGCCCCAGTCCCTTCCCAGAGGCTATTATCCCCCCACTGCTACTATAGGCACCATCTCTCCCTACTATACCTGCTATCCCACAGCCCCAGTCCCTTCCCAGAGGCTATTATCCCCCCACTGCTACTATAGGCACCATCTCTCCCTACTATACCTGCTATCCCACAGCCCCAGTCCCTTCCCAGAGGCTATTATCCCCCCACTGCTACTATAGGCACCATCTCTCCCTACTATACCTGCTATCCCACAGCCCCAGTCCCTTCCCAGAGGCTATTATCCCCCCACTGCTACTATAGGCACCATCTCTCCCTACTATACCTGCTATCCCACAGCCCCAGTCCCTTCCCAGAGGCTATTATCCCCCCACTGCTACTATAGGCACCATCTCTCCCTACTATACCTGCTATCCCACAGCCCCAGTCCCTTCCCAGAGGCTATTATCCCACTGCTACTATAGGCACCATCTCTCCCTACTATACCTGCTATCCCACAGCCCCAGTCCCTTCCCAGAGGCTATTATCCCCCCACTGCTACTATAGGCACCATCTCTCCCTACTATACCTGCTATCCCACAGCCCCAGTCCCTTCCCAGAGGCTATTATCCCCCCACTGCTACTATAGGCACCATCTCTCCCTACTATACCTGCTATCCCACAGCCCCAGTCCCTTCCCAGAGGCTATTATCCCCCCACTGCTACTATAGGCACCATCTCTCCCTACTATACCTGCTATCCCACAGCCCCAGTCCCTTCCCAGAGCCTATTATCCCCCCCACTGCTACTATAGGCACCATCTCTCCCTACTATACCTGCTATCCCACAGCCCCAGTCCCTTCCCAGAGGCTATTATCCCACTGCTACTATAGGCACCATCTCTCCCTACTATACCTGCTATCCCACAGCCCCAGTCCCTTCCCAGAGGCTATTATCCCCCCACTGCTACTATAGGCACCATCTCTCCCTACTATACCTGCTATCCCACAGCCCCAGTCCCTTCCCAGAGGCTATTATCCCCCCACTGCTACTATAGGCACCATCTCTCCCTACTATACCTGCTATCCCACAGCCCCAGTCCCTTCCCAGAGCCTATTATCCCCCCCACTGCTACTATAGGCACCATCTCTCCCTACTATACCTGCTATCCCACAGCCCCAGTCCCTTCCCAGAGGCTATTATCCCCCCACTGCTACTATAGGCACCATCTCTCCCTACTATACCTGCTATCCCACAGCCCCAGTCCCTTCCCAGAGGCTATTATCCCCCCACTGCTACTATAGGCACCATCTCTCCCTACTATACCTGCTATCCCACAGCCCCAGTCCCTTCCCAGAGGCTATTATCCCACTGCTACTATAGGCACCATCTCTCCCTACTATACCTGCTAGCTTGCCTCATTGTCATTCATATTCCACATTATTGTCTTTATTTTATGTACATCACAATAAGTACATTCTCACAAAATGGATAATGGCCCTGGGATGGCACTGCATTTCTTTGATATGTATTAAATTCTAGAGCTCTCTCTCTTCCCCCAAAGAAGACTATTATTATTATTACAGAGCCAGAGGTCAGAGGGCTGAGAGACATGATGATTTCATGGGTAATTTACCCATTGCACACAGTAGGGTTACTATAATCATTGTAGTACATAGGAAATATCATATCATGGCATCACACTACAGGGATACTTTATTCATCGCTACATAGAAATGTAATTCCTTCATTGTGCAGAGCAGGCTCCATTACAGCACACAGAAAACTATTAAAGCTTATTCTAACTGCACATTTAATTTGTATTGAGATTTAGGGGAGAGCTGAAACCATAAAAAATCTGGAATCAATTTAATAAATTCTCATTAAACGTGAATTCCGTTGACAGAAAACACAGAAATTTATTTATGACAATTAAGGTAGAAATTGCTTTAGAGTCTATGGAAATTGCTAACTATAACAATTCAGATACGCAAAAAAGGAAGGTTCAATAATATACAAATATTTACACCTACGGCATTCTCGCTGTGCCCCCATTGTTGGTAATGGGAGTCTTGGGAAAACAACAATAGTGCTGATGTTTATGTGATTCTTGTGCAAACTGCCAGAGCTGGTGTTTTCACTTGATTCACATGGTTGGTGGTTTTCTTTTAATTTAGTTCTTAGTGGGGGGGAAATGTGTCAAAATGACCCGAATTAATTTTAGTGCCAAATAATCATTGTTATAAAAAATACTAGAACATTCTTCACTTTTCTGGCAGTCAGAAACTTTTGGTACAATGGCACTTGGGGTGATTGAGAATATTTTGCTGCTGGCATGATTTTCATCTTGACAGTCAGACGGATAGACTCTACTCAGAAAACTTCTCAGAAAGTAAACCCAATGTGCAGGCAGGATATATATCAGAAAGTAAACCCAATGTGCAGGAAGGATATATATCAGAACGTAAACCCAATGTGCAGGCAGGATATATATCAGAAAGAAAACCCAATGTGCAGGCAGGATATATATCAGAAAGTAAACCCAATGTGCAGGAAGGATATATATCAGAACGTTAACCCAATGTGCAGGCAGGATATATATCAGAAAGAAAACCCAATGTGCAGGCAGGATATATATCAGAAAATAAACCCAATGTGCAGGCAGGATATATATCAGAAAGTAAACCCAATGTGCAGGCAGGATATATATCAGAAAGTAAACCCAATGTGCAGGAAGGATATATATCAGAAAATAAACCCAATGTGCAGGCAGGATATATATCAGAAAGTAAACCCAATGTGCAGGAAGGATATATATCAGAAAGTAAACCCAATGCGCAGGAAGGATATATATCAGAAAATAAACCCAATGTGCAGGCAGGATACATATCAGAAAGTAAACCCAATGTGCAGGAAGGATATATATCAGAAAGTAAACCCAATCTGCAGGCAGGATTTATCAGAAAGAAAATCCAATATGCAGGCAAAATACTTATCAGAAAGAAAACCCAATGTGCAGGCAGTATATATCTGAAAAAACAATGTGCAGGCAGGATACATATAAGTAAGTAAACCCAATGTGCAGGCAGGATACAAATCAGAAAGTAAACCCAATGTGCAGGCAGGATACATATCATAAAGTAAACCCAATGTGCAGGCAGGATATATATCAGAAAACAACAATGTGCAGGCAGGATACATATCAGAAAGTAAACCCAATGTGTAGGCAGGATACATATCATAAAGTAAACCCAATGTGCAGGCAGGATATATATCAGAAAACAACAATGTGCAGGCAGGATACATATCAGAAAGTAAACCCAATGTGCAGGCAGGATACATATCAGAAAGTAAACCCAATGTGCAGGCAGGATATATATCAGAAAGTAAACCCAATGTGCAGGCAGGATATATATCAGAAAGTAAACCCAATGTGCAGGCAGGATACATACCATAAAGTAAACCCAATGTGCAGGCAGGATTTATATCAGAAAACAACAATGTGCAGGCAGGATACATATCAGAAAGCAAACCCAATGTGTAGGCAGGATACATATCAGAAAGCAAACCCAATGTGCAGGCAGGATATATATCAGAAAGCAAACCCAATGTGCAGGCAGGATATATATCAGAAAGTAAACCCAATGTGCAGGCAGGATATATATCAGAAAGTAAACCCAATGTGCAGGCAGGATATATATAAGAAAAAAACAATGTGCAGGCAGGATATATTTCAGTGCAGGCAAAATACTTATCAAAACAAATGTGCAGTCAAAACAAAAACCAAAGAAAGAAAACCCTATGTGCAGCGTGCAGGCAGGATATATATAAGTAAAAAACCAATGTGCAGGCAAAATACCGTATATACTCGAGTATAAGCCGAGTTTTTCAGCCCTAATAATGTGCTCAAAAAGGCACCCTCGGCTTATACTCGGGTATATACGGTAGTTACGTTCTCCCGGCCGTGCGCTCGCTTGCGAGCGTTGACTTACTTTCCTGTTCTCCCTCTTTATGCAGCACCTGTTCTCCCTGTGTTCCATGTGCACTCCCTCAGTATGCCGACGCTCTCACGCTCTTCCGCTCTCCCTCTGTATGTAGACTTGACTCCATGCAAGCACCTCCTCCATGGACGCGCGATGTAAAATGCCCTTTCAGTTGACTCTATTTCATTGATCCAGCACCTCGCCAGCCATCGGGCGCGCAACTTACTCTAATTCATATCCAGCCCTGGGCATCTGTCGCAATCGCATGCACGTATCCAGCCCCCCCCCTCATGCGCGTGACGTGTGTGGTGGATACGTGCAACGCGACCAATCGCTGGAAAGGTACTGACGTGTGTGCGCAACAGATTCCCGGTTCTGGATATGAATTAGAGTAAGTTGCGCACCCGATGGCTGGCGAGGTGCTGGATCAATGAAATAGAGTCAACTGAAAGGGCATTTTACATCGCGCGTCCATGGAGGAGGTGCTTGCATGGAGTCAAGTCTACATACAGAGGGAGAGCGGAAGAGCGTGAGAGCGTCGGCATACTGAGGGAGTGCACATGGAACAGAGGGAGAACAGGTGCTGCATAAAGAGGGAGAACGGGTGCTGCATACAGAGGGAGAATGGGTGCTGCATAAAGAGGGAGAATGGGTGCTGCATACAGAGGGAGAATGGGTGCTGCATAAAGAGGGAGAATGGGTGCTGCATACAGAGGGAGAATGGGTGCTGCATAAAGAGGGAGAATGGGTGCTGTATACAGAGGGAGAATGGGTGCTGCATACAGAGGGAGAATGGGTGCTGCATACAGAGGGAGAATGGGTGCTGCATACAGAAGGAGAATGGGTGCTGCATACAGAGGGAGAATGGGTGCTGCATACAGAGGGAGAATGGGTGCTGCATACAGAGGGAGAATGGGTGCTGCATACAGAGGGAGAATGAGTGCTGCATAAAGAGGGAGAATAACCTGCTTTTGTCTGCTACTGTAGCATTTTTCTTTCCCTGAAGTTATCAGCAGTGCTGTAACTCTTAAAGGCAGGATGGTCAAAGGGTCCTCCATCCACCTTTCCCTTATCTGCAGCTGCCAACATGATATATTTATGAAGAGTTCTCAGGGGGTTACGCTGAGTGTCCTTTTATTATTTAGTAGCGGCTGCATTTCCCACCCTAGGCTTATACTCGAGTCAATAAGTTTTTCCAGTTTTCTTAGGTAAAATTAGGTACCTCGGCTTATATTCGGATCGGCTTATACTCGAGTATATACGGTACTTTTATAAAGAAAACCCAGTGTGCAGTAAAAATATTTATAAGAAAGGAAAAATACCTATCAGAAAGAAAACCCAATGTGCAGGCAGTATATATATCAGAAAAAAACAATGCGCGGGCAGTATATATATCAGACAGTAAACCCAAAATGCAGTCAGGATACAAATAAAAAAAAAACCCTATTTGCAGACAGGATATATTTCAGAATGTAAAAACAATGCACAGGCAGGATACATATCAGAAAGAGACCCCAATATATTATAAAAGAAACCCAGTGTATAGGCAGGATACATAGGATCATAGAGATCGCTCTTTGGTATCTGTTATCACTTGCTGAATACTTTACCTCGGAATCGTAGTTTATTTCCAGAAGCCAAAGAGATGGAACAATACTTATCAGGTAGCAGAATATTGGAGGTGAAAACCTGTGAAAATATAAGTGTCATATGTCAAAGCCATTAAGTAATTCCAAAGAAAAGTAAAGGGGTAGTTTGGGGTAGTTCAACGGATCTTGGCACCTGTTCCACTGGCCTTCAATTTTAATCTTTTTTTATAGTTTTTGAATAATTCTCCTTACCTTCTGTTGCTCTGTGAGGCTACAGTTTTATTGTTGTTGCTACTTTTTTATTTTTATATCATTCCATTTGGCCCCTCTGCTATTCATATATCAGTCTCTCTGCCTGGTTCTTAGGGTAAATTGGACCCAAACAATGGCTGGGTTTGGCCAATGAAGCTTTTCAGTGGCTTCCAATCAGGGGGACCATAAGGATGCAGTAAAAACCGGGCCTTTACACTAAAACTGCCCATCCATGTAAAGATCAATGTCAGTTGGTCAAACCACCAAACGTGGACTTCATAAACCTATGTGAACTGGTCACAACATTCCACCCTTGAGCCAATGCTAATTGGCCTGAAGGATCTAAAGGAACCCTGGTCAGATACCACCTTGCAAGTTCATAATATCAGTCCTATTCATGGTTAATGGTCTTCTGATTTGGCTAAGGGTCCTACTGGGCTTTCGGGATGCTGGGAAAAACCCAGTGGGCCCTGCTGACCAAGACCTGATCCACACTGGTGCTCCCCCGCTAACCTCCACCCCCCGATTATACCTAGCAAAGTATCAGATATATGTGCTTGGGGTGTGTGGGGGGCCCCTGGAGTGGCAGTTCCTGTGGGCCCTGCACACCCCAGTCTGACCCTGGTAGGCACCTTTAGTTAAGTGACAATTAATGAATAGTAGTTGGATTCGCAGCGAATTTCCGCATTTCGCCATTGGCAAATTGTTTTGCAAAACTTCTTTGAAAATTCGCCATGGAAAAATTTGTTTCGCAGAATGTTTTTGTCGTGCATCAAATTGGGCACGGTCGCGTCAAAAAAAGGTGCGGTCATCTCCAAAAAAGGGGCGGGCGAGAAAAAATAGACGCAGGCGACAAAAAAAATAGACGCGGGTGACAAAAAAGACACGGATGACAAGAAAACTTGTGCAACAAAATTTATGGCAAAGCGGAACGGGACAGATTTGCTCATCACTAATGAACAGTAAAGAGAGAATTTTTTCGCCCGGCATGGATTCGCGGTGAGTTTCCTTGGCTGCAAAAATTTGGCCCGCATCAAAAAAATAGTTGCGTGCGTCAAAAAAAGTTGCAACAAAACTGGCGCAGTCATAATTTTTCTGAAGTTTCGATAATTTTATGGCAAAGCGAAACGGGACAGAATCGCTCATCACTATTTATGAATAGGGTAAAAAAAAAAGTGTATTTTGTGATTTATGGTCTGGATCATTTGATCCTTTCTATGGATAAATGCAACTTGCAGCCATTACCAATTCTAACCTAATCGTCATTCATGTGAATGAAAGAATATCTTGATATTTAGCCGTAGAAATGACATATTTTCGTATCCCTTATCAGTCATGCCGCTCTGGAATTGTACATTTCCTGCAAAATCTGTTTTTTTTTTAAATGAACACCGAGTAAGCGCTTTTCATTAGAATGAAAGAGAATCTTTGTGAATTAATTTCCTTCTTGGAAAGAAGAATCAGAAACTTTACTGCAAATATTTACAAAGGGAGGCAGCGGATGAATAAATATTAAATGACATATTAAATAGGCTTCCAAGCTCCCTTGCTGAAAAATTGTCATGGCTGGAAAACAACCAAAAATAATTTTAATAAATTCATAATGTGATAGCAGGCATCAAAGGGGAATAGAAATTTGGAAATGGATATATTCAGTGGCAGTTACACCAAGATATTTCTGTTTATTAAAGTGGGGGTCATTTATAGTAAAGAGATAGTAAGAGATGTGCTAGACCCAGCCGGTACTGCATGCATTCCTGGGTCCTAAAGCTTCTAAGGGTGAAGACACACAGAGCTACTTAGTAGAGATGTAGTGAACTGTTCGCCCGCAAACTAATTCGCGCAAACATCGGGTGTTCGCAAGTTCGCAAGTTCACGAACTTTTCGCGTATGTTCGCAATTTGGGTTCGCCTGTCGTTTTTCCGCTGCGTTTTTTCTCGGCCTAAAAACGCTGCACATGGCATTTTTCAGCAAATCCCGTTTCCATGGTGCTAATAGTGCGAAATAGCAAAAAACAACGCGTATTTCCGCTAGGTCTGCCAGCTGCCTTTGCGGTTTTACGCAACGCTGTGTCAACAAAGTATTTTTCAGAGACATTTTTGCCCTTGATCCCCCTCCTGCATGCCACTGTCCAGGTCGTGGCACCCTTTAAACAACTTTAAAATCAGTTTTCTGGCCAGAAATGGCTTTTCTAGGTTTTAAAGTTCGCCTTCCCATTGAAGTCTATGGGGTTTGCAAAGTTTGCGAATATTCGTGCTTTTTGCCGTAAGTTCGCGAACGGGTTCGCAAACTTTTTTTTTGAGGTTTGCTACATCCCTACTACTTAGTCGCAGCTACTTGTCATGGCTACTAAACTCCAGAAATTACCCTTCCATAGACAATACTGAGAATTGCCTCTGCTAAAACACACATAGAGACAATTATCAGTAAATGATCAGCATTGTCTGTTTTAGTAGCCACAAAAAGTAGCTGCTACTAGTAGCTCTGTGTGTCTTCACCCTGAAAGATGAGTGGGGCAAGTACAGGAGGTGGAAATCAATCCAAGGGGCCTAGACATTCTCTTCTGTGTATAACCAAGTTTTGGCTTTGGGAGGAGACTTTACATGGAAAAGGCCCACGTCTAAAAGCAGGTTTGAGATCTCCAGGGAGATGTCTCTAAGGCACGTTCATGGCAGTACTGAAAGAATCAAACACCATCCCCATGACTGTGCTTCACCCCTGCTATATACATTTGCATTCCCTGAACCTTATTGATTTTTTACCTAAGAATAAATGGCACTAGTCACCAGTAGACTTTATATAGTCAGATATGTGTAGGTCAGGGTAAGAGTCAATGCAGCCTTCTTCTCAATCCAAAGTCATTCAGGCACTTTACTTACATTAAACCAGCAGGAACTGATACAATAACCACTGATGTGTTTTTAATATCATTTTACGTAGTTGCCGTTGGCAAAACAGTGGGATATTTTACAGATAAATATTAGTATATTTTCTACAACTTTTTTTTTATATTTCAGCTCATCATAAAACATGTTTGAATTATTTGAAATCTTCAGCCTTTAGACTTTGGTCATTTATTTGCTACTTACTATAATTCGCTAGTTTGAATATTTTGGTTATTATTATATAATGAAGTAAAAATGCATATTGATTAGATAGATGATAGATAGACAGATAGATAGATAGATAGATAGATAGATAGGTAGATAGATAGATAGATAGATAGATAGATAGATAGATAGACAGACATACAGACAGACAGATAGATGATAGATAGATAGATAGATAGATAGATAGACAGACAGACATACAGACAGACAGATAGATGATAGATAGATGATAGATAGATAGATAGATAGACAGACAGACAGACAGATAGATGATAGATAGACAGATAGATAGATAGGTAGATAGATAGATAGATAGATAGATAGATAGATAGATAGATAGACAGACATACAGATAGACAGATAGATGATAGATAGATAGATTGATGATAGATAGATAGATAGATAGATAGATAGACAGACAGACAGATAGATAGATAGATAGATAGATAGATGATAGATAGATAGATAGATAGATGATAGATAGATAGATAGATAGATAGATGATAGATAGACATACAGACAGACATACAGACAGATAGATGATAGATAGATAGATAGACAGACAGATAGACATACAGACAGACAGATAGATGATAGATAGATAGATAGATGATGGATAGATAGATAGATAGATAGATAGATGGATAGATAGATAGATGATAGATAGATAGATAGATAGATAGATAGATGATAGATGATAGATGATAGATAGATAGATAGATAGATAGATAGATAGATAGACAGACATACAGACAGACAGATAGATGATAGATAGATGATAGACAGACAGATAGATAGATTGATAGATCTATCCTGGATGCCGCCCCCCCCCCCCCCACTCCCCAGCGCTTACCTTCTGAGCGCAGGAGCGGGTCCGGGGGCGGTGAGATCGCTAGTGCAGAGAGCGCAATTGCGCTCTCTGCACTAGAAGAGACGAATTTCCGGTTTAAAAACCGGAAATTCGGCTCTAAAAGTTACCAGGAGCGGCTTTTTGCCGCCCCTGGTAACTGGGGCGCTTCTGCCGCCTGAGGCGAGTTTCTCAACTCGCCTAATGGCAGAAGCGCCCCTGAGTGTCCTTCTTTTTGGAGATTAGGAAATGGCCACCCTACTACAGGCACCCCATGGCAGACAGGGGCAGAGATGGAAAAGAGTGATAAATAGGCTGCAAAAAAAGGCGGGGCTTGTTTCTATCATAGGCTGGATTATGGGCATCGTTTTGGCATAACTGGCAAATAGCCTCAATTATATCAAAACTCAGGGGCACGGCTGTGCATACCAGTCACTTTTTTTTTGTAATTTGGGGCCCTATTTTACTTGTTGGTAGGTCCCACCACTCAGGGGGAGGGGGCCCTTTTAATTTACTTGTATGGAACCCTATGGTTACAGCTGGAGGACCTGTACAGGACAAAATGTGCAAGAGTGCACTCCTTAGTGCTTATTTAACAAGCATTTATTCCCCCAGTATGGCTGCAGTGTCAGGGGGTGCAGGCCAACCCCATAGGGCAGTAGGTAGGTACAGGGCCCCGTTGTGGCACCCATCCTCCATGCCAATTCATAAGTCGTCAAACACTGGCAATGCTTTATTCATTGGGGGCAGTCACAGGTCTCTGTGCAAAGTGTAAAAAGGAAAAAAATGGAGACATTGGGGGCCATTTATCAACACTAGGCAAATTTACCCATGCGCAGTATCCCATAGTAACCAAGTGGTTGGCTCTTTTCAGCCAGCTGCAGATAGAATAATGAATTATTATTATTTATAAAGCGCCAACATATTCCGCAGCGCTGTACAATAAGTGGGTTTCATACATTGGACATACAGAGTAACATATAAAGCATATAAAGCACCATGGCTTATTGCCCATGGGAACATTTGCCCAGTGTTGATAATTGACCCCCATTGTGCCTGTGTTTTACACATTGCACACTACCTTGGAGGTCATAAATGACCCTTTTTATAATTATTATATTTAATTCCTTAACTTAGCCTCAGCAACACCAGGGTTTGCAATGATATCTTTGGCACGTACACATTTCACTGTATATTAACAAATCCTGTCCAGAAATAATGAATAGATTCAGGTTTATAGAGTTAGCGAGAGCGCGTCTGGAATAGATCAGGAGAGTCACAAAGACCCTACACGGAGCGCTCTAATTGCTCCCTTCACTCGCCCTTATGAGAATGGGACACTGGCCCTTCTGTTCAGTCTCCTGAAACCTGTAATAACAATATCGTGTCGCACTTACGGACGCGCGGTGACAGTCTCTTATTAATGTAGACTGTTCAGGAGAGGAATATTTTCTAATTGGCTGCTTGAAAGTTGTTTTCATGTTGTAAGAAGCCCAATTATTTCTTTTCATAATGTGGAAAGTATTTTCCCGGACTTAGGAAATCCCTTATAACAGGCACTTAGATTGTAAGCTCTACGGGGCAGGGACCTCCTTCCTACTGTGTCTCATACCACATGGCACTTATATATATATATATATTTATTGTATTTATTTATTATATCACTTGTCCTCCCTGTGTGTAATTGTGTATTCTGTAAGATTGTACAGCGCTGCGTACCCTTGTGGCGCTTTATAAATAAAGTTATACATACATACATACATACTTGGGACTGGTCTGTGTCAATGACATCTCCCATGATTCCTCAGCTGCTACTGTGGGCTTGGTACTCATCAGGGATCAGCACGAAAACTTTAGGAATGACTATTGATTTTTGCCCTTTACACCATATTGATAAAAGATAGAAAGTATTATTTAGCTTCACATCTTAAGTGGGGGCAGCCATATATGTGCTATCAGTGTCGGACAGAACCACAGTGCTGGGAAAAACCGAAACTGCCCCGGTCCTCTAGGTTCCCTCTGGCCTAAACTCCACCAATAGCTGCAGTCTCATAAATGCCCACCCTGCCCCTGATGATGACAGGCATGGGGGGGGGGGGGGGGCAGCAAGAGGGCTCCAGGCTTTAGCCCATATTTGGGGTCATCAGTTATAATCAGTGCTTAGTGATGTAGATTCTGTCACATGACTCACTGGAACTTGTTAATAATGTACCCCTATAAATAATGTACCCCCTGTGTTACAATATGAGTATTTAAAAGTCACCTTGGGGTTCTATGACCTGTATAAAAGCACTCAGCCTTTGGCCTTGTGCCTTTATATGGCCACAGAACTTCTAATATCCTTATCGTTTACAGTAGGGGGTACATTATCCCTTATAATACATGAGTGATACTCAGAGTTCCCTGTATAACTCAGCCTGCAGCCTTGTGCCTTTATATGGTCACAGAACCCCTCAGTGACTGCTAATATCCTTATCATTTACAGTAGGGGGTACATTATCCCTTATAATACATGAGTGATACTCAGAGTTCCCTGTATAACTCAGCCTGCAGCCTTGTGCCTTTATATGGGCACAGAACCCCTCAGTGACTGCTAATATCCTTATCATTTACAGTAGGGGGTACATTATCCCTTATAATACATGAGTGATACTCAGAGTTCCCTGTATAACTCAGCCTGCAGCCTTGTGCCTTTATATGGGCACAGAACCCCTCAGTGACTGCTAATATCCTTATCATTTACAGTAGGGGGTACATTATCCCTTATAATACATGAGTGATACTCAGAGTTCCCTGTATAACTCAGCCTGCAGCCTTGTGCCTTTATATGGGCACAGAACCCCTCAGTGACTGCTAATATCCTTATCATTTACAGTAGGGGGTACAGTATCCCTTATAATACATGAGTGATACTCAGAGTTCCCTGTATAACTTATATTATCCTAATATGTTATGCTAAGGGGTAGAATATTCACTGTATAATACAGAAAAAACAGAAATACCCCGAAAATTAAATCCATATAAACCCCCGACCCCCGACCGTGCCACTATATTTAAGTAGAATAGGTGCTGGGAATGGGGGACTATGGTACAGAAGACCCCGAGGTCCAGGCCCCCTTGCTGCCTTGGTTCCCCTGTGACCCCAGTGTCTGTGGTATATATAGTTATGCCACTGAAATAATGTACCCCCTGTTGAAAAATATGAAGATATCAGAAATCACCTTGGCATTCCATGACCTTTATAAAAGCACTTGGCCTTTGGCCTCGCACCTTTATTTGGTCTTGGAACTCCATTCTAAAAATATCCTTATATTTTACACTAGGGGGTGCATTATTTACTATACAGGTATATGTGTGCATTTTAATGTATTTGAATTAATACACTCAGTCCACCATATTGTAATAATTCCACTAAGGAGAAGTGAGTTGCACACATTGGGCTCATATGCAGAATGAATCCTTCCAGGCACAGCAGTAAAATATATATATAAATAAAGACTTGCATAAATCTTTCCACTTCTCCCTGTGCCGAAACAACTCTGTAAATTGTACCAGTGAGCGTTGCCAGATGTAACTAACACAGCATTCTGGCCGCTTGTCCTTGCCTTCTCTAAACCCCTGCGAGTACCTGTAATGGCCGGGGCAGTATAAATCACACAGTCACGCTTACCCATTGCCAAGAGAGATTAGAATCTGCCCAAACTGCGCTCTCTGTGCTACACAATGTATAGGAGAGATATACACAGTCACTATTTATACTACACCCCCCCCCCCCAAAGGGATTAGTAGTAAACCCATAGTAGGACTGCAGGGCTTTTCTGAATTCCAAATATCAGCCATAGGAGCAGGAACAGAGCAGGTATGGCAGGGCATAACATATAAATGCCAGTGTTTATATGGCGGCACAAATAATTGTTAGTGTAGCTTAGCATGAATGTCAGGCTGTAAATGAAATATATCATACTGACAGGTAGGTTTATCTTCTCTGTATTTTTCCTATATATAAATGGAAAAAGTTGGGGGCCTAGCTTATGGCATACATGGATCATTCCGTCATGGCATATTCCCACTCACTGTTTTGGCTGAGGAGATCTACATAGACTTCTATAACAACTACTACCCCGGGTTAAAATTATTATTATTATTTATATTATATATATAATAATTATATGTATATATATATATATATTATTCAATTTGTACAACGCTGTACTGAGTAAAGGGTTCCAAATACAAGACCAGACAGTAAACATATACAGACAAAAAATGATTCACAGTTACATTTAGATATTAATAAGAGACAATAGGGTGAGGGCCCTGCTCACAAGAGCTTACATTCTAAGAGGGATTGAAACATAAGGTGAGGGTAACCAGTGTGGCGGTAGAGTTCCTGTTGGTTTGTAAAGTGATAGTAAGTGCAGAGTAAGAGGTGAATACCAGTGGTTAGTGAGTGGGTGGATTTGCAAGTGGTCTTCATTTTTTGTGCTTTTTCAGTTATTGAGCTTTTTATTCAGCAGCTCTCCAGCTTGGTATTTTAGCAGCTATCTGGTTGCTAGGGTCTTATTTACCCCAGTAACCTGGCAGTGGTTTGAAGAGAGATGGAAATGTGAATAGGGGAGGGTCTGTATTAAAAGATAAGTAATAAAAAGCTGCATAATAAATGAATAATAAAATCTTAGCCTCACAGAGCAATAGTTTTTTTGCTGCCGGAGTCAGTTGAAAGCTAAAAAGAGGCAGAAGAGGAAGGCAAATCATTTAAAAACGATATCAAAATAAATAATGAAGACCAATTGCAAAGTTTCTTGGAATAGGGCATTCTATAACATACTAAAAGTTAAGTTAAAGTTGAACCACCCCTTGTCATTGATCTGGAAGTGAGAGAGGTTGCAATAAGGCCTGTAGTCTTTGTTACAATGAGACTTTTAGGGGATTTTAGAATGTTTATTAATGTCAATATTAACAAGTCGAGGTTGGATTAAAATATATGAGAAAAAAATAAAGGTATAGTGTCCCTTTAAAGAGATTTGAGTGAGACTCCCCCAGTGCAGGGCCCACCAACCGACTGCCCAACCCACACCCCAAGCAGGCAGACATTATATTAGCCTTTGGTGCATCGAGGGAGGGAGATCAGCGGCCCAGGGGAGCGCCCATTGGGGTTTTTCCCTGCCGGCCCAGTGCAACCCTGGATAAGGCAAGAGACCCTCTGAACTGTTTCTCTCCTCTCCCAGTGATGGGCACACACAGAAGTGTAAATTCTCATTATTTGTTCCTTGGCGCAGTCTGGCCAGGGAGGTGGGTGGTGCAACTGTAAAACAGATTTATGGCCCCGGTGCCTCAGTCCCTGCTGGGAAAGCCCTGTTTATTGTCATTGATGTCATCCCATTGCACTAAAACCTTACAAAGGTCATTCGTTGCTTTCTGCGGCTCCCAAAGCTGCGCGCGTTTCTCCTGCAAATTACATCATGTGTTGTTTTTCCCCTTTACTGGAGAACGCGTCGCTTTGCCAAAATACAACCCTCGTAGCCGCGGCTCTGAACATGTTTCAGTTACATCTATATGGAGCTTTCAAACAGCGAATCTTATAGCATCCTAAATCCAATGTTTATATCGCGTACACTAAATATTCCAATGGAAACATGATTAAACCCCAAGGGCATATATATATATATACAGTATAAAGCCAGCCATATATATATAGACTGACCAAATGGCCAACTCTGTATCAGCTTCTGGTAATGAAACGCAAATAAATGAATATTAGATATATACGGGTTACAATACAAATTTTATACAGGTATGGGACCTGTTATCCAGAATGCTCGGGACCTGGGGTTTTCCGCATAAGGGGTCTTTCCGTAATTTGGATCTCCATAACTTAAAGCGGACCTGTCACCCTAAGAAATAAATCCAAATTATTTTCTATATTGTTAGTTGAGCAAAATAAACTTTACTTACTCTATATAAATAATATAAATCTTGTTTCCTTCCGTCTTGGAATTACTCAATCAAAGCAAGCAGGCAGGCACCATTTTGTGGACACTGTTATTAAGGCAAGCTTTGTATCATGCCAAAATCTTGTTTCTGTGCCAGAATGGGGGACCTGATGCCCAGGCCCATGCACTGGCTACACAATCGGATGAGGAGGAGGCAGGGGAAACATTAGATGTGCAGTGACATCTAGGAAGTGCTGAATGGAAAGCTAAAGTTATTGTCTGCCCCGCCTCTATGCCTAAGGCATAGAGGCGGGGCAAGCAATATATGATTGACAGCTGTGATTTTTAAATGCCTTTATAATGGGTTTGGATGTGTTAATATAAAAATGAATTTGGGTTTCATGTTTAATTTGAACAGGATTTTTATTATACAGATTTTCATGTCTGGGTGACAGGTCCACTTTAAGTCTGCTAAGAATCATTTAAATATTGAATAAACCCAATAGGCTTGTTCTGCCCCCAATAAGGGGTAATTATATCTTAGTTGGGATCAAGTACAGGTACTGTTTTATTATTACAGAGAAAAGGGAATCATTTAACCATTAAATAAACCCAATAGGGCTGTTCTGCCCCAATAAGGGGTAATTATATCTTAGTTGGGATCAAGTACAGGTACTGTTTTATTATTACAGAGAAAAGTGAATCATTTAACCATGAAATAAACCCAATAGGGCTGTTCTGCCCCCAATAAGGGGTAATTATCTCTTAGTTGGGATCAAGTACAGGTACTGTTTTATTATTACAGAGAAAAGGGAATCATTTAACCATGAAATAAACCCAATAGGGCTGTTCTGCCCCCAATAAGGGGTAATTATATCTTAGTTGGGATCAAGTACAGGTACTGTTTTATTATTACAGAGAAAAGGGAACCATTTAACCATTAAATAAACCCAATAGGGCTGTTCTGCCCCCAATAAGGGGTAATTATATCTTAGTTGGGATCAAGTACAGGTACTGTTTTATTATTACAGAGAAAAGGGAATCATTTAACCATGAAATAAACCCAATAGGGCTGTTCTGCCCCCAATAAGGGGTAATTATATCTTAGTTGGGATCAAGTACAGGTACTGTTTTATTATTACAGAGAAAAGGGAATCATTTAACCATGAAATAAACCCAATAGGGCTGTTCTGCCCCCAATAAGGATTAATTATATCTTAGTTGGGATCAAGTACAGGTACTGTTTTATTATTACAGAGAAAAAGGAAATCATTTTATAAAATTAAAATGATTTGCTTTAAAACGAGTCTATGGGAGATCCTTTACGTAATTCAGAACTTTCAGGATAACAGGTTTCCGGATAAGGGATCCCATACCTGTAATAGGTTTGTATATCTCAGTGTTCCTATAAATGCCCTCATGGAATGCCCAATATCTCATGAGATCATAAATCTCTCGATAATCTCAGTGCCCCAAGTTAATATATGGAAGGAAAAAAATAAACCCACTTTCTTTATTAGAAAGAAATATATCTCTCTCTTATTTCTCAAAATGAGACAGATATCTCTCTGAAGAAATGAAATATTTTCCTGTCAATCTTCCAAGGATTTGTGTGCAACCATGGAGTTAGCAAACAGCTTTATGCTTGAATAAAGGGGCACTAAACTGACTGATATCAGCTTTGAAAGCTCAGCTCTGAATGGCTGCTCTCATCCCGGGACACACGGGAAAAAACATGAGCGACGCTTGATTTCTCGTCCCAACCGACAGAGCTTTGGTATATGAATCAGCCATTTATAAACCAGAACAAAGTGCCCCTGAGTCTGGCTCCTTGAGAAGATGACTGTGTTAGTAAATTACGGGACTTATTTTCTTTCCTCTTCTCTTTTTCTCCCTCGTCATAATTGTTTCAATGTCTCATCCTGATGCGGAGGGAGAAGGTCGACCTGTTGGTTCCCTGTGCCTTGGAACAGTTATGTCTTTAAGATGTAAGGAAAATATGTCTGGCTCATTGTGGGGAGGGGTTATGTAATGTTATGTTATGTAGGTCCGGCCGTAACCACATATTTGCCTTCATCCAAGGGAAATTTTGCATTTCACCATCGCCAAACTATTGACTAGTCAATCCTGGTTGCTGATTGGATTCTGTGGGCTATAAAACCTCACCCAACGTTTGCGAACACATAACAATATTGCGTTATCCCAACTGAACCCTAAGCGTAGGTTCCCACGTTATGGGGCTGCCCTTCCTATGGGGGCCCAGTCTAAAGGCTAATTTGGGTTCCATTTAGGGAGACTACATATTCAACCTAATCAGGAAGCCTAAAATATAGGGTGAACACTTATTTATTGTCCTAGATATTCATGAAACTGTAGCAAGGTGACAATATTTTCTGAAAATGCTTAGAGTGCTAAGAGCACATTTTGGACAACAATTCAAGGTTTGAGCCCAAATAGTCTGAAAACCTTTTTCCTGAAGGCAAAGTTCAGGCCATTGTTTATAACAGCATCGTGATTTTCTGAACTTATATCTTCATTGAATCTTTTTATCTTTGAAAACTACATTAAAGTCAATAAGGACACTGTAAACAAAGAGCTTTTTGCTTGAAACCCCCATAGGGGTCATTTACATATCCTTCAGGTTCAAGCTATAGAACAGGGGTGGGCAAATCCCAGCCCACGGGCCACGTCCGACCCCTTGGTCTGTTTAATCTGGGCCGCCGACTCCGCAAGTCTCATCACACGAGATTTGGCATCTGGGGACTGACGAGCGGAAACGGCGTAATGCTGGCGCAGCCCGTCGGTAGGTCAATGTGGCCCCTGAGCTAAAAAGTTTGCCCACCCCTGCTCTAGAACATTAGGAGGTACAAAATCGCCCCCTTATGAACCATACATGTAGCACTTTAGCCTGCAGCACTGACAAATCCAACCTGCCCTCTGCACTTTACATCAATGCACAATGCAAGTACAAGGCTTTTGAGCACCTAAGCCCAATTTATGAACGCGAGCATAAGTGCAGAGTGCGGCCTATTGGTTTATTACATGCAACTTGCTATGGTTGCAAATGTCACAGTTTTGTATTGTGGGTAAAAATCATGGCAATTTGCATCTGAAAACTGCATTCAGCACTATGCACTCAATTCATACATAAGGGTTCTTATCCCTTGGCCCTGCCCAGCCTGCGTATTCCAAATGATATGTAAGCTAGAGGCGTTGTGGGGAGGCTCTGGTGGTTCTCTGTTGTTGAAGCACAAAATTCCACCTCAGGGCACAACTAGTGTATTTACTTATTTGCTTTTTCCTTAAGCACTGATACTCCAGAAGCATGTATCAGCTATGAATCAATTAAGTTATGTGGAAAGATCAGAGAAAGTTGGGTTTGGCTTCAATGGAAAAAAATGCTTGCACAATTAAGCTAGAAAGCATTAGGACCAAATTATAGAAAACATTTTTCTCACAGAAATGACAGAAGTACCTGTACATGTTTTTATCTAATATTGGCCATAAAGCTGCCGACTTGAGACCACCAAGCATCTGCGAGTTAATGTAGTCTTCTACCAATGGGTCTCTAAGAACAAACATTTAGATCATACTGCTTTGTCCCATTGGTGGCCAAACTGGATAAAGATCTGCTCATTTGGCATGGTCACATTGAATTGTCTCTCCTTAGGCTCCCATTATACTATTATCATCTGATAGTCGGCCAGAATTTCTCCCAATAAAGAGTCTAGATGGATTAAAAACCTTTAAATACGCTTTCAAAAACATAATTGTGCATTCAGTAAAACCTGATGCATTTGGTCGCCACTTCCAAGAAACCCTGAAAAAATGCAATGACAATGCAGTGGCAATCCTGGGCCAGGAACTACACACTTAAGGGTTCCACAGAAAGTCACAGATACAGAAATGTCAATAACATAACTGTGCTTTGCAGTGTGCCGAGGCATTCAAAATGCCAAAATGCTCCTTTGAGATGTTCTCTGGGCCAAATATGATATCTTATATCTGGAGGGTTATTCCCATATTTGTTGTAAATTGTTTGGCAAAATCTCTGCCAGTCTGAAGCAGTGAAGCTTCCTCTGCACAGAGGGTGAAGCCATAGATGTAGCTTCCAGGCAAGCAGCCAAAGCAGTTACAGAGGAATCTCTTTCCCTACTAGACTGAACCATTGCAAGAAGCAACATATGTGAAGTTTGGAGTGATACAATCCATGACCTATTCTATAGGACTCCAGTAAAACGATGCCTCTAGGACAATGATCCCCAACCAGTGGCTCAGGGCAACATGTTGCTCCCTAACCCCTTGGATGTTGCTCTCAGTGCCCCCAAACCAGGTAGCTATTTTTGAATTCCTGTTTGAATAAAAACAAGATTTCCTACCAAATAAAGCCCCTGTAAGCTGATAGTGAGCATAGAGGCTGCCTAATAGCCAATCACAGCCCTTATTTGGCTCCTCCATGAACTTTTATGGTGCTTGTGTTGCTGTCCAAGTCTTTTTACATTGGACTGTGACTCACGAGTAAGAATTGATGGGGACTCCTGCTCTAGGAAACAAATTATCAAGGTAAATGGTAATTTCTTACTTGTTGGGATAATAGGTATGGCTGCTGGAGCAAGTCTTGGCTTGTGATGACCAAGTGCCACCTCACAGCTGAATAAAAAGGCCAGCGTCCAGAGTACTACTTTCTCCATTCACTTATTTTGATTCAACTTCTTAAAGTGTTTATGGCAGAGCTGACTAAATGGCTGAGATCCATATCTGAAGCCAAAGTCTGCAGATGGCTCATAAAATCTATACTGGCAGATATGGTTTAATGGAAACATTAAATTCCCGTTTAATATTCATGCAATATAACTTTTGCCCCCCCAAAAAAACATGTGATTGGATCAGTTTTTTATTGCTGTTACTGTGGTTGGACCCAGTACTGCATGGATATCCAACACCTGATCAGCCAATAAACAAATATTCTGCTCTAAGAAGGAAGCAACAATTGGGAGCCGATGATTTTTGACTGATGGACCTCATCATAAATAAAACAGTTAAGGGAATAAAGGATTGGGGTTGAATGTATAATGGTTCTACTGGAGTGCATTATGTGTAGGTATGTCACCTAAATCACTCATTGGATGGACTGAGGAGGAGGAGAAAGTTTTAAAACTGCCCACCAATAATTAATAGCTTCTCACCCTAACTGGCTTTCAGGCTGAGCCTTCCAGCTACTGGTTCAACCCCCCCCCCTTAGTTTGGGAAACACTCATCTGGAGAAAGATCATATTTATATAGTTATTCATTGACCTCAAATACATGACCACAATATTTCACCCTACCTTGCATTTACCAAGATGTCTTTTACCAAAACCTCAAACCAGTGCTAAAGGACATTTTTCCTTGGGTGAGTATTACATTTAAAGCAGGAAAACTGCTTTTCAGGCATGCAAAACATTTAATCTCTGCCAGTTAGCATTTTCATAGTGCCAGCTGCTTTATCTTCATCCTTCCCCCACATCAGCCAATCAGTGCTTAGCTTTCACTGGTTTAAAGTGGCTTGGCTGATGGAATATTACTGCTGATTGGCTGCTATAGGTTACTCTAGCACAGGGGTGGGCAGACTACGGAGGATGGATGATGCTGCTGGGGGGGAGCTGGAGGATGCTGCTGGGGGGAGCTGAAGGATGCTGCTGGGGGGGAGCTGAAGGATGCTGCTGGGGGAGCTGAAGGATGCTGCTGGGGGGGAGCTGAAGGATGCTGCTGGGGGGAGCTGAAGGATGCTGGGGTGGAGCTGAGAGGATCTGTGATTACTGATGGCAGCCATGGGCGTAACGCTGGCCTGGCCTGTTTGTAAGTTAATGTGGCCCCTAAATCAAAAAGTTTGCCCACCCCTGCTCTAGCCGAACAACCTTAGCCAATATTTTTAAAAACCTCCTTTTGTATCAAAATCAGCTCACAATGATATTACTACATGTATATACCCCAGTGTGTCAGAGAAAGATCACAGGAAGAGGTTAAGGCTGAGAAATCGGTGCCTACATTTCCAATATGTCTTTTGATTATCAACCTTATTTGGGATTGGGAACAATACATTTTGCAAAGAGTAGACCTGTAAAATGTTCGAAAAGCAGTGTATATTACAATCCTTAATAAAGAGCCAAAATACTATCAGCGCTTAATTTAGTCATTCACACCACTCCATGACCCTGGGGAACCTGCAGTCTCATACAGGCTTATGCACAGGAGGGAAATGTATCAGAAGCCAGTTACGTAGCCTGCATGCTTGTTGACTGTGTAAGGCAGTGGTTTCCAACCGGTGGCTTGGAGGCAAGTTTTGGTTGCAGAAAACCAAGTGTACTGCCAAACAGAGGCTCCTATCAGCTGCCAGTCAACATATGGGCTACAAATAGCCTTTATTTGGAACACCAGCCAAAAATGGTTGGGAATCGCTGGTGTAAGGAAATCAGAGGGAGAACATATGAACCCCATTTAGATGCTTCCCTGGGTGGTATTGAACCCAAGTTTTGCAGCACTGTGAAGCTATAGCAGCAAAATAAACTCAATGCCTAAGAGGAGAACTTCATTTTATATTAATGACTATGATAGTAGGGGCAAATAGTAACTTTGTACAATATGATTCCACCAGTCCTTTGGCCATTGATTTTGGAGTTGACGGCTTAAGGCATCTCTTGGTGTGATCACCTTACCAAACTTATATAGCCCATACTACTAATAGATTACATTAGTAATACATGAGCACTCGCTGTAAGTGGTCTCTCAAACCATGGCCAAAGATTACATAACAAGTGTCCAACCTGCAGTGCTCCAGCTCCATCCAACAAGAAGGAAGCTCCATCAGGTGAAGGGTTGCAACTCAAGATCATTACATTCACTTTGTTAATTAATATCCTTACAGTATATAGCACTGACCTAGTCTGCAGCACTTTACAGATATTATACATCGTTCACATCATTCCCTGCCCCATTGGAGCTATTACTTGTTGCAGTTAAACCTGATTCCCCTACCAACCTGTCACCAAGATGCAAGAAATATAGTGCATTTCTTCCTATAAATCATTTCATGGAAGGCTCATATATAAACTCATAAGATATCACAGGTGACAAAACAAAGGAACAGTAAAGATATATTGATGACTATTTTCTGTACTTGAGGAATAAGGAGATGCTCCAATGAAAGAAGAAGACTAAGAAGAGAGAAAGCATTCATTCAGGAGCTCAGTGCAAGGGTTGCTTACCATTTCAAACCTCTGCCCTTCTTAAATTTCAACGTCAGCACCATCTCAAGGCACAAAAGGAGGTTGACGAGAGCCAAAAGCCAATACATGCTGTCCTTCTTAATGACCGTGACTCTCCAAACCCCCACCAAAGAGTGCAGCATGAAGAGGAGTCTCGTAATGACTGCATTGAGAAACACTATTAGCTCCATGGTGCAAAGCTGCCCTTCTTTGCACTCCCTGTCTCTCAGCTCTCTTTCCCCCTCTTCCTCGCTGAGTGCAGAAAAGTTCTTCTTAGGATGTGTGTGTGTGTGAGTGTGTGCAGTGACTTTTTTCCCCCGTCTGTTACAACAAAGAAGCTTACAGCAGCTCTTTCTATGAACGCCCCTCCTCCAGACTTCCTGAAATCCCTCTGCTTTAGAATGTGTCCCACTGTATTGGGTTAAGGCTGAACAAATGTGAGGGACACCACCACAAATGCTTGTCCTGCCTTAGATGACCCAGTAACAGAAATATAACTTAAAAAAACAAAAAACAAAAAAAACATTGTATTGTTGTCTTCCTATCCAGATTATGGGAATGTTTCCTACATATTCTCTTCCGAACATTCTAGTTTTCTCAAGACTATAATTACAAAGCTATTATCTCGCCATTTGTATTCCCCAGCCCCAGCGATTAACAGAGTAGTCCAATATATATATTTTTTCGACGTCAATTATTCATGATACTAGAAGGATCCTAATGCCAATTTCTGGGCACGGAGTGGGAACTGACAGCTAGGGGTATGGAAGTTCTTTATACTGATGTCTCTGTATATACTGTATGGGTTTAAGAGTCATGTTGCGGCTATTACTGCCTAAGTGTGAGTGTGACATGTTCTTTTTTGTGAGCATTTTTCATGCAAATATTTATATTCCAAGGTAAATTGACATTTATTATCCCAGATCGCTAATTGTCTTGTTAAGTGATATGTAAGCACACTATACAGAAGAGACTACACAGTCCATTCATTCATCATTTCAGCAATAACATTCATTAATCCAATAGAATAGTACCAGATCTATAATCCAGACTCTTTATCCCGAGTGCTCTAAAAATAGGCTGTTCCCCACAGTGTTTTACAGAGTCGATCTGCCGACTTACACAACTTACACAACATAAATCTATGGTGATGGCACAAAGCTTGTGTGTATATGAGTCAGTAAGTACGGCCACCAATGCTTCTTTCTGTAGAGGAAATGAGAGGCAGTAGCCCTTTCAACACTTCCCCCTTTATTAGACAGACTGATACAGTAGGGACGGATCTTTCTGAAGAGCTCACAATCTATAGGGGCAAAGATAAGGCAGACATGATTTCCCTTGTACAAGGTTGGACTGGGCTGGTGGGACCCTGGGAAAAACCCAGTGAGCCCTGGCCATTGTGGGCCCTGCCAATCCATGCCTGCTCCCCATCCCCGCCGGGAACTGTCTGTGGGCTCTCCTGGGTGCTCCCCACCTCCACCCATTATCGGGGCCAAGTATATGCAAAAGGTATGGGAGTGTGTGGCAGGTTTCCTAGTGGCCTAGCTGTGTAGAGAAGCTCGTGCCTAAGTGGGGTTGCCACCTTCTGGCTTTACTAAGTCTGGGCAGGGAGGGTGGGCAGTGATATCATGAAAACGGGGGGAGTGGTGTTGGGGGCAGGGACGATGATATGATGGTTGGTGCTGGAGCACTAAAACATTATTTTGCCTAGTCCTGCGCTTAAGGGCAAATGCCCATACCTGATGCACTCTTACCTTCCAGTTTGTGCCTGTATGTTACCCAACCACTTAGATTGTAAGCTCTACGGGGCAGGGACCTCCTTCCTACTGTGTCTCATACCACATGGCACTTACTCCCTGTGTATTTATACTTATTTGTTGTATTTATTATAACACTTGTCCTCCCTGTGTGTAATTGTGTATTCTGTAAGATTGTACAGCGCTGCGTACCCTTGTGGCGCTTTATAAATAAAGTTATACATACATATATAGGTGATTTGCCACTCACCTCGTCTATCTAATAGAGTCCTGTCTGGTTCCTAATTTGGAAAACCGGGCAGGTAGTTTTGATATGGAGTTCAAGCCACAAACGCAGTGTGCAAAGTGCAATATCAGATGCCAAAACACCCACAATTCCAGCATTCAAGGTGGCTGTGTCTCCAGGGTTTGAGAGAGTCAGTAGGTGCACTTGCATATGAATCAGTAGAAGAGACATGACCCCCCCATACCCTCACCCAGCTGACTAACAATTAAAATGCTTGATACAACCATCCTTTGGAGTTACACCGGCCACAGCTTTATTAGATACAAACAGTGTAATCAACACCAAACGAATACAGTGTATATGAAAACATACACATAAATGCGTATATTAATGGATCTTCACAATAAATAACAATCACATAACAGTAAATTGTAACCATGGACATAGCTCTAGATTGCAAACCTCCTGGCTCAGAGGGCCTTCCCCCCAAATCTCCAATAGCCGACTGTTACCAAGTGACCATTTTCAAAGGCCCACCTTGTATTTTAGGAATAGAATGCCACTAATCCAACCAACTATGGCCACCTACCATATGGGTTTAATCACTGCCCCAATACACACCAACTAACACCCTGGCTCTTCTCACCAAGAGCTGTGATAAGAAGCTTTACGGGAACCAGCTAGTTTTTTTCCATCCCAACTATTGATAGCTAACTAACTAACTAATAACTGGTTACCCATAACCTTCCAAGGCCACATGAAAAAGCAAAAAAACTAAACAAGGTTCCCACCAAGAGCTGTGATGAGAAGCTTTACGGCAACCAGCTAGTTTTTCCTTGCTGGACCATCCCAACTATTGATAGCTAACTAACTAATAACTGGTTACCCATAACCTTCCAAAGCCACCTGAAAAAACAAAAAAAACTAAACAAGGTTCCCACCAAAAGCTGTGAGGATAAGGTTTACGGGAACCAGCTAGTTTTTACTTGCTGGACCATCCCAACTATTGATAGAAAACTAACTAAAAATTGGTTACCCATAACCCTGCAAGGCCACATGAAAAAACAAAGAACTAAAACAACAAACCCTCCCCCTGTCCCAGGGAAGTTGGAAGAGCACTCAAGTGTCTACTGATCAGACATAGTAGTAAAACAAAGCAAGGCCAATCATGTTTTACCTTTAATTATTAATGGCACAAAATATACCACTGACCCACCCAGTCCCTCAATGCTGCACCTAAGTGGTGGTTAAGGGATATGGAAGTCCATTAAATAAAAGTCCAATCACCAGGATATGTCCAGTATTTATTTTTGCGGTTTCTAGGATTTTTTTCAAACAAAAGAGACAATATGAATGGAAAAAGTTCAGTTCTTCCCTTTAGATGACATGTGTAATGCTTTAGCTGAGAGACAGTGTGAAAAAAGATATATACAGTGGAGGAAATAATTATTTGACCCCTCACTGATTTTGTAAGTTTGTCCAATGACAAAGAAATGAAAAGTCTCAGAACAGTATCATTTCAATGGTAGGTTTATTTTAACAGTGGCAGATAGCACATCAAAAGGAAAATCGAAAAAATAACTTTAAATAAAAGATAGCAACTGATTTGCATTTCATTGAGTGAAATAAGTTTTTGAACCCTCTAACAAAAAAAGACTTAATACTTAGTGGAAAAACCCTTGTTTGCAAGCACAGAGGCCAAACGTTTCTTGTAATTGATGACCAAGTTTGCGCACATTTTAGGAGGAATGTTGGTCCCACTCCTCTTTGCAGATCATCTCTAAATCCCTAAGGTTTCGAGGCTGTCTCTGTGCAACTCTGAGCTTGAGCTCCCTCCATAGGTTTTCTATTGGATTAAGGTCCGGAGACTGACTAGGCCACTCCATGACCTTAATGTGCTTCTTCTTGAGCCACTCCTTTGTTGCCTTTGCTGTATGTTTTGGGTCATTGTCGTGCTGGAACACCCATCCACGACCCATTTTCAGTTTCCTGGCAGAGGGAAGGAGGTTGTCGTTCAGGATTTCACGATACATGGCTCCGTCCATTTTCCCGTTAATGCGAATAAGTTGTCCTGTGCCCTTAGCAGAAAAACAATGTTTCCACCCGCATGCTTGACGGTGGGGACGGTGTTTTGGGGGTCATAGGCAGCATTTTTCTTCCTCCAAACACAGCGAGTTGAGTTAATGCCAAAGAGCTCTATTTTGGTCTCATCAGACCACAGCACCTTCTCCCAGTCACTCACAGAATCATTCAGGTGTTCATTGGCAAACTTCAGACAGGCCTGCACATGTGCCTTCTTGAGCAGGGGGACCTTGCGAGCCCTGCAGGATTTTAATCCATTGCGGTGTAATGTGTTTCCAATGGTTTTCTTGGTGACTGTGGTCCCTGCTAATTTGAGGTCATTAACTAACTCCTCCCGTGTAGTTCTAGGATGCTTTTTCACCTTTCTCAGAATCATTGACACCCCACGAGGTGAGATCTTGCGTGGAGCCCCAGAGCGAGGTCGATTGATGGTCATTTTGTGCTCCTTCCATTTTCGAACAATCGCACCAACAGTTGTCACCTTCTCTCCCAGCTTCTTGCTAATGGTTTTGTAGCCCATTCCAGCCTTGTGCAGGTCTACAATTTTGTCTCTGACATCCTTGGACAGCTCTTTGGTCTTTCCCATGTTGGAGAGTTTGGAGTCTGCTTGATTGATTGATTCTGTGGACAGGTGTCTTTTATACAGGTGACTAGTTAAGACAGGTGTCCTTAATGAGGTTGACTAATTGAGTAGAAGTGTCTAACCACTCTGTGGGAGCCAGAACTCTTAATGGTTGGTAGGGGTTCAAAAACTTATTTCACTCAATGAAATGCAAATCAGTTGCTATCTTTTATTTAAAGTTATTTTTTCGATTTTCCTTTTGATGTGCTATCTGCCACTGTTAAAATAAACCTACCATTGAAATGATACTGTTCTGAGACTTTTCATTTCTTTGTCATTGGACAAACTTACAAAATCAGTGAGGGGTCAAATAATTATTTCCTCCACTGTAAATGGGTTCTGTCCACAACTGACTTATTCCTATGTTAATGTCTTCAATACTAATGCTTGCTGCTTTTTCCCACCACAAGAAAATTTTACTCTAGTTATTACATAATGTTATTATCCTAACTGTAAAACTAATTAGATAAAC
Source organism: Xenopus tropicalis (assembly GCF_000004195.4). NCBI lineage: Eukaryota > Metazoa > Chordata > Amphibia > Anura > Pipidae > Xenopus > Xenopus tropicalis. The sequence continues at coordinate 17,034,297 of NC_030683.2, forward strand.
AACATGGCTACTTCGTAGTAGACAACATAGCTATAAGTATGGACCAATAAGCTGCCGGCTCAGTCTCAGTATGGCCAGGTTAACCTTCTGGAGACAGGCTGGCTATCTGTACTGCTCCTGTTTCAAATTCATAATACTAGCAGTGCAAAACTGTTAGACTTAGGAACACTAAACATTTTATATTAGTTTTTGGGGTGTTCAGTTTCCCATTGAATCCAATTTAAGAATTACATTGAATATTTCAATTATATTTAAGCTGCATTGCAAAAGAAGTGTCATCGCTTTTGATGTTTTACAATAACAATGACAAGACCTTAGAAGGCAATGGTAGAACTATTTACATTGGTAGAACTAATTATATGATGAACTTGGCTTATCCTGATTGGCCTCCAGTAGATTCCTTATATCTTTATATCCTTTATATCTTTAAACTGACATTATCATCAAGAACAAGTTAGTGTTTGTTCCTTAACACAAGAGTTTTTGGTAAAGTGCCAAAAAAAAATAATAACTAGAGTTTTTAAAACAATAATCTGCATAAATTAGATATTTTTCTATTTTCTATTTTTTTTTGAATACCATTCAAGTGGCTGAATGATTTATTTGTACGTAGGGTTCTGGAATGTGTCCTTGTATAGCCATTATTAGTTCTTTATCTGCCTTTTATTACATTCAGTCATGTTTAAACAGTATGCACAAAAAGTAATCTATGAGATAAACGAGTCTATGATTTGTCCTTTATTGTTGCAGGGGCCCCGAGAGGCAGGATGCGCCAAACACATTTCCGTGATAAGAGAGAAAAAGGAAATTGAAACAGGGGAGTGAGGAAACGAGGAGTAGCAGGAACTGTCTGTGCTGAATACGTTCTACATTTAATATCGGGGTAATATTCTGCTTACTGTTTCTGGGACATTTATTGTCCAATAATTATTCAATGCTCATTTGAGATGATGTCAAATTGATTTGTTCATCTCTTTATTTCAGGTAATGGTACTGGAAAGCACTGACCACATCCTTCTAACAGTAAATTCTTGCGCTCAAAACAAGATGAACATAAGGGAAGAAATGAGGAGACTTGGAGTTGGAGCTGAAAGTTGTTTCTACAGGTCCCAGTAGTATCTGGCAAAATAATAAGGGATGTCCTAGAATTATTATCTCTAGTTGAAGGATTCATTTTGGGTTTCTTGGAAAAGGTTTGGAGAAAAGGGAGGTCACTTTAAGCAATGGACAGAATGAATAGATATACAGCAAGGTTTGTAAGAATTAATGAGGGGTACAGTATTTAGGCGGAAAATACCAAGAAAAAAGTTTTCTTTGGGTGGATGGAATACTCTTAGGAGCCATGGTTTCACTGGTTTAGACTCTTACTATGTGCCATGGAAATAGTTAAGAAGGATTAAAGGTGGCCATGCATTCTATCATTATGATCTTTCCCACATCCATTGGTCGTAGGAAAGATTGTTCATCCACTCTACTAACATTAAGAGCTGAAACGGACGATTCGGCATTAACTGAACTCACCTGCGCGGTTCCGCTTTGCGCGCTTGCGTGTGTGCGCGTCCTGCTCATCGCGGGATGTTGCGCACTTCTACGACAGGCTGATGTCTGACGCCACAGGGTTCTGTGCATGTGTGGTGCGTATCTAAGGGCGCTAAATGCCTCCTCCTGTGCTAAGTTGTCTGTAGCCTTTGAAACTAAGCCTGACTGATTGTTGATTATCCATTGCTGACCCCTTTGCCTGCCTGACCCCGTTTCGCTCTAATCTTCCCATATTGCCCCCTTCTTCTGCTTCACGACTACGATGACTGCTGCCTGCCCAAGACCTCTGCCTGTTCCCGACTACAAGTCTACCTTACGTTTTTACGGCCTCCTTGCCTTTTCTTCTAACCCTCCCCTATTCCCATCCTCAGGAGTTCGGGTAGTGGAAGCTGTAGGGGAGAGTCATTTCTCCACAAGATATTCTCCACTACGGGTTTGTGACATTAACGTTGCAATGTTTGAGCTCTTTCAAAGGCGCCCAATCAAATTTTTCAGTCCTGCCTGTCCAATGTACGACCCATATCCAAGGCCTTTACTGATACCAGTCGCCTTGTCTCCCACCATACATGCACCGATTATCATAGGAAACTTTGTTTTGTACAATAATATTGATGCATATATGGTCCCCTTAGGCCGTTCCGTGGTCATTGTTTACTGCTTTATAGCTGATGTTAAACATTAAAGATAAGCAAAATGGATCAGCAAGTTTCAGATTTCAGAATTTCAAATGACCAGAATCTGGTACAAAGTGTGTTTCAGTTCTTTACTCAGAACTTGGGTTGTAACAAGAACCTTGTGACTTAAACCCCTGTCTCAGTTGTGGTGTTTCCCCCGTGACTGCGCTCGTGTTTATGAACAGTATAGAAGGGGTTAACTGGAACCACATGAAATGAAGCTCACCATTTGCAATTTTCCTTTCATTTTCAATCATTGAAAATCACTTGATCTGATTCCCTTTGACTTTTTTGGCATTCGGCAAGTTTTAGATGTGTTATTTGTAATTTTGTACGTTTTTTGTTTTTTAATGATCAATCTCAAGGTATTTTGATGAAATAATCATGATTTTTATGTGCAGTGATTTTCGAGAATCTCTGTAAAAACGCAAACACAGTTATTAATGAATCTACACCTTACTGTAACTATTCTAGTCTGAAAAACTAAATGTACACCTGTTCTGTTTGTTATACTAAGTATACTTACTATCTCTATGAAGCCAATAGAATGGATTTTGTAATGTTGATCTCATTGACATTTCAGTCGAGCTCTAACAATGAGTCACTGACCAGTCTGTCTGACATAATATAACCAGCTGCCTGTGTGACATCCACTGGAATTATTCTTAATGATTATTGCCCTTTTTTTTATATTGTGCCCACATGTTGGTGCTGTAGGAAGTATGTTTATCATTCACATTACCTGAGTTATATGAGAATAATCCTTGTTAAGGGCAGAGTCAATTCTGTGGCCCTCTCAAACATCCCCTCACCCTTCTGCTTACCTCTTTTGCTCCTACCAAAGACACTCACACTTTTTGGATAGAAAAGGCCGCAGCTTGTTTATTTGCAACAGTATCAAAGTTGTTTAACAATAACATATTAATGTCATTAAATAACATAACTTAGTCTCTTGGTACATAATAACAATAAGCCGCTGAAGGCTGCTTTGTGGAAGCTGTACCTGCCCCCACTGCAATCATTTCCCTGAGGTTAGAAACCCCCTTTCTCTAGCCAACACAGCCCCATTTACCACTGACCTATGGTTGTAATCCCTAGCCTCAGGCCTAACCTTGTGCCTGGATCACCTTTATTTATGTACACCCCAGCTGCGACTATGTTAATAAGGGAGGGAGGGTGGGAGCTGCTAGAATGGAAATGGCTCCTTTCTTCTGTGCTCCTCCCCATTTGTTCTGTTCCTTTTTCATCTCAACCAATCCCCTTCTGGACTACATTTCCCATAATGCCCCACACCCAAAACCCTTATCCCCGGGCCTTTTTCCTAACCTTATCATGGCCCCGTGCCCTTACTCCTGCCTTGTTCTATTATGGGGCCCCTTTCACGTAGGTGTTGGTGCTGCACTGAAGTACTGAATAATATACTGCTGTACAATTGTTTCTCTTTTGGTTTTAAAGACCAATGTGAACTTCCCTTTCCTACTGTGCATCTGAGTACTTGAATTTCTTAGTAAGTACATAATGCTAAACTTAGACATTCTTTGGGGAACATTTACTGTAAGCTCTGACTGATACAATGTCATGTAGATATCCGTGGGTTTGCCTGATTCTGTGGGTGTTATACATGGGGGTTACAAGGTTGTAAACTTGCTTACAAGCTAAGATTTCAAAAATACACACCTGCTTTTGGGAGCAAAACCCAAGGGGTTGGTGAGCACCATGTTGCCCCTGAGCCACTGGTTGGGGATCACTGGCCTATACCGTGCCTATAGCTAACGTTGCTGGAGAATACAGGTTGGGTATAAAATTGGGCCAAAATAATTACATAATAAAAGATCTTCTCCAAACCAAAAGAGGACCTCTCTAATGCTAGGAGTCCAAGGCAAAGGCCTTTCTGCCATAACCTGAACCAACCATGGAAATACAACCCGCTCCATCTGCATTTGCCAAGGGGAAATAAAACTTGCACCTTTCTTTCTGCCAAATCAGGTGGGACTGACACTTCCCAAAAACCACACGTGAATGAGAATTTCTATTTAAGGATGCACCGAATCCTGGCTTTTTTTCAAGGACTCGGTTTCGGCCAAACCAAATCCAAATTAGCATAAATTAGGATATGCTAATTAGAATTTGGAAAGGGTTAAATGGTCAGATGAAAAAAAAAATCGATGCACGCAATGGTAATCCTAATTACCATATGTTAATTAGGATTCGGTTTGGGATTCACCCAAATCCTTCACAGGGGGTTCGGCCGAACCTGAAAAAGTGGGTTTGGTGCATCCCTATTTATAATGGGTATTTATCTTACCAATATGGGATAAAAGTTGTGTCAGTGCAGTGCTACTATACTATTACTGTCCGATGTTATAGCCTTATAGTGAGCCAGATATGCCAGTCCCTGCAACACAATGCCCTTGGGCACGCCCCTTAGGGCTGGGTATGTAGCACTGATATGTATCAGTATTTAATATATGTCCACTGTCTAAATAAGAATAAATGAGTGATGTCACAAAAAGAAATCTACTAAATACTGAATACCAATCCCGTACAGGCCTGGAACTGTCGCCTAATCCCCTAGTTTTACCTCTTTTCAAACCTTAAAGAACTACTATGACCACCATTTTGTATATTTGTTTTTTTTAAATATATAGGGAGTTATGCAATAAAAGTCACTAAGTTTGCCCAGGAGCAGTAACCCCTAGCAACCAATAAGAAATTTGCTTTTAAAAAGGTGACAAGTAAATTGTACCTGCTGATTGGTTGCTATAGGTTACTGCTTCTGGGCAAACGTATTTTATTGCATAACCCCAATAGTGTTATTATGTTAAAACTGAATGCATAGGGTTCAGCTTACTAATAATATCAGCACTGACGTCTACTGAAAGCCAGACTTTGGGTGAAGTCCCTAGAAAATGTATTTCTGATTTCTTTGCTATTCTTTTTTTTTTTTGTCTATATCCTTAACCCCTGTCTGCAATGTGCATCAGGGATTAATGGATCCGGGGTGTTAAGGTGGCCATACATGTCAAGATCCGCTCACTTGACGAGTTCGCCAAGCGAGTGGATCTTTTCCCGAAATCCCCACCTATCGGGGGGGGGGGGGGGGGGGGGCGATATCGGGTGAATTTAGGCTAATTTGGTAGTTTGGCCAAACGATCTAATTAGAACGCCGGTAATAGGTGCAGTCGGTTCGGGGACCGCATCAACGAGCCGATGTGGTCCCCGATCCGACTAATTTTTTGACCCGCCCGATCGATATCTGGCTGTCATTTGTGCCCCTACACAGACCAAAACACTGCTGAATTTATCTAAGGGACCGATATCGCCAGCTACAATTGGCCCGTGTATGGCCACCTTTAGAGCTTAGCACAGCCATAGAGCTCTAACACCTCATACAGCAGAATTTGTATAGTGGGGATAATGTCACTTCCATTATTAAAAAACGCTGGCCCCATTCAGAGAGGTGGTAGCTCTAGGGCAGGACTGGAACTAGGGGTAGGCAGGAGCAACTTGAGGGGGACATGATTCCAGAGGAGTTAAAAAGTTGCACAGTTTCTGCTTTTCCCTCCACACTAAGACCTCTCTGCACAGAGCACTGGGGATTGGCAGCAAGAAACTGAAATTAATAGGGGGCCAGGGTTGGACTGGGCTGGTGGGACACTGGGAAAGGACCCAGTGGGCCCAGGCCCAATCCCTGTGATGTTGCGTATGACAAAGCATACAATGCAGTGGGAGGGCGGATGGAGGAGGTCCTGAGTGGGGTGGGGCCCCCTGAAATGGCAGCTCCGGTGGGCCCCAGACTCCCCAGTCTGACACTGTAACGGGCTGGCAGTGAGTAGTGGGTGAAGACAAATGAGTAGGCGATGGGGGGATGTCGGGGGGGGGGGTGGAAGTTGGCTCCAGGTGACACCCATATCTTTTGGCTCGGCTCAGGGTGCAGGGTTCCTTGCGTCTATAGGCGCACTTGTGTATGATTGTTTGTGACAAACGAACAACGACTGAGGGCAGCAATGCACCAGAGTAAGGAGCTTATTCAGACTCTAGTTTATTTAATAAATAATACAAATACGAGGAACCTTTGCAGATATTTTAGCTCAGCTGCACTTTTCTTTATAAATAAAGGGCCTTGTAACAAATATTCCAACTGCTGCCAATGCTTTAAGATCCCCCATTTGAGATTTAGTAAATCAACTTTATTAGGCATTATGTCATGTTTCCAGCCTTAAAAACACGATGCCTGATGATAGCCTCCCCTTCCTATACATTTCCCCTATGTTAGAGCCGGGCTGGCTATTTATCAGCACTACCTTTGCACCGGGAACATCTTGCAAACATTTCAGCGTTGGTTGGAGAGCTCTGCACTCAGTGATTTCTCTGGAGGCCGAAGTAAATCACTCCACGCCCTGCCATGTGTTCTTCCTAAGGAGAAAATCACTGTACAGCTGCGTTACGGTAAACACTGGTTCTGTAGCTAAAATCCAACACAAAAGGGCATTTTCTACTAATATATCCCGGTGAATGCATGAATAGGAATGTGGCTTTTCAGAATATAGATAGTAGAGTTAAACCTGTGATATTCATGGCTAGCAAGCAATCCTTTTTATTGCCTTACTCATTACGGCTCATTAAATGACGCTTTTCTGGGCAGTTTTAGAGCAAGAAAGGGATTTTGGAGGAGCAGGACAATTTTGGCATTATTTGGATGCTTAAATATTTATACAGAGGCTGCGCTTACAGCAATATTATTACCATCAAGTATTGATAAAGGGGAATAATTATTATATTATACGACTGTTGTAGAGACTAGAGAGGCATTTCATGATAAAATAAAGGGAAAGGCACAGACTGGGCATTCAAAATGTATATCGAAATTTCCCATGCCCATTGCAGGGGCCCCTTCTTATCTAAATGCCAGTGGCAAAGAGGGAGGCATCACTTGCAAGAGATATGAACCTCACCGCGCCTCCCAGTAACGCACCCATGGAAAAAATGACCTACACGGCTTGTCACTAATGTGATAACTGACACGGGGGGGATTCTGTTATAATGACTGAGATCCAGAACCCAACAGCGCAGCAGCTTGTATGGCGTCCAAGGTTCCCCACCTTCCTCTATTGGCTGGCACGCTGTTTCACTGACACACACAATAGTTATGTGCTTATTCCGCTCTAGTTCCGTGATACAGCATCAGGCTGAGGGCTGAAATGCAGAAGGAAACAAGAATAAAAATAACGTGGACATTATGTAACATTGAACAAGCATGTTGGCATATAAAATAGCTATATATATATATATACACAGTACATATATATTTACTTAAAGTGGTGGCTCACTGTTAGATTAACTTCAGTATTATGAGACAATTTGCAATTGGTCTTCATGTTTTCATTTTGCTTTTTGAGGGCCACCTAGTGGTTACCCCCCATACAAAGTTTTCCTAACATACACACATACGATAGTAACCACTAGGTGGCCCTCAAGAGTATAAAGGTGATTACATGGATTGTCAGTAGAGCCTGATTCAAGGCCACATTTGGCCTAAAGCATTGCTGTAATGCAGTACCAAATACACTGAAGGCATTTTAGTTTAGCCCGGATATGGGGTGCCGTTCCGGGTTGTGGCAGCTGATTTGTTCCAGTGGAAAATGGCCACAGGAGAACGTGCAAAAAAACATTGTGCTGCCTACATTATCCCTTCCAATGCACTCAATACCTTCCAATTAAATTCAGCAACTTTGTGTTCCGCGTTTTACTGTAATCAGCAACCCCCAAACTGACCCCCTAATAGTGATGAGCGAATTTTTTCACCAGGCATGGATCTGCCGCTAAATTCCACATTAAACTATTGGTGAATTTTATTGCAAAAATTGCCCTTGCAAAGTGAGGAAAAAAGTCAGAGTTGCATAAAAAAAAGTTGGGGTCTTGTCTAATAAGTCAAAATTGTGTCAAATAAGTTGCGGCAAAAAATTTTCTGCAGTTTCTTGAGATTTTCAGCGAAGCTAAATAGGACAGATTCACTCATCTCTACACCCTAATAGTGAGCCCTATTATTTCTAATTTTCTCATAGTTTATTGGTGTATTCAAGGTTGGACTGGGCCCTAATGGGCCCCGGCGCTCCAGACCGACCCTTTCTGGCACTCCGCTGGCGTGTTAAACTTATGCGCGCTCAGGGAAGGACGTCGGGTGGGGGACCCTGCGGGGGGGTTAGGGGGTGTGGGGGACACAGCCGGCGGGGGAACCTACAGGGCCCTGCACCCCCCAGTCTGACCCTGGGGGTATTTAATGCTCTATTATTCAGGGTGCTGTGTAGTCCCCCCCATTTGCACCCTGTCCAAAAAGCTATTGGTATGACACCCTGCTGCCCCGGCTGTAGCACCGATGGGCAACCAGAAGCTAAATTTGCACTTGTTGCATAATGTAAACAAGCCATCAGATGGGCCGTGCCAGTGCCATTTAGTACCGACATTATCTGCCCTTTGGCTCCTACAATCCCAACCTTATTTTCCAAGGCTTCGTATTGATAACTAGAAATAGCAAAACACCGACACCCATCCGGGAAAGAGAGACAGATTAGAAGACATGAGAAAGGAAGGAATGCAAGCAGAATAAAGTAGGCATTGACTGGACTTCCTTCCCGGCCTCATTGCATTTCACAGTTTCAGATTCAAGGCACCTTTGGAAAACATGAACCGCCCATTTGAAAAGGGCACTTGTATTGCGCACAAACACAGAATTAGGGAAAGTGCCTAAGGGCTCAGTAAGTTATACAGTAAGGCCCTACCTGGCTTCCTATTGCCTCTTACTGAGAGCTCCATATTACAGGTATGGGATCCCTTATCCGGAAACCTGTTATCCAGAAAGTTCCAAATTACGGAAAGGCCATCTCCCATAGACTCCATTATAAGAAAATAAGGAACAGTCCTATTGGGTTTATTTCATGGTTAAATGATTCTCTTTTCTCTGTAATAATAAAACAGTACCTGTACTTGATCCCAACTAAGATATAATTACCCCTTATTGGGGGCAGAACAGTCCTATTGGGTTTATTTAATGGTTAAATGATTCCCTTTTCTCTGTAATAATAAAACAGTACTTGTACTTGATCCCAACTAAGATATAATTACCCCTTATTGGGGGCAGAACAGTCCTATTGGGTTTATTTAATGGTTAAATGATTCCCTTTTCTCTGTAATAATAAAACAGTACCTGTACTTGATCCCAACTAAGATATAATTACCCCTTATTGGGGCAGAACAGCCCTATTGGGTTTATTTAATGGTTAAATGATTCCCTTTTCTCTGTAATAATAAAACAGTAGCTGTACTTGATCCCAACTAAGATATAATTACCCCTTATTGGGGGCAGAACAGTCCTATTGGGTTTATTTAATGGTTAAATGATTTTTAGCAGATATAATTTATGGAGATCCAAATTGCAGAAAGATCCCTTATCCGGAAAGCCCCAGGTCCCGAGCATTCTGGATAACAGGTCCCATACCTGAACAGGCAACACTAGGGGAATGATATAGTGAAAAGGTAATAAAATATCATGAAAGGAAAGGAAGGACTGGGGGAGTGGGTACATTTAATATAACATTAAAAAAATGATTATCCTTCTTTATTTATATAGCTCCAGCTTACTTACTTATGGTTATAATATGCAGGAAGGTATCTAAACCTCTATCTATTACAATATTATTATATTCCCACATCCTTTCTCCCACCTCGGACCTGACCTGATCCATTATTCCCTACGGGCGGCTGGGGAATGTTTGGCAGAACGGACGTTGATGATTTTATCCTTTATCACTGCAGTACTATAGGAGGAACTCAGTGATATATTTGTAGGAAATTTCCATTAACACTTATACATAAATATATATTTTTTTTGCCGGCAGCCACAAAACTATTGCTCTGTAAAACTGCAATGTGATTATTGTCACTTTTTATTACTTATCTTTCTGTTCATCTTCCAGTCTCACATTCAAACCACTCCCTTGTTGTTAGGGTAACTTGTACCCTAGCAACCAGATAGCTGTTGAAATTCTTAATAAGACTGGTGCTGAACAAAAAGCTAAATAATAAAAATGAAGGCCAATTGCAAATTGTTTCAGAATATCCCTACATCATGCTATAAAAGTTAATTTCAAGGTAGCCCTTTTTAATTTTATTTTGTATTTTTAAAGAATAGTTTGAAAATAGCTGATTTACAGTGCCATAGAGATGAAATTATATATATATATATACAGTAAATACTGTAGCTTTAATAACATATGGATATGTGATGAACAATTACACATATATATTAATCATTATTAACATACAAGAGATCAGTTATGTATCAGTGGGCACTAAGGGGCATCCCTTACACTAAGCATTTGCACCTACCCCGGCAAACTTTGCACCAGGCGATAAATTCAGTGCAAGGCACACTTGGTGGCTCAGGGTAGGTGGTAAAAACAGGGGTCTGGATTAATCTTGTACCTGTTTTTGTGCAGGGTCCCTAATGCATTTTGGGGCCATTTGGCGCTGCTACTAGAGCAAGTACAGGACAAGCATACAGATACCCCTGGGCTACTGCCCACAAACACACAACTTAACTGGCAGTTGGAAAGTTGTGCCTGACAGTGTGGAATTTGTTTTCAGGCACAAAGAGCTGTTACACTGGAAGGCAAAACATTCATGGGGCGAGGTTTATTGTGGGTAAAAAACGAGGGCTCATTTATGTCCGCAGAGTAAGCAAAATGCAATCTGGAGGGCAATTGGCAATTTTTTTTTTCCCCACAACGCATTTTTCTTTACAACAATGTAAGTGTGGTTTGACCATTGCTCCTGGTGCAGTTGTATCCAGTTTGGGAAAATGAATGCAACTGTGCGGAAGTCCATAGGGCATCATTTTACCACCTGAGTGACATCTGCACCTGATTCTTTAGGCGCAAGTGCCCCGCGCTTATTGACACTGGGCTCGAAGGGAACCCTAGAGATACTGCCTGGACAAGAGGCGGGGGCAGCTCCATGGTCCCCAGTGTGTCAATAGTAGGGATACACCAAATCCAGGATTCCGTTCAGTATTCAGCCAGGATTCAGCCTTTTTCGGCAGTGTTCGGATTTGGCTGAATCCACAGTCCTGGCCAAACCGAATCCGAATTAGCACATGCTAATTTGGATTTGAAAGGGTTAAATGTCCGCATAAGAATTTTCGCCACACGCTGTGCATGCTCTGACATTTAACCCTTCCAAATCCTGATTAGCATAAGCTAGTTAGGATGCAGTTCGGTATTCGGCTGAATGCCTTACAATGGATTTGGGGGTTCGGCCGAACCTAAAAAAACTGGGTTTGGTGCATCCCTAGTCAATAGGCGCAGCAGCACCCAGTTTGGAACGGAAAGCAGAAAGGACTGAGAGATGCCAAGTGCTAGTGATGAGCCAGGCATGGACTCGTGGCGAATTTCAGCATTTCGCCATTGGCGGATTTTGTCAGGAAACAGGCACAAAAATTTGCCATGGGAAAAATTCGGCACGCGTCAAAACAAGTCGGGGATGTGTCAAATTGGGCGCAGTCGTGTCAAAGTTCAGTGCGTAAAAAAAGTTGCGTTTCGCAATTTTTTTGGCAAAGCAAAATGGGACAGATTTCGTTCATCGCTACCAAGTGGAACTATATGGCAGCGCTAAGAGAGCATTTTGAAGCAATTACCTTTAATATAAGTGCCTTTAGGCGCATCTAACTGTGGGGAAAGTGCAAGTTGCCCACTGCTCTTACAGAGATAAATGAATCCGACAGTCTTAGCACTTTTGTGCCAGTTTGCTTCTTGCCCCCCACCCTGCCCCCCATCATGTCACTCTCAAGGATAAACATTTAATTGACACTCCAACTGACTTTCTAGAGGGAAACATTACTAACGGAGCTAAATACGGGGGGACCCCGTTTCCCAGCCTGGGTGTAAGAAATAGCAAATCACTGGGTATACGGTAATGAGAAAACCTATATCCTCTGCTACAGGAATTTCGCTCTGTGCGTAACGATCCCCAAGGATCTATATTAAGTGTAAAGATTCTTACAGCAGCCAAGGAAGCTCACACAGCTCACACATTCCATTTGTCAGTAAGTGCAGCCATTCCAGGTCTGTTAAAAAAAAAAAGTTCTTGCCAATTTCGCACTTAAAATAACTGTTTTTGTCCTTTTTATACAAGAACCTGTGATTCTGAAAATAGGAAATACAAAGCCAGTGGCTGGGGTGCTGCAGGTAACCCCCTGTCTCTATACGTGCAGGATCCTGAGTCCTTAATAATGACTGATAAGGACAGTGAGGGAGGTGCTGAGATAAGACAGGGGGTGGGGGGGAGAGAACTCTGCAGATGTTTTACATTATTTCTGGAGAGATTCTGTGGAATCCAAGTTGCAGGTTCTAATGTATTACATTCTGTTTCAGTTAATGGAAAAAACATGTTGCGAGTTAACTTTCAGCGCTTGGACGGCCACAAGGGCTCACAGGTAAAGGGTTAACCTTAAAGGGGTGGTCCACCTTTGAAATTAACTTTTAGTATTATTATTATTAATATTTAACTTTAAATGTAGAAGCTCTCCAGTTTGGAATTTCAGCAGCTATCTGGTTGCTAGGGTCCAGATTATGCTAGCAACCAGGCACTGATTGGAATAAGAGACTGGAATATGAATAGAAGAGGGCCTGAATACAAAGGTAAGTAATAAAAAAAATAACAGTAACTGTTATATAACTTAAGCTGTCTGTAGGCCAAACAGACCATAATATGACTCGGATGCCTCCGTCCTGCTCATTGGTTCTACAGTGGAAGCTTTACAAATCAGGTTCCCCCTATATTAACCCACAGCTGGCTTTAGGCCAATGGTACATGAAGAGATCTCCATGATCCTCCCAACAAAGATACCCGCACTGGTGTCTCGCTGGGTAACACAGTGCTCCCCAAACTGTATCCCTAATAGGGGGTGCCAAGGCTATGACTGGCAGGGGCAGGGTCAGACTGGGCCACCGGGACACCGGGAAAAATCCCGGTGGGCCCCGGCTCTAGTGGGCCCTGGTGGCCCAGACCCAACCCTTACCTGCGCTCCCCCTGCCCGACCGCTCCTGCCCTGACACGCGTTCGGGGGAGGACGTCGGGTGGGGGCCCTGCGAGGGGGGTCAGGGGGCCCCTGCAAGGGGGGGGGAGGAGGGAATTAGGGGACACGGCCAGCGGAGGCACCTGCAGGGCCCCTGGGGTGGAAGCCCTGATGGGCCCTTCACCCCCCAATCCGACTCTGGGCAGGGGGCACCCTGGAGGCTAGTTACTGTGCAATTTGGACATAATGTACATTTTTTCTACAGGATAAAAGTTTCACAGGAACACCAATTAGGGTGGAATATGGGACGGACACTGATTGGCTGCCCTAGACTGCCTTGAGTGCATTGTGGGTAAAAAGACTTAGCAACTTGCACCCAAAATTGCACATCTAGTTCCACTGTTGCTTAGATAATTGGACTCAGTTGCCCCTAAATATTTTGCCAGTTAAGATTATTTCTGGGATATCGCTACTATGGGGCAGTCATGTGGTAACAGTGTCCCCTTAGGGTGCCGCACAATGTTTATTCTGAATACTCAGCAATCATTCCGGCTATAAATACAGCAAATTTTGCCTGAAAAAGGCACAAAGCCAAGTGAGTCGCAAAGGGAAACATGATATCAGCCAAAGGCCATTAGTTCTGCTCTCGCCTCTCTGCTGCACAATCAGTAGCTGTTACTTTATAATGTAGAACTGTAATAGAAATTCACTCTTCCCCCAATCAGTTTACATAACAACTCTCCCCATTTATCACTGTTCCGCCGCGCTGATGCGCTAATCTAATATATGGATTTATTATAAATGTTCTATAGCCGCCCACTGATCTCAATCTACTCATCACACACATTTCTTTTTAATGACCTTTAGTGGCCGATATCTCTGGGCAGGGGGGCAGGGCATGATGTTACTGGGCGGGGCAGTGAAGCCATGTCGGGGGCTGTGATATTGCGGGGGTGGGGCTATGATGTAGTGATCACCAATTGGCTGATCGCCGCTTCAAACTGGGAAAACTTGGCTGTCGGAGTCAAAACCGGACAGGTACCAACCCTACTCACAACATGAAGAAAAGGGATACATTTGTAAAAAGGTGAAATATATTTTATTTTAAACATATATAGTAAGGCAATATCTAGTTCAACCAGCAGGTGGCAATACTCCTTATGGTTGGCCTGTGGGGGGGGGGGTTCCCCTCATCACCGACTGCAATTATGCTGGAATCACAGGGAACACTGCATTATGGGTAAATAACGTGGCGATAGACAGATAGATTGAAGATAGACTATATATAAAAGATAGATAGATTATATAGCAGAGCAATAGATGATAGATAGAGAGAGAAAGATAGATAGATAGATAGATAGATAGATGATAGATAGATGATAGATAGATAGATAGATAGATAGATAGATAGATAGATAGATGATAGATAGATAGATAGATGATAGATAGATAGATAGATAGATAGATAGATAGATAGATGATAGATAGATAGATAGATAGATAGATAGATAGATGATAGATAGATGATAGATAGATAGATAGATAGATAGATAAATGATAGATGATAGATAGATAGATAGATAGATAGATAGACAGATAGATAAATGATAGATGATAGATAGATAGATAGATTATATAGTAGAGCAATAGATAAATAGATAGATAGATAGACAGACAGACAGACAGATAGATATATAGAGAGAGAAAAAGATAGATAGATAGATAAATGATAGATGATTGATAGATAGATAGATGATAGATAGATAGATAGATAGATAGATAGATAGATAGATAGACAGATAGATAGATAGATTATATAGTAGAGCAATAGATAAATAGATAGATAGACAGACAGACAGACAGACAGATAGATATATAGAGAGAGAAAAAGATAGATAGGTAGATAGATAGATAGATAGATAGATAGATAAATGATAGATGATAGATAGATAGATAGATAGACAGACAGACAGACAGACAGACAGACAGACAGATAGATAGATAGATAAATGATAGATTATATAGTAGAGCAATAGATAATAGATAGACAACAACTGGGTCAGTTGTCTGAAACAGTTCAGTGTAAGAATGAAAGTGGGTTGGTGGTAGTGCCGGAGTTGTGACACAAGTACCTTTAATGAATGGGTTTTATGTGGATGAGAAGTTGCACAAATCACTTGCAGCAGTAAATAACCCCTGTTTCTGTGTGAGTCGGCAAGGCTGATTTTCTTATCTGGGTGCTATATATATACCAGTGCAGTTAAACCAATCAGCAGTGGCATAACTACTGCCAATCAGCAGTTAGACTTCTACATAGGAGCCAATGAAATCACAGAGCTGACCAGCGTCAGTAAACCAGTCCCAGGGGGTCAGTTCATCTCTGGAATCTCAGTCAGGGAAATCAGTGAAACGTCCGAAACTTGCCCCTTAAGCACAGCTTCCCTTGTCCGATACAAGATTGTTAACTAATTATTTCCTTGGGACACGTAACCCCCCCCCCCCCCCAGCTCTGCTGCCGGATTTGCATTGGTTTCATCTGGCGACAGCTGGGGAGGTGTTTCATTTTTTACATATTTTTATTCCAGCTATATAGGCCCCCCATTTATAAATACATCCCTATATCTTTCCATTTACCCATAACGACCAATCAAATGTTTGCGTTCACTGTACTATATGCACAAGACTAACAACTGCTGTTTGTTTTAGTTTAGGGAACCAATCATATCTTTATAGGTTATAGATGGGGAATTTTAAATAAAAGAGTATAAATAATTTGATGATACAGGTATGGGACTGGTTATCCACAATGCTCAGGACCTGGGGTTTTCTGGATAAGGGATCTTTCCTTAATTTTGATCTCCGTACCTTAAGACAACTAAAAAATAATTTAGACATGAAATAAACCCAATAGGATTGTTCTGCCCCCAATAAGGGGTAATTATATCTTAGTTGGGATCAAGTACAGGTACTGTTTTATTATTACAGAGAAAAGGGAATCATTTAACCATTAAATAAACCCAATAGGGCTGTTCTGCCCCCAATAAGGGGTAATTATATCTTAGTTGGGATCAAGTACAGGTACTGTTTTATTATTACAGAGAAAAGGGAATCATTTAACCATTAAATAAACCCAATAGGGCTGTTCTGCCCCCAATAAGGGGTAATTATATCTTAGTTGGGATCAAGTACAGGTACTGTTTTATTATTACAGAGAAAAGGGAATCATTTAACCATTAAATAAACCCAATAGGGCTGTTCTGCCCCCAATAAGGGGTAATTATATCTTAGTTGGGATCAAGTACAGGTACTGTTTTATTATTACAGAGAAAAGGGAATCATTTAACCATTAAATAAACCCAATAGGGCTGTTCTGCCCCCAATAAGGGGTAATTATATCTTAGTTGGGATCAAGTACAAGATACTGTTTTATTATTACAGAGAAAAAGGATATAATTTATAAAAAAAAGTATTTATTTTTATAGTGGAATCTATGGGACATGGCCTTCCCGTTATTTGCAGCTTTCTGGATATTGGATAACATAGCATTGTTATTGCCATTCATTCTGCATAATTACATTGGAAATTGAATTAATACTATTAATATGGGGTTTGAGGGCTGCCATAGGAAACACATTAGTCGAGAGATTATTGCCAGATGGGGACCAGTCCCGCCGCTGAAATATGAATCCCTGGGGGGGATATTTTTAGATGGGAAACTAAGTGCATCATCTTTCCATATTTTGCCAAATAATGTGATAGTGGTTTTCATGAAACTTATAGTATTTCTATAAAGAAACCACAACAGGATGAGTGCTGTGTCACTTACACTGTATCTTGTTCAGTCTGGGCAAAAGCTTCTCAGAATGATCACAGTGCATTCCCATTGGCTATAAGCACCGCCCGCAGGGTCCAAAACTTACTGAGTAGGCGGTTCAGGCATTCTTATGCTGTTATCCACGGGCACACTGCCTGCAATTACATTGTCTACAGCCTTCTATATATATATATATACGCACAGTATACAGTGTAGCAATACAGAGGTGAGTCCCTCCCTGTTAGGGAATCAGTATCCAAAGGATTCATCAATGAATGAACTGTACAGAAGCCCTAAAATATACAGTTTAATAAAAGGAAAAAAGATAGATAGATAGATAGATAGACAGACGGATAGATACATGGATAGACAGACAGATAGATGGATAGATAGATGTAGATAGCTGATAAACCAATAGATAGATAGATGACAGATAAATGTATATAGGTGATTGATAAACAGATGATAGATAGACAGATAGATAATAATCAATAGATAGATTGATGATAGAAAAAATAGTTAAATCAATAAATGGTAAATTATAGATAGATAGATAGATAGATAGATGATAGATAGATAGATAGATAGATAGATAGATAGGTAGAAAGAGGATAGGTGATAGATGATGTATAGATAGGCAGATAGATGATAGATAGATAGATAGACGATAGATAGATAGAGAGATGATAGATAGATAGATAGATAGAAAGATGATAGATAGATAGACGATAGATAGATGATAGATAGACGATAGATAGATAGATAGATGATAGATAGATAGACGGTAGATAGATGATAGATAGACGATCGATAGATAGATAGATAGATGATAGATAGACAGACAGATAGATAGATAGATAGATAGATAGATAGATAGATAGATAGATAGATAGGCAGGTAGATAGATAGATAGACAACAACTGGGTCAGTTGTCTGAAACAGTTCACTGCAAACCGAAACTGGGTAAAATAGTAGGAAGTGGAGTTCTGGCTATTATGTTAGACATCTGCCCACTCCAGCCTTTATAGATTACATTTTTGCCTAACTAACTATATTGCAAATATTTTTTTGTGCAGTCTGTCTATTTTACTCAGTTTCTTTTTACACTGAACGATTCCTTAGGAGTTGTAGGTGGCTATAAGGCATGGTGGGAACCTAGTGGCACCTATGGGGGCAGCAGTAGATAATACATAAAATAGGAGTTTGTATGAGCACAAAAAAGGTTGTGTTTATATACAGTAATTATATCTAACATTTGAAATTTTTGTTGTGGGAATAGAGTAATAAAACACTGTAGGTTATTTTTGACTGGATGATTTTTTTTTAACTAACCAGGATTATCCCAACATAACCCAGCCGATTATTTATATAACGTACCCGTCTCGGTCTGTCCTGTAGGAGTTAACTGAGCAGATTATCTGCCCCCGGGATCTGCCACTGTTTATTTAGGGATCTGGGAATTTCCTCTGAAGTCAGAGTGAGTCGCTTTCCTGTTTATTTTTCTTTTAAAAGTTCTTTAATTTGATGAATTTCTTTTATTTCACTTTTCAGCTTTGTGCTGGGATCTGGTAACGATATGGATCAAGGCGCATTTGCTGAGTGTGAGATTAAAGCTGGCCATACACGCACCGATAATATCGTATGAAACCTTGTTTCGTACAATATTCGCTGCGTGTATGGCAAGTCGGCGAGTCGACCGATATCACAGGAACCAGCTGATATTGGTCGACTCGCCGATCGGGCCAGTTAAAAGATTTTGATCGGGTGCCATAGAAGGCGCCTGACCAAAATCTGCCTTCAGCGCTGAACGCCACCTACGGGTGGGCGATATCGGGGAGCGTGTTGGCACTGGGGGTCAAATTATATTGTATATTACTTGTTGATGCGGTCCCCGATCCGACTGAATTTTCTAACCTAGCCGATCAATATCTGCCCAATTTCAGGCCAGATATCGGTCGGCCAGGCCCCTCGTTTCTGCCCCTACATGGGCCGATAAGCTGCCGAATCAGTCCAAGGGACCAATATCGGCAGCTACTATCGGCCCGTGTATGGGGACCTTTAGTGCCGGAGAGTGTGTGGGTATGAGCGCTCCGACCTGGGGTGAAATCAGAGATAGGGCAGTATATAAAGCTGTGGAGAAGTTGTTAGAATTTGTAACATCATTGTTTTAGTCCCTCCTCCCCTGCTACAATACTCTTGTATTTGTGTTTTTTTATTATTTCCTCCCCTGCTAGGATTCCAAATGATGCAGAAAGAGAAGAACTGTTTTGCAGCTGAATGTTAGCATATACAAATGGTATATATTACAGTGTATATTAGGGGTTTCTGTGTTGTGTGGGGCTGAAGTTCCCCTTTAACCATGTTTTTTCTTTTCAGTAATGAATAGGATGGCATTGATCCTCTTGTACTAAAAAAACATGCTAACATAAACCAGACAAGGGCAGACCCCGTACAGTATCCGCTATAATATTCTGACCCCCCCCCCCCCCCCCGGGATACCCGAGTCAGAGTTCTTATGGTAGCGCCGAAGGCTTCAAAGAGGACACTGTGATTCCAGCTCTGATTTCAAAATGCCCAAATGACAACTTAAGATATGGCATTTAAAAAATGGCTTCCTGAGTGTGGCTCCTTTAAGCCAAAGATACAGGGTTATCAGTGCGAGCAGCTGTTATTGAGAGGGTTAGCCGGTGTTTGGATAATAGTTTGCAACTAATTACGCCCGATAGCGCTGGGGCTCAGACTACAGAGTGACTGGAACAATAAAGAGCTGCCCGACTCTGCTTCCTGCTGGCTCCCATTGCCCAGTTATTGCTTTATGTAGGATTATTATTATTATTATTAACATTTATTTATAAAGCGCCAACATATCCCGCAGCGCTGTACAATAAGTGGGTTCCATACATTGGACATACAGAGTAACATATAAAGCAATCAATAACCGATACAAGAGGTGAAGAGGGCCCTGCCCAAAAGAGCTTACAATCTACGAGGAGAAAGGGTTGAGGATCAGGATTATCCGGCAGCCCCAGACCATGTATAAGTGAACTCTACAGGTTGGTTTTAGTGTAGGGCAGAGAGTGCATTTACCCATGTAAGGGCTTGGGGTACATAATGCTTTCTTTATGTTTCATATGAGTAGTGATGAGCGTATCTGTCCCGTTTTGCTTCGCTGAATAATTTGCAAATATTTAAAAAAATTTGGGAAATGGCCGAAATGTTGCACATAAAAAGATTTTGTCACCCGTGACTATTCTTTTGATGCCCGCAACTAATTTTTTGCCACGCGACTATTATTTTGATGCTACGTCTATTTATTTTGACGCCGCGACTATTTTTTTGATGCTATGACTATTTATTTTGATGCTGACTATTCTTTTGATGTGTGGCTATTATTTTGACGCACAACTAATTATTTTGATGCCGAGACTATTCTTTTGACGTGCAACTATTATTTTGATGCTACGACTATTTATTTTGACGCCGCGACTATTCTTTTGATGCGCAACTATTTATTTTGACGCGCGACTATTTATTTTGATATGAGTAGTGATGAGCGTATCTGTCCCGTTTTGATTCGCTGAATAATTTGCAAATCTTTCAAAAAATTCGGGAAATGGACGAAATGTTGCACGTAAAAAAATTTTGTCCCCCGTGACTATTCTTTTGATGCCCGCAACTAATTTTTTGCCACGCGACTATTATTTTGATGCTACGACTATTTATTTTGACGCCGCGACTATTCTTTTGATGTGCGGCTATGTATTTTGACGCTGACTATTCTTTTGATGTGCGGCTATTATTTTGACGCGCAACTAATTATTTTGATGCCGCTACTATTCTTTTGACGCGCAATTATTATTTTGAAGCTACGACTATTTATTTTGACGCCGTGACTATTCTTTTGATGCCCATGACAATTTTTGAACGATCTCTTCCGTTGCCTACCCCTAGTCCGGGCCCTTGTACTAGCTCATTCTTTACCCAACAATCCACTGCATTATATTGTTCTTTCCTGTGTTTCCATTCTCTAGGGAACTCTATTACCAAAGACTGAAAAGAGAGTTTTGTCAGGGTTCATCAGAGCTCGATATTCATCTGTATAGGATTTTATTATAGGGTGAAAATACCATTTACACTAATAGAAGCAGATAGCTGCATTATGTCAGCCTTCAGTAAATATGTGGTTTTCATATTTCCTGGAAAAGGAAATCAGTTGCTGGGAACTAAACCTTTCTATCAAGCCTTCTTGCATTAAGAAGGGCATAAACTCAAGGGATGAAAACATAATTTTTCCCCTTTATATGTCTCTGGTAAGGCCTCACCTTGGGGTTGGGGTTGTTTTCTCTGAAAAAAAGGTGAAGGGACATGATTACTCTGTACAAGTACATTAGAGGGGATTATAAGCAGATTGCTCTATTGTCAGGGCCTTACTGGGCCCCATATACTCCTGCCCCCCCCCCCCTGCAGTTGCTTCCTCTGCTTCCTCTATAGTTACGTCCCTGGTTACTGTGATGTTGGTATATAT
Source organism: Xenopus tropicalis (assembly GCF_000004195.4). NCBI lineage: Eukaryota > Metazoa > Chordata > Amphibia > Anura > Pipidae > Xenopus > Xenopus tropicalis. The sequence goes on from NC_030683.2 coordinate 17,055,920, forward strand.
GGTTAAGGGATGCACCAAATCCATTATTTTTGGGTTCAGCTGAACCCCAAATCCTTCGTAAAAGATTCCGCTGAATACTGAACTGAATCCAAATCCTAATTTACACTGCATTAGAATTAGACTACAGAAGGGTTAAATGGAAAAATCAGAATCAGAATCCTGACGTAAAAGGCCGAATCCCAAACCATCTCTAAAATAGTTTATTTATGTGAGTGTGGAGATAGGTTGGTAAGAGTGTGTGTGTGTGTATGTGCACTGGGTTTACTTGAAAGGGTTGAACTTGATGGACTTTGGTCATTTTTCAACCCTATGTAACTATGTTACCTGGGCCCAGGTTGCCAACCATCAGTGCAACTGCAACTTCTCTATCATTGCAGGAACACAAGAAATCACCCCGAGAGGGAATGTTCCCATTTGGGTTTTACATGACAAGAACAATGAGAAGCTGAGGAGAAGGCAGCTGCCGCCACATTAAAGCTTGGATAACTTTCAGCAAAACTGATCATTCCCCCTTTCTTCCCCCCCAAATCTGATGAAGAATAATGCTGCTGTAGTATTTAAGCAAAATTGTCCAGGAGCGCCTGGAAGCAAATTACACATTCACTTTCATTCAGTGAAGCGGAACCGTGTAACAAATGCATTGTGTCAACAAAACTCTATCCATTTGGCTTTGTCATTAACATTATCAGCACATATTCATGAGAGATACACACAGAACGTATAATAACAAGCGCGCAGCAGAAAGCTCCGTAATTACATCATTGCGTTTTGTCCTGTTTATATTCTGAACTAGAGCTCTTCCAAATGTGATAACTGGAAAATCATTTCATTTGCCTTCTAAGGATTCTCAAATAGATTTTATGGTTATGGTTCTAGAAGAAGTCATAACAAAACATTTCCTAAATTTGGAAGGAGATAGGCTACACAGGGATCAACGCAGTCAGGGGGCTGAGGGTGTGGGGTCCCTGCCAAGGCTTAGGGTGCTTAGTGATACCATAGAGGGGATCTGTCATCTATCACATATGTTGTAATCACCCACCTACACTGGGAAGGTTAAACATCACTCTAATGTGGCCTTTAAAGAGGTTGTACCACTTGTACCACTTTCGGCCAACAATCAGTTTGTTCCATAGTGTTGGGCTCCTGTTAGGGGTGCTACCTTTCTTAACTTATAATACTGGCCAGGGGATAGGGGAGTGGGGGGGCAGTCCAGGTTGGGGAGGGGTAATGATGTAGAATGGGTAGGATTGTGACACAAGAGGGGGCAATGATATGGCGGGCCGACACAAGATGAATCTAATGGTATAGAACAGTGATCCCCAACCAGTGGTTCGGGGGTAACATGTTGCTCCCCAACCCCTTGGATGTTGCTCTCAGAGCCCCCAAACCAGGGAGTTATTTTTGAATTCCTGACTTGGGGGCAAGTTTTGGTTGAATAAAAACAAGATTTCCTACCAAATAAAGCCCCTGTAAGCTGATAGGGTGCATAGAGGCCCCTAATAGCCAATCACAGCCCTTATTTGGCTCCTCCATGAACTTTTATGGTGCTTGTGTTGCTCTCCAAGTCTTTTTACATTTGACTGTGGCTCACGAGTAAGAAAGGTTGGGGATCCCTGGTATAGAATATTTGGCAAGTTGGGAAGGGGGAGAGCAATATCAGAAAGGACAGGGCCAAACTCAGAACAGGAATTGGGGAAGGCCGGGGGGCAGAACAACAGGTGGTGGATAGGTTAGTATGAGTGTGTGTATAATTGTGCGCTGGGGTTCACTTGGAAGGGTTGAACTTGATGGACTTTGGTCATTTTTCAATCCAACTTAACTATGTAACTATGTTATCTGGACTCAGTCAGTGCAACCGCAACTTTTCTGTCATCGCACCCCACTTATATTTAATGGTCCCACTCACCTGTGTTATATTTATAGGAGACCCAGGGAAGGGCTACAATACAATAGTGGCTAGGTCTGATCTGGGCAGCAGGTCAAACATTAATATTTGCAACAAAATAACCTTTAATTCAAGAACCTTCCCAGTGACTCTGTTGCATTCATTTGACTGCTGTAAAAAAAAACAAAAAAAAAACCTGGAAAAGAAAATGTTAAGTTTTTAAAAAGAAATTTGATTGATAACGGAAACTAAAATTCTAAATAATTCTTTTTTTCTTGAGAATCTTGAATCACTTGTAAATGTGAATTTGCTGGGAGTGAGTTTTTTAGTATTGTTAATCGGCTTTTGGAAAAATGTAATTAAAGTCATATGGTGGATAGGTTGCTATATTTTTGTCGTTACCCGCAGCGTAATTGTATTTGTTTTCCTAGCTGGGTGCCCGTTGCTGCATCCCTAGGTGCCACTAGGTGGAGCCACTGCACCACAGACTATAAGATACCCAGCCTTTCCTTTCATCCTTATGGAGACACCAATGACCTCCTGGTAGAGATGACGTCTCTAGTCCAATAAGAAGCCAGTTTGTATCTGTCTAGCATGAGATTAGAACACAATAAATTGGGAAAATAACAGTAAATTCAGAAGGGCAGAATCAGTGAAAAAGCCTGTGGTTGAATATTTCATTCATTATTTGCTGAGGAGACATCCCCGGTGATTACATGTAAGGCTGCTTACTTGTCTCTCTGCCTTTGACACGTGCCACCAACGTGCGGAACTTAATGATGAAAGTTGCAAATACACTATGACTTATGGAGGCTTATACAAAGCTCAATTAGTTTTAATGAGACAGATCCAAGCGGTAATTGCAGTCTTGCTGAATAACAGCCGCTTCTTCAGCATATTTTTAAGACATTCTACGCTGATAAAATCTCCCAGTGTCTTGCAAAAGAGAAAACGGCAAGGGAATGGCATATTTGCTCAGAGGTGGCTGTAGTGCGCTATGTGCATTTATTCCCTAAGTGACAATAGATGGGAAGCTTCTTCACAATAAACAGCATAAGCAAAATCCATTGGACCCAACAGTAAACTATTGCAAGGGCCTCCAAACCTATTGGTTTCTCTCACATTTACTGATGCAGAGTTGGATTGGGGTACCCGGGCCCACTGGATACTTGACTCAAAGGCCCAATGCCGCTCCCTGCTCCAATGTGGAACACATGACCATCTTTATCTTTTCATAGATGGGCTAGGGCAGAGCAGGGTGTGGGCAGGGTCCAACAGGGTCGGGCCCATCAGTTTTTTTCCCAGTAGCCCAGTGGGCCAGTCTGACCCTGTACTAATATTGTGCTTCAGTCATGACCCTCTGTACCAGTGGTCGTCATACTTTTTCAGTTCAAGTCCCCCTTGATGCTCCAACAGGTAGCTATGTCTCCCCTTAGCTCATAAAGCAGCTACAGATATAGGAAAATACCAATGTATAAGTCAATAGCAAGATTACCTAGGGCAGAAAATACATATTCAACCCAATTTGCACCTTAACTGCCTTTTAAGGTGTACCTAGGAAGGCAAATGTCAATAAGATGTTTGCTTTTAAACAAGTGACCAGTAAATGCTTTTTGCTGACTGGTTGCTATTGGTTACTGCTCCTGGGCAAACTTAGAGCATTTTATTACATAAGCCCATTAGAACAAATGGATTGTAGGCACCAGAGAAACTCTGTTTGTTCCCAGGTTATCAGTGAGCCTTGTAGTTCTTCCAACCAAAGAAAAATAAAAATGAAAAGAAGAGAAAAACCGAATGGGTTGAAAATATCAAGTAAAGGCAGATCAGGAGAAATAATGAAATGGAAAAATGGCGAAAAAAGAACAGAAGGGGGAAAAAAAGAGACAGAAGATAAGAGGAGATAAGAAAATTATTAGCTTGGACATGGTCCCTGGAGAAAATGTTCTTTTTTTATTGTAGCACTTAAATTCACCCCTAGAGGGCAGTGTTGATTATAGTTTAACTACAAGCTTTGAGCATTCATTGGATACTCAAGTCAACAATAAATTAGGGTCAAGCATTAAAGCATCTGAGATGAGTAAATGTAATTAAAGGCCTGAGGTTTGCACCAAGTCTAGTAACCTATACAATCTAATCTACCCAATATTATTTACTGTTAACCTGCTTATACACAGCACTTATATTTGCCTACTTGTGTCTGTAAGTTACCCTCCCATATAGATTGTAAGCTCTACGGGGCAGGGACCTCCATCCTCTTGTGTCTTTGACTCTTAACTTATTGCAACTGTATCTTGTATTTATTTGTATCTATTGTTATACTTTGTATTTATCTATTATTATCTTAATAACCCCCTGTTTGTATTAATGTATTCTGCTGTACAGCGCTGGGTACATAAGTAGCACTTTATAAATAAAGATATACATACACACATACATACAATAACTAGAGACACACCGAATCCAAGTGCCTGGCCAAACCGAATCAAAACCCTTACAATCACATGACTTTTAGTCACATGAACACAGAAATAAAAATTTTTTTCAAGCAAGTGCTTTTATTTAACTCTTCCATTGCCTTATTTGCCTATGCGCATTAGTATTCTGTTCAGTATTAGACCAAATCCTTTACAGAGGATTCGAGTTTTGGCCTAACCCAAAAATTGTGGATTCAGTGCATCCCTGACACAAACATCTGATTGGCTGCTATTTCTTCCTAAACCTGGTGCAAACTTTGCCCCTTAAATAATCTATGACCTTGTGAAGTATGTAATTACCCCCACTCCATCTACTGTATGTAGTTTATGTAAAAGAACTGAGACAGTTAAAATATATTGCCCATCTAAAAAATGTTTGGTGCTGTTACGAAGCTGGGGCAGGTAAGCTAGGGGTGGGGATAACAACGCCAAAGGGCAGGGTAGGTGCGGGGGGAGGTAGGGGCTAGCGCTTAAGAAAGCTTGGCGAGTTGGGTGGGAGAGAGGGCTATTAGCCAGTACAGGGCCGACCCGTTGGAGGCAGAACAACAGGTGATTACAAATTTATAAGAAAATACATTGCTGGTAAATTTTTAATTATTTCATTATGATATCTCGCCTTATAATTAATTATTTCATTAGAGGCAAGAGATCTTCAGAACAAATCCCATTTTTGAAGGCAATAATGTGCTACAACCACCTGGTAGTCATTGGTGGTCTTATGCTCCCCTATAAAAGCTATCAATCATGGCTGATACATATCATCATAGGTTATACATATAACACCAATACATACTTTGGCATTTTGTTACTAACACACACCATGTTGCTAGTATTTGCTAGTATCAGCTGAATAAACAGGATTCTGAGGATATTAGATTATGCTGGCAAAAAATATGAACAGATGCAACACAATGCCTAAAACATGATTTTATACCATTATAACTCCTGCATTCCCATGGAATTCCCCAACATTCCCATGAAGCATATTGACCCTATTAGTCTAATTGCTAATGTGGTTTGAATGTTTATCTGTCCGGCTGACATGTTTTATTCATATTTCTGTCTGACTAAATTTCCCAGTGAGTCACACAAAGCAGAATGTGATGATAAAATCACAACCGTCTCCTCCGAAATGGACTTTTATATCTCTTTTCATCTTACTTCAGACGATTAGGGGATCCATGGCACTGTTTTGTTGGGACTACTGCCCCCTAGTGTTCCCTGATGGCTCATTTATAAAGATAGCAGCCCTTTTGTGGCCCTTAGCGCTCCAGCACTTTGGCCCCTAGCAGTGTCGGACTGAGATGCCAGGGGCCCACCAGAAAATATTGGACCATAAACCCATTTTCTAAACTATTAACCCTCCTCTCCTCACTCAACCTCTTTATTATCCAAGTCTCTTTTCTCTATCCTTCCATCTCTTTTTCCCCATAAAGAAATAGGGAATGACCATGCAACTGGCCAAATAGTTCAAAGCAAAAGGGCCCACTGAGACCTTGGCCCACCGGTAGTTTTCCTGGTATCCTGTTGGGCCAGTCCGATACCGGCCCCTAGCGTTGGTACAAAATTCATCAAGGTGGGCACTCCCTTATTTCCAAAGCCACCAGTTGTGGAGCAAGAGCTGCTGATGGTGCTTCAGGAATGACCCAGTTAGAAGAAACTAAAAACTGACATGACCCTGAAGTTCAGTGGGCACAATATAGTAAAGTGTCTTTGGTGTATGGGCAAAGTTATAACAGAGTGTAGCGCTCGTGCCAGGACTGTAAATAAACCTTGTTCTCAGCCCTTGGCCTTGATAATGTGTTGAACAACGGTGGTGGATAGACCTGGCAGGCAAATGTAATGTACAGGGCAGGTAAAGGTACTATCTGACAAAAAGTCAACCCACACCCAACCCTAACCTGCCCACTACCAATCCGACCCCAACCCGACCCAACAAGGCACCTCTATTTGTAAACTTACGCCTGACCCACTACTGTCTCTGATGTCATGAAGGGGGTAGGCCGACCACCCTGGGACCACCCCCTGGAGCCTGGAAGTATAGGGTCACAGATGGAAAGGGCAGAAGGGAGAGCTCAGCCTGAACCTGCCACCGATCTGCAAATCCTGTGTAGATGTCGGCCTAAACCCACCCAGCCACTGGATAAACCTGCGGGTCCCACTAAAAGGTACAGTTGTTCAAAATACATGCCAGAAGTCAGGAACTCACAGTAGAGGGAGTAAAGGGTTAACATTTCTTACTGTGGGAAGTCCTTTTGTAATTTATCATGCCCGGGGGAGATTGGGGTGATCTTTATTAATAGGGAAAAGCACCCATATTCTCTTTCTGTTGTTTCTTTGGCAGAACAGAAGTGGCTATTGCTGGGGCACCTGGGGCTTGAGTCAAAAAGGAAACCTACTCAGGGTACGGAGAACACCTTAGTGGACGTTTGGTAGAGGGACTTGTGAATGAGTAATAACTAAACTGAGTAAATAAAGTACTACAACTGGGCATTGAACCCACAATGTGGAATGAATTTGGTGGCAAGTTATGGCATGTTTATATCACATGCGGCATGGACCTGGCCATATCATGGAACTGACCCTGGAGACCTGGACTATAGGGTTGGAAGGAAATAACTTTATGGTGCAGGGTATTGCCTGAAACCTCAACCAAAACGCATGACCTATACCGACATACTCGGTATAGGACAAATTGTCCAAACAGATTCCGTCGTGTAAAGACGGCCATACACTGTAAGATCTGCTCGTTTGGCGAGGTCGGCAAGTGAGGGGACCTTTGCCCTGAATACCCACCTATGGGTGGGCGATATTGGGCTAACTGGATCGTTTGGTCCTAGGGCCAAAGGACCGAATAAAAATGGCAGGTATAGGCGCTGTCATTTTTTCCAATAGAAAAATCAAACCCGCCCAATTCAATGAGATATGGCCAGTCAGGGAGGCCCATCGTTGGTGTCCAAACACAGGCAGATAAGCTGCCAAAACGGTTTGAAGGACCAATATCGGCAGCTGAACTTATCCTGTGTATGGCCACCTTTACTCGAACCCTAAACACACATTATTATTATTATTACTATTATTAAAGTGTATGATCCTCACTAAGCTTCCTGTGCCGTTAGTAAATAAGCACCCATCTGTATATACAGATTTGCCCTTTCTAGACGCCAAACACTGCAAGATCTGCCAGTTCGGCACTTATCCGCTATCTCTCCAAAAGTAATTTGCAGGTCACTTCAGGTTTACCCAGCCTGGAAGTGTTGATGGTTTCTGTAATTTGTCTTTTTCCATTCATCTACAGATCTGCATTTCAGCTGTTTGCTCGGGGCGGTGGGGGGTTCATATGCACTGATCACTGCAAGATGGATTGGGGACCCCCCCCCCTGCAAAAATATTTTCCCTTCACTAATGTTTCTTCTTTTACTGACCTCTGCTGAAATGTTCCTACGTTTGGTTGAAAGGCACATAATAGACTTTTACTGTCACCGAACTGCTGTTTATAAGCCATTATTCTCTAACGAAGCAATTATACTTTGTTCAGTAACATTTCTACACTTCATTTGTCTCCTTCTTTAGCAAATTGGTTATTTTTTTTGTGCAGAGATTTGCAAGAAAGAAATGCTTGTTTGTTTTCTAGAAAGGAACAAAGGCAACTTTTATTCTTAAAAACCCATAAATATACAGTTCCGAATGACGGGAAGGCCATCTCCCATAGACTCCATTATAAGCAAATAATTCTACTTTTTACAAATGATTTCCCTTTTCTCTGTAATAATAAAACAGTACCTGTACTTGATCCCAACTAAGATATAATTACTCCTTATTGGGGGCAGAACAGCCCTATTGGGTTTATTTCATGGTTAAATGATTCCCTTTTCTCTGTAATAATAAAACAGTACCTGTACTTGATATAATTACCCCTTATTGGGGGCAGAACAGCCCTATTGGGTTTATTTAATGGTTATATGATTCCCTTTTCTCTGTAATAATAAAACAGTACCTGTACTTGATCCCAACTAAGATATAATTACCCCTTATTGGGGGCAGAACAGCCCTATTGGGTTTATTTCATGGTTAAATGATTCCCTTTTCTCTGTAATAATAAAACAGTACCTGTACTTGATCCCAACTAAGATATAATTACCCCTTATTGGGGGCAGAACAGCCCTATTGGGTTTATTTCATGGTTAAATGATTCCCTTTTCTCTGTAATAATAAAACAGTACCTGTACTTGATCCCAACTAAGATATAATTACTCCTTATTGGGGGCAGAACAGCCCTATTGGGTTTATTTCATGGTTAAATGATTCCCTTTTCTCTGTAATAATAAAACAGTACCTGTACTTGATATAATTACCCCTTATTGGGGGCAGAACAGCCCTATTGGGTTTATTTAATGGTTATATGATTCCCTTTTCTCTGTAATAATAAAACAGTACCTGTACTTGATCCCAACTAAGATATAATTACCCCTTATTGGGGGCAGAACAGCCCTATTGGGTTTATTTCATGGTTAAATGATTCCCTTTTCTCTGTAATAATAAAACAGTACCTGTACTTGATCCCAACTAAGATATAATTATCCCTTATTGGGGACAGAACAGTCCTATTGGGTTTATTTCATGGTTAAATGATTCCCTTTTCTCTGTAATAATAAAACAGTACCTGTACTTGATCCCAACTAAGATATAATTACCCCTTATTGGGGGCAGAACAATCATATTGGGTTTATTTAATGGTTAAATGATTCCCTTTTCTCTGTAATAATAAAACAGTACTTGTACTTGATCCCAACTAAGATATAATTACCCCTTATTGGGGGCAGAACAGCCCTATTGGGTTTATTTCATGGTTAAATGATTCCCTTTTCTCTGTAATAATAAAACAGTACCTGTACTTGATCCCAACTAAGATATAATTACCCCTTATTGGGGGCAGAACAGCCCTATTGGGTTTATTTCATGGTTAAATGATTCCCTTTTCTCTGTAATAATAAAACAGTACCTGTACTTGATCCCAACTAAGATATAATTACCCCTTATTGGGGGCAGAACAGCCCTATTGGGTTTATTTCATGGTTAAATGATTCCCTTTTTTCTGTAATAATAAAACAGTATATATGTACTATAAGGCTAAATAAAAAACTTAATAGTGAAATGAGCAAAAAATTCAAGGCTTGCAAGTCATCAGAATATTTTAGTTGCCACACTAAACCAAACTACTACAAAAAATTATTCTAGCAAAATTGTATTGAGTGGGATCCGAGACTGATAAACTGGCAGGATACAATCAGGGCAGACATTTAAATATAATGCATTACACCACAAAGAAACTGCTTTCTGACTGCATTCATTTTAATCAGCCCCATGGGGTGAATATAAGATTTTGCAGAAATGTTCTGGGTCAGTACAAACAAACGCTGGGGGGAACCTTGCAGACGAGCACATAAAACAAGGGGTCAGGCCTTTCTCTAGGAAGCAAACTGTTTCCACTTTCAGCAACACAAACATTTCTTGCCCAAGACAAATATTCAGACTATTGCTCATTTTGTTTAAAGAAAAATGCAAGTTAATGCAGAAAATTGTATAAAAAAACGTATGTTTTTGGATGTAACCACTAGAGGTCTCATTAGCGTGGAGGAAAGTCAGTGTGTAGGAACTAATGAAGAAGTGCTCCTGTTCTTTATCTAATAAAGTCTGTGCTACAGGCCAATACCTGTGCTGGCTATATGCTTTCTGTCTGTACAGACTATAGGGCCCATTCACTAACCCTAACACAGTGAGCAAAGTGCAATTGCACCGCCCAGAATTCATGCGTCATTGTGCATGCAAACGAGCGTTGCGTTGGACGCAATTGCACAGTGTTTGGCTCTTGTGCCTCACTGTCAATCAGACCCAGTTGTGTCAGATATTTTTACAGTCTGGCATCAGTTCTGGCGTGAGAATAGCATCTGCACCCCATATTGACACAAGGCCCCGAGGGAACTGCCCCTGGTCAGGAGGTGACAGTAGCTCCAGGGTTCACACAACACTAACACTAATTTACTGAAGAAGCTGCTTGGATGAGTAGTGAAACGTCTCCAATGATTACCAAACAAGTCCAGTTGCTTTAGATTTATTTATACTAGATATACCATGACCAGGATGAATGAAAATCTTCATAGACAACACTAATTTACTAATTTTAGGATTATTTCTTTCACAATTTGGATTTTTTAGCACTAACATTTGAATAGTTGTGACTTTTCTGAGATTTACTATGTGGCAAAACTACGACAATTCCAGTTCTGAAAATACTCCATCTAAAACCTGTCGAGGTCATGTATAAGTCAATGGCAGATGTCCCTACTTGCAAGTTTCCTACAAATCTTTAGTTTTTCAGATTTTTTAAAATTCGAAAAAGTTGCAGTTATTGAGCGACAAATTGAAAAAGTCTAAATTTTTTCCACATGTGGGGTTGCCACCTGTCCTGTTTTGACCCAGACAGCCTGGTTTTCGGTAGGACTGTATGGGTCAAAACTACCTGCCAGGTTTTCCCAGCTTGGAAAACCGGGCAGGATTCTAGAAGATTGGCGCGGCGATTGGCCAATCACTGATTGCTGCATAATAGCCCTGTGACATCACCCCCCCGCCTCCCTGCCCGAAGTTCCCGGACAGGCGAGGTGCAGAGAGCACATTAGGAAGCAAATACCTTTAATGGAAGCAGTTTTAGATGTAGCTCAGTGTGTGTGTGTGTGTGGGGGGGGGGGGGGGGAATCAAATCACCCCCTGCATCTGGGGATTAAATAAGCCCTTATTAATGCATTCATCCTCAGTCTGTGTAACTGTAATTCTAGATACTCACAAGTAACCCTGCCCCTATGCCCCTGGGTCACTAGGCTTTATCCCTGTTAGGTATCAAAAAGGGGGTTTTGAATAAGGCTTTTGCCAGCCTGAAACAATGGCATGGTATGATTAACCAAAGGTAAAGTAATATATTAATATACTATAAACCAAAGAGGGAAATAATTATGCAGTCACCTATTATTTCATTGTTCATTGTTTCATAAGACAAATGCAAATGGTAAAATACAAAATGAATATATAAAAGCCCTTGGAACAGCCATTCATCCAATTTTACAGGCATGTTATTGTGCCGCACAAGTTTTAAGCAGATGTTTAATGCGAGGGAGACAATAATCCTTGGAACAGTGAGGTTACTAATGGGCACTGAGGGTAAAATCTATTAGTTATTCCTCTAGAATATGCTTTATATGGGCTTTGTATTAAACTATAAAACAGCGCGGGGTCATTGAACAAGTGAATAGTGGGTTATACTGAGGTGTCAGACTTGTGTTAGAGCCAAAGGCACATTGTATTGACAAGAGCAAGAGCGCTGTGTTTATTGTAATCACTCGGCTGATGTATGATGTACTTGCAACAGGCTCTTTATTAATAAATTATATTATTATAATAATTATAATCTGCAAACCCGGAACAAGACTGAATGGTTTAACATCCACTGAGTCACTTTGCTTTGAGCTTCTAGATGTTTCTATTAAATAATGAAAACTCTGATTGAGGGATATGATCAAAGGGTGGGGCTGAAAAAGTGGACTCATTATTGGTTAATATTTAATCACTAAATGAACTCAAAAGGCCAGAGAACATTCATACTTGGAATACTTTGTATACTTAAAGGGGCTAGGGGGTCAGATGTGATGCCTACATCCCCAGCAAAAAAAATCTAAAAAATGACTGTAAACTGCAATGATACAAATGCTGGGGCCTTATCAATAATCAAATGCTAAGGATATGAATGAGGAAGGATAATAATAAAAGGGCTTCATAAAAGGCAAATGTAGCAAAATGCCATTGGGTTATAAAAGGCAAAGCTTGGGGTCAGTATGAAGGTAAGGGATTGGAATATCTGTGAGCAACTGGATGATACTGATCAGTAAAAGGCAATTTTACATTTGCCAATCTGCACAACTTCTGCCTTTTCAAGGAGACTCAAACCTGATTTAAGGTTCCTGTGCCAAATGAAAACAACCATAACATTTCTAATTGTTAAATGTTTTACTGGCAAGGAAGAGAATATAAAGCATAAAATCAGCAAGAGAGCAGTGGCACTTACCTATCTGTAAGCTAAGCAGGCCCTTCCAGGAGATCTGTTTGTCTCTGGTTATTATTATTCCTGGGCCTCATCACAATCTCTGCTGCCTTTTATATCACTTTCCATGTGTTTATGTGCTACATTGTGTTGTGTATGCACTATTTCCTTTGGTTTCCTCATACTCGCTGATAAAAGTTATGCTTTGTGCTTTAGTTGAATTAACTGTGCTGATACAATACATTTTGAGTCCTTTTCATTTCTCTGTATGTTTACAAAATGATAGCAAAACACAGCAATAAATGATATTATACTTACTTAATTGATGCATACACAGTTGACAGTTAGGCTTGTGAAATCCTAGGGAATGGTAATTTCTGGGTAAGCAGACCCAAAAGGAAATTGAACTTAGATCAGTAGAGCACATCCACAGACAGGTAGTAATGTGAAGACATCCAAGAAGCAGCCCTCAAGAGGGGGTTTTATACCCTCTCGAGGGGGGGGAGACAGTGGCGTAGCGTGGGCTTTCATCGCCTGGGGCCGACCGGAAATTTGCCGCCCCTCTATTTAGTTATTCTAAAAAAAAATAGACAAAATAAAAAAAGCAGCCCCCTCCACACAGTGCCCCCAATTGCCCTTAGACAGTGCCCCCAATAGGAAGTGTCCCCATACACAGTGCCCCAATTTCCCCATACACAGTTCCCCCATAGACAGTACCCCCCAAAGACCTTGCCCCCCCCACAGAAAGTGCCCCCATACACAGTGCCCCAATTGCCCCATACACAGTTCCCCCAATAGAAAGTGCCCCCATACACAGTGCCCCCATAAACAGTGCCCCCAATTGCCCCATACAAAGTGCCCCCAATAGGAAGTGCCCCCATACACAGTGCCCCAATTGCCCCATACACAGTGTCCCCATAGACAATACCCCCCAAAGACCTTGCCCCCCAATAGAAAGTGCCCTCATACACAGAGCCCCAATTGCCCCATACACAGTGCCCCCAATAGGAAGTGCCCCCATACACAATACCCCACAAAGACCTGGCCCCCCCCATGGAAAGTGCCCCAATTTCCCCATAGACAGTAGCCCCCACACAGTGCCCCCAATTTCCCCCATAGTACATACCCCCAACAGACCATCGGCGGCGGCTCCTTCTCTCTTACAGGCAACAGGCGCTTCTATAAGGCTGACGTGTGACGTCATACGCACAGGCGCAACCTTATAAAAGCGCCTGTTGCCTGTAAGAGAGAAGGAGCCGCCGCCGATGGTCTGTTGGGGGTACGTTATATCATGGTGATTGCCGCCGCCCCTTCTGATACGCCGCCCGGGGCCATGGCCCCCTCGGCACCCCCCTCGCTACGCCACTGGGGGGAGAGATAAAGAAAAAGGACATTCCCCAGCTGCGTGTTTAGTACAAAGAACAGACATTAAAGGTTACATTTTAGCTTAGATATTAAAATATGAGAGAACAAGAAAAAAGGGAAGACCATAGGAATCTGTTTAGAAATTACCCATCTGTACCTCTGTCAGTAAAATACATGGTAGGGCATCCTTTCTTTCTTTTTCTCTTTAACATGGACACCCATACCAGCACACAAAACTGAGTCACAATTGTCATACATGGCCATATACATATTATGCTGTCAATAATATATCTGACTGATTAAAATCTGTAACTGCAGTTCATACAATAAAGATCATTTGCGATATCCGCTTGGTAAATGCTATTTTTGGGCATAAGAGGTTGCACATTTACTAAGCAATTTTTATACTCAATTTTTTTTTTTACTTCTAGGTATTTTCGAGATTTAAAAATGGGTTTTTGCCAGTATTCCATTTTTCCGATATTGTTTCTCAATAAGTTCACGTTTTTTGGAAGTTTTCCCCGAAAAATTCAAGTTTTTCGAAAATATCTCCCATAATTTGTGATTGATTAATGTTTAGTTACCATTGAGTTCTATGGAGGCTTAGAATAGTAGAGGAATAGAAAAGTCAGTGACAGCCTGTCCTTGGCACATTTTCAAGAAGTTAAATCCCCTCATTGTTTTCAGTTTCACCGAGTTTCAAGGGAAACTTAATCCCCTCATTATTTTCTATTTCACAGAGTTTCAAGAGGAAGTTAATCCCATAATTGTTTTCTATTTCACCCAGTTTCAAGGGGAAGTTAATTCCCTCATTGTTTTCTATTTCACCCAGTTTCAAGGGGCGGTTAATCCCATCAGTGTTTTCTATTTTACCCAGTTTCAAGGGGAAATTAATCCCATAATTGTTTTCTATTTCACCCAGTTTCAAGGGGAGGTTAATCCCATCATTGTTTTCTATTTCACCCAGTTTCTAGGGGAGGTTAATCCCATCAGTGTTTTCTATTTCACCCCGTTTCAAGGGGAAATTAATCCCATAATTGTTTTCTATTTCACCCAGTTTCAAGGGGAAATTAATCCCATAATTGTTTTCTATTTCACCCAGTTTCAAGGGGAGGTTAATCCCATCATTGTTTTCTATTTCACCCAGTTTCAAGGGGAAGTTAATCCCCTCATTGTATTCTGTTTCACCCAGTTTCCAGGGGAAGTTAATCCCATAATTGTTTTCTATTTCACCCAGTTTCAAGGGGAGGTTAATCCCATCATTGTTTTCTATTTCACCCAGTTTCAAGGGGAAATTAATCCCATAATTGTCTTCTATTTCACCCAGTTTCAAGGGGAGGTTAATCCCATCATTGTTTTCTATTTCACCCAGTTTCAAGGGGAAGTTAATCCCCTCATTGTATTCTGTTTCACCCAGTTTCCAGGGGAAGTTAATCCCATAATTGTTTTCTATTTCACCCAGTTTCAAGGGGAGGTTAATCCCATCATTGTTTTCTATTTCACCCAGTTTCAAGGGGAAATTAATCACATAATTGTTTTCTATTTGACCCAGTTTCAATTGAAATTTAAACACATTATTGTTTTCCAAGAATGAGGGCCGATGCCCCTAAAATGGCTGCTGGAGCAATTCCTCTTTGGGAAAAATAAAGAGCATTCATGGAACGACTCATAGGAACGATTCGAGCATTATCGTGACATTTTATAAATACAACAATTATTGAGTTTAATTCTAATTTATACCATGTCGAGTTTATACGACTATCAAGGCCAGAAAAAAAAACAAGTTTTAGTAAATGTGCCCCTTGACTAGATGACCAAGTCTACAGACACAGGGGTTAAATGCACACATGTATTTGTTAATAGCAACCAATAAGCATATAGCTTTAACAGTCTAGTGCAAGTTAGAAAATGAAAGCAAACATCCGATTCATTGTTGCCAGAAACTGCAGTTTAGAGCCTACATGTTTGAATCAGCTCCACAGAGTAACACACAGAAGCTGCTGAAACTGCATTTACCATTTCACCATTGCTCCCCATTTCTTTTCCCATCATTTTCCCTACATTTCTTTTCCCTTTGTCTTTGATTTAAAATATTAGAATAAAGAAAAGAATCCATGCAGCCTGTGCCCTGGTCAGAACCAATATCAGTGCTTTAACTTCCTTAATGTAATCTTCTTTTGCCCAGTTAAGACATTATAAGAACTTGAATCACAAAAAGGAAGCTGAAGAATTAGTTAAATAAGTGGCAAGAGCTATTTACCATCTACTGGTATTTACTGACCTGCACCCAGGGCTGTTATTTTGGTGACGGGTGTGTTCCTTCTCTATTATTAATATATATTATTTCCCTAATATACTTTTTTCTGGCCAAGAAATGCAAGTGGAACCCCATAGTGGCACACAGAAACACACACAAAATGCATATATATATTTAAATATGAGTCTAAAGCACCCTAAGCCTTGTATGGTTCACTTACCTCACAAATATATTACAGGTATGGGACCTGTTATCCAGAATGCTCGGGACCTGGGGTTTTCCGGATAAGGGATCTTTCCGTAATTTGGATCTCCATAACTTAAGTTTGCTAAAAATCATGTAAACATGTAATAAACCCAATAGGGCTGTTCTGCCCCCAATAAGGGGTAATTATATCTTAGTTGGGATCAAGTACAGGTACTGTTTTATTATTACAGAGAAAAGGGAATCATTTAACCATGAAATAAACCCAATAGGGCTGTTCTGCCCCCAATAAGGGGTAATTATATCTTAGTTGGGATCAAGTACAGGTACTGTTTTATTATTACAGAGAAAAGGGAATCATTTAACCATGAAATAAACCCAATAGGGCTGTTCTGCCCCCAATAAGGGGTAATTATATCTTAGTTGGGATCAAGTACAGGTACTGTTTTATTATTACAGAGAAAAGGGAATCATTTAACCATTAAATAAACCCAATAGGGCTGTTCTGCCCCCAATAAGGGGTAATTATATCTTAGTTGGGATCAAGTACAGGTACTGTTTTATTATTACAGAGAAAAGGGAATCATTTAACCATGAAATAAACCCAATAGGGCTGTTCTGCCCCAATAAGGGGTAATTATATCTTAGTTGGGATCAAGTACAGGTACTGTTTTATTATTACAGAGAAAAGGGAATCATTTAACCATGAAATAAACCCAATAGGACTGTTCTGCCCCCAATAAGGGGTAATTATATCTTAGTTGGGATCAAGTACAGGTACTGTTTTATTATTACAGAGAAAAGGGAATCATTTAACCATTAAATAAACCCAATAGGACTGTTCTGCCCCCAATAAGGGGTAATTATATCTTAGTTGGGATCAAGTACAGGTACTGTTTTATTATTACAGAGAAAAGGGAATCATTTTTAAAAATTAAAATTATTTGCTTAATGACTTTTTCCAATTAATGACTTTTTTCTAATAAAAAAGTGAATAATTTTTGACTGATTTGCTTTTTTTTCTGTAAAAATAAGCCAGTATGTTGCACTGTTACAAAAGCAAGGTAAAGTAATCAGGCAGATAGAGAAAAACAATTGAAGGTTTATGTTTAAACCATTCTATTTAAACCAATCATCTTATTTCATCAGTATGCACGTGTTGTCATTATGTGAATGTGTCAGTATGGTATATGAAGAGTTAACTCCAATTAAATGTCTTCGTTGCTAAGGAAATAGCCCTAGATACAGGAAGTACCAAGATGTACTTCTTCATTTCACCGCTGTTTTTATTTTCTTAATTCTATTTAGCTTCCCCTATTTTGCCCAATCAGAGAGGCTCTTTCACCGCATGGTGTCGGAATGTTACATGTCGCAATTATGTATGCTATGAAAAAAATATAAGACTCACCAGATGTTCAGATTTACTAACCCCAACAACATTAGGTTTTTCCCCTGCTTTCAGCTTATGCAACACTCAGTAATTACACACTGATTATATACTGACTGCACTGACATAAGAATTAACTCATCAAGCCATCTAACTGGTCCCATTTGTGATGATTTTTTTAGGGGCATATAATAAAATGGACCTATCAGATCCCTTTGCCTGTCTGTAGGCCCCCTGTATTCATTTTTTAGGGTAACCTCTGTCCTGAAAAGTACTCTGAGGTCCTGGGAGCACATTTCAAAGGCCTCCTGTGATGCACAGTTCCTCCTAATGTGCAGAAACAGCCTCACAAGTATTGTAATTGGCAGTTATCCGCCCAGAAGAGGCTATTTTCTATACACTTCCTTTCTATACACTTCCATGTGTAGAATATCCACCTTGATACAGATTTTTAAGTCAAGAAGGGTGATTTCCTCCTTATTCTAGGTATATAAATACTAAATTGCAAGAGTTACGGTTAAACCCTTTACCTAAGGCCTGCAGTTCCTCAGATGACCAGAGGGCCACCCTTGATCCCTCCTTTGCCTCCCATCTGGGGTACCTCCTGCTCCCATGTAACAGGGCTCACCACAACCTTCCTTTGTAGGACCTATCCCCTAATTGTCTCATTGCTTCAGCAACAGGGCTTGAACTAGGGGTAGGCAGAAGAGGCAAAGATGAGGGAGACCTAGGTACCTCTACTTACTGTCCTTTTTCCCCCACACCGCTCGCATGTGCTCTAAGTCCATCCCCTGTCATCAACAGTGCCGGCGACCCCGCCAGCCTCCTCGCCATCCCCCTATGTGCGTGCACCCATGCACTTGTTTGCGCATACACTCACATGAGAGATGGGCGAGGAGTCCGACCGGATTGCCTAGGGAGCCTTGGCCGCCTTGGCCCAGGACTGCTCAGCAACATAATAAATGGTGTACATCACCATCTCATTGCCCCCCTGGGTATACTATTTTTCATTAAGCCTATGCCTGAATGCATTTTTTTAAAAATGGGTCTGTTTTCTTTTTGGCCCTGGGCAGAGTTAACGCAATGTGCACCAACAGTTATTTGGTGGCCAGCACCATTTGCACCAGTGGTGAGTCAGCACATGGCTTGCAGTTCCTACAAGTTTACAAATACCAAAAACTCTAATAAAGATTTGACTGAATACTGAACCAAGTCTGAAGCCTAAATTGCATATTTGAATTTGAGATAAATCATCTGTAAACAAACAATTGTTAAACTCATCTGCCCAAGGCTTCAAAGTTGCTTAAAGAGCTCAGCTAGCCAAACCCTAAAGATCCAGACAGATTTAATGCTGTTGAATTTAAGGTGCATGTGTATCAGCAGTTCTATTCAAACAAGCTATATTACTATGTAGGGTGATGTCCTATATTGCCAACCTATCAGGATACAGGGGCAGCACGATGGCTCAGTGATAAGCACTTCTGGGGTACTGAATGTGATTTCCTACCTACGTACTATGTACAAGTACTGTGTGTATATTCTCCCCATGTCTGGACAGCTCTCTCCTGTCATGTAGACACTCAGAACCAGCACTTCAGCTCCATAAACTTGTGATAACAGACTCCCCTGTAAACTGGCACACAGAGACACATAAAGTGCACATATATACTTATATATATATTATATATGTAGCCATTCTGCTAACATGGCTATTAAATAACTGTACAAAGTATAATTCTGTGTATAATCATATTGCTGGGACTTGTAATTCTATTAATCTTCAGCACTGAAACAGTTAATTGCTGAAGACTTTGCTGGGCTTGCAGGAAGAAGGAAGATTCCTCCCACCAATAGGAGAGCAGCTTTCAGACTGAGGAGTTTGTAGCCAGTGAGAGAAAGACTTACTTCAGGGAGAGGAGAACTTTCTGGAGCTGTGAGGGGGAGGGCTGGAAGGAGAGAAACGCAGGGGTGTATCCAAGGGAGAGCATGCACAGAGCTGGGCTGTATGGGAGGTGGAATCCCTTTTCTCCAGAGTGACCAGTGACTGCCTGCTCTCTTCTGCTTCTTCTGCCTAATACCTGGAGAAACTCTTTATTACTGCAGTGTGAAGGAAGCTGAGGCAGCAGTGATCGGCTGATAGTGGATCCAGTCTATTGGTATGCTTTATCATCTGCCTATATTGCAGCCCCTGCACACTCACAGGCCCAGTTTTCAGTGAGTGATTCCTGTGGATAACCAGTACTGTTTTATGTGCCTTGTGGATTACAAGTACTAATATATATGAGCTCCAACTGCCGGCCTTGCTGCTTATACTAACACTGGCCAGTGTTCAGGGAACTTGACTTAAACATAATCTTAATCTGAGTTGATTATATCAGTCTGTTTATATAAATCTGCTATTTAAAGTACATTCAACAATTCATTGTCATTTTCTATTCACTGTTTGCTATTGCATTGCTGATTTAACTTTGTGTTCAGATGCTACAACCTATTTGTTGACACATATCGCTAGTAGAGAGATTGTTCAGTTTATCTTTGTTAATGGGTCTCCGGATCCAATAAAAGTGCTTAGCATTATACTGCTGGTTTATGTGTATCACTGGGGGTTGTGGGTGTCACCAAAGCACCAAAGGTGGTCGAGAGCAGGACCCATATAACACAGCTACACCTACGGGTGCGCTACACTTGGGGGCTCGTCCGGGATCCTTGCTCCGCCCAAATCTCCGCCCCTATTTCCCTAGACTAAGTGTTAAAGTGATACAGAAGGCAAAATGAACCCAGAAGCAGCTGCAAAGTGGTGTAAACAGCACAATGCTCAGCCAGAACAGTGCTTAGTTTTCATGTTGCCAGATACTAAATGGACTGATGTACAACTACGTAATGTAGCTGAGTCCTTACCAGTGGTTGGCCGTGGATTTGTATTAGACAGCATCATGGATACTGCTGAACACAAGACTCTAGCTTTATTAGAATGGAGAAATCCCTTGGTGCGTGAGCAAATACCTCAGAGTGTGTCAGGTCCAGGAGAAAATGTAGTCCATGTGATATTCCCTGAAAGATGCACTACTTCACCGACAGAAGAAATACCTGGAGACACTGCATCACCTTCTACAACAGAGGTTGAAGTCTCACTACCCAGTAATGCCATAGGACCAGAAGTTCTGAATGCTTTGGGAAGTCTTGTAGAAAAATGCCTGAAGCCCACACAGCCATTTACTGGATTTGGGTACCGCAAATTACGTTTCTTTTCCGGCAAGCAACCCACCCCTCAGGGAGAGGAAGATTTTGAATCATGGATGGATCAGGCTTCACAGGCCGTAGAAGAGTGGGACATCCCAGAAACCCAAAAAAAACAAAGAATAGCTGAAAGTTTAAAAGGATTAGCTGCTGACACCATACGCAACTTAAAGATGAGCAAGTTTGATTGCACAGCTAAAGACTATTTAGAAGTGCTGCATGATGTGTTCGGGAGAACAGAGAAGGCGTCTGACCTCCTGTACCAGTTTGAGCATACATACCAAGAGGTTGGTGAAAAATTATCTGATTATATTAATCGCTTAGACAAAATACTCCACCAGATCATCCTAAAGAAGGGAGTGGACCCAAAAGTAGCTGATCAGGTGCGGATTGGTCAGATTTTGCAAGGAGCTCAAGCTATGGATCCCATCATGTGGAAACTGAGGATGAGAGACAGAAGAGAAACTCTCACCTATTCACAGTTGGTTAAAGAAGTGAGGGAAGAGGAAGCACTGCTGGAAGCCAAATCTCAGACTTCAACTCAAGCTGCAAGCGGAAGTAAGCCGGAGCTTGCAACAGTACATACTACTCAAACAGGGGTCATGGTCCCAAGTGTTGTGAGTACCGAGGTATCACAGCTACAAGCGCAAGTGTCTACACTAACAGAAGCAATAACCCAAGTTACCAGATCCGTTGCAGAGCTGCAGAAGATTGTGGTAGTTTTAGCTGAAGGGAAGGATACCCCTGCCAAAGCATCTACAGTGAGACCTAAGGGAGAATCTGCAAAGCCCAGGTCCATAGCTATATCTGGATTTTGTTTCCGCTGTGGAGAAACAGGGCATATGAAGCGACAATGTCCCAATGCTGAAAATTTGTGAAAAGTAAATGAACTGCTATTGGCAAGTGCGATGCAGGAAAACTTCAGAGGGCCTCAGTGAAGGAGCCATCTGAGTGCCCAGCTAAAAGGAGCTCAACGAAGACCAACAGAAACAGAAGCCTCATTGGATCTAACCTTCCAAATGCTTCTCGCAGGGAAAGGGGGAAAGTACCCACTGTGGCCCCTTTCAACTCATCTAAGTCAGTTAGCAAAATCGGAAAACCAGCTCAGCAAGAGTCTTGGCATCGAAACTCACCAAGAATCACTACAAAAGAATCCTGTCCTCAAACAGAAGCTTTAAAAGGCTGGAAGCAGCCAACTGTTCCTCAAAAACATGCTGACTGTCGCACTGCTGAGCAGCACAGAAAGGAGGAATTACCTGAAGGCTTAGTGGGACCTTCTCCTATAGTGACAGTAAAGATAGAAGATGTGTACAGTAAGGCACTACTGGATACTGGTGCACAAATCACTATCTTGTTTAGAGACTTCTACCAGAAATATTTAAAGCATTTGCCTCTTTTGAAACTAGAAGACTTGCAGATCTGGGGACTAAGTGATACTAAGTTTCCCTATTATGGCTATGTCTCACTGAAACTAGAATTTCCCAGCTCTGTTGTGGGGTCAACAGAAGTTTTTGAAACTCTTGCTGTTGTGTGTCCAAGACCAAAAGAAAAGAGTATAGCTTCTATTCTAGTGGGGACCAACACTGACCTTGTCAGGAGAATGCTGAAGCCTCAGCTAACTCAAGAACATCCAACACTACATCCACTTCTAAGACCAGCATTTTGTGCCCTTCAGAAGGAAAAGGACAACAAGAGAGAGGAAATAGGACATGTATGGACTCTATCTGGGAAAGAATATGTAATACCCCCTGGTCATGTCAAGTGTTTCAAAGCCAAAGTAAGGATGTGTGGGCAAGCAGCCACATCTCATCTTATGATGGAAATGGATCCAGAACTACAACTGCCACCTGGACTTGAGTTAGTACCAGAAATCTGGCCTGTTGACAAGCTGAAACATCCTTATGATACTGTATCTGTGGGACTGATGAATAAAGGAAGTACCCCTATTGTTCTTAGCTCACAAGTGCGTTTGGGTAATGTACACGCTGCCACTCCCTTACCTGCTTCTGTTTTGACAAGTGACAAGGGTAATGCGGAACAGTTGAAGCTGGAAGATGTTGATATAGGAGGTGGTCTGCTGACACCTGAATGGGTATCCAGAGTTAAAAAGAGGTTGATGAAGAGGAGGAATTGTTTCTCCACCAGTGAGCTTGATGTGGGGTGTGCAAAAAGTGCGCAACACCATATAAGATTAAAAGAAGACCGGCCATTCAGAGAACGTTCCAGAAGGGTTGCTCCAGGTGATTTGGAGGACTTGAGAAAACATCTGGAAGACCTCAAAGCGGCTGGAATAATTAAAGAGTCAAGAAGCCCATATGCTTCTCCCATTGTTGTTGTCAGAAAGAAGAATGGATCAATTCGCATGTGTGTTGATTATCGCACTCTGAATCAGCGAACCATTCCTGACCAGTACACCACACCTAGAATCGAAGATGCTCTTAATTGCCTGGTGGGCAGCAAATGGTTCAGTGTGTTAGACTTGAGGAGTGGATACTATCAAATCCCTATGCACCCTGAAGATAAGGAAAAGACTGCATTCATTACTCCTTTGGGGTTTTTCGAATTTGATCGCCTGCCTCAGGGCCTCTCAGGTGCTCCCGCAACTTTCCAGAGGATCATGGAAAAAACAGTTGGAGATATGCATCTCCTGGAAGTCCTAGTCTACCTTGATGACATTATTGTCTTTGGGAAGACACTAGAGGAACATGAAGAGAGACTGATGAAAGTACTGGACAGACTTGAAAAAGAAGGGCTGAAGTTGTCCCTGGATAAATGTAAGTTTTTCCAATCTTCAGTGACCTATGTGGGACATGTGGTGTCCGCAGAAGGAATATCAACTGATCCCAGCAAAATTGAAGCTGTGACATCTTGGCCCAGACCCAGAACCATCACAGAACTGCGGTCTTTTCTTGGGTTTTGTGGTTATTATAGAAGGTTTGTGGAAGGGTTCTCAAAGACAGCTAGACCACTCAGCCAACTGCTGCAAAATGATATAGGAGTTGATGAAACCGATGAAGACATTCTTTTGAAGAAGCCAAAGGGACCAAGGAAATCTAAAGAGTGCATAGAGAACCGTTGGACTTCTGAGTGTGAAGGGGCATTTGAACAGCTTAAGTATTGTCTTACACATGCCCCAGTACTGGCTTATGCTGATTCAAGAAAACCCTACACATTACATGTTGATGCTAGCAGAGAAGGTTTGGGAGGAGTCCTTTACCAGGAGCATGACCAGAAACTGAGACCTGTAGCCTTTATCAGTCGAAGCTTATCTCCAACAGAGAGAAATTACCCTGCACACAAATTGGAATTCCTAGCTCTGAAGTGGGCTGTGGTTGATAAGCTGCATGACTACCTTTATGGAGCTGAATTCGAAGTCCAGACTGACAACAACCCTTTAACATATATCCGGACCACTGCCAAGCTAGATGCTACTGGACATAGATGGATGGCTGCTTTATCCAACTACAATTTCAGTTTAAAATATCGTCCAGGACATCAGAATGGGGATGCTGATGGTTTGTCAAGAAGGCCACATGCAGACTCACACCCTGAGGATGAATGGGTGGAAATTCCAGCACCAGGAGTGAGAGCTATGTGCCAGATGGTAGCTTACTGTCAGCAAACCGAATGTTGGGCCCGGAAGCTGAGTCTGCCAGATTCAAGCATACCCCAAGCCTACTGTAATCTTGTTTCATTGCAAGGCTACTCTTTACCAGCTTTGAGCAACAGTGATCTCAGGAGAGACCAGAGAAATGACCCCCTGGGACAGTTAGTTGTTGCTGCTTTGGAGAATAAAAAGGTTGATATACTTCATACAGATTCTCATCCACTAGCAAGTATTCTATCAAAAGAATGGCACAGACTACGGATACGAAATGGCCTAGTGTATAGAAGGTCCCCTAGTGTTCTTGACAATGAAAAGTGGCAATTGTTGCTTCCCCGAAAGTATCAAGAAGTGGTACTTCAGTCACTGCATGATGAACATGGCCATTTGGGCTATGACAAAACTCTGGGACTTGTAAGAGACAGATTCTACTGGCCATGTATGAAACAGGATATTGAAGACTATTGTCGTTCATGCCTTCGCTGCATCCAGAGAAAGACTTTGCCCACTAAAGCTGCCCCATTAGGTCAAATGGAGAGTAGTGGACCTATGGAACTTGTCTGTATAGACTTTCTCTGCATTGAACCCGATGAAGGTGGAATCAGCAATGTGCTGGTAGTGACTGATCACTATACCAGATATGCTCAGGCATTCCCAGCTCGTGACCAAAAAGCTGTCACAGTGGCCAAGCTACTGGTTGAAAAGTTCTTTATACATTATGGTCTGCCAAAAAGAATACACTCTGATCAAGGGCGTGACTTTGAAAGCAAACTCATCTATGAACTACTTACGCTTCTGGGAGTTCAAAAGAGTCGTACATCTCCTTATCACCCTCAAGGTGATCCCCAGCCAGAGCGTTTCAATAGGACTTTGCTAGATATGTTAGGAACACTGTCTGCTGAGAAGAAGAGTCAATGGAGTAGACATGTGGCTACAGTAGTGCATGCTTATAATAGCACTAAGAATGATGCTACAGGATTTTCACCCTACTTCCTAATGTTTGGAAGGGAAGCTCGTCTTCCTGTTGATTTGACTTTTGGAGTTACAGCTGATGATACTCCTTTGCGATCTCATGCCAGTTATGTAGAAAGACTCAAGAAGAACCTCAAAGAAGCCTATGATCTAGCTGAACATGCAAGTGGTAAGAGGCATCAACGGAACAAAGCTATGATAAGAACGTGAAATTGCATGATTTGCAACCCGGTGATAGAGTTCTGTTGAGAAATTTGGGCCTGCATGGAAAGCACAAACTAGCTAATCGATGGGGCTCTGAGATCTACATTATTTGCTCTCAGCTACCTAACATTCCAGTCTATCAAGTCCGCCCCGAAGGTAAAGAAGGACCTATAAAAACCTGGCACCGCAATAATTTGATGCCTTTGGCAGAGTCAGTGAGGCTTATAAACTCTGAACCTACAATGTCTCAGCGCAGGCCTAACTCAAGGCGATCTAGGAGACTAAGACAGAGACAAGATGCTCTTCCTGCTATTCAACACTCAGGTACTTCCCCAGAAGAGGAAGAAGACAGTGAGGATGAATGGGGATTGGATGTTCTTTTCTATGACAATATTCAAAATTCCATCAACAGTAATCTCAATGCAGATACATCAGAATTCATCCCTTGTCAAACTGAACAACCAGTTTCTAGCAATAGACTGACAGATGTTTCCATGCCTCAGGCAGAATTCAATGTCACTGAAAGTTTTGACAGTAATCCTGATGGCAGTGGTACAGTGTTGGAGAAACAGATTGAGGCTGTTCAAGAAGAGATTTTAGAAGAAGACAACATACAGGCTGAAAACTTAGATATTGAATGTGTGACAAGTGATCAACCCTCAGAACAAAGTTCTTCAGTTAATGTCTTTGAACCAAGGCCTCAGAGACTGGTGAAACCCCCACAGAGACTCACATATGATACTTTAGGGAATAGTACTCAAGAGCCTGTGGTCACTGCTCATCGTAGAATCTACGCCCATGTTCCCTCCGCTTTCTACTCAGTTGGTGACACCACACCTCAGTTGACTTCTACAGTTGAGATACCACGTTATAAAACAGTGGTTGAGTTAAGGGTACACTAATGTTATAATTGTATTTTGATGGTAAATTACTTTTGACTTGGGAGGACCCAAGTATTTTCAGTGGGGAGAGAGTGTAGCCATTCTGCTAACATGGCTATTAAATAACTGTACAAAGTATAATTCTGTGTATAATCATATTGCTGGGACTTGTAATTCTATTAATCTTCAGCACTGAAACAGTTAATTGCTGAAGACTTTGCTGGGCTTGCAGGAAGAAGGAAGATTCCTCCCACCAATAGGAGAGCAGCTTTCAGACTGAGGAGTTTGTAGCCAGTGAGAGAAAGACTTACTTCAGGGAGAGGAGAACTTTCTGGAGCTGTGAGGGGGAGGGCTGGAAGGAGAGAAACGCAGGGGTGTATCCAAGGGAGAGCATGCACAGAGCTGGGCTGTATGGGAGGTGGAATCCCTTTTCTCCAGAGTGACCAGTGACTGCCTGCTCTCTTCTGCTTCTTCTGCCTAATACCTGGAGAAACTCTTTATTACTGCAGTGTGAAGGAAGCTGAGGCAGCAGTGATCAGCTGATAGTGGATCCAGTCTATTGGTATGCTTTATCATCTGCCTATATTGCAGCCCCTGCACACTCACAGGCCCAGTTTTCAGTGAGTGATTCCTGTGGATAACCAGTACTGTTTTATGTGCCTTGTGGATTACAAGTACTAATATATATGAGCTCCAACTGCCGGCCTTGCTGCTTATACTAACACTGGCCAGTGTTCAGGGAACTTGACTTAAACATAATCTTAATCTGAGTTGATTATATCAGTCTGTTTATATAAATCTGCTATTTAAAGTACATTCAACAATTCATTGTCATTTTCTATTCACTGTTTGCTATTGCATTGCTGATTTAACTTTGTGTTCAGATGCTACAACCTATTTGTTGACACATATCGCTAGTAGAGAGATTGTTCAGTTTATCTTTGTTAATGGGTCTCCGGATCCAATAAAAGTGCTTAGCATTATACTGCTGGTTTATGTGTATCACTGGGGGTTGTGGGTGTCACCAAAGCACCAAAGGTGGTCGAGAGCAGGACCCATATAACACAGCTACACCTACGGGTGCGCTACACTTATATGAGATAGATTTACTTTAAAGCAAGTGTTGTATTATTTCCTTAACCCATGATATTTTAACATAATGTACTAAGCTGTTGTCGGTGGTATCACAAAGACATCACTATATAAGTTGTTTATAGAGGCTACTAATTTTCAGCAATATTACTTTTTAACGAGCTATTGTAATGAGTCCAAGTCACCAAAATATGTTCCACAAACAGATTCCAGCTTTTGGCCAGTTGCTATGTTATTATACTGTATATATGTTATAATACAATACCTGATTCTTTAGAGCAGATATGAAATCTATAATCCATAAACCTGTTATACAGAAAGTGCTTAATGGCATTTTCCATAATGTTTTATTTAAAAAGTGAATCATTTTTGACCGTTTTTTTTTTTTTGCACTGTTATAAGAGCAAGGTAAATGAATTAGGCAGATGGAGAAAAGCAATTGAAGTTTTATGTTTAAACCATTCTATTTATACTCTTAAGCCAATTTCCCCAATACTCTGCCAACAAATCATCTCATCATGTGCGCCATAATGTGAATGTGTCAGTATGGTATATGAAGAGTTAACCAAATGTCTTTGTTGCGAAAGAAATAGCATAAGGAAATAGGCTCTGTTGTTCTTACACTTGCTGCCTGATATCCTGTGTGATATCCTGTCTTTAACCACAATGTTAAATTTCGCAATTATGTATCTCACGAAAAACTAAATTCTGGTATGCTGTATACTTCTTCTGTTTAGATGTATAAGAATAAGCCTCTTCAATTATTATTATATATGCACCACTAAATAATGTTGCCTGCCTTCACATATGTTTTCTGTGCCTTCATTAAGAAGCATGCTGTGTAATGGAAGCACAATAACCTTCTGCAGGTATAAATGTACATAACCCACACATGGATGAGCAATAGCAGTCAGTTTCATATTTGAACCTCAACTTGTCCTTTATACTTATTACATTTTGACAATTAATATGTAAAAAATTCTGATGCACACCAGGAAAATTTCATCAAAGAAAAATACTTATTTTACCTTTATTAAAATACAAAATTAGCAAACAAACAGTGTTTACAGAGACTCACCCACCAATTAATCACCACCAAACCACACCACTCTCTGGAGAGGCTGTGTTAACCCTTAAAAAAGATCTCAGTTCCAGCAGATATCAAACCAATCACAGTTCCAGGTAATCTGTAAAATAAAGTGCATAATATTCTATAAAGTGCAACATAAGATAAAGTGCAATACATAATAGTGCATGTAGATATGTAAAACATGAATTCCAAATGGATAGTGCAATGTAAGTTAAAGTGCAATCCATTGTGGTGCATACAGATAAAAGAACTTAAATACCAAATACAAATACACAATGTTAACACATACTAATAAAAGCATCACAAAAATATTACTTAAAAATACCTAAAGCACTTGCAATAAGAGAACCGGAAATTGAAGCGTACTAGGTAAAACCCAAACATTACCTGGTATCTAAATAAGAGGCAAAGTAACAATACTTATTAAGACCCTGGGGTGAAACAGTATCCAGAGTTCTGATCCACAACATCTCCTTGCAAAGCAGCATACAATCCCAATCCCCCCCCCCCGTTGGGCTCGGGGATCAAATCTATTCCCATGAACTTAAAAGCTGGTAACCTCATTAAGAAATGCTTAGGTAGGTGTATATCAGATTTGCTGGTTTCAAAGGCTTTCTTAATAGTAGACCTGTGATTTCCCATTCGCTCACGTAAAGTGTTTTGGTTTTTGACAATTATATATAAATTCACCAGTGTCCTATGAAGTAAACTAAACTCTTTGCTCAGCTTTATCCCCGCATATCTTGCTATCTAAGTTGACGGTCAGTACTGTTTTATCAATAACATTTTTTTATTAATCTTGAGGTTCCAACATTACATTGTTTCATGTCTTAAGGTCAGGTAAATAACAATAAGTCAGTTACATTGCAAGCATATAACTTATAAGATATTGTTAACATACTAATGCAGATAGAAAGGAAAGAAAAAAAAATGAAATGCCGATAAAAAAAAAAAAAACTAGATACTGTTAAAAGCAGCACACTGCGGAGTAGCATTTTGGAGTTCGTCCTGTTGGATCCTCAAGAGTTTTTTAGAGTTGTAATTTTGGTCAGTACAGTTTTATAGATATAAAAATCATCAGATGTTGATATGCAGATTTACTAACCCCAACAACAAGTTAACAAGTTATACCTCCTTCATTGTAAAAACGTTCGGTTTTTCCCCTGCTTTTAGCTTATGCAACACCCAGTAATTACACACTGATTATATACTGACTGCACTGACATAGGAATTAACTCTTTATCTCTATGGGCCCAGACAAACATGAATTATAGAAATTGTACTGAAATCTGTAAGCATGCTCATATAACTGTAGAACCCACATATATATATATATATATCGAGCCAAGGGTGGCACACCGCTTCAATCCTTGTCCCGGGTGCACGGTAAAAGAGTTTAAATATTGAAAAAAAAACAGCAACACCGGATCTATTG
This sequence comes from Xenopus tropicalis, assembly GCF_000004195.4. NCBI lineage: Eukaryota > Metazoa > Chordata > Amphibia > Anura > Pipidae > Xenopus > Xenopus tropicalis. Next base: position 17,086,096 of record NC_030683.2, read on the forward strand.
CAAACAATCAATTATATATTGAAAATTACATGAACAGCCAACGTTACGTTTCAGTCCCCGTCGGGACCTTTCTCAAGGCAACCATGCTTTCCAACCACATGACCCATTTATACCCATAGTGACCAAACAAACAGGAAATGACATCAGTACAAACATGCCATAAGGTGACTATTGCAGTAAAGTGAGCAGTCAATGCTGCAAAGTGATCTATATATATTGTGCTAGAGCAGGGGTGGGCAAACATTTAGGCTAAGGGCCACATTTGACAGACAGGCCAGCGCTTACATGCAGTCTTGGCGCCAAGTCTTGCGTAATGAGACTTGCGGAGTCGGGACAAAGAGAGACACACCAATCCTCGGCGGCCCGGATTAAAAAGACCAACGTGCCAGACGTGGTCTGCGGGCCATAGTTTGCCCACCCCTGTGCTAGAGTGACCCAACAAATGAGAACAAGTGAGTTTTCCCTTTAAGTTCTCCATAGTGGGAGATGTAGGCTTCAACCCTTTCACTGCCAGCTGATTTGGTCAAAGTGGAACTTGTATTGCTAGACCATAGAACATTTTGCGCTCTTTTACTTTAGTTTACTCAGGAAAACAATATATTGTTTTTTTCAGGACAACCTAAGCTTTCAAAATATGCTATTTTTGTGTAATTCCAATTCTGTAACAAGATATAGGCTTGTAAATGTTTAAAAAAAATTACATTTTCCATAATATAAACACTTATACCAGAAACAAAATTATTTTATACAGGAAAATACAACTGATTGGAAAGTCCCATGTCTCCTGAATGTGCCAATAGCAAATATATATAGTTTTATGGAGATTTCTCACTTGTATAGGTCAAAAACTCCCAGCAGTACACTACCAAATTCTCAAAGCACTGCTCCAGAAAGTTGGACTAAAATTCCCACTAACAGAAGGTTTATCCCATAAAATTATACATTTTTCGATGAACAGATTCTGGGGTCTGCCTACTCCAAACTATCAAGTCGCAATGCTTTCCTAAATTTCTTGGTTTTTATCAAAATTTGTGAAATTTTTGAAAAATAGCTTCAAAGTTTCCAGTCTATAGTATCTTATCTCCTACAGGTCATACAGTAACCAAATAAAAGCTAAGCTTTCCTAAAGCTGGCAATTTTTACAACATTTCCAAAAATCCCCTCCAAGCTTCCACTTTGCAGCATTTTGAACAGTTTGATGCCCAATATGTATAGGTTTACCTAAGTATGTGGCATGTAGGGGCCCCAATGGGAACATACCTCCATATGTACTGTCATTTCTGTCATTTCCATTCCTGCAAAATCAACACATTTACATCATTTTATGTGGGATAAAGTACACTCACCCCAGAAAGTCATATATTTTTGGAAAGTACACATTCCCCTGAATTCAAAATGGGTACCCATGTCTTTCTACTCCAAAGTACCAAGCCGCAAAGCTTTCCTAAATTTGCCGATTTTGGTGACATTTTCAAAAATCACCTCAAAGTTTCCACTATGCATCTTATTTTCTACAGGTCATTAGGTACCAAGATAAAACATCCTAAATATGAACCCCAAAGGTCTACTGAACAGTTTGATACCCACTGTACATAGGTCTATCAAAGCACATGGCACTTAGAGACCCCCAAATATACCTTGTGCACAGGGTCAGACTGGGGGGTGCAGGGCCCCCGGGGCTTCTGCCTCAGGGGCCCCTGCTGCCTTTCCATATATTTTTGGAAAGTACATATTCTGACAAATCCAACAAGGGTAAAGAGTCCTTTCTACACCAAAGTACCAATCTGCAGAGCTTTCCTAAACTTAGTGGTTTTTATGACTTTTCTGATAATCATCAAAAATTGTTGCAATTTGCCGCATTTTTCTTATAAAATTTCTTACATACAATGACACATCACCCTAAATAAGAATGCCAGATGCCTACTGAACAGTTTGATGCCCAATATGCATAGATATACCAAAGTCTGCGGTATGTACTGACCCCAAAATGAAAATAGCGCATAAGGATTTCTCGCCTGCCAGCTCAGCTTTTGCACACAGAGCCCCCTGTCAGTGTATTATGTGCAGTAACCCCCCCTAACTATACAGAGACCCCCAGAAAACCATATAGTTTTGGAAAGTACACATTCTAATGAATTCCAAATAAAGGGCAACTCTACTATGGAAGGTTTAAAAGCTGTGTGCCTGTATTTATTGGCAGACGATTCACACAAACTTTTAGAGCAGAGTTTCGTTTCTGGGATGATCAAAAGAGGAAGTCCCGCCCCCCTTTTATTTCTTTTAAGTGTGACTCAAGACAGAAACAGACAGAAGCACCAGCGATAGGTGAGCTAAGTGGATGAGATTGGTGAGTGTGACATTCACTGCAGTTTTATTAAGCATTTAAAATCACTGATAAAATTGAAACATTACTTAAAGCTCACAGTGGTAAAACAGTCATGGTTTGAATTTGATAAGAGCATAAGAATATTTTAAAGGCAAAAAAGCCAGAATTCATTTAGCTTCCCAGAAAAAGTAAGTTTTTAGGTTTTGATGGTTAGAAGGAATGGTAGGTGAGATCCCATAAGACAAATATTGCACAAGAGACACAGGGGAATACGTTACCGATTTGAGTTTGAGTTTGTTGAAAGGACTTGTCGATCAGAATAGTGATAAGACATTTTTGCCAGGTTTCACCGCAAAAAAAAGCGCCAATACACTCCAATGGGCACAAAAAAAAGCAGAGCGGTAAAATTAGAAAAAAAAAGTTGCGCAGTAGGACTTTTTTTGCCTTTTGATAAACCCGTTGGCGAAACGTGCGTCTCACTGGAGAGTTGGTGATGGTGTAGCTTTTTTACTTTGCTCCTGCTGATCCCTTATCTTAAAATCTGTTTTCCCTCTATGGTCTTAGGGGTTTTCTGTTTGTGAGGTTATACAGCTCTTTTCAATCAGCCTAGATATGGTAATACTTGAGACCGCAGCCCCCAGGTTCCTACCTTCTCTTTCTTTTGTGGTATTCCCAGGGCTTAAATAGCCAATGTGAGACAGCAGTTTTCTTTGGGAATATCTCCACTATCTATATTTTTCCAATTTCAAACCTACATTTTTATCAAGGTGGTAAATACTTTTTCATACTTATTCATTTATTCACATGGTAATATTGCGGCAGGGTGGAAATAATGTTTGAGGGTGCACTGGTTACTTTATTAATATGGCACCTTATTGAATATACTGATGAATTGTGGATTCTATATTTTTAATTAAGCACTAATCACTTTATTACCAATTGACTTTTTAGCCCGTGTTTTTAATTTAGTGATGAATTTGAATTTGCTCGGCCTCCAGGCTGCCCATCTATATCACTGGTCCAACTCCTTCTGCATCACCCCCTCCTCCCCCTCCATGTCACCAATTTGCCCCTCAGGGTCCTACTCCCATTCCCTTAGCTTGAGCAAGAATCTTTCTAAAAAAAAAATGATAGGAATAGATGACTTACCTCAAGGTATCATATTTATGTTTTGAATGCTTTAATTTAAAATTAATTTTTAGCTGCATAATCCATAGAAACATCATTTGATCAGTTTTGTACCACAGAATCAGTGCAGCATTATACTTCTCATCCATCTGTAAGACATTCAATTTAAGAACCTGTAGTGTTTGTTAATAGTTATTGCTATGCAGCACAGCTAACATTAGAGGGCGCCCCCTATATCAGGCCACATATCATGCACTTGCTTTTTTTTAGAACAGTAGAGAAATAGAATAGTTAGTGAAAGCCTGTCCTTGACATATTTTCAAGGGGAAATTAATCCCATCTTTGTTTTCTATTTGACCCAGTTTCAGGGGGAATAACTTTCCCTTAAAAATGTGTGAAATAGAAAACAATGATTGTATTAACTTCCCCTTGAAACTGGGGGAAATAGAAAACAATGATGGGGTTAATTTTCCCTTGAAACTGTGTGAAGGTGGTGAAAATGGCCAGGAGAAGGAGGGCCCAATGACACCTGGGCCCACTGGGAGTTTTCCTGGTAACCTTGTGGGCCCGTCCGACACTGACTATCACAGATTTTCTAATTTTTTTCTTTTTAAAAAAGAAATTATTATTATATCCCAACAGCAAGAATTATTCATTTTTCAAAGTGAAATCTGAGAACAGATATGTAGGTTTGGCACCAGAATTACAGCAGGCAAACATATTTTTCCCCACAGAGGTTGCAACAGTAATACAAAACAATGATACAAACAGCAATACATGTTAATGAAAAGCAACTTAAACACCTAATGTTATAGGCCCTATACAATAAATCTGCGTACGTGCTCCATAGTGTAACCGTGTGTTGTGATAAACTAATAACTGAAGCAGAACTCTAACTCTCAACCAATGTCAGGAGTAGCGATGGGCGAAATGTTTCTCCAGGCATGGATTCCCGGCAAATTTTTGAAAGATTTGCGAATTTATTGGCGAAGCGAAACGGGACAGATTCGCTCATCACTAGTCAGGAGCACGCAAATTCTAAATATAATGGGAGACCCCCCCCATCTCACAAAGAAACAGTAAGTCAGGCTGGAGAACATTTGCAAAACCAGACAAGTACAGCTGGACCAGAACAACCAGTGATAAAAAAAAAACTACTGTTTCCCCCAACCGGAGTGCAGTAGGGAAGTTTAGGGTAATAGGTGTAAATTATTTTTATTAGACTTAAGGTTTGGAGATCCAAATTAAGGTTGATGTGATGCAATGCGCATGTCAAGTCTATATATAACTCCTTCTGTCTTTTCAATTCTTTATCCAGAGCACAAGGAAGAAAATCCATCAAGACCTGAGAGAGAATGAGAGCGTTTTTCCAGCGCATCGTTAGATGTTCCAAAGTAGCCCTGCCTGGCTTGAAACGCTGTGTCCAAGGTTTTAACTTCCCCCAGTTCTATATCGATGCTAAATTACAAGTTAAGCCCAATGGGGTTACCTTCTCTATTCAACACAAGTATCTGTTTCTGAAGCTTTGCTTTCGAGGAAAAGTCATCAATGAGACAGGGGTTGATGTAAGCAGCATGGCGAAGAGTCAGCGCCTCGGTGCTCAGTACCATAGTCTGCACTCTGGTGCTCAACGTTACGGTGGTCTGAGTTCCGGCGCTCAACGTTACGGTGGTCTGAGTTCCGGCGCCCAACGTTGTCTGTGCTTGAGCACTCAGCGTTATGGTTGTCTGTGCTTGAGCACTCAGCGTTATGGTGGTCTGCGTTCCGGCGCTCAGCACTACGGTGGTCTGTGTTTCGGCAATTACGGAGGTCGCCGCTCGCACGCTCAACATCATGGGTCCTTTGCCACTCAGCATTACGGTGCTGTACGCTCAGGCAATAAACATCATGGCTTCTAAGGTGATCAACATTTCGTTGGTCTTTGCTTTCGCACTAAAGACTCTGCTATACTGTGCTTTGGTTCTCAGCATCATTCCGATTTGTGCTATGCGTTCGTGCTGATTCTTACGATCACCAATGGCGTTGGTGCTAAAGACTGTGGCGATTCACCACTAGTGATGGGCGAAAAGTTTCGCCAGGCATGGATTCGCGGCGAATTTCCGCGTTTCGCCATTGGCTGATTGTTTCGCGAAACGGATGAAAAATTTCGCCGCGGAAAAATTCGCCGCACGTCCAAAAATTGTCGCCAGCGTCAAAAAAGAATAGTCGCGGCCGACGAAACAAGAGCCGCGCGACAAAACAATAGCCGCGGGCGACGAAACAAGAGCCGCGTGACGAAACAAGAGCCGCGGACGACGAAACAAGAGCCACGCGCGACGAAATAATAGCCGCGCGACAAAACAATAGCCGCGGGCGACGAAACAAGAGCCGCGCGACGAAACAAGAGCCGCGCGCGACGAAATAATGTGATCAGACGCTCCTACAATCGGTTTCTTACGTCGTAATGATTTTACCAATCGGCCCGCACTATGGGCAGTAGTGCTACGGGGTCATGTGATCAGACCCTCCTACAATCGGTTTCGTACGTCGTAATGATTTTACCAATCGGCCCGCACTATGGGCAGTAGTGCTACGGGGTCATGTGATCAGACCCTCCTACAATCGGTTTAAGCTTAATATGCCTTGGCCAAATAAATAATATTAATATCAAATATGAATATTTATACCCATACAATGGTGATTTGATATTATTACCATAGTCGCATCGCTTTTTCTTAAGACACAAATCAGCAAATAAAAGTGTAAACACATTCTACAAGATTTTGGTTGCATTTGTATATCACAGTAATCTGGTTAAAATTAAGGGGTATTTGGTAAGATAATGTCAGTGTCTCACTTAAAATTCATATTGTTGTGATCACCCTCCAACAATCGGTTTCGTACGTCGGAATGATTTTACCAATCGGGCCGCACTATGGGCAGTAGTGCTACGGGGTCATGTGATCAGACCCTCCAACAATCGGTTTCGTACGTCGGAATGATTTTACCAATCGGGCCGCACTATGGGCAGTAGTGCTACGGGGTCATGTGATCAGACCCTCCAACAATCGGTTTCGTACGTCGGAATGATTTTACCAATCGGGCCGCACTATGGGCAGTAGTGCTACGGGGTCATGTGATCAGACCCTCCTACAATCGGTTTCGTACGTCGGAATGATTTTACCAATCGGGCCGCACTATGGGCAGTAGTGCTACGGGGTCATGTGATCAGACCCTCCTACAATCGGTTTCGTACGTCGGAATGATTTTACCAATCGGGCCGCACTATGGGCAGTAGTGCTACGGGGTCATGTGATCAGACCCTCCTACAATCGGTTTCGTACGTCGGAATGATTTTACCAATCGGGCCGCACTATGGGCAGTAGTGCTACGGGGTCATGTGATCAGACCCTCCTACAATCGGTTTCGTACGTCGGAATGATTTTACCAATCGGGCCGCACTATGGGCAGTAGTGCTACGGGGTCATGTGATCAGACCCTCCTACAATCGGTTTCGTACGTCGGAATGATTTTACCAATCGGGCCGCACTATGGGCAGTAGTGCTACGGGGTCATGTGATCAGACCCTCCTACAATCGGTTTCGTACGTCGGAATGATTTTACCAATCGGGCCGCACTATGGGCAGTAGTGCTACGGGGTCATGTGATCAGACCCTCCTACAATCGGTTTCGTACGTCGGAGTGATTTTACCAATCGGGCCGCACTATGGGCAGTAGTGCTACGGGGTCATGTGATCAGACCCTCCAACAATCGGTTTCGTACGTTGGAATGATTTTACCAATCGGGCCGCACTATGGGCAGTAGTGCTACGGGGTCATGTGATCAGACCCTCCAACAATCGGTTTCGTACGTCGGGAATAATTTTACCAATCGGGCCGCACTATGGGCAGTAGTGCTACGGGGTCATGTGATCAGACCCTCCAACAATCGGTTTCGTACGTCGGAATAATTTTACCAATCGGGCCGCACTATGGGCAGTAGTGCTACGGGGTCATGTGATCAGACCCTCCAACAATCGGTTTCGTACGTCGGAATGATTTTACCAATCGGGCCGCACTATGGGCAGTAGTGCTACGGGGTCATGTGATCAGACCCTCCAACAATCGGTTTCGTACGTCGGAATGATTTTACCAATCGGGCCGCACTATGGGCAGTAGTGCTACGGGGTCATGTGATCAGACCCTCCTACAATCGGTTTCGTACGTCGGAATGATTTTACCAATCGGGCCGCACTATGGGCAGTAGTGCTACGGGGTCATGTGATCAGACCCTCCTACAATCGGTTTCGTACGTCGGAATGATTTTACCAATCGGGCCGCACTATGGGCAGTAGTGCTACGGGGTCATGTGATCAGACCCTCCTACAATCGGTTTCGTACGTCGGAATGATTTTACCAATCGGGCCGCACTATGGGCAGTAGTGCTACGGGGTCATGTGATCAGACCCTCCTACAATCGGTTTCGTACGTCGGAATGATTTTACCAATCGGGCCGCACTATGGGCAGTAGTGCTACGGGGTCATGTGATCAGACCCTCCTACAATCGGTTTCGTACGTCGGAATGATTTTACCAATCGGGCCGCACTATGGGCAGTAGTGCTACGGGGTCATGTGATCAGACCCTCCTACAATCGGTTTCGTACGTCGGAATGATTTTACCAATCGGGCCGCACTATGGGCAGTAGTGCTACGGGGTCATGTGATCAGACCCTCCTACAATCGGTTTCGTACGTCGGAATGATTTTACCAATCGGGCCGCACTATGGGCAGTAGTGCTACGGGGTCATGTGATCAGACCCTCCTACAATCGGTTTCGTACGTTGGAATGATTTTACCAATCGGGCCGCACTATGGGCAGTAGTGCTACGGGGTCATGTGATCAGACCCTCCTACAATCGGTTTCGTACGTTGGAATGATTTTACCAATCGGGCCGCACTATGGGCAGTAGTGCTACGGGGTCATGTGATCAGACCCTCCTACAATCGGTTTCGTACGTCGGGAATAATTTTACCAATCGGGCCGCACTATGGGCAGTAGTGCTACGGGGTCATGTGATCAGACCCTCCTACAATCGGTTTCGTACGTCGGAATGATTTTACCAATCGGGCCGCACTATGGGCAGTAGTGCTACGGGGTCATGTGATCAGACCCTCCAACAATCGGTTTCGTACGTCGGAATGATTTTACCAATCGGGCCGCACTATGGGCAGTAGTGCTACGGGGTCATGTGATCAGACCCTCCTACAATCGGTTTCGTACGTCGGAATGATTTTACCAATCGGGCCGCACTATGGGCAGTAGTGCTACGGGGTCATGTGATCAGACCCTCCTACAATCGGTTTCGTACGTCGGAATGATTTTACCAATCGGGCCGCACTATGGGCAGTAGTGCTACGGGGTCATGTGATCAGACCCTCCTACAATCGGTTTCGTACTTCGGAATGATTTTACCAATCGGGCCGCACTATGGGCAGTAGTGCTACGGGGTCATGTGATCAGACCCTCCTACAATCGGTTTCGTACGTCGGAATGATTTTACCAATCGGGCCGCACTATGGGCAGTAGTGCTACGGGGTCATGTGATCAGACCCTCCTACAATCGGTTTCGTACGTCGGAATGATTTTACCAATCGGGCCGCACTATGGGCAGTAGTGCTACGGGGTCATGTGATCAGACCCTCCTACAATCGGTTTCGTACGTCGGAATGATTTTACCAATCGGGCCGCACTATGGGCAGTAGTGCTACGGGGTCATGTGATCAGACCCTCCTACAATCGGTTTCGTATGTCGGAATGATTTTACCAATCGGGCCGCACTATGGGCAGTAGTGCTACGGGGTCATGTGATCAGACCCTCCAACAATCGGTTTCGTACGTCGGAATGATTTTACCAATCGGGCCGCACTATGGGCAGTAGTGCTACGGGGTCATGTGATCAGACCCTCCAACAATCGGTTTCGTACGTCGGAATGATTTTACCAATCGGGCCGCACTATGGGCAGTAGTGCTACGGGGTCATGTGATCAGACCCTCCTACAATCGGTTTCGTACGTCGGAATGATTTTACCAATCGGGCCGCACTATGGGCAGTAGTGCTAAGGGGTCATGTGATCAGACCCTCCTACAATCGGTTTTGTACGTCGGAATGATTTTACCAATCGGGCCGCACTATGGGCAGTAGTGCTACGGGGTCATGTGATCAGACCCTCCAACAATCGGTTTCGTACGCCGGAATGATTTTACCAATCGGGCCGCACTATGGGCAGTAGTGCTACGGGGTCATGTGATCAGACCCTCCTACAATCGGTTTCGTACGTCGGAATGATTTTACCAATCGGGCCGCACTATGGGCAGTAGTGCTACGGGGTCATGTGATCAGACCCTCCAACAATCGGTTTCGTACGTCCGAATGATTTTACCAATCGGGCCGCACTATGGGCAGTAGTGCTACGGGGTCATGTGATCAGACCCTCCAACAATCGGTTTCGTATGTCGGAATGATTTTACCAATCGGGCCGCACTATGGGCAGTAGTGCTACGGGGTCATGTGATCAGACCCTCCAACAATCGGTTTCGTACGCCGGAATGATTTTACCAATCGGGCCGCACTATGGGCAGTAGTGCTACGGGGTCATGTGATCAGACCCTCCTACAATCGGTTTCGTACGTCGGAATGATTTTACCAATCGGGCCGCACTATGGGCAGTAGTGCTACGGGGTCATGTGATCAGACCCTCCAACAATCGGTTTCGTACGTCGGAATGATTTTACCAATCGGGCCGCACTATGGGCAGTAGTGCTACGGGGTCATGTGATCAGACCCTCCAACAATCGGTTTCGTACGTCGGAATGATTTTACCAATCGGGCCGCACTATGGGCAGTAGTGCTACGGGGTCATGTGATCAGACCCTCCAACAATCGGTTTCGTACGTCGGAATGATTTTACCAATCGGGCCGCACTATGGGCAGTAGTGCTACGGGGTCATGTGATCAGACCCTCCAACAATCGGTTTCGTACGTCAGAATGATTTTACCAATCGGGCCGCACTATGGGCAGTAGTGCTACGGGGTCATGTGATCAGACCCTCCTACAATCGGTTTCGTACGTCGGAATGATTTTACCAATCGGGCCGCACTATGGGCAGTAGTGCTAAGGGGTCATGTGATCAGACCCTCCTACAATCGGTTTTGTACGTCGGAATGATTTTACCAATCGGGCCGCACTATGGGCAGTAGTGCTACGGGGTCATGTGATCAGACCCTCCAACAATCGGTTTCGTACGCCGGAATGATTTTACCAATCGGGCCGCACTATGGGCAGTAGTGCTACGGGGTCATGTGATCAGACCCTCCTACAATCGGTTTCGTACGTCGGAATGATTTTACCAATCGGGCCGCACTATGGGCAGTAGTGCTACGGGGTCATGTGATCAGACCCTCCAACAATCGGTTTCGTACGTCCGAATGATTTTACCAATCGGGCCGCACTATGGGCAGTAGTGCTACGGGGTCATGTGATCAGACCCTCCAACAATCGGTTTCGTACGTCGGAATGATTTTACCAATCGGGCCGCACTATGGGCAGTAGTGCTACGGGGTCATGTGATCAGACCCTCCAACAATCGGTTTCGTACGTCGGAATGATTTTACCAATCGGGCCGCACTATGGGCAGTAGTGCTACGGGGTCATGTGATCAGACCCTCCAACAATCGGTTTCGTACGTCGGAATGATTTTACCAATCGGGCCGCACTATGGGCAGTAGTGCTACGGGGTCATGTGATCAGACCCTCCTACAATCGGTTTCGTACGTCGGAATGATTTTACCAATCGGGCCGCACTATGGGCAGTATGGCTACGGGGTAATGTGATCAGACCCTCCTACAATCGGTTTCGTACGTCGGAATGATTTTACCAATCGGGCCGCACTATGGGCAGTAGTGCTACGGGGTCATGTGATCAGACCCTCCTACAATCGGTTTCGTACGTCGGAATGATTTTACCAATCGGGCCGCACTATGGGCAGTAGTGCTACGGGGTCATGTGATCAGACCCTCCTACAATCGGTTTCGTACGTCGGAATGATTTTACCAATCGGGCCGCACTATGGGCAGTAGTGCTACGGGGTCATGTGATCAGACCCTCCTACAATCGGTTTCGTACGTCGGAATGATTTTACCAATCGGGCCGCACTATGGGCAGTAGTGCTACGGGGTCATGTGATCAGACCCTCCTACAATCGGTTTCGTACGTCGGAATGATTTTACCAATCGGGCCGCACTATGGGCAGTAGTGCTACGGGGTCATGTGATCAGACCCTCCTACAATCGGTTTCGTACGTCGGAATGATTTTACCAATCGGGCCGCACTATGGGCAGTAGTGCTACGGTGTCATGTGATCAGACCATTCTACAATCGGTTTCATACGTGGTAATGATTTTACCAATTGGGCCGATCTAGTCGTTGTCAATAAGAATTTCGCCGATCCACCAATCTGGGCGTCAGCGCTAACGATTCCACCGCTCTGTGCTTCGTGCTTAACACCTCCTTAGTTGCCAGACCACCAATGTAGTTTATAGCAAATAGCAAAGTAATACTTCGAAATAAAAATGTTGGCTGTATCAGTTGGTTCATGGCTCATGGTTCAAACAGTATTGCGCTTTCGTGTCCTGAGAAGGTAATACTTTCAATATGTTGTAGCTATGTCAAATCTTTTATTTGTTTACTGCATTACAGACAGTATTTAGATGCACACTACATTAGCCTTTGGTACACTATATTAGTGTTAGTTATACTCTATATATACAAAGAAAAGACTTACAAAGCGTTACACATACACTATATTAGTGTCAATTACACTCTAGTAACGGATACAAATGGAAGGAGTTTTACACTTACACTATATTAGTGTTAGTTACACACTCTGTGAGTGTTTTTTGTCCATGAAATTAACACTAGATTATGGTATAGAGATGAATATACTAACGTAGAGTAGGTTAGATTAGAGTAGGGCCTTACCCAATATGAGGTGCCTTGACGTTGGCGGGTAAGCTTAATATGCCTTGGCCAAATAAATAATATTAATATCAAATATGAATATTTATACCCATACAATGGTGATTTGATATTATTACCATAGTCGCATCGCTTTTTCTTAAGACACAAATCAGCAAATAAAAGTGTAAACACATTCTACAAGATTTTGGTTGCATTTGTTCATGTAAATAAATGAGGTACAGGTATAGGACCCGTTATCCAGAATGCTCAGGACCAAGGGTATTCCGGATAAGGGGTCTTTCCGTAATTTGGATCTCCATACCTTAAGTCTGCTAAAAAATCAATAAAACATTAATTTACCCCATTAGGATTGTTTTGCATCCAATAAGGATTAATTATATCTTAGTTTTGATCAATTACAAGGTACTGTTTTATTACTTTAGAGAAAAAGGAAATCAGTTTTAAAATTCTGAATTATTTGATTAAAATGGAGTCTATGGGAGATGGGCTTTCCATAATTCGGAGCTTTCTGGATAACGGGTTTCCGGATAAGGGGTCCGATACCTGTATATCACAGTAATCTGGTTAAAATTAAGGGGCATTTGGTAAGATAATGTCAGTGTCTCACTTAAAATTCATATTGTTGCAGGGATTACAGGTAATTCTCATTGGCCAAGGCATAGAACTAAACCCTCATAATTTAAGGATGTAAGCATGATAAAAGCTAATGACATGTATTTTCCATTAAACTTTATACATCGTATAGTTTAGCCAAAAGTCTCTATTGCTGCAGTAAGAAAGGGAGGCTGCCCCTTGCTAGGAAAGACACTGGATGTATGAATTCTAATTGTATTTTTACATTATCCAGCACCTAAGTACACTGTTCTGTGACCCACAGTCAGGGTCACTTTATGGCACCCAGGGCAAAGATATCATTGGTGGTCCACAACAGAACTACCTTCAACTTGAATACAATACGGAAGGGAATACAGAATAAAAGACTGATATAGACATGAGGTCCAGGCTTGCCAGCCTTATCTCAGTATTGGGAAAACATAAACTGTGATAACAAATTACAATTTCTATTAAAATTATATCCTTTAGGAACATTTGCTTTAATAGAAATTTACGTGCACAACTTATTTTCTGACTCCAAATACATGAAAGTGAATGGGCATTTTTTCTCACTCCCACCACCCCACATTTGTTTACACGTGCCACTTTTTTTCTTACTCCAAATATGTTGTGGTCCAAATGGTTATGTCGAGCCCTTCCAACTGATTAAAATGAGGGGTCTGCCATTTCTGGGGGAAAGTTATAGCAGATGGTCTGATGGTGGGCTTCGGGCAATTACACTTTGTTTTGCCTATAGATGTAAAGAAACTTCTATACAATGGCTTATAGCTTACAGCTGCCACATGTGCAATAATGTCAAAATCTTAAAATTTTTTATGCACTCCGTTTCAGTGAAGGAAACTGCAAGAGTATGCAGTTTCTGGCTGAAATATGCCACGTGTATGTGCACCCAGACTGAAGCAATGCTTCTGGGTGCAAGCACAACTTTCAATTTTGTTGGAGCGGATTTTTAACCTGCACTTATCCACAGGCTAAGAATCTGCCCTGTGTGGCATAGCCCTAACACTTAACTGAGATTGACTGCAATCAGAAGTGGATCAACAGGCAAAAACTAAACTGAGAGCAGAAAATAGTGGTTCGGATTGGACAAACTTTCATCTGTTGAAGAAAAATTGTTTCCCCCATTACAGGTGCAGGCTAATAGATAGGGCATTTATGGGTTGGTTTATTCCTGGGGCCATGAAAACTCTTTAATTGGCCTAAACACAGTGAAGCGCAAAAAGACACGTATGGATCAAGAAAATCCCAACGTTTCAGAACCAAGTCATGGAGATTCTCTTGGGAATCAAAGGGTTTTCTCAGTCCAATTGGGGGTATGTATATTATGCACTGAAATTGTTTTGTGAACATCTACTATTTAAAGAGCATTATATGTTAAACATACCATCTGACATTGTTTTTTTCTGATGCTTAAATAGGTGTGCATTGAGCAATTGACGGATTTGAATTGATATTCTGTTTGCCCCATGTGGGTTTGGGAAGCAGATTCTTATTTGCACCCTTTTTTTTCTTTTTAAAGATAGTAGCTTTATTCTGGTAATTGTGGTGTGCCCTCCAGTACTATATTGTTTGTCACAATTTCCAACCTTTTGGTTTTATACTCCAGTAGCTTCTTGACCACACCCTATTACAGGAGCAGAATAGAATGTTGAATGGGAATTCATTTTTTTCCTCCCTATTTATAACCTTTAAATGCAAAATACAAACTTAAAAATGATGTTAATCTTTAATATTGCTGATCTTTTGCTATACAGGTATGGGATCCCTTATCCGGAAACCGATATCCAGAAAGCCTGTCTCCCACAGACTCCATTTTAATCAAATAATTCAGATTTTTATAATTTCCTTTTTCTCTGTAAAAATAAAACAGTTCTTTGTATTTGATCCCAACTAAGATATAATTACCCCTTATTGGGGGCAGAACAGCCCTATTGGGTTTATTTAATGGTTAAATTATTCCCTTTTCTCTGTAATAATAAAACAGTACCTGTACTTGATCCCAACTAAGATATAATTACCCCTTATTGGGGCAGAACAGCCCTATTGGGTTTATTTCATGGTTAAATGATTTCCCTTTTCTCTGTAATAATAAAACAGTACCTGTACTTGATCCCAACTAAGATATAATTACCCCTTATTGGGGGCAGAACAGCCCTATTGGGTTAATTTCATGGTTAAATGATTCCCTTTTCTCTGTAATAATAAAACAGTACCTGTACTTGATCCCAACTAAGATATAATTACCCCTTATTGGGGGCAGAACAGCCCTATTGGGTTTATTTAATGGTTAAATGATTCCCTTTTCTCTGTAATAATAAAACAGTACCTGTACTTGATCCCAACTAAGATATAATTACCCCTTATTGGGGCAGAACAGCCCTATTGGGTTTATTTAATGGTTAAATGATTCCCTTTTCTCTGTAATAATAAAACAGTACCTGTACTTGATCCCAACTAAGATATAATTACCCCTTATTGGGGCAGAACAGCCCTATTGGGTTTATTTCATGGTTAAATGATTCCTTTTTCTCTGTAATAATAAAACAGTACCTGTACTTGATCCCAACTAAGATATAATTACCCCTTATTGGGGCAGAACAGCCCTATTGGGTTTATTTCATGGTTAAATGATTCCCTTTTCTCTGTAATAATAAAACAGTACCTGTACTTGATCCCAACTAAGATATAATTAATCCTTATTGGAGCCAAAACAATCCTATTGGGTTTAATTATTGTTTAAATAATTTTTTAGTAGACTTAAGGTAGGAGATCCAAATTATGGAAAGACAACTTATTTGGAAAACCCCAGGTCCCGAACATTCTGGATAATGGGTCCCATACCTGTATTTGCTTTCAGAAAACTGCTGTAACCTCTATTTCAGCTCAATAGCTGCTTTCCTAGAGTAGTACCAGTAGAACATGGGTTACACTGTACTCTCTCACCAGAATGGGCCTTCGCTAAGAGGAAGAGGAAGGTGAGGGTGTTGTGAAACTACAGCACCATATCTCAGAGAAGCAAGCAGGGATCTGGGAATTTAGATATGCACTAAGTACTTAAAAAGAATGCCTTTAGACTTACTTTTAATTTATAGTAACCTTTCATTGTCCTTTAAAGGTGAACTACACTTTAAAATTATTTAAAACTCAAAAGTACAGAGCCCATGTTTACTAATACCTAATAAGCCCAATTCTATTTTTCTTTCTATAGCTGATATTATTTACACAACTTTTAGGGTGAAGACACATGGGGGCGAATAGTTTGCCACAACTTTTTTAAAAAGTCATCTCGATTAGTCGTGGTGACTTGCTTATTAATCTATGGCAGGAAAATTGCTGCAATTAGTCACCGCTAGCTTTTTAAAAGTCGTGTCGCATAGTAAATTTCAAAAAATTTCAAAAAAATTGTGACTTTATTTCGGCAACTTTTGGCAAAATCCTAATCAGAAAAAAAAGATCTGACCTTAAGTAAATGGCCCCTAAGAATGCTGAGTCTAAAGTTGAATGTAACAATCACAACACCCCAGAGGCTAATTGGTTACAAGCCTTTTATTATATTTATATAACATCTATAAATATATATATATATATATATATATATATATATATATATATAAAATATATAAATATATTATCGAAAAAAAAATCTGTCCCCAGGTTTGTTCAAACACACTGAAATAATATGGCTTGGGGATTCAAAGACCTTGAGACTAATCCAATGTAGATATATTCCACTCCCACCAGTAGAGGTCGCTCATAAACCCATCCCAGGATGTATTTAGACTCAGAGAGCTGTTTTATCAGTTGATAAGAAGCAGCAAAACAGCCCTTAAAATGAGGTAATGGGAGAATTTAGGCACAAGTAAATGTGGTTTAGATGTTAGCATCTCTGAAAAAGCATGAGGGAGACTACAACATAGGTCAGCTAATAAAGTATAACATACATTGTAAAGGACAAGAAGTTATTGAATAAACAGTATGTTGTAAATTATCTATGTAATAAACAGCTGACAAGAAGCAGCAAAACAGTAACTTTGGCTTTGTGTCTCCATTCATTTTTTTTTATCAGAATCACTGTTGCTATGGCCTCACCGTGGGCCTATAACACAGAGAAATTCCTAAACTGGTATTATAGTATCTCTCTGTACAGGCTAAAAAAAAATCCCAAAAAAGGCGTTTGCTACAATGTATTTGGTGTGAGAAAAAAGTTTAGAAAAGACTCCCATTGACTTTAATGTATTTGTAGTGAGAAAAAAAAGTGAAACGTGACAGAGTCGCTCATCACTAGCACATTCTGATGTTACTCATCAGTTTCAATGGGCCTACAAACTATCAAAAACATGTAGTGTAAGCTTATAGTAAATTAGCCCTTCAATTACCACAAGCTATACCTTTCAGGGGTGAGCCCTCGCTTTGTATGGAGGCCAGGTGGATATGTGTTGTATTTCTCAATAAATGGGCGCCAGTGGTTCTTAACCTTGAAACCATGAACTGTTTATTTACACAGCCACTTAGGAGTAATTACAGCATAGAATAGGTAGGTAGTAGCATTTCACTGCATAGGCAGTACTTACAATGAATAGTCACAATAACCCCTTAGCTGCAGGACACAATGGGTTAACTCCCAGCTTTCAGGTTATGGCTTCCAGTGGAACCTGGGTGATTACTATCTAACCCTAGGTCTGTACACTGTTACCCCTACTCTGGGCAGTATTATACCCGGCTTATAATGCCTCTACAATCCTGGTTGGAGCAAATGCGGCTCACTAAATAGCCCTGCCTGTCTATCACACCTAGGGGCTGATTTACTAAGACACGAATTCGAATCCGAATTGGAAAAATTCAGATTGGAAAACGAACATTTTGCGACTTTTTCGTATTTTTTTGCGATTTTTTCGGCGTCTTTACGATTTGCGCAAAAAAACGCGAGTTTTTCGTAGCCATTACGACTTGCGCGAAAAAACGCGAGTTTTTCGTAGCCATTCCGAAAGTTGTGCAAAGTCGCGATTTTTTCGTAGTGTTAAAACTTGCGCGAAAAGTCGCGATTTTTTCGTAGCGTTAAAACTTAAACGTCGCGCCTTTTCACGCAAGTTTTAACTCTACGAAAAAATCGCGACTTTTCGCGCAAGTTCTAACGCTACGAAAAAATCGTGACTTTGCACAACTTTCGGAATGGCTACGAAAAACTCGCGTTTTTTCGCAAAAATCGTAGTGGTAACAAAAAAGTCGCGATAATTTCTGAAAAAATCGCAAAATACCGATCATTACGAAAAAAACGCAATCGGACGCATTCGGCCCGTTCGTGGGTTAGTAAATGTGCCCCCTAGTGTGATCTATAACAGGAACTGCTTATTCTTTCTAAACCTACCTACTCCCAGATTCCACAGCCTGCCTGCTTATTCAGCAGAGACTTCACCAAAATGGCTGTCTGGCCTCATGGCTGCTCAGCCTTTTATACCACAGTGCCACCTTATGGCCAAACTGTGGAAATGTACAAAGGGTCATGCTATGACCCAGGAACAGGGACTTACTTCCTATTACATTTAGGACCCTTCATAGCTGTCCAAATACTAGGGAACCCAGAGTTAGGAAAGGTACAATTTACCAGTTCCCTACAGTAGAAAACTTAAAATTAAATCATTGCTAAAATCTTCGTAGAGCAACTCCCACTGACTTCTACATCAACTTGCAAACTTTTAGACCAAAGACCTACATTCAAGTTTTTCAATTTTGTTGCACTTAATCCCTGGAAAATCTTAGTATACTACACATGCTACACAAGTCTTTTGAAGGTTTTACTTCCACTTCTCCTACAAAACTTATATGTGTGTAAACATATTTCATATATTATGTAACTTGGGAGAAGAGTTGAGGTTATAAATACTATAAGGCAAACCAATATATAATACAAGAGGCCCTTACATTAAGGAAGCCCTGAAGCTATAAACGCAGGGGCTGCACGACAAGGGATCTGAATGACCAGCAGCCAGATTACACTGGTTTATGTTTAAAGACTGGAAAAATCAGATGCAGCTGTGATTGGGTGAGAAGCAATAAGTTAAGGAGGGGGAAAGCTGGGCTGGGGGTGGAGAAGGATATGGATGTGATGTCACAAGAGAAGAAGTTCACTTCCTATCTTCTGAACAGGTAGAAATATCCCACCGACCCTCCCCTCTTTTTTGCATATTTTAAAAAATGCCAGGATATTTTCTTCTTTATGCTCTTATATTATCTATTAATAACAGAATGTAAATGTTTTCCTGTATGCACTGTTATATTGTGGTTTCGGTAAGGTTATACAGTATAAATGTGAGAGTCTGCATGGAATCATTTATGGTAAATAAAAAGTCAAATCCTTGATCCAGGGAATTTTCTGATCGCCATGGGGGTCAGGAAGGAATTTTTTCCCTCTTGAGGCATAATTGGCTCAGGCTTCAGGCTGGGTTTTTTACCTTCCTCTGGATCAAAACACTGGCTATATGGTAATGTATTTTAAGTTGTATCTGTCACAGCAACGGTAGGACCTTGCCAGAGTACTGTAAAGGAAATTTTAGAAGAGGGAGAAAGGAGCTTCTCTCCTTTGACTGCACGGTGGGTTGATTGATACAGACGCTACTACTGCTTGTGCTAGGAGACAGCCTGCTTGGATTTCCTATCATCGAGGCACTGCAGATTCAGGACCGGCAGCAGGGCTGCTGAACTTCTCTCATGGTGGGAGATGCAGCTCCTGCTGGTAGCAGAGTTTGGGGCCATCCGCTTTGTAGGTAGAGGCAGCCAAATACTTAGTGGTGGATATAATTACATAGTACTGATCTCTTCAGTAAGGAACAGCAGAGCATAGTAGCGACCTCTTATGGAATTCTGGCTTTAGAATATTGCCTTGGGGGAGGCTGGCACAGTCCTATTTATTTGATAAAATGTGAATAAATGCTGTGGCCTCTTTTTACCCATTTCTGGCTCCTGGTGTTTCATTAAGGAATATAACAATGGGGATCGGAAGATTGAAAGCGAAGGGCAATTGAGGAGTCCCCTTGTCATGTTGGAGGAAGGGTATTGCAGAGCTATCATTCTCTGAAAAATATACAAATAAGTGGCAGTTGTTCTAAACAATCAATAGCTTCTTTACTGGCAAAAATATTGTAAAATAGACACAGGTGATATAGCCAAGTCTGCCCTTAAGTCTGTACCCTTGAGTCCCTCTCCTGAATAAACTTATGCCCAGGACTCTAATCCTTCTACTTTCCTTGTAGGAGAATTAGGTTGCACTTTTACACAGGACTTAGCAGTCTATAAACTCTAATGGACTGCCTGCAAACATAATCTATCAGTCACCTACACAAATAAAGCAATATTTGATGTGAGAGTGTCTCTTCTGCATATGATTCTGCACAACCTATGGGATCTAAACACTATTGCTCAACCACACCATACTCTGTTGTTGCTGGACTAAAATTAATAATTATTAATACAATCTTTAAAATCTTGGGAGCTTTAGTCCAGCAACATCAATGTTGTATTCTTAAACCAATATTGCTCAAGAAACCTATCCTTCAGCACCTCTATTAAAGCTCAATTAAAATCTGTGTTAGAATCTGTTTTTCTGCAATTCAGGAACAGTATGAGAAAAAACTTTGGCCAGAATTTTTCTGTCTATATTAAGAAGGCCTATGGCTGCCTCAAACCCCCAGGTCCTATTCTCTTAAAGGAATAGTAATACAAAAATATATATATATATATATATTATATATATACGATCCTTGATAAAGGTCCCAAGAGGGACCGAAACGTTTGATCGCACAGTGAATAGAAAGAATATATTGATGTGACCTGGTGTGCTGGTCCTTCTTATAGTGGAAACACTACTATAGTTTAAATAAACTTGCTTTGTCTATGAAGATTCTCAATTATCCAGGCCCTGATATACAGTATCTAGTAGAATTAAGTCTAAAATATGTTTCTGAAACATCAGAAAAACTTTTTGTTTTTGAAACCCAGCAACACCCAGACAGAAGTTGGTGCACCCTAAAGACCCAACACCAAAGCACATGAAAAGTAATGTGGTCTATGTTGTCAAGTGTAGTGAAGAGTGCTCAGATTTATTTATTGGGGAAAAAAACTACCTCTGTGTAAGAGAATGGGCCAACATAG